>NC_133616.1:45803524-47003524 GCF_964106895.1 Numenius arquata
CCATGACTGTCAAAACGAAAACATGTTCCATTAGACACCAAAATGAAAGCAGTTGCAGACACATTAAAACTAGCATCCTAGTGGACACAGCTCCAACAGGTCATAGGGAGGTCAGCTTTGAAGGAGAAATCCAAATGAAATATAAACATGGCATTGTGGAAACCAGACAAATCTCCCATAGCTTTGTCCAGCCAGCACTAATCTAGGCATCAGCTGTGGTGCATAATCTAAACAAAGGGATCAGTCGGTTCATACATCTGGAAGCTGTCATATTTTGGAGCCTTCTAACAGTTATGTGTAACTGAAACATCCACTTGCATGCCACAGCCTTTAAATTTGTTGAGCAGTCAGGAACTGTTACATGCATACACTACACAGTATCACTACTTTCTGGGGAAACACCACAAATACTACTTAATAACAGGGCTTGGACCATCTCTTCCTTCGGAAAAAATAAATCATGAAAATATATGGAGTCAGGGTGAGGAGCTAGAATTTTCCTTAATGCATTCTCTGTTGAAAGCAAGTCTGAGTACCCATGGCTTTTAGAGTTCATTCTTGTTTGAACATGGTGTCTGCTGAAGAATAATGAGAATAATTCTCTACCAAAAAAAAAAAAAAAGAAAAAAAAGTCCACTTCGTAGGTAACAGGAGCTGGTAACAGACCTCAAACCACTCACCACCACCTCCACATAGCACTACAACTCCAGCACCACCCAGCCCTACGGCTGAGCTAGCTGTTCTGCTTACCTACATTCCTCCTGCTCCTGCTCAGCAGCAGTGGCACGGGAACCACCAACAAAGCAATGTTGCTTTGAACTGTTCTATTTCATCCAGGATTTCTGTACTGAAGTCTCCAAGCTCTCCAGAACTAGAGAAATGCTTTCACACTCTGTTCGCAAGCAGCAACATCCCCAGAGCGCAAGATGATGCTCAAAGCTCAGAAGAGAGGAAGAGGGGAACGGTGTGGCAAAGGCACTGCCCTGTTTAAATACACGTTTCAACAGAGAAAGAAACAGACCCTTCCAAACAAGGATCTGTAGGGCACATTCTGGCACAGACATTGGCGATAGTGTGTTAAGTTTGGAAATAATAATGAAGATTAATTTTCTGCAGCCTTGAGTAAATTAAATGCCTCTAAAGTCTGAAAGGCAACTGGACACTTACAGCTTATGGGGGTGCCAGTTCTACAGGAGGAGATCCTCCCTTTGCCCTTCCCAGAAGAGGAAGAGAAGGGGCACGCTGTTAGTCTGCTGCAGCTTTGTACATAGGTGAAGGCCTGGCTACACTAGTGTCATTCCAAGTTCTGGCACTATGTTCAGTGAGTTCAGGATTTCAGCCTTTACTTTCTCAATCACCAAAGAATGGCTACATGTAACACCTTCATTAAAACTTTTACAGAAGAAAAAGGAATTGTAAACCCTAAAGGTGTGGGTTTTTCTTGATGTACAAACTTTTCAGCAAGAAGCACCAACTCTGAGCAGTGATGCGGACACCTGTTAAGATGGAACTCTGAACAGAGACCACCAGTGATTTTGAATTTAATAGCAGGCCCTTGAAAGACAACATCAAACATCCATATGACTAAAACCTTTAAACATCTTTTCTTAACAACTTTCCAATATACGGAAACAAAGGGAGCTCAAATTCACAGTAATGTAACACCTACTGTCCCCATGTTTTTATCCATAAACAACACGTAAAGATCTAATTTGATGTTACTTTTCAAAACAGAAGCACGGACTGAAATACTCTTCCATTTTGACCAGTAAATGTTAAAAAGTGCATGCTGCCAGATAACCATCCTTCAGCCATCATGTGGAAACAGCACTGCTACTTTCCTATATCAGAAATTGCATAATAAATAATCACACTTAATGCAAACAAAACAGTGGACTTGGAAATTTTCCAGATAAATACCTTTTAATGAAATTTCATTACGCATCGAGGGATGCAACACAGTGCAAGAGAGTATTCAGCGATAAGTAAGCTCATATGTCACCTGATCCGTATGAAATTAATAGATTTGGTGATGTTATCAGTGACAACCCCCCAGATTGTCACACAGTCTACCAACACCCCACCTAAGATTCTCCAGCAGAGTTAACTTCTGCTCTTCTGCCATCTACATGGTGTCAATGTGGTAATGCCGGTGCAAGCACATCTAGAATAGCAATACTCCACTACTGTGCACAAACATGCATGTTTGTGGCAGAAGGGAATTATACTCAACGGAGTCAATTCCTGCTAACTGTATTCAAACCAAACATGTTACGCCAGCCCATTCACATAAATTTGCCTCCTTGAAACAATAAATTCACAAAGATCTGTTCCTTTGCTATTATTTTTTGTTTCTCTAAAGAATACTAGTGTAAAGTTAACTGATGCCTTAGGCAGAACTTAAGAATAGCTCTCCTCTCCACCTGCACTTGATCTTGCTGGGTTAAACAAACTGACAATCAATGGAAATAATACTGGTTCCTGCATCACTCACACACTTTCCTCATTTTCACCTCATTCTTACGTTGCACAGGTAGGTTAATGCATTTTAAGATGGGTCATCCATAAATACTACAGTACAGTAGCTTGATTTTTGTCCCTTTACAGTGAAAGGGAACAGTACTACCTATAGCTCAAAACTTCACTTACAAACTGTTTCTGCCACACAGACTCAGTCCTAATTCACTTACAATTACAACACACTCCCTTTGTTCCAAGTACCAAAGCTGAACTATGTAGCTACTGGGCCATTTTGTTTTCCCTGCAAGATGTCCTATCATCCCACCCTCTTCCTTCAAATTGGCTTAAAGAAGGGGCTCTGCATGCTAGAGCTTAGTTAGTTTTGTGAAGAGGGCTACTTAAAGAGGGAAAGGTTTGACTGAGCTACAGATAGTGCAAAAAGTGCAGAAAGCAAGAAAAGAATAAAAGAACACCATGATCTTCAACCTCCTAAGAAGAAAAAGTAATGAAGAAAGTGAGGGCGAAAAAAATCCCAAGACACTGGTGACATGAAATGAATTATCAATGAACAAGACTAGACCATCTCTCCGCTTATGAGCTGCTCCAATTAACACCACTCAAGGCATTGCAGTAGCCAAATTTCAAGCTCTACTTAACAGAACCTCCCCTGGAGCCACAAAACTACCTTCTTTCAGAAGCAGAGGCTGTGAATTTACACGTGTGACTGCTGTTCACACACAGGGTCTTAGAGTGTCTTAGAGTGGTAGCAAGAAACATAACCAGTTATGGTCATTTCTTTTCCATCCACAGTACTTTCTAGTTATGAATGGATGTTTCTAAAAGCAGATCTGTGTGCAACAAAATTCAGTCACAGAGGAAATCAATGCAAAGTCTTTTTTGTTCTCTCAAGGGTGCACAATTTATAAAGATGCTAAACAGTCTCCACAACTCCAGTACGCATGGACACCCACATATAGTGGTTCAACTAAAGCTGAATGGCTGTGGATAACAGAACTGCCATTAAAATGCCAGTCCAGAATTTGTTTGCCCAAGGAACAAAAACAAGCATCCTCCAGTACTAAGGTATGCACGCAGGGATGACAGACCTGCTGATGGGCTGAGGGGAAACAGGTATGTGTCCTAGTCAAGTTGCCAAAGAGCCAGATTACAAAACAGGAGCATGGATTGAGAGCATACTGTTGGACAAGTAGTAGTAACTGAAGTGCTCTGAACAGCAGCCACAGGAGGATTGTATTTTTTTAAAAAAATAAAAAAATAAATGAGAAAAAAGCTACTCTACAACATTAAGTGCCAAGAAACAAGCTGAGAGGAAAGCCACTTTGGTGTCAGGAGGCTTAGAGAAGGCCAAGAGTGCTGGCACAAATTCTGAAGGAGGAAGACTACTACAGAAAAACTGAAAGAAAAACGTTTTGGAGATCTGTTTTTCTTTTTCTCTCTTTCAAAGTTTGCCTACCAGGTGGGTTTCTAAACTTCTTATGTAAATATTTCAGCTATAATAGCTTCAGAACCAGACTACTACTCATTTATCTTGGAATGTGCATGGTCTTAAAATTCATTCAAACTTCACTATTTTTAATTAATTGTGTTATGGTTTTAGAGCAACCGTTTACTTCCAGCAAACTTCAGTGCTGTATTATGTTCCATGCTCCACAGTATTCAGAAATACACCATACAAAACCAGTCTCTTTATGTAAATACTGCCAATTTACTCAGCAGTAGTAACTGTAAAAAGCTTCAGCAGCAAATCAAAACTGTTACTTGACGAATATTTCAAGTAATCTACCATATTTGGCCAACATTGCCTAGTTCATTCAAACTCTTGGAATACAAAGGGTAAAAAATAAGACAGCTATTGAAATAAACAGGGTGATTCAGCCACTGCTTTTACTAAAAGAAACCTTGATCTAAAGGGTCCCTTAGTATAATAACCTCAGTGGAGTGTACTTTAAAGCTGTTATGACTAGGTGCATACAAGCACAGAAAAACGAGTTTGGTCACTGCTTTCCACTTCTGCTTAGGAACAGCGTTTTCCATACTATCTCCTTCTATACCTGTTCCATCTCAAATTGACACTCTATACTTTTGTCTGTAGTTTAGCAATAGAAATATGTGTAGGTTTATTTGTGTAACACCCTTGTTCGTGAGCAGAACATTTAGAGAATCTCCACCAAGAAAACACATTTTAGCAAGCTCTTTTGTGTAGATCATCACATAGTGCTTGAATGGGAAGATTAGAGGTTAATTTAAATGAAATCCAGAATATTTTATTTCATCTTAATCACTAGCTTTTTTTTTTTTTCAATCTAGAAATGCAACAGTTTCTAACTGCAGAATTTTACTTTTTTACCTTTAATTCTGACATGAAAAATAAACTCAGTGGATGTGAAATTACTTAGATCAACTCTGTACAACCACCTGTATTATGAACCCATCTCGTCACAAAAACTTCAGAGTTGGCTATTTTGCAAATGCTATTTTTTTCCCTGAGAATTGCATTTTTACTGCTAGGGCAGTAATCCAGGCATCAGAAAGTAGATCCTTGGTATTACACGGCTCAAGAAGCAGGTGGCATTATAATGGGATTGAATCACCCTTCCAGGTAAGTGAACCCTAGTAATATCAGGATAATAAACCTCAGGGAAGCATGCTGGATGGAACTACAACCACACATTATTTACCAAATACAGAAAAGCAGACACAAAACACATATGAGCAAAAACTGACAACAGAAACTTTGTTGCAACCACCTCACAAAGACTTAAAAAAAAAAAAATTGGGAAAGAAAAAAAAAAGAGTGTTCATAATCGTTTGCATTACTATTTAAGGCACACAGTAAAGCCTCTGAATGCACATCTCTGACTATGGATGCGATCCTGCACTGCCTGCTCTGTTTCTCTGGGCAGCTGGCAGCAGATCTCATATTTTGGCCTCCTGAAGCAAAAAAAAAAGTTTTTCGACTACGTGGACCAAAACAGGTTCAGTTGGTAACACATTATTTTCCAAAACAGAAAAACCAATACTCACTAAACGACCCGTGAACCTCATCCTGACCCCAATATGGCTGTCATCCGCCAGGATGGAATCTGCTCCTCTATGCCCTAATTCATCCATAGGGCAGGACAGACCACCTTTGTAACAGCCACCAACTTTGTTTGCACTCAGAAGGAGGTTTTCCACACACGCACATACAGTGAGCTATTTAGCAATGATTATTTATGCAGCCTTCCATATTAACTTTTATAAGCCAAATTCTGGTGCAAGTGACTTTGACATAAACCCAGAGTAACTACTGCAGTCAAGGAACTGTTTTCAGCTAACCGGCGAATGTGATGCTACGTAAATAGTATTTTCCCCCAAGAAAAAAAAACAAAAACAAAAACAAAAACAAGCAAACAAAAAAAAACCCGCGACAGCCGGGATGGAGCCGTGCCTCTCCGAGCAGGGTGGCCGCCCCACTCCCCGAGGGACGCTCGGGGCCTGCCAGAGGGGCGCCGGCGGCACCGCTCTGCCCACCCCTGGTCTTTTTGTCCGGGGTGGAGGGGGGTGTGTGCGTCTGTTTCGAAAAGCCGCCCGCGAAGCCCCGGCCTCCCGGTACGGCTCCTCTCCTGTACCGAGCCCGCCTGCCGGCGCCTTCGGGCAGGTCCGGGAGAAGGCGCCCCCGCCCCGGGCACAGGCCGCTACCGGCGCCCGCAGCCGGTCAGGCCCCGCTTTGCCTCGGTAGCCTTTTTGCTGTTGTTGTCGTCCTGTCCTTCTTTTTCCTTTCCTTTTATTTTTTTTCTCTTTTTTTTCCACCCCTAGACCAACGCTCCCCCCCACTGTTGAAAGCCGTCCAAAAAACAGGACCACACACAGCCGCCCGCCCCCTCCCCCTGAGTCGTGGGCGCACGCACTCCCAAAATGGCGGAGGGGCGCCTCCCGCCAGCGCCGCTGCCCCCCACCGCCCACGGAGACGCGGAGACCCGTCCCCCACGACCCTCTCGAACGGAGACGGCAGGCCGCACGCCAGGGCGGCTAGCGGCCTCTTGGACCCCGGCGCCCCCTTCGCGGAGCGCATGGCCTGCCGCCTAGACCCCCTCTCCCCCCCCGCGGCGGGCGGAGAAGTGGTACGCGCCGCCCGCGGCCGTGCGCGCCCCGGCGCTAGGCCCGCCGCCCGCCTCGACAACCGCCCGCCCAACCGCCTTGCCGGCGGCCCGGCCCTCCCCGGCGTGCCGAGGGGGCCCGCCGGCCTCCGCCGACCGAGCGGGCTTCACCCGGCCGGCGGAAAGAAAAGAGGAGACACAAACACACACACCGGCCTTACCTTCCACCCACAGCTCCTCCACGTTAGTCTCGAGGTTAGCTGCCCGTAATCCTACAGCGAACGCCCCAAATATGAGGAGGCCGACAACCAAAAACTTCCCGCAGTTTCTCTGAATGTAACAGCCCAGTTTAAACAACAGTCTCTGAAACTTCGCTCGCAGCCACAGTGGCGCTCTCCGGCCTGTCGCCTTCCCCTGCAAGGCAAGAAGATGTCAGTGGTGGAGGGGCCGCCACAGGCTGCTGGATCACCTCCTTGCCCAGGGGCAGGTGTGGAGAGCACCCCCAGCCAGGCCACTCGTGCCCCTGGGAGCGCGTTCCCACACAGGGAGAGCCCTCCAAACCATCCCAAAAACAAGGCTACTTGTGCCCCTTGGGCCGCCTTCCCACACACAGCGTCCCTGGGAGTGAGGACAGAGCACCCCGAGCAGCTTAAGCAGACATTCCCCCAGCAGGGCCCTCATACCACGGCCCCGCTGAGCGGCCACCCTCGGGCGTGTCAAGAAGTACTGGCTGGTAGCCATTCTCGCCCCAGACCAAAGTGTGCGTTGGGGGTGATGCCACGGCATCCGAGCCCTGCAGCCTGTCTGGTGCTGCCCACTCCTGCTGCCCAACTCTCCTGTTGCCTGGGACACCACCAGCAGCACAGGCTTTGGTCGTGGAAACAAGACCCACAGCACCAAGGCAGGAGTAACCACTTCCAATGAACCTGAACAGCCACAAGAAAAAGTCCCTTTTCCTGCTCTCCTCAGACCTCTGGAGGGCTAGGGGTAATGCGGGGGACACGAGGTGGTAACGGAAAGGTAGTCGGTAGCAGTTTGCTGCCGCTTCTCCCCTGTTCCCAGCTCCTAGCAGTGGTCTGGTGCTGAGGCAGGACCCACGTGGTGAGCAGTTCTGTAAAATCGTGATTCATTTCCATAGAGTTTGGAGACGCTGTGTGATCTGAATGAGGAAGCAGAGCAGCCATCTGTGTTACGACAATATTTGTGAACGGAAGAGGGCAGCCACATGGATTTTTTTTTTTCTCCTCCTCCTTTCCCCCTTCTTTACAAAGCCTAGAAATCCGCTCCCTGAAGTGAAACCATCCCTGCAGTAAGGCAGCTTTCCGAGGTTGTTTACTTTGAACATTTTTTTGGCCGGCCGGAGATTGGCGGCCGGGCCAGTCCCTCCGCCCCGTGCGGGCCGGGCCGGGCTTGCGGGGATCTCCGGCACCTCCAGCCCTTCCCCGCCAACAATACCATACCCCGCCGCGGCACAGCTACGGTGGCAATTTGTTTACGGCCCTCGCTTCCCCTCCGATCGCCGGGGAAAGAAAACCGCCGCGGGCTTCCTCGCTCTGGGGAGACGGGGACCCCCGTCTCCGAGGGCAGTCGCCGTGACGGCGTTCGGCAGGGAACTTCACAAAAGCACAACTTCTGCCAAGAAAGCGGCCGCCCGCCTTCTCCCCCGTCTCCTGGCCGAGAGCGGGTGTTGCCGAAGGCGCTGCGAGGAGATGGAGAGGCGGAAAGGAAGCAGAGGGGGAGCGGGCCGGGGGCTAGTCGGGGGGAGGCCGGCAGGGAGCTGCGGCTGTCTCGGGAAATTTAAGCGGAGGAGCGCTCCGCAGGGCAGGCTGCTGCAAGAAGGGAGGGAAGGAGGGCACTACTCTCCCGCACTGAAGAGTCACAGACGTCCCTCTTCTTTTTTCCCAGCATTTTATTGGTGGCCGTTTCATTTCCATCTCCTCCTTCCACCCCCGCGAGAAAACACGCCAACTCCCTCCTCCCCCGCCGAAAAACAGCACTAGCGCTAGCGCGTATCTCTGGAAAAAAAGAGTGAGAAGATTGAATGCACCTTTGAGATCTGCTCCAAGGCGAAAGCCGCATCGCAGTAGCTTGGCCGCTGCAGATACTCCCGGTCGGGCGCCGCGGCGCGCCGATTCCCTCCGGTCCTGCGCCGCCTCCCGCCGCCGCTCCTCGCCGCCCGGCTGGGGTGGCCGCCGCCGCCCGCACTGCTGCTGGTCTCCGGCTCCGACGCGTTACCGGCCGAGGCCATGTTGCCGCCGCCGCCGGCGGGCCGGGGAAGCTGACGCTGCCGCCGCCGCGGCGGGGCCCGGGGGCCCGGGGGCGCGGCGGGGCCGCGGGGGGCTGGCGGCGCTGCGGGCCGCGGGCTGCTGCTGCGGGGGCTGCTGCCGCCGCTGCTGCTGCTGCTGGGGCTGGTCGGGCTGCTGCGGCGCGGCCGCCTCATGCGGGGCGCGGGGCGGCGGCTGCCGCCGCGGCCGCTCCGGCCGAGTCGCTCCCCGCGCCTCCCATTGCCACATCGCGCGTGGACCCCGAGCTGCAGGCGGCCGCTCCCCGCGCCCGGCGAGGGCAGGCGGGCGGGCGGGAGCGACCCCCGGGCTCCCCCGGCTGCCGCCGCCGCTGCGCTTTCCTTCGCGCCCGTTGAAATCGCCTGCTCCGGCCGCCGCTGCCTCCGAGAAGCCGCTGTCCGCGGCGGGGCTCAGCGACGGCGATGCGGCGGCGGCGCGGCGGGCCGCGGCGGCTGCTGCTGCTGCTGTTCTGCCTCGCGGCGCTGCACCATCCTGCCTCAGCGCCGGCGTGCTTCCCGCGGGCCGCGGGGACGGCGGGGCTCGGCGGTCGGCCCCGCCGCGGCGGCGGGCAGGCGGCTGCCTAGCTCTCTCCCCCGGCGTGTGCTCGGCAGCAGCGAGCTGCAGCCCCTCGGCTCAAGAGATGAGATGAAGAAGAAAAAAAGGACTCTCTCCATTTGGATAAAGAGGAGGAGGGGTGGAGGGGGGGGGGGGGGGGGGGGGAAGTATGAGCGGAGAGGGAGCGAGAGAGGGAGGAAAAAAAAAAAAAAAAAAAAAAAAAAAGCTGAAAGCCCGCCCCCGGGGCTGTCAGATGGCTTGGGTTTCTGCGAGGCGATTGGCTCGGGGAGGGCAGAAATTACTCAGCAAACATGACTATTATTAGCTGCTTAGCAACAGCTCACCAAAGTAGAGAGACCACCCAGGCCGGCAACCCTTGTGTGTGCATCTCCAGCTTCAGGGGGAGCCTTAAAGAGATCCAGCCTTCTTTGCATGCAATACTTCCATTAAGGAATGCCTCCCCCCCTCTTCCTTCTTAGTTTTCTTTTCAAGAAACTTTTCTCCCTTCTTTTTTCTTTTTTTTTTTTTGTTTTGTTTTGTTTGTTCTCCCCCCCCCTCCGGGATGCTTGCAGACAAATAAACGCGTGGAACTTTCTCGCGGTCGACATACAGAAATATATTTTTCCCTTTTAAGAAAGAGAGGGAAACAAGGGAAAAGCAGCATTAAACGATTTCTAAAGCCCTTAAAAGAAAATCCTTTTAGAGGCACCTTGGCCTCAAGCTGCAACAAATACTGGGAGGTCCAAGCTGAATTCCCAGGCTTGCAGAAATAATGACAGGGTGGTGGATACTGCGGTAGAAAGTGCCAGATTTTTCTCCCTCTCTCTTTTTTAAAGAGGAGACTTAGTTCCTTGCAAGAAAACCACACCGTCCAGTTAGAAAAACACAATGAAAACTTAACACTTGAGGGATTTAACGCCGCGCGGTAGCTAGCCTGTTTCAAGTTAGGTCTCATTCTTTAACTGAAACCCGAGGAAAGCCAATTTTAATATGTTTTAGTGTAAAAAGTCCACGAAACGCAGCCTGCCTGGCCGCGCTAAACAGTTCTTGAACTATACGCGATTGTTTACTTTTTGGCACCGCTTCTCCCCGTCTCTGTTCATTGAGAATCAGCCGTTAATTGCCGCCGTTACAGCTGCGCGCATTCCCCCCGGCCGCGGGGCTGCGCCCCCGGCCCCCAGCGCCGCTCCCCGTGAAGGCTCCGTGCCCCGGCGGAACTCTGCGCGCTGGCGCGGAGCGCCGCGGAAAACTCGCCCCGTCGCTCCGAGACCAGCTCGGGAAGGCGCTTCGGGAGGGGGCTGCGCCCCAGCAGGGCGGCTGCTGCGCGCCCGCGGAGGAGCGCGGCTGTAAGGCGTGCCCTCTCTGCGTTCATTGCGCGGGGGAAAGAAATACAGAGAAAAACAGGGGAGTGTGGGGACCCCAGATGCGAGGGGCAGCCCGGGGAGCCCCCTGCCCGGTGCAGTGTCCCGCCCGCTAAGCCCGCTGGCACCGCGCGTGTGCCTAACAGAGGTCATGGGCAAAGCCCCTGCGCACTGCCAGCTCCCTCCTCGCCTCGACGGGGCTGGCGAGCGCCGGCGGCGGGGCCGCCCCGGGCGGGCTGCCAGACACACAGCCCCGCCGCCGGCAGCGAGGGCTGGCAGCGCCCCGGCGCTGGGACCGCCGGCGGGAATGGGCCGTGAACCGCACCCCCTGTGCGGAGGTTCTCTGCGTAAAACTACCTAGAGGCACGCATGGACGGGGCCTTTGCAGGTGAGGGGGTCCCTTTTCCTTTCCTCTCCATCGCACCTCTGTTTTTCCTGCACTGGGAAACCTGCCTCCAAGAAGGCCCAACCCTGTGCTCCACACGGGACTGTCTCCGGAAAAGTTGTTGGGAGCAGCAAGCTGTGGTGCATGCACACATAGAAGTGGAGAAGGAAACCTAAAGGGATTGGAGCTGGAGGCAGTTTTCTGTTGGAGGCTGAAACTTGTACCTGGGACACAGTCACCCACCTCCAATTCAAGTTTCCGCTTGGGAAAGTGACTGTCCATCTCGCTAGGAACTTATGTGCCAGTTCAGTGTGCCACTCCTGCCCCTGCCCAACGTCACTGGGTTTGATGGGGTGGCAGGGCTGGGGGACGGAGAAAGAAGGGATGAGTTGGAGAGGCGTTTTGGTACAGCCTCCCAGCAGGCTCCAAAACCGGGGAAGAGCATCCCTTCAAGCACTTCGAGCCCCCAGAGCTGCCCTGCCTGCCTCCTGCCTGCTCGGCTTCACACAATAGCCCAGTGCCTGCCAGTCCTCACTCCTGGTTCCAAAACTCAGTCTGAAGACTCAAATTTAACAAGTGCTATCTTAATCTCTGCTCTCTCCCTGTGGTCTGGAGGGATTTTTATTTTTTTTTTAAGCATACACAGGAGATGAATTACTGCAGGGATCTAATTGGCCTTGTTTCTGTGTTATTTTTTTTTCCTTAAGGAAGAAGTGTCAGTGTAAAAGTCTCCACTTGGGTGGTCAGAGCAGTGCCTGCCCCCAGTTTACCTCATAGCTGATGCCTGCATGCTACATTCCTGGTGATAATGTTGCTCCTAATCAATCTGCCCTTATTTACATTTGTAAGCACTGCTGGCTGTGATATGCATGCCTTGTGTGTGCAACTGCTCCTCCACACCAAGGGCTTTTTTCCATCTTCAGCCACTTGCAGGGATCCCTTATCTCACACTTGCTCTGTAGTGAAGGCCTGGGAAGGTGTCTTCTTGCGTAAAGTGGCTGCAGTCTGCAACCTTTTGTACCTGGTCCTCCCGATTCCTGGACAGCCAGGGCTGCTGTACAAGAATCTCAGGGCTTGGGTCGTAGCGGCTTCATTTTGTAATGCTCTGCCTCTTACACAGGTCATCTTTGTAGTCATAACCCCAAATACTGCAGAGCTTTATACTTCTTCAATCCAGATGAGGGATCAAATCCTATAGAGGTTAACAATGGGTAACAGGTATTTACATTGATTTTACTTTAACACGTTTTTCCAGGTTGCTCATCACTTGTGGACACACCACTAAGAAACTGCTGGAGCTTCTGATTACCTTAATAAAGAAATGACACAGAAATGAAGCACCAGCAGTTTGGCTTCATTTTGTATGGGCTACAAGAGAGCTGACCGTGGCAGAAGAAGAACTTGCGGGAAAATAACCTGATTTTTTGAATCCCCTCAAATTTTTGTCTTTCACATTTTTCACATTGCACGAGGGCACACGTTTGCCTGGGCCTCGAGCTCCACACGCAGGCCTGACGCTGGCTTTGACATCAGACAAGGCCCCAGGGCAGCACCTTCACTGGGTTTCACAGGGCAGCCCGAGCCTCTGCGTTTCCACTCGCTGCAGCCCGGGGGCGGCGGCGGCGGGGGCCCACTCCGCAGGGCAGAGCCGCCGCGCAGCACCCGCGCCTGAGGAAGGAGGCAGCGGCACTAAGCTAGTCCTCTCCCCCTCCTCAGCCCTGGAAGAAAGGGAACTGCTCGAGCCAACTTGTCAAAATAATGCGGCTAATTACCCCTGATCTCCTTTAATGGAAAGCTGCTCTGCACGCCACAAAGGAGCAAATGAGGGATCTACAGCACCAACCCAGGAGCGCTGGCATTTTCTTCCGCGGAGGGCTGCGGGGAAACGTGCCTCCAGAGGAGCCTCCGAGGTTCCTGTGCTCCTCCCGCGTAGCAGCGGGCTCCCGGGGGCGGCGGGGGGGAGGGAGGGGGAGGAGGGGGAGAGGGCAGAGCGTAGGACAGCGGCGGGAGCAACAGCCCTCTCCCTCCAAAAGCTGGAGGGCATCCCAGCCCTAGCAGACCTTGTCATATTCTGCGAGGGGCTTTAGCGCTATAAACCCAAGTCATCGAAACAGATTGTTTTCCTGGCAAAAACGCCCTGCCAGTTCCAGGACTTCAATGTGCATAAAGAGGGGAAAGTTACACTGAAGTGTTTTTAGCCAGTGTGGACAACACCGGATCTGTGTAAAGATACAGCTCAAGTCTTGCATTTGGCAGAAGGCAGGGCATTCATTTTCATGATCTCTGCTATCGGGTCTTGCAGAAAAAAAAGCTGAGCGACACGATCTCTTTGACCCACTGCTGGAGCAACAAATTTATTAGAGATATAGGCGTGAGAAATGAAAAGGAAGTAAAACAATTCAGGCTCATTGTATGTCTTTCTTTCATACTGCTAATCCGGTTTACACATCACGCCTACATGTCTCAATAGGGCTTTATACACTGTGGCAAAGGCAGAACAAAATAAAAGGTGTGTGTGTGTGAGTGCGTGCGTGTGTGTGCATGTGTGTGTGAAATAAGGATAAAAACAGAGAAGCCCAAGACATTTTAATTCAGAGTGGGCTGCCAGTTTTATATCTGCTGGCTCTTGAAAGCAAACAGATTTTAAAGGATTCCTCCTCCTCCCCCTCCCTCCTCAGCCCCGACATTTCTCAACAATACTATGTCCTGTCCAGATACAGCATTGGTTTATAATCCAGACCTTAATACACAATGAGCCTAATAGCCCTAACCAGAAATCAGATACACCTATCAGACTGGTGCAGAAACAATGTGAGACCCTGTGACCAGAACTGGTAAACGCTATCTGGTTAGGAGCTGTCAGATACCCACCTCGGCTCCAACGTTTTTTTAAAACCACCCGACGATACCACACATCTCCCCCATTCCCCTCCTCACTTTTGCCCCCACTCCCCCGAAGTCTATCTCCCACACTGGGGCTAAGGCAGTGGCCAGGGGGAGATGTGTCACTGAGCATCCTCTGACCTCCAACCCCTGGGAGCAGCAACACACACAAGACCGGTGACAGCAGCACTGTACCGGTCCCGATGATGACAGGTACCAACCGCATGCAGAGTCCAACACTGGAGCCGGAGGCTGAAGCCACTATTTAACTTAACCTCAGGCACATCATGTATTTCACTGCTGTGGTTAGGGAGTGACTGCCCCACCTTTTCCGTACAACTACATGTCTTCAGCAGCTTCCCTGACTATGGGCATTCAGTCTGAGATGCAAAAAGAGGGAAAGGCTCTTCAGCGCACCTCGTTTAAAGAGGTGAAAGAAGATGCAGCCTGCATCCTCCCCGCGGCCCCTGTCCTACGGGGTGAGCCTGGCCCGAGAGGGGTTTCTGCTCCCCACACGGCAGGTTGGTTGTACTGCAGCGCACACAGGTGCCGACTAAGGGGACCCGTTTGCCGTCGCGGGCTACACGAAGCCACCGCAGGAGCGACTTCCCATCAGCGGCGAGTTTTCCCCGGGCGTCCACACCGGCGGCTCCGAGCCATAGCACCGCCAAGGCGCGGATAGCCGGCCGAGCGAGGGGCAGAGCAACGTCCGTCCCCGGGGGAGCCCCGGGGGGAGCCCTTGCCCCCACCGCCGAGGGCCGCACAGAGCCCCTGCTGCCTGCCCGGCCGTGCCCCGCGCTACCGGCCCCGCTCGGGCCGGGCACAGCGGAGGCCCCGGTCCCCCAGCATAGCCCTTCCCCCGGCGGCTGGAGGGAGATTCACCCCCGCCCCCTCCGCCAGCTCCGGGCCCAAGCCGCCAGCGGCCCCGGCGAGGGCCCGCGCGGACCCTCCAACACCGCCCCGGCCCCGGCCCCCGGCCCCGCCCGGGCTCTGCCGCCCCCGGCCCCGCTGCCGCCCCGCCGTGCCCCAACGGGGCTGCACCTACCATCGCTGCCCGTGCCGGAGCCTCTGCTGGGGAGCCGTGCTGGAGGGCTGGGTGCGCCCTCGTTCACTGGCGCTGGTGGCTTTAATGGGACATCAGTGTTTTCTTCCTCTGTCCTTCTTTTTCTGTCCCTCTTCTCTTCTCTTCTTTCTTTCTTTTTCTTTTCTTTCTTTCTTTCTTTCTTTCTTTCTTTCTTTCTTTCTTTCTTTTCTTTCTTTCTTTCTTTCTTTCTTTCTTTTCTTTCTTTCTTTCTTTCTTTCTTTCTTTCTTTTCTTTCTTTCTTTCTTTCTTTCTTTCTTTCTTTCTTTCTTTCTTTCTTTCTTTCTTTCTTTCTTTCTTTCTTTCTTTCTTTCTTTCTTTCTTTCTTTCTTTTCCTTCCTTCCTTCCTTCCTTCCTTCCTTCCTTCCTTCCTTCCTTCCTTCCTTCCTTCCTTCCTTCCTTCCTTCCTTCTCTCTTCCTCTCTTCTCCTTCTACTTTTTTTTTTTTTTTTTTTAACTCCAAAGGAACTGAAAGTGTAAAAAAATAACCCTCCTAGGTTGCAGGCATTCTGCAGAGTGCTGGAAAGCCTCACAATTACATGCCTGTTTCTATTAAGCAGCTCCATCGTCCTCCATGTGGGTGGTCTGGCTCTCAATAGGCAGGACCTGTCAAGGTCACGTGACGAAGCCGCAAACGTTACCCTTTACAATAAACTTCGGGGCGGGGGGGTTGGGGGTGGGGGGGAGGGGAAGGGAAGGGAGGTGCGGGTGGGCGGGCGGGAATAAAACAGACCCAAAAAAGCGAAGAAACGGCGAACCTCGTGCCGCCGGCCCGCACCGTGGCCCCTGCCCCCGGCTCCGCTGCCCCGGCCCCGGCCCCGGCCCCGGCCCCGGCCCCGCTGCTCCCCCCACAGCACAGAGGAGCGCACAAGTCTCCTTCAACCTCTCCCTTCGCTCCCTTCTCCCACCCTGGGTTTCAAGATCAGGCAGGAGTGCGAAAGGTGCCAGGTGGCAGACTGCGGTTTCCTTGTCAAAAGAAATATATAGCTGGATGTTTAGGGAAGGGAGAGAGGAGCAGAGTTTTCTTCTGGCTGCAGAGCGCCCCACACTGCACCTGATTTAGTATCTTTGGTTCTGAAAGGTTTATTCCCGTCCTACTCGTTCTTGCTAGAGGTCACTAGAAAGTCAGCTTTCAGGTGGTGAAGCAGCATAAAGCAAGAAAATTAGCTCCAGTGAATAATTCCTGAATGTTACTTGGAAAGAGCACAGCGATTTTCTTTTTTAAAAGCAACATTTTCTTCAGTATTACACTGAGGATGTGAACACTCCAGAAATTTACTGCTACCTTTTTAGGATCTTGTTTGGTGGCTGAGTATCATTACAGGAACTGAAAGAAGTAATTTCAAGTGTTACTTCCAGAGAGGGCACATTGCAAGGAATAAATGGTGTGGTTTGGAAGATATGTCACAGAATGTTTATTGGAAGATCCTTTTCCTCTACTTGGTCATATTTGATTTTCTATTTGCAACATATTTTGAGAATAAAATATATTTCATACTGCCATAGTCTTTTGTCCAACTTGCCCAGATATTTCTGTTTGCACATTTAGAATGCACATTTACATGCTTCATGGTTGGGTTCACACGACTTTTTTGGATAGCCTTTAGCCATGTTTTATCTATATTGTTCCTGTTGGAGAATTCCACTGATAGAAAACAATGTGTATCTTACAGTCATATGTTCACTATCAAGAACATGAAAACATTATACAAGCAAATCTGTCAGGAAACGTCTCACGATCAGGTTGCATTAAACAGTCTAAGAGTCTAACTCTTATCTGCATAAAATCAGGCTAGGCATCAAAAATCATGAGCAAGAAGGATATTTTGCCTACAAAACTTTTTTTTTTTTTACATGACATTGGGGCTTGTGTCAATGATGAAGAGTTGGAAGAACATGGGAAATGACATTTTACAGCATCTTTAAAGAGTACATGAAAAACATACATCACCTTTTATAGCCTCACTGATCAATCACAAAGTTAGATTACTGAAGCAAAAGACAGCAGGGGCAGAGGGTGCATAAATGTCATGGTTGTCATCCTCCAGTCTGTCCCCTCACCCACCACATTCAATCTTAAATTTTCCAGAGAAACTCATCATAACTCCTGATAGTAAGTTTCAGTGGTTTCTGACTCCACACATTGGACAGGATAGTGTCCACAGTTCCTAGCCTAACCATGCCAACCATGCCATGTAGCTACAGTACTGATACTTAAGCTGGTAGGAGGCAAAATAGCAGAATAGTCACAAAAAGAGTCAGCAATTATCTTGCTAGTGAAGGAAAGTGGCGTAAAGCAATGCAATATGTAAGTATGCAATATGTAAGTATTGCACCTAAAGATATGGTGCAAACTGTCTCTGTGGGACCAAAGATTTCATGTGGTACAGAAAAGCAACAGAAGCAGCACCATGGATATGCGTGGTTGTTACAAATTTGTCTGGATCCAAGAAATGGATTCACACCTTGTACCTACTGAAACTGTGGTCATAAATGAACATTTGGGACATATGGTTAGGAGGACATGTCAAAGAGTGTGTTAGTCTGTGAACATCCTGTTTCCATGGCAGCATTTACCACATCCATACCTCTCCATAGAAGAAGGAGGGACCCTTCTTCCAAGAGGGACTTGAAATTTGGTGAACAATCCCCTGGGAACAGTAATGGCCTCAATAAATTGTGGGACTTGGCTAGGATTTTGCTGACAGGTCATTCCTACCTGTTTGTCACATGACGAAGTGCTATGGAAGGGCTAAGCAATCTACTCTTCTCTCTATAGTACTTCCTAGGACACTGATAGCCACCAGGAAGAAGGGGATTTCCTATGCCAACATTTGCTATTAACTGTACTTTACATTCAAAATAGAGTGATGGTGGTGTTGGGATGTTGGGGTCACATCTTGAGCTAAAGGTATACCCAAGGGCAGCTTTGTAAGTAGTGGTGATTTTTTAAAATTGGAACAAGTGGAATGCTTGGGAATCTAGGCAAACTCGTGGGTATACAAGCCTTTCTTCATCTCTGAAAGAATAGCAGCAAACCTCAAAGTTATGTGCAAGTTAGGAACAATGCCTGTGAATTTAATTATGCTGAGTTTAATTAGAAATGAGAGGAAAGGTATTTGGGCCTTTGGAGTAGAGAGGTGTTCAGAGGTGTTATCTCCTAAGATAGTTGAGAAATGGGTAATTTATTGCCTAGGGAACACACAGAGGTTTTTGGCCGAAGCTGGAGGAGAAAACGGGAGGGGGGAAGTATGCCCTAAAATCTCTAATGAATCCAGGACTTCTAGTGTTTGCTGTGGTTATGATTTCAGTTCCCAGGTGCACCTTTTGAAGGGAGTTTTTAATAAGGGTTTGTGTGCCCAAAAGCTATCCTTTTCCCTCCAGCTGTACAAGTTGGACTAATAAAAGATATTATCTCTACCTACACATCTTCTCATTTTAAGAAACTGGCAGCTCAGCTGCAGAAAAGTCCAGTATATCTGAATGCCAAACTGTTCAGGAAAAGTCTAACTTTCCTCTCCACTTGAGGTTTTTGGTTGTTCAACTATAGGTGGCAGGAAAGAAATCTGCTTCGTCCTTTGCTGGTGTGTTTAGGCCCTGAAGCATAAGAACTGAAAGACTGCTCTTGGTGTTTCATCCCAGCTAAGTGAGCTGTAGAATTTTTCTCCCTAGATACATGCCAGCTATTTGCCTCAGTAACATTATAAAGTTGTGTTTTGCATGGTTTCTTTGCCTTTTCATTTTGTCAAGTACTTTCATGTTCCAGTGGGGGAACAGCGGCGAGTTAGTCTTCTCTACAATATTTAATGAGTCTGGGTAAAAATACTGTATTATAAATTGTAACCCAAGACACTCTTGTGGTAGAGTATTTCCTCTTAAATAACAATGGGGAAAAATGCCTTTTATTTTGTAAAGCAGGCAAGGAATGCACGGAGCAATTCTCTCCCTCTTCCCCCAAGAATCATGCATCACAATACACTTTCTGCATTTATTTTGGCAGTTTCATTTTCCTTATTCATGATATTATTTAATCTACTAGCAAATGAGTAAATGAAGTCTTAGTACTCATTATACTATTACACTAATACAAAAGTACACTTTAATGCACTGCTACTAAATCTTTGCTAAATCACAGAATCATAGAATGATTCAGGTTGGAAGGGGCCTTAAAGATCATCTAATTCCAACCCCCCTGCCATGGCCAGGGACACCCCCCACTAGAGCAGGTTGCTCAAAGTCTCATCCAGCCTGGCCTTGAACACTTCCAGGGATGGGGCATCCACAGCTTCTCTGAGTGACCTGTTCCAGTGTCTCACCACCCTCATAGGAAAGATTTTCTTCCTAGTATCTAATCTAAATCTCCCCTCTTTCAGTTTAAAACCATTACCCCTCATCCTATCACTCCACTCCCTCATAAAGAGTCCCTCCCCATCTCTCCTGTAGGCCCCCTTCAGGTACTGGAAGGCTGCTATAAGGTCTCCCTGGAGCCTTCTCTTCTTCAGGCTGAACAACCGCAACTCTCTCAGCCTGTCTTCATAGGAAAGGTGCTCCAGCCCTCTGATCATCTTTGTGGCCCTCTGCTGGACAAGTTCCAACAGGTCCATGTCCTTCCTGTGCTGCGGACTCCAAAGCTGGCTGCAGTACTCCAGGTGAGGTCCCACCAGCATGGAGTAGACGGGCAGAATCACCTCCCTCGACCTGCTGCCCATATTTATTTTGATGCAGCCCAGGATGTGGTTGGCTTTCTGGGCTGCCAGTGCGCACTGCCGGCTCATGTTGAGCTTCTCATCCACCAACACCTCCAAGTCCTTCTCCTCAGGGCTGCTCTCCCGCCATTCTCTGTCCTACCTGTATTTGTGCCCAGGATTGCCGTGACCCCGGTGCAGGACCTTGCACTTGGCCTGGTTGAACTTCACGAGGTTTGCACAGGCCCACCTCTCAAGCCTGTCCAGGTCCCTTTGGATGGCATCCCTTCCTTCCAGCATGTCGACAGCACCACACAGCTTGGTGTTGTCGGCAAACTTGCTGAGGGTGTACGCAATCCCACTGTCCGTGTCTCCGACAAAGATGTTGAACAGCACTGGTCCCAGTACTGACCCCTGAGGAACGCCACTTGTCACTTGCTTCCACTTGGACATTGAGCCATTTACTGCAAACCTTTGAGTGCGACCATCCGGCCAGTTCCTGACCCACTGAGTGGTCCATCCATCAAATCTGTGTCTCCCCAGTTTAGAGACCAGGATGTCATGTGGGACAGTGTCAAACACTTTGCATAAGTCCAACTAGATGATGTCTCTTGCTCTCCTCTTATCTACCAATGCTGTAGCGCCATTGTAGAAGGCCACCAAATTTATCAGGCATGACTTTCCCTTTGTGAAGCCATGTTGGCTGTCACCAATCACCTACTTGTTTTCCACATTCCTTAGCAGAGATTCCAGGAAGATCTTCTCCATGGTCTTGCTGGGCAAAGAGGTAAGACTGGGCAGCCTGTAGTTCCCCAGTTCTTCCTTTTTTCCCTTTTTGAAAATGGAGGTTATGTTTTCCCTTTTCCAGTCAGCGGTAACTTCACTGGACTGTCACTACTTTTCAAATGTAATGGAAAGTGGCTTAGCAACTTCATCCGCCAGCTCTCTCAGGACCCATGCATGGATTTCATCAGGTCTCCCGGACTTATATACTTTCAGGTTCCTTAAAAGGTCTTGAACCTGGTCTTCTCCTACAGCGGGCGGTCCTTGATTCTCATAGCCCCTGTTTTCGCCTGGTTCTTCAGTTCGGGAAGTGTGAGGAGAGGGGTTGTCAGTGAAGACTGAGGCAAAAAAGTTGTTGGGAACCTTGGCCTTCTCCTCATCTGTTGTTACCAGTTTGCCATTCTTGCTCATGATGGGAGGTACACTTTCTTTAACCTTCCTTTTCTGGTTGACATACCTGTAGAAGCCCTTGTTATTCATAGCATTCCTTGCCAGGTTCAGCTCCAGCCATGCCTTGGCCTTCCTGACCTTGTCCCTACATACGGCCTGTCCTCATAGGAGAGGTGCTCTAGCCCTCTGGTCATCTTCGTGACCCTCCTTTGGAACTGTTCCAACAGATCCATGTCCTTCCCATGCTGAATACTCCAGAGCTGGACACAGTACTCCAGGTGGGGTCTCACTAGAGCAGAGTAGAGGGGTGGAATCACCTTCCTTGACCTACTGGCCATATTTATTTTGATGCAGCCCAGGATGCAGTTGGCTTTCTGGGCTACAAGCACACATTAGCATCCATATTACTGAAGTTCAGTGGCATATGCTATTGAGCATTTTGTACTCATCTGTAACAAATTGGACAAATAGGCTAGGATTCATTACTCAAAGGCACATGCATAAATGTTTATGAATCTATTTTTAATGTTTACTCATGTTTCCATATCTCACCATTATTGCTACTGTTGCAACTGAGGTTTGTTTGGAAAATAGTTGTTTTATTCTCTGGACAGGAGGCTGGAGCTTCTGCCATTTTTCAAACAGGTATACTTCCAGCTTGCACTGGCAGTAGTGACAGTAGTTCTTCCAGTTTGTCGCTGACCTATGACTTTTATAAGCTTTTACACACTGTGTTCTTGATTTCGGGAAGTGTTTAATTTCCTCCACTTCAGAGGCAGCCAGGACCCCCTCTGCAAAAAACCAAACAAACAAAAATCTGCTTAAAAACCTGGGACATTGCATAGCAAAGTTGAGTGATTATATCCTGGTAGAATCCACCCTTCTAAAAAACCTGTGGTGATACCTTTTTGAGCATTAATTCAGTTGCAAGATGAGGCTATGTGGTATCTGGATGGAAGAGCTTAGAAAAACACAGCTTTTTAGAACCATGGACCTATTTCCAGCTGTGTTGACTTCACTGAGAATTAATTGCTCTTGAATGAAGTAGTGCTGTTGATTTACTCAGCAGAGCACTTCCATCTGGGTGAGTCCTAGTATTATGAGCTAGTTAAAGAGTGCATTGCGACTTTCAAAACCAGTAAAACTGCTCATTTTGGCCTGTTCATGGGTTATGTAAGAAATAGTCTCAGTTCAGAATCTGTGAACACTCAGAAATACACTCTTTTTACTTCTCTTCTTTATAAAGAATATTTTTGCAACTCAGGTGCCTGTATGCTACCAACAGAAGATATCTGCCTAGAACGACGATTCATGAAACATAGCAACTAAAGGAGAGCAATATTTTCAAATCTCCAGCTAGCAGCCATTCCAGCCTTTTATATTTAGTTTTAGTATCTTATATAGAAGCTGTGTGGGCTGAGTGACACGAGGCTAAAGTTTAAGCCACTATACAATCAATTGTACTGAACTGTACTTTGAAAACTGTCCTTGTCTGCTGACCTTCATTATAGCCTTAAAGCTTCTAACCCATATTTTTGTGGCATATTACTTCAAAAGAATGTTTTATAACATGAATTGCTTTAGATAATTAAAGAGAAATGAAATTGCCTTTTGGCATACTGCCATGGAATACAGCTTTGATTATAGGAAATAAATTACATTCTCAGAATTGCCATTTTTTAATATTGTTGCCATTGATTTGACAGTGCCACAGCCTAGAGCAGGCATCATAGAAAGATTGACAAAACCAGAGAATGTGAAGAAAGAGGAGGAAAATGTATGCTAAGTACAAGGTTATCATTATCAGCACTGCAGAGCTTTGTAAGTGAGGATCACTGCGATAGTAGAAATGGGGGAATCAGAACCATCAGGTGTAATGAAGCCTGTACAGTCCTTTGAGTGCTAAGTGTCTTTTGATTTGAGACTATAACAGCTTGATATCAAAGTCTGCACAGCTGCTGTAGGTTAAAAAACAAACAAACCCCTCCCCAACATTGTCATTAGGAAATACCTCTGGAGAACAAACAAAAGAATGGTGTCTCATTAGTGGTAGATGTCAGGGAACCACATTTTCTTTGGGTTTGTTGACACATTGCTTTCTTAAAAGCAATCACCCTCAGTTATAATGGATTACTCCAGCAGGAGGAAAACTAATCCTCCTCTTCAGCTGCCAGTCAGGGATGAAGAGTGTTCCAAGAATTCCACAAGATGACACTCTTAGCAAAATAAGAGTAGTTTGGGGAAATCCTTTGCCTTGGTTGCCTTGTGAGGGAGTCACGATTTACAGGGGTTTCGCATTTCTCTGGAACTATTACTAAGATTTCAGCACCTGCGTCATAACAGCAACTCTTTTTTTCTTTCTTTCGTTAAGGAATATGCCGTTGACCTACAAACCAAGCAAAACTGTTGTGGAAGTTATATATGTATCACTAGGGAGTAATTGTTAACTCTTGCCATGTAATAAATGTCTTTTTGGAACAGGGTTTTCTTATATGAAAAGAAAAGTAGGAAATACAGCAAGTGAAAATGCATTAAAATCTAGAATTCCTAATACTTCATTCTTCGCGACCACAGTAGATAGAACCCCTCCTTTGTATGAGACAAAAAGGAAGCTGTTCTGAACTTGTGTTTTCTGATGTTAGTTGGATATAAAGCAAAAAACCCCACAACCCCAAAACAAAACCCACAACCCAAATGTATAATAATCCATATTTTTCTTCCACAATATCTGAGAAATGTGGATACCACATACATAGACCATTATATGAAGAAAAGTTTCGTGATCATAACTTGTTAGCCAAGCTGTAGAATGAAAGTTTTTACATCCCTTTCTCTTCAAAGTATAAGCAGGTTAAGGGGAGGATGCCATCATCTTCTCTCATAGAAAACCTTGGAAATACTGAATTCATCAGAGCAACTTGCAGAACAGGGTACTTCTTTAGCCCACAGAGAAAACTGAAATTTAAAAATCAAGGGCTGCTTTGGTAGCTATAGTTTTGGGTAAAAAGATCTTGTTCTGAACTGACAAGCATAGGTGGGAGATGGGACAGGAGCTTTTAGACCAGTTTTGTCACTGAAGCCAGCACCTTTTGAAATTATCATGAGTAGCCTCCAGGCCACCCAAACCTACACGTGATTCCTTTTAACATTTCTTCTTCTCAAGCCTATTCCCCACCTGTCACTTTCAGCTTGCTGCTGAAAAAAAAAAAAAAAAAAAAAAAAAGGAAAGAAAAAAGAGCAAAAAGAAATGGGGGACGGTGGGGGTGTTGGAGGTGGGGAGTGACAGAAATATCCATGAGTATACCTGAGCCTTCTCAAACCCTCCAAACAAGCTTCTCAGATTTGTTCTTTCAGTTTTCACTAAGCTTCAGTTTGAAACCTTGAGCCATTGAAACACTGATTTTCCTTGCACCAAGAAATTTCTTGAGAAGAGGAAAGGTTTTGCTGAAAGTGAATTTCTTCAGTAAAACGTTGACCACCTCTCATAAAATATGACATTAGCTGCCAATAGTGTTTATAAATTGAAGTTTTCAGATCATATAAGAGCTAAATTCTTTTACAAAGTCAATTCCAATAAAGCCAGTGAAACTGCACAGGATTTAATACTAAGGTTGAGTTCAGTGTGCCATATTAGTCTTCAGAGGATATTATATGGATACATACTATGGGAAGGAATTTAAGACCCCGAGAGCTCTTGTGGTAATCTGATGGGCAAAGGACGGTTAAGTGAAAAATGTTTAGTTTTCATGTGTTTCAGGAGACTGGTTTGAACAAACATCTTTGTGTTTAGGTACTAAATTGAAGTCTAGGATAGGGACTATCTTTTAGGGGTTTGATAACACTTGAAAGTGAATTCAGATGAAAGGGTCTGAATTTATGGCATTCCAGCTATTTCTGACTTACTTCAGCTGTGCACAATCTCACTGGAGGGCAAAGGGACCTTGCTTCCTTTTAGTTTACACGTTTTCAGGATGAATTAAGATATCTTGGAACACAGTGTTCTTGCTTGACAATGAGCTGGAGTCTATTTGTGGGTAGCTTTCTTATTCTACATTTAATCAAGGTTTTTTTTCTTGTGCCTACTTTAAGAGGGTTATGATCCCACCTAATGCTTTTTTTAAGCTATCACAGCACAAATGACACATTGCACTTTTAATAAAATCCATTTCTAATCTGAAGGTTGAAAAAGAAAGAGTCTTTTGCACTCTACCTAACCTCTTCTTCTTGCCACAGCACAAATAAACAAATAATAATATCAATTGATGTGTGGATGTTGATCTTCAACTTTGAATGTACTCCTCAGTTTGTACAATTGGGCTGAAAACCGCATGTATGCAGGGATCCTCATGAGATTTCTGGTGCTTCTGAGCAGGCAAACAGTCTCTGTAAGCAGCTTTTATTACAGCATTTCCCCACTTCTACTTCTAGTCCCTGCAGGAATCAGAACATACAGCGCTAGGCCAAAAAATAAAAAAAAATTTAAAAGGAGGAAAACAATGGAATAAAGCAATTAAACTCTTTCAAACTGCCAGCAATGCCTGCTTTGAGCTTGTATTTGTTCTGAACTGATCCCTCCAGCTCTGCTTACAATTTTGGGTGTGACATGACTGAGGGAGCCGGGGAGAGACATCAATTGTTTTCTGCGGGGAAGAAAGCAATAGATTCAGAGGGCAAAAAAATGCCAAAAAGAGTAAAGTCTTCTTAGGGATCACATTAGGGATTAGGTCCTAACTTTAAGAGGCAAATAGTGCTGATCAATGGTTATATTTGGCTAGCACTGGTTGAGCGGTTCTCAATAGTTGCCTCTGCTTAGCGCTTCGTGAAACTAAGCTGCAGCTTTGTAGTATGAAGGCTGCATTTAAAATAACAGGCAGTAAACATAAAGCACTACAGAAGGAAGGGTGCTTTACAATGAATTTGGGACTCATGGAAGATTTCTGAAATTTTTTTAAGATTTTTCTTATAAAAGCTTATATTTGAAAAGGAAAAAGCATTTTTTGGGTCTGTGTTGAAGAAGTTCATGTATAGGAATATTTGCTCTTTAACTGTAGTTAACTGTATAGAAAAAGTGGGCATGATGCACAGTATAGCAAGTACTGGGTTTCTTACTCTTTAGCAACGAAGACCAATCTTAATAAAAGTCTATACTAAGGTCCATTATGGAAAGGCCTTTCTCTGCATGGTAAGGCTTTAAATGTCTTTTTAAGACATTAAATGCACTTTCAAGGCTGCTAGTATCTTGCATGCTGCTGTGTAGAGCTCAGATTGGTATGTGCTTAGGCTTACTAGCTAAATCTATACCTATACAGTTAGACTAAAATCTCTGTTTTCAAAGATTTGAACTCTTTGCAGTTTTCTGCAGATCATTCAACCTAATGTGGGCACCGCTTAGTGCAGCACTGGGTGGTTAGCGCTTTTAAAACTCTGGGAAGACACTTCCAGCTAAGATTTTTAAACACAAAGGGAAACTTTTTGAAGATGCATAATCATGGAGGAATCTGAGTATGTAACTAATTTCTTTTTAAGCAAAAATGTGGCATCCCAGTTCCCCTTAGTCAAATTAGGTTTTATTCAGTAAGGCTGAGGGCATGCAAGATGTGTTTAATCTGACATCTTCTCCAGCTACCAGAGCTGTAACCTACTGGAGGTTTATGTGGTATATTAGTCAATAACTGTTTGATGCAGAAAGAAGGTGCACATGCTGAAAAAGCTAAAGTACTTTATTGCGTGATAGCTGGCTGCTGTTAATGTGGAGGTTGTTACAGGTGTTTCTAACTGTGATGTGCCAGTGTGAAAGGCCTCTGGATGTTTGTTCTTGATCCCCTGTTTCTGAGTCTTTATTCTCCCAAATACCACAACGTACTCTGGTAGCAGGACACAGATGGCAAATAGGACTGGCATGTACATCTTAGAGTAACCACAGGTCTAATAACAGTTTAATGAACAAGAGTACATTTTATGTAAGCACAGAATCAACTCTCAGGTGCATATCTTGCCAGAGGATGCTTATTTCTGTTTCTGGGTGGCTCTGTGCTTCACAAGCTGCTTTAGTGCAGAAGGCTCTGTGTGTCTTCCCAACAGCTAAGGCTGTGTTGATGGCTGCTCATCCAAATAATGAAGCGGGCCTAAATAGCGCCATCTTGCCAGAGTCATAACCTATTATTTTTCCCATGACCATCGCCATATAATGTGAGTTGAAAAAATCCAGTTGGGAGATAGAAAGTACTGTGGGCAGAGTTTAGGAGCAAGACAATTTCTTGTTGTGAAGTAAATACGGAAGAGTATGATTAAAAATTAAATAAAATAGAAAGCAAAAACAGAGTGATACTTAGGTTTCTTCCAAGCTATTTCTCTGTTAAAACTCACACGTTAATCACCGAAATTGTCAGTTGGGACTGATTTGGTTTCTAAGCAAACCCTCAGCAGTATATTCCTCAAGTATAACTCTTTGGCCATATTACTGTAAAGTGAATTAATCGACTCTTTTCCAAAAATTGCCTTAATGTTCCTTGCCTCCATGTATTTGATCTACAGGCCTGGTGTCCCAGATCTCTAAAAATACTGTCCCTGTGCAGCCTGCAAGTGAACACTAGGCAAAATCCTCAAGACCTGACACTTCACATCATTCTATGTGGATGTAAAAATATCCAGATTTGAACATGAGGCAGGAAAGACTCTAATCAAGCTGACTTTCAGACAATGTTGCAGAACACAGATATAAACAATATATTTCATCCTCCTCTCCCTGTCCTGCCTTTGTAATTCATGCAACCTGCCAGCTTCACTTCCTAGACTGTATGAAGAGTCTGCTGACTCTTTTCTGTCTCTGACTTTACATCTACCAACCACTGTTCTCTTCCTTTTTGTCCACTTGAAGTGGGCCTTTAAAAAGCAGAGGTTATCTGCTCCTAAAAGCTCTCTAATGAGGAGTCTGTAAGTTTTCTGATGAAGAACAGCAGCTTGTCATCCACTCATTACTCTGGCATGTAAATACATTGAGGGTGACCAAGGGAACAGGGAGCTTACTACCGCCAGGCTTCCCAACATGCTTGCAAGAGGCACAACAGGCTCAGAGAGCACAGGGTGAAATACACAACGCACACCAGGGTCACTGTGAGGGAAGGATGCCTTTTACCTACATAAGTTGGGGGAAGTCCTCAGGACTAATTGTTCAAAAATGTGAGGAAAACTGACAACAAAGTGCTTATGATAATTTCTTTCTGAATTTTTTCACAGAGTAGGTTAATTGGTGAGACTTGCTGAAGTCATACATGTCAGCTAGGTGCAGAATACTAGTATCTGAAGACCACCTGATGCATGCATGTACTTAGTTTGCAATTAGCTACAAGATGAAAATATGGATTTAGAGTGTTTAAGAACTCAAAGTTAATTTGAGGATATGGTATAGGATAATCAAACTGCCTGTACCAGAAATTTAGTGAGGTTTTGGTGCAGTCAGAAGCTGCTGTTTCTTTTGCTTTGCCCCTCCCTGTGCCACAGAGGGCTTTGTGCCTGTGCAGCAGCGCAGGATGCCATTCCACTTGGCTATTCACATTGCACAATGGTTACAGAAATTAGGCACAGCGCTTATCAACCTCCTGTTTGCCCACAGACTCCTGTTCTGCTGACCACAGAACTTCACAGTAGGTGTGCTACCTGTGCCAGGGTTTACAGGTGTGCCTGAATGCCAGCACACTTCAGACCTGGGCTAATTTGTTCTGTATTGGCTTACATGGGGGTTTCAGAAGTTAATAAGCCCAGAGGAAATAGGCAGGCTCAAGGAATTGGGTTGTGAATGTAGCACTACTTGAATCATTCCATTTCAGCACTGTTTTATAACACTCATTTTCTTGTCAAGGAGTTTGAAGGAATTTAATCAACGTGTGTTTCTGCTCCTATTTAGAGAGCCACTCAGCCAGTGCCCATACTGTGTGATGAATGCTAAAACACTAATGCACTGATCACAAAGAGAATATGCAAAAAAGGAAGCAAGAATTGCTTGTGAAAACATTTTTTTCTTCAAAATGGGCTTAGTGAAGACACTAATTTTTTTAAAACTATGCAAAAAAATAGAAATAATTTAGATTAAAAAATCATCTTCACAATGCATTTTCTGTTAATAGCCTCTGATTTTCAATGTATTACAGGCTTTGTAGCACAAGTTTCTAGCTTATTGGACTGATGTGTTAATCTTGAAAGAAATCATAAAAGTGTTTGTTTCTTCCCTTACCATATAAATAAACTTCTAATTTTCTTTTAGCCTCTCTAAATGTATCATTCTGAGAAACTTCTTGATTAGGAGGAATAAGAGAATTCACAATACGAAAAGAAATATCACTCACTGATCCCAAAGGAAACACAAGACAAATAGCTGTGGGTTGATTTTCTTCTCAACACTAAGGGCTTACACATGCCTATTTTTCAGTGGCAGACTTCCACCTGCTCATTTTTGTCCTCTCAGTGGTGCCAGTGCAAGTGCTTATGAAGCCAGGGAATATAACCAGGTTGAAAATACTGTCTTTTTTCTTTCTCTCTCTCTCTCTCTTTTTTTTTTTTTTTTTTTTTTTTTTAAGGGTAATTTCCAGCATGGCTCACTCATTGACCCAGTTCATCATAGGGTCCCACAAACAGTTGTACCGGCTTAACCTGTGCCAGGTGGGAGGGGAAGAGAGGAAGGAACCTCTCCAGGCACCAAAGGAAACGTGTGCAATCCACCGCTTCCCCCCTGGGTCACTGGAGCAGTGCAAAGTGACTTTTCTCCTTTTAAAGTCCCAGAACAGTGTAAGGGGCAGTAGGGTTTCTTTAAATGAAAATCCAGTGCAGAACAGATTAAACACACTGGCAGGCACTGCTCATCTGCTGCAGTGTGCATTACGTGCCAGAGCATTTGCTTCTCCAAGCCTGTGACTGCCTGGAGGAGGATTTTTTAAAGCAGAAAGTCGACACAGAAGCCTATACCCAGAAGCAAATGCTTTCCCAAATACTAAGTGCTATCCATGGCATTTGTTCATGGCAGCTACATCTTTATGCATTTGCTGGAATAATGTAGTAAGCATAATGTAAACATGCATCACTCTTTTGGCTCAGCGTTCATTCATGACTACTCTCATTGCAGTTGTAGAACTGCAAAGCGGTGCCTGGTTTTCTCTTGCAGACACCTCCACAGTAATTTCCTTAGGAAGTAAGCTCACTCTGCCCCATGGAAGGGCTTTCAGAAAATGGGGGAATTCCTCTGAGTGCCAGCCACTGAAGACTGGGCTGGAGTGCATGCGTTTTTTATTTATTTAAAATACCAAAGTATTTCTCTGTAACAACTTGTCAGCTAATGAGTTCTTTTTAAACATGGCCTCTAAATAGAGTACACAGTATTGTTTTACTAATAGTCTCCAATTAATAGACATCATAAAAATATAAACAGCAGGAATGGAAAAATCATTAAAAGAGTGGCTTTTGGCTTTTTTCATTCGGGTGAAATAAATGCGTTATATTGCTGCTGTTATTACCGATACTAGACATAAAGCAGATTAAAACAACATATGTTTTCAGTACTAAACTCTGACTTGAGATGTGCATGGGTGCAGGTTTAAAGCAGTAAAAAGACATTGCTGTCAATTTGGGGAAATGGCAGCCCATTCAACAGCCCATTCCCTGTACATCAGAAAAATCAGGGGACACCATGCCCCGAGGACTACACAGAAGGTGATCAGGTAGCTGCAGGAGAGGTGTAATTTAATTTGTAAAGATTGGCATAGTCATTCCATTCCCCCAAATATTTTGGTTGCCTCTGTGCCATCTGTTTAAATAACCTTTTTCCTCAGAGCAGCAGTCAACAGTGTTGCCTAAGGAGCTTTTATTTACACAGTGATGTATAACCGCAGTTACCAGGCGAGGTGAATGCTTCATTCAGGCCAACACTAGTACCTCAGCTACAGAGCCACTTATGCGCAAACTGCCCTGCTCAATATGTTTATCATACCAGGGTAGCCTGGAAATAGGTTATTAAGCACACTGGTGTCTTTCGTGACAGCTTCAAGGTCTCTGGGGGTGAGGTGAGGTGTGGGGGGAAAGGAAACCTTCCTCAGCCCACAGGTCATCACCTTCCCTGGTGGAAAGTCTCAGAGAAATATCCCGAGTGGGAGCACGCTGACCTCAGTCGTGATTTGGTAACCACATGGAATTCAAAGGATTTGTCTCAGAGAAACAACTTCAAAGGAGTGAATTTAGAAGAATTTTACTCTGAGTCTTAAAGCGATAGTAAAGCTAGTAAATTCAGAACAATACAAATAATGTATAACCAATGGTGTCACCCCCCTCCCAAGCCTTAAAAAAATGCTTTGAAGCTAAATCACAGAGAAAGCTAAAACACCTAGAAATGCTGCTTCCAGAGGTTAAGGGTTGCTAAATGCTGGCCAGCAAAGCCTGGCCCAAATTCAGAGGTTAAGTCCCCAGAAGAAAAAGGTCAAATGAGAAGATGTAATGCAATTTGCTATGAGAAGAACACACAACTGGGGAAGAGCTCTCCTGTCACTACCTCCTCATTTCTCAGATAAACTCCTTGGCTATAAATGGCAAGGGTGAAAAAAGAAAGGGTAGAAGAAATTGTAATTTCTGCAATTGAGCAGGTGCTATCTGGGTCACAGTGATGATAGGCTGATTCTGGGGCTTGAAAATCTCAATCTTTTCTTGCCCGTGATCACTTTCTTGGTGCCTGTTTCTCATTAGCATAATTTATTTGCTTAGATTATGCTAATTTACACCCGTAAAATAGTGCCCTTTGAAAGTTTGCAGGCAGATCAAAATTATAACAAAAATGTTTTGTTCAACAAGAATAGGTATCTTTTCCAGCCCTAAGTTTACTTCTTTCTGAGTTCATGAGAGATATATAACTTCATTGCTCTTACTGAAATAACAGTGTCCAGGCAAAGCTGTGAACTTAGCCAGTGAGGGTCTCCATATGTAACTGCAGCTTCAGTAAACAGGGACTGCTTTTATCAATGGAAGGATGTTTTCAGGAGAAGCAAATCAAGTTTATATGAACCATTTGAGATCTTTAAACAGATGTTGAAATTTCAAGGCTAAAAATGTCTATGCTAAGGGAATGGCTCAGGTTTATGTTCCTAAAATGTATAAAGCTCGTATAGTGAGTTTTATTTAACTACATTTTTGGTCACAAATATTTTAACTTAAATTATTCAGCCACAGTCTAGCTTTGATATTGTAAACAGGATACAATATAGATGGCATTTATGTAAGTATATATATAAATATATAGGTATATAAAAAGTAATGGTATTAACGAGTAAATACTGCTCTCAGAAAAATCCATTATTAAAATTAAAAAACTGATAACCACATGAATTTATATAACTCATAGCTAACTTTTGAAATCTAGATCTTGTAAAACTCTGTCTTTAATTACTTGATTTATAAATATTTACAAATTAAATTAATGAATTACTTATTTTTCAAGATTCTGATTTATAGAAATATGCTCCCTAACAAGCCTCTACAGTCCTAAGCAGAATGAAAAAAACATGGTAGCATTTTAAAAGAATAAACTACAGTGAGGAAGTTACTTGTAGAACAGCAGCATTTCAGTGTGAAACTGCCAACACACTTACTGCCTAATGCCTATATTTAATTAAACCAGCCTGTGAGCATAACAGAGAATGCAACTTCTATGTTTTTGAAGATGGTCCAGTGTGCATTCCACATGGACTGTGTGTGTGGTCTTTTCATGGTCAGAAAACAATATTCTTCTCGTGTCCTATGTTTTCTGTGGTAATCTTAGTTGGCTGTGTACTCCACCCAAATGCTGAACAGTCATTTGCTTCCAGATTCACAATGAAACCCTACAGTGTCCAGCATTGCACATAATAAATATTCTACACTTGGTATTATACTGTAGCTGACTGTGAAAACTCTGTAGACAAGCTTGTCGTATCTACCCTTTAACATTATTGATTTTATTTTGGTATGGGGGGAAAAGTGGAGCTAATAATGAATTACATTTTCATATATGTGCTGTAAATCCCGCATTTATGCTAAGTTAAAATGCTTTGCTCATTAACTCTTTCAGTCTATTTGCGAAAACACTTGTTATGAGAAGAGCCGAGGAGGGCTAACAGGAGGTTCTACACCACCAGAGAAGGAATTAAGTTCAAGAACATCGTTAAGCCAGGAAAAATTTTCAAGAGTATTGAAGAAGCAGAAAATCTGAAAACAGACTGAGTAAGCTCTTAGAAGACTGACGTTCCATAAATAGTACCTGTTTTGTTATAAGCTTACTTATCCATTTGTTTATTGGGAAGTTAAATTTGGATCTTTGATGTTTGTGTATTGTAAGGCTTTACGATTTCTTCAGATGATCTTCAAAATTTCAGTGAAAGACACCTGGGTTAGGGTGTCTCAATTTAACATGCCCTCACCCCCCGCGCTTTCAAAAGGAGTTTAATTTTATTTAAAAAGTACACAGGAAAATTACAAGCAGAAATAAATTTTCGATGAATACAAGACACAAACTGGCAGCTGTGTGTTTCTTGTGCCATTAGGAGGCCTGAATTTCCATTATACACTCACTTGGCTAATTTCCTGGTTTCAGCTATGGCTTCCTTTCACAGAGGGAAAAGAGGGGAAGAACGGAAAGATGTTTGAAGATACAGCTCTGGCCTTTCTGAACAGTCAAGACAGAGAGCGATAGCTGGGCATTCATAACTCTGGAGAGTGGTTCATCCCTGATTCATACAAGCTGTTCCTTTCAATGAAACAGGAAGAAGCCAGCACAATAGAGGTTTTTCAGAGTGAAGAAACAGGGAAGGACTTAGCATCACAAGGCAATAAACCGCTGTTATTATGAAACATGTTATGAAATAGTCTGCAGTTCTAAGATTAATTTTAGCTTAAGCTTCAACTTCAGAGCAGTTGCCAGTTGCTGACTCTCAACCCCTCATCCTCTCAGTCACGTAATAGGGGACAAGAAAAGCATAAAAAATCCTTCTACAAGCAGCTGCCCTCCTGCCCACCTACATTGTGACTCCACTGAATCTCAGGGGTCCAATCTGCAAAGGCTCTCAAGGCTCCTTGCACCAGTGCCGGACATTACGTATTCCAGGTAACACAGGATTTTTCAGAGTTTACAGTCCAATCCCAGTCCAACATGAAAAGTGCATAGGATGCAGCTTGTTCCACTGCTTTAGTAGCAGATGGATATGATAGTCCAGGTTTTCAGTCATCTGAAGAAACCTCTACTGCGAAGGCACAGGAAAATTGTAACGTGTATTTTTTTATTAGGTCTTTGGCTTGGGTCCTAACTGTAGCTGTAATGTGGGTCATTGTAGTACCAATACACTTTTCCACTCACATGGCAAAAAACACAGGTAAACTACCAAAGCACTCAAATGTGTTTTTGTAAGTATGAGGCAACTGTTAATTTCTCATCCATTCTTAAAGAATAATACTAAAAGATATTGTAGAGGTATAACCTAAAATTGTTATATTTTTTTATGTGACCAAATTCCCTTTGTCCCTAGCTGCAACCTTATTCTTAGCTCTTTTTAGTTCATCTGTCCTATTGGACCGAAGTACTTTTTTGGTGCAAATGGCAGATTTTGTACATCATGCCTCAGTAATGCTTTCCAACTCTTTTGGTATCCAAAGCAAGCTACCTTTCAGTGTTGCAGCAGCCTGAAAAGAATGCAGCATGATTACAACTGTGGCTGTTTCATCTTGTAACCATTCCACTTTTTCTGTCCCTCCCCCAAATTGTTTTTGATAGGGAAACAATAGAACGAGCCATTCTCCATAGGCAGTGTCTCGTTGCCAGAATGAAACCGACTAAGGAGTAACACTCACACTAGCTAAATCAGCTTGTGGCTGCACAGACCAAGGAAGAAACAGTAGGAAATTAAGAGTCTCAATATCTTGTTTGCTGACTGTCAACAAAGAAAATCTGTTTTACAGAAAGGCAAGAAACTAAAAGGTTTCCTGCTAAAGGTAGGAACTAAAAGCTAATTGGATGTAAATGGCTGTACTCTGAATCCAGACTCAAAGGTTAGAGAAGCAGGCAGGTGGCACACAATGATAATGGTAGCAAAGGACGACAGCTCAGAGACAGCTTATAAACCGCAGGAGAAGTAACTATTTTCTACGTGGATCCTTGCCATGAGATGATGGAGCATGCGGTGACATTTCACAGAAATACCTTCACAGACTGCTCAAAGGAAGAAACCCAGGGGACTCAACACTTCTAGAGGACCAAATTCTCGCTGCTATCCATTACATCTCACCTGCCATTAGTAGGAGAGCTAGCAGGTAAAATGAAGGCTGTGATCTGCTGAATAACCATGGTAAACTCTGCTACTCCCACTTCCTGAGGTCCTTCCTCAGACCCTGCTCCTCAAAACCAGAGGAACCCTGGCAGTGAATTAGGGCTCCTCCCTGCCTAGGATTTTCCTTCCAAAGAAAGCCAGAGAATGAGCACGGCATGGAAGCAATGCACTCAGATCTCAAACCGACATGGAGCTAGGAGGCAAATGGGAGGTGTAACTCTAGGCAAGGGTTACCATACACTGTGTGGGTGCACCTGCTCTGCACTATATACTACCACTTTGCATTTCAAGTGTATATGACGATTTTTGCATTGAAAAACATTAAAGATCATCCTCCCTCTCCCCTCCCCCTCAGTAGAAGAAACATTGTATAAACACAGAGCCAAATCCTTACAGGCAGTGCAGATGACCCTGTTCAGAGCACTGCAGCTGAATTTTGCACAGCCCAGAAGTAATTAAAAATATGTAATTGCAAAATTACAGCAGATCTACATTGCCTACTTGGAAATCTCTACACTGCAACATTTTTGGTTGAGATATACATTGCCTATATGTAATCAGTCAACAGTCTGATAACTGAGTTTGCACAGACAGTGAAGCATCCATCAGCAAAGCATTAAGGCTATGTTGTGAGGCCTCTGGGGAAAGGACCACTTTTAAAATCAGTGTTTATATAATGCCCTGCACAATGGGAAACCAAATCCTCTTTGAATTCCAAGATGCCATCAAAATACGTCTGTAAGTGTGTTTATTACACGTACATTGTTTATGCATTACAGAAGGACTGAATGACAGCTAAGTAAAAACCAGATTCCTTGCCCCTATTTACTTAGGGTGGGATTTTTGAAGTGTGCTGGGTGTCTTTCTGAAATTCTATTCTAAAGGGATAATTTGTTAGACAATGGATAGATGAGAGCAAATTTTCTGGAAGAAGAGAGCTGGTTTTGTATGAAGGTGCCCATCCTCCTGTAGCTGTGCCTTGGGCTAGGGCAAGGTGACCAGCTCTGCTGCAAGGCTTCCAGAAAGCCTTTTAGTCAATAAACTGTGTGGATTTGTAAACTGACCATTATAAATCTCAGACTGAGATGGAATAACTTTCTTTGTAAATAATTCAGATGATATCTGGGTGCATCTCTGATGCCAGCACAACTTATGTGGAGCTTTAAGAGAAAGGAAGGCTAGTGCAGCACAGAGTGTTGCACTCTCAGTGTACTTTGCTGGCTGGTTGGATTTCTTTGGATCCAGGCTTTTGACAACTAGATTTCAGATCCCAAGGTACTGAAGATTAAGTCTCAAAGATGAATAATCTATGCAATAAAGATCATAAAGTCTTTTATCTTGGAAGTGGTGATTTGAATGGTAAGTCCTGAGACAGTAGTAAAGACAATAACAAACACGTAATAAAATCCCTTTACCTATATAGACTCTTAGGAATAAAAGAATAGCTTTGTTTCTCTTCTTACTTGATATTTATGCAGGTATGTATATCTACACATGTATATCTACATGAACGTATGTTTTTTTCAAATGTATACAGCCTTTAAGCAAAGCAAATCTTTCTTCCTTGGGCCAGTTTCCTAAATCCTATTGCAGTCCAGTGTCTGGGGTTATAACTGAAGGACACCATGATAGCTGTTAGAATGACTGGTATTTAACAAAGACTTGTCTTCACCAGCCGTTTCTCCTGTACTAAAATGGAGCACATTATGTCAGGGGCCACCCTCGTTTTATTGAACTCAAAACCACTACAGGGACTGAAAGTGATTCTGAAGCTGTGAGCATAAACCTCTTTTGTAGCATATGTGTGTGTTAGCATGTCATCCTTTGGGATAATCCAAATGTGGTGCCTATGGAGATGTGGCTGATTCAATACTTGTGCTCCCGGGTGGTCAGCCTGTAATTTAAAGATTCACTGGCCGCATGAAGATAGCCACAAATGGAACAGTAACCATAATTACAAGAGCCTGTTCCACTAATCCATGGTTAACAAATGTTCGTTAAAAGATAAATAAGCCTTACACAAGCATTTCCTGGAGGTGCATGAGCCTTGTGTTTTCATTTGTTCTGGCTTTCCTCTTCTTTAGAGAGGGAATACAAGAAAATGAAAAAGATTTTGTAATCTAATTTTGTTTCAACTGTTAGAAATCACAGGAAGTCTTTGAAGTTGAATTATCTTTTTAAAAAGAACCCAGCTATTACTTTTTATTTATAATATCGAGAAACAGTGTAATTATTTTTCAGTTAATAGTTTCACAAATAGTAACAAATGTGTTGTTTGCTCTACTGTTTATCTTCTTTCTAATATCCAGAATTTATAGAAGAGAACAAGAGGCTTTTAGAATTTAGCACCAATCAAAAACCAAACCAAACCAAAACAAAACAAAAACCTGAAGGATTTTCCTTTGTAAAAATTTGGAGTAGCTGTCTTTTCAGTATACTTAACACATTCATTCTTGCCACTTTTTCTGAAGAGTATCTTACTGTTTAGCTGTTCTGAACTGTTGAGTTTTTCAAGATATGATTAATTCATTTTACTTTAGATTGCAAATTGTTGTCCGGTGTTGGTGGAACTAAAGCAGGCCTGATTACACAGTGGTGAAGGAATATAGGAATTGTATTATTAGCTCAGCAGGCTAGTCACATAACTCTGCTGCAACTTACTTTCTGGTAAAAGTCTCTACACAGCTCCTAGCTGGATAGGATAGGATTCTGTTTTCAGAATTTAAGAATTCAGGCTTCTTCCTTTAATTTTTATGCTGTTTAATGTAACTTTGGATGTTCTCATTACCCATACAAATGTAAAATCCTTTCTTAAATCCTGCTAAGCTCTTGGCCTCACACACAATTGGTACTCTGCCATATCCAAACATTGCTCATACCACCAAGGAATTATGCAGTTGTGCAGGAGCGATAGAGAAACAAAGATTTTGGCCCTAAAAACCATCTAAAGCAAATAAAGGGGTGTAATTCATTGAAACTAGTCAGTTGTTTAAGTCTTCTCTCTTAAACTTATAAACATTTAAAAATGTTGATATAAACTGTATACGCTAAAGATAAGTCTAGTCAATATACTCTGTTTATTCTTAACATAGAGGGATCCTTTGTTCATAGAAGACTATAGGAAGAGGTCATATCTTATTAGATGAGATGCTACAGGTGGAAAAGCAAACTGCGCCTTCAGATCCAGAATTCCTCCAACAAGTTTGAGAAGAAGCAGGGAAGTCTGACATGAATACAAGTTAGGTGTAATTGCTCTTAGTTAACTGTGGTGATGTTGCTTAATTAGAACACCTGAACAAGTAAGGCCATCAATAACACTGAGCAAGAGATGCGTGTTCCAAGGACAGAGAAATTGTAGGACAGTAGAGAGACATGATGGAATGGAGGGAAAAAAAGTGTCAGTGCTCCTGTGGAGGGGAAGAAGTAGAAAGACTGTGAAGGGCCATGAAATCAGTTCCTCTATAGAATAGATGCTATTTTTCAGTAAAACTATAAGCTTTTTAAACCTTCTTTGAGAGACTGGAGTGGAATTACGATTATGAAAAATGTTTTTATTGGTATGCGGTTGTTTTCATTCACTGTTATTCATCCTGGTGGAATGACATTTGCTTCATCCACTTCCTTTCCATCAGATCACTTAATGTGCTGAAAGCAATAGGTCACATTTTTGTCTGCATAGGTCTGGGATCCATGTAGAATGTGGTATGTCTGCACGTTTTATTTGGGTGGTAGGTTCAGAGATGTGATCTATTTCTCTGGACATGAATACTTACCATGTGAAAATCATCTTTATGCTATGGTAGCGGATAATCCACACATTCTTCTTAAAACAAATGTGGTGGTCCTTGAAAGCTTAGCTGCATGCTGTGGATTTGAGAGACATTGAGTGACTTCTGGAAGTCAATCTGTTGGCCTGTGCTTTTCATGAGCAATGGACTGTTGCCCTTCATATAATTTCTGTTTTTCTTGAGGTTTCTTTAGGAGAGAGTGGTCAAAAGCAGCTTTACCTTTGACGTGAAAAGATTCTTTGACACCAGGCAAACAAAAAATTAAAAAACAACAAATGGCAGCAAATCACTCCCTCTTCTGTTCACCACTGAGACATTAAAGGTGGGATCCAATATTTATGAAGGAAATATTTCTTCTCTGGACTGACCCAGAACAGATATTGCAGTTTGAATATAAAATAGCTTACATTGTCAGTGCTCAGCAATAGGGCATACATTCTTCTAGTATCCAAGTTAAAAATTTGAAATTACTCTTAGAAAGGCCTAAGAGACTTATAAAGGACGTAGAAGACACTAGGAGAAACTTTCTAGTGGTAAGGTTGATGACATACTATAACAGATTAAAGTAAGCAGTCTATGACATCTCTAGCACTGGAGAGGCATAATTCATCCTACATTGGTCCTGGCTAAGAAGATAGTCTAAATAATATTTTTGTGGTGTTTTATAAACATACAATCTGTACCATACTGAGGTACAAGTTGAGACTTTTTCACATTCTGTGAACAACATCAATTAAAAAAAAATTTTACATTTTACTGTTATTAGGATGGTATTTCTGTTGCTGACCATTAGTTACATTCCCAGGCAAAAGCTCCACAGATGCAGCAGTACTGATTTAACCATGAGTAAGAAGACTGTTCAACTCTGCTGAAATACCATAATATCAAACAATCATACATAGGTGACAGTCTGGTTGCACTTGGAAACCCTTCTTACAGAGGTCTTGCTGTCATAATTTAAATCTGTCTAATAGCACCTGCATCAACAGTTTGATTCTGATACAACTGAATTGACAAAAATGGAAAAAAATCAGTTCTGCTTTTAAAATCACTTTGAAAACAATTTTAAACACAAAAATTGAATAGGTGTAATGAACATGTCAAAAGTGTATGAATTCATTAGTGGCTAATCTTTATTACAGATTTTTAAAAATCCTTCTTGCTCAGGGACTCTCTATTTGGTCATGTGAGATTTTCTAAGGAGCAAATTAGTTGCAAGCAAATACTTGAACATGTTGAATGCTTTGAGGGATGAACTTGGGGTTTCACTGAAAGACCATCTGTTTATTCAGAGTTTTCAAGAACATTTGTAGTGATACAGCCAGGTTTGAGGTGCAAGTGACAAATTATATCATCCTCACACTATTCAGTACACACATGCCTGACTGCGTATTCTGCACTTGAGATTCACCTCTACAGAAGGACAGGCTAGCCTGCTCCTCTTAGTCTTTTCCAGTGGGACTGGAAAGCTCAGAGATTTATTCTTTGTTTGGGTTTTGAAAAGTTATGGCCACCAAAAGAAATAACCACACACCAGTTTCAATGAATGTCCCTGGTAAGCATGGGTGCTTCTTTGTTACATGGCTATTTGGGTACCGTTTTTCCAACAGGAAGACAAGAACTCTTGGGGAACTGGCACGATGGCTTGACCTTAGACACGGCAGGAGGATCTGTCACCACATTTTTTTTCTCAAGGATCATGTATTGGTAGGATGCAATGATCCTTCTTGGTGGCGTGGATAATAGCAGCAGAAAGAATAACAACCATAGAATCATAGTTGGAAGGGGCCTTAAAGATCATCTAATTCCAACCCCCCTGCCATGGCCAGGGACACCCCCCACTAGAGCAGGTTGCTCAAAGTCTCATCCAGCCTGGCCTTGAACACTTCCAGGGATGGGGCATCCACAGCTTCTCTGAGTGACCTGTTCCAGTGTCTCACCACCCTCATAGGAAAGATTTTCTTCCTAGTATCTAGTCTAAATCTCCCCTCTTTCAGTTTAAAACCATTACCCCTCATCCTATCACTCCACTCCCTCATAAAGAGTCCCTCCCCATCTCTCCTGTAGGCCCCCTTCAGGTACTGGAAGGCTGCTATAAGGTCTCCCTGGAGCCTTCTCTTCTTCAGGCTGAACAACCGCAACTCTCTCAGCCTGTCTTCATAGGAAAGGTGCTCCAGCCCTCTGATCATCTTTGTGGCCCTCTGCTGGACAAGTTCCAACAGGTCCATGTCCTTCCTGTGCTGCGGACTCCAAAGCTGGCTGCAGTACTCCAGGTGAGGTCTCACCAGCGTGGAGTAGACGGGCAGAATCACCTCCCTCGACCTGCTGCCCATATTTATTTTGATGCAGCCCAGGATGCGGTTGGCTTTCTGGGCTGCCAGTGCGCACTGCCGGCTCATGTTGAGCTTCTCATCCACCAACACCTCCAAGTCCTTCTCCTCAGGGCTGCTCTCCCGCCATTCTCTGTCCTACCTGTATTTGTGCCCAGGATTGCCGTGACCCCGGTGCAGGACCTTGCACTTGGCCTGGTTGAACTTCACGAGGTTTGCACAGGCCCACCTCTCAAGCCTGTCCAGGTCCCTTTGGATGGCATCCCTTCCTTCCAGCATGTCGACAGCACCACACAGCTTGGTGTTGTCGGCAAACTTGCTGAGGGTGTACGCAATCCCACTGTCCGTGTCTCCGACAAAGATGTTGAACAGCACTGGTCCCAGTACTGACCCCTGAGGAACGCCACTTGTCACTTGCTTCCACTTGGACATTGAGCCATTTACTGCAAACCTTTGAGTGTGACCATCCGGCCAGTTCCTGACCCACTGAGTGGTCCATCCATCAAATCTGTGTCTCCCCAGTTTAGAGACCAGGATGTCATGCGGGACAGTGTCAAAGTACTGTTTGACCTAGAATGTACAGCTCCACGGGTCAAGAGATGGAGCTTTCTGTTCATAATTAATTAATCCATTTTAAAAGATTTGCTCTGAGTAGATGAGGGACTGAGGCAGAGGAAATTTGCAAAACATTTCAAGGAAGATGTCCATAAAATGTTATTTTTCTTTTATTATTGCTGGACCCATGCAAAATGCTTTTAATGTATAATGCTTTTAAAGGACTAGAGGTGTTAACAAAAGGAATAGTCAATACATTAGCATAATCTATGTACACTCAAAACTACAATAAACTTGCTACTATTATTAGTTTGCAGCCATAAACAAGTTTTAAGTTCTACATATTTAAAAAAAAAATAGTCATTACGTATGTAATAATGAATCATACATCTGCTTTTAAAATTGTTTAGCTCATCTGCACTATAAATACAGATAAGAAAAGTACTATGCATATTTTGGGTGCAATCATGTCTCCTTTTTGGAAGTGTAATTTGAATGCCTACTACTAAAGAAAGAAATCATATCATCATATTTTAAAGAGTACAAATAAATCTCTGTGTCTATTGATTTAATTTTGTAGTATTGCATGTTGATTACATTTAAAAGTCAATCAGAGTCACAAAAATGCCAACTGTGTGTCACCTTGTAGATGCATGGATTATAACAAAAAGCCATCTCGGGGGAGATCGTAGCACCAGCTTGTACTTAAAAGGTGCAGTCTATACAGAAGGAAGTACAATTCAAGAAGGTAAAAGTCCCAGAGGTTCCCTGTCTGACACATATGGTGAAGGATATAAATAGAGAATCAGTAGAATAAAATACATGCAAGTGCAGTTTTTTTCCCACTCAAAAATGCAAAAGTGCATTGCTTCCATATTTTAAGGGTGCTGCTAAAATGAATTGTTGACATGGGTGTCCAAATGGATGTAGATCTACTGCCACTGAGTTGAAGTAAACCCTGCTTGCATAGTTCAGGTCTTTGCCTTGTTCTGGTCTTGTGCCATAGCAGCTCTAAGATCCTTCTGGAGAGTCCATCAGCCTGTGTTTAGATCCAAGCTGGTTTGTGGCCAACATTAATTTCTCTGTGTGCTTATGGGGAGCAAAAGCGAACTGAATGTTGTACCTTTCTATTTTGACTTTCCACTAGGCAAGGGTGGTGTAACTATCTGCTTAGCCACTGTACCTCACTGGCCATCTTCAGCATTGATTTATTGACCCCAAAGGCTTTTCAATGTTAGCACAATTCTACCTGTGCTCAGATTGGTCTTAACTGTGGCTGAAGGTTTACCTGTAAAGTGTAGTGGTTTCCTTAGATGGCTTACTTATGCTAAAAATATACTTAGTAAATTAGGAGAAAAATGGTTTGGCATGGCTTGTATGAAAATGGAAAACAAGAAAGTTTGGTAAGACGAATCATATTAACTATAATATCAACAACAGCAATTTATTTTTTTTTTTAGTTCATTGTCACTCTTTTATATTATCTCTTTAAACTTCAGAGTGATTCTTTCTCTTTTTATAGCACAACCCTAGTATTTAGCTAGGTAATGGGATTTATGATTTTGTGTACATTAGTCGCCATGGAGACCCACCATAAAAGATCAGTTGCCTGGCAACTGGGTATTGTGGAGTAGCAATGGAGGGAGGAATTTTTTGTCTCTCTGAAGAGAGGGCTTAAGGAATAATGAAAACCTCTGCTCATACTTCTCATGAATGCTTTATTTTCAAGGTCAACTAAATGTTTTTTCTGTAAAGACTAATGCACTTTTCTTCAAAAGATGCACCGTAAAATGTTTCTCAAAGATTATCCTGTCTCAGGGTGAAGGACAACCAGCTTAAGAAGTTTTTATTCTCTCCATGCTGTTGCAAAATAAGGTTTAGAGTAACTGTGGGGCAGCCATAATGAAGCAAGTCTCTTATTTACTGGTCATTCTGCATTCATTAACAAATGAGCTACTGTACATTCAAAGCTATCTTTGATCCCAGAAACTACAATCATTTTTTCTTCACTGAATTCATAGTTGGATTTTTGGTCACTGTAGATTTATCATTTCATTACATCATCTTTTTTCCCCAACTTTTAACTTACGGTGTAACTAAAAACTGCGAAATTGGTATATTATTATTCTAACACATGGGTAAACTTAAGAAAGAAAACTACTTTAAAATAGAGTGTTGCCAGATTGACTTGTAGTTTAAAATTTTTCATACGTTCTTGAATGTATGTCTCACTTCATATGAGATGTGTATACTGTTTATCCTATTTAAGTATTAAATCAATTTTTAGTGAGGTAATTGGTAGACACAAAATTACGCTTGTGCAGGTATAATCTGAAACTCAGGTTTTGGGCTCTTTTGAAATAATTATCTACCTAGCATCTTTATGATATGTTGTATCTATTTTTAAACAAACTTCTTTCTTGAAAACCTCTCCTGCTTATGCTGAGATTGTAATGTTTTCCCTTTATATTACTGTTTCAGAACAGAAGTGGTATTTTGATTATAGACCAGCTCAACATTTTGAATGCTGATGAAGTACTATGAATAAAACTACAATGTCTTTGTGACAGTGTGTGTTACCGAGAACTATCTAATTTCTCGGTCAAGTGGTAAAGCCTGATTCCTCTTCACGTCATGAAACATCAGAATCTTCTGAGTTGGAGACATTTGGTCCATACACTAATCCTTGTGGGAGCACATAGAGACAGACTCTTCTGCCATGAACCCTGCTCCAGCTCGCATGGCTCACATGTACTCCACGATTATTTCAGAATATTTTACATAAAGCCTGAAGGTAGGCCTTCAATATTTCCTTTGTACCCAGGGCATAGTCTTATTCCTGCTTGCTGCTGCTGCTGGTTCTCATATGGCTAAAAGCCTGGAGGAAAACTGCTGCACCATCCCAATTATGGGATCAGCAAGATGGATAGTGCTTGGGATTGTGACCAACCAGACTGCAACAGCTTTTTTGGTAGGGTTTCTTAAGATTGGAAAGATGTGGAAGTGGAAAAGCAGTTTGGAGCATAACCAATGACATTGCTTTGTCAGCTGAGAGACACAGAAGTGATGGATGCCTGTAATGGCTTCTTGGTAGAAAATTTAATTCTTGGCTAAATAATCATAGTGTGCTCTCTCACAGAAAAGTTGTGAAACAGAGGATAGGCAGTTACTCAGAAGAGGGGAAATTACGTATATGACTGGAAACTGCTCTGAGCAGTGTGCATTTTACAATATATGACAGTCCTTTGGACTTTTCATTCACAGAAATCTCTATGCACAGAATAATTTTTTTATTACTAGGACTTAAAGGGGAGGCGAAAGAAAATGTCACCTGATTTGTATCGTGTTGGTTTTAATCAATATAGAGGCACCCAAAATGGTTGCTTCATCTCTTCTCCCAAGTAACAAGTGATAGGACAAGAGGAAATGGCCTCAAGTTGCACCAGGGGAGGTTTCAGATGGATATTAGGAAAAATTTATTCACAGAAAAGTTTATTAAATATTGGAAAAGGCCGTCCAGGGAAGAAGTTGAATCACCATCCCTGGAGGTATTTAAAAGACGGGTAGACACGGTGCTGAGGGACATGGTTTAGTGGTGGTTTTGGCAGTGTTAGGCTAATGGTTGGACTCAATGATCTGAAAGAACTAGACGATTCTATGATTCTATGACATAGAACAGATGTCCAGCTTAGAACAATTGCCAGAATGCTGCTAATACTCTGGTTCTGTGTAAAACTAATGTTGCATCCCTCAGTATCTTTTACACAGCATGGAAGTCCTATGCCGTTAAAAATATATTTCATCCTGGACATTACTCTTGAAAATCAGCAAAGTCTCAGCACTACGAGTGGTTAAATTCTATTACTTTTCTGGAATGGGAAGACTGTTTCTGGTGCAAACACCGTGCACATCTTCCACAAATGCAAATATCAGAGATGTTTGAGGTATGATGCAGATAGGGTATGTAAACTCCTGCATACCCATGACAAGACTTTACAAGGATAAACTGTTCTTTTTTAAGCTTGCATTTCAATAGATTTCTCTTATGGAAGGAGCAGATAACGTCATCAACAGTGTTGTAGTGAATCAGAGCCTTGTGAGTCAAAGCATAAGAAAAAAAGGCAACAGCCTACTGCAGCAGATTGTAAAGAGCAACCAAAGAGTCGTTTAGCCTATTTCCAAGTCTTGGAAAGTTAATTTAGTACTGCCATGGCCCCTCCAGAGAGGCCTGAATCTGTGGAACACAGCTCCACAAGTTAGTGGCCAGTTAGTGGAGAGCTGCTCAGCTTTCCATTGTCTTCTCTCAGCTCTGTTTCTCCTCTCATCAGCCTTTGGCACAAGGGGTTTCATCTTAACTTTCAGTCTTGGTTTCAAAACTACATTTTGCCTGCACAACTGCATCTCTAGCTAAGATGCACTTACAGCATCCTTGGTTAGATGTGTGGTTAGTGGCTGTGGAGGGAATCCAGATTTCAGAGTATGAATTGCTCCTCTGGTGTAAAAGACTATAAGGAGGCTTAGTATTTGCCACTACTTAGACCACTCCTGTCGTTTACTATGATGAAACAGTGGCCAGAATTTGGCTAGAGATTTGTGACATTTCTTAAGAATTCAATGCTCCCTGAAGGTTTTTGAAAAATGTTCACTATGTGCTAGATTTGGGCTGGTCTTCTTCTGCAGTATTGCTACTCTCTTAGTGTCTAAAAACCAAATATTTATTTTTAAGATTGGAGAAAAAGAACTATTGAGCACTTTTTTCTTTAACTCTCTTATTTTTATGAGGGTCATTGCAGATTTTCCCAAAATTAAATTCTGAAAGTGCCTTGTGTTACTAAGTGAAGAAGACAAAAATCAAGTACTGTAAAATTCACTGTGAGTTACCAATGATGTATTTGTTATACACTCATACACACACACACACACACAGACACTTCTGGTCACAGAGATTGATCCGGGTAGTCTATCTAGATGTCCTCCTTGTATCAAAACACCTCAAGTGGAGACTAAATTCTGAATGAAATTCTATTTCTTTTGAACTTAGTGACTGATTTTTGTAGATTTTGGCTACTTTTTAAAAAGAATAAGAATATTAAGAAGGGAAAACCTGCTTCTTAGCAAGGAATGCTTCCAAAATTATGGAGGATGAAATTCTGCCACTTGTTAAAGCCATTTTTAACAAGAGAAAATAACAGCAAATGTTGAAATGATTCCATATTTTTTAAAGGCAAAACTAGTATGTGTAGGCATTGCCAGGTCCCTATCGTGATAAGTTTTATTGCTGTTTCACAAGAGTTAAAGTAGTAAAGTTACATATTTCAATTCCTCTAATCTCTGCTGACATTTATGTTATTTTCAGTAAGTTTGAAGCCTGATGCATTCCTGAACTTTCTGGCAGATTTTTCCCACTGCCCCCTTCTCTTGGTGGTCTCCATCAACCTTTCATTGAGAGTGCAAATGCTATCACAATAGGTGAATAAAGTCCAGCTATGGTCAGCTTCACAGCATCTTTTATCTTTCATCACCTTTTTCTGCACCACACCAAAAACTAGTACACTTAGTAATTTTAAACTACCTATTTTATTCAAAAGCAGCTAATTAGTCTATGATGACTAACCAAAGCACTTACAGTTTCACTGTCTCAACTGGCAGATCTATTTTTAGTGAGTAGCTTTCTAAAAAGTAACTGTTGCCAGACATTTTGGTGATTTAAGGTGATGCTGCTCTTGTCTGAGTGCAGAACTTCACATCAGCTTTTCTGTGTTCAGAATTGCAGAGTCCTATTTATCAAATGACCTAACTTCTTTAATATCATTTTATTATTGGATTTTATGATGACAACATTTCTTTAAAATAAGGAAAAAAGGTAGTTGTGTGTTTTCTTTCTGAAATTAAGGAAGAAAAAATTTCTTTCTTAATTTCACAGATCTGCTTCTAAGAAGTTCTTCAGGAAATACATATTTTCTTTTTTGAGGAGACCTTTCCCTCTTGCATTTTACTCCAACTAGCACTGTGGAATCAACACAGCTAGGTTTTTTTCAGTCATGCATTAGCAACAAGTTTGCTATGCCAGCCACCTTACAATGGATTTCAGTCAGCACAGGGACCCCAGTTTTGCATGTAGGATTTTTGTGACCAGTGATCACTTTTGGAGGTGGAGAGAGAGAAGCTGAAAAATAGTTTTAAACTGGTCTGAAGACAGAATCCACTGATATGATCCTAGCTTAAAATGTATATTGATATAGAACCATCATAAACATAGGCCACTAATCACCTATGAAAGAATATATCCTCTCTGAGAATTATATGCTGTCTGGCCTTTTTTATTATTACTGAAATAACACATTTTCTGCTTCCCTTAAATATATCTCTTTTATACATCTGGATACACACACAAATACATATAAAATATCCCCCTTATAATTAATTTATTTGAATATTTAAAGATAGATTTCAGAGTAAAAAAGAACTCTTTTCTTTTTTTCTCCCCCATTTTTTCTTCTCCCCCCTTCTCCCCCTCCACCCCCACCCCTAAAGGACAGTTACGGCATATCCTTCTGTGTTTATCATGCTTTAGAAGCAGACTGAGCCAAGGGAGGGCTTAGTGTATTTTAAAACAGATATTTATTAGTAAATATGCCAGAGAGGACAAACTGCAGGGGCACTTCTCCCTCTGGGCTTCAACTAACCCCACTTTTCAATAGCCACGGACTTTTTTCTTGGTTTCATTTTCAGACCTCCATCATAACTTTCTGTTGGTCTGTTTGTTGGAACAGGATTTATTTTGTTGTTTTTTCTTTTTCAGTCATCAGGTGAAACCTCCTTATCAATCATTAAATTGGGCTATTTAGAGCTATTCTAAAAGTTTGCTGAACTTATGCATATAAATTTACCCAAGAAATCCCACCTGAAATGTCTTTGCTGATGGCAATTTCTTGGCCCTCTGCTACCTGTTCTGAGTTAAATATTAGTGTTTACGCACTGTGATGGACCAACACTCTCAGTCTTTGTAGTATAATAATGCATCAATGTTTACAGTTTCTACTTGGTATTTTTAATTTTCACTGTTTTGAAAATTCATGCTTAAAGCCGCTTTAGTTAAACAGTCTTTATTCTATTTATTTTTGAAGATCTAACACTCAACCCTTTGGCTCCCCTGAAACAGTTAATGATACTGCTAATGATGACAACAGAGGAAATGTTGAATCCTCAAATGAGTCTTTGGCAAATACATCAAAGTAGGACAGCTTAAAAAACTCACGATGTTTGGTTTAAGATTGTGTGTACTGGCAATTTTTCAGCTTACACATATGCTCAAAAAAGACAGTTTTCTACTAAATAAATGTATTCACCTTCTTGCTGTTAGCAACCACTAGACCAAATTTTCTCCTGTGAGCAAAGGACCTGACAGAGAGTAGTGCAGGTGGAAATACCCCAGGTTGGCTGAAATTCCTACTTCTTTTGTACGGATCACCAAGCAGTTATACATCGACTCACCTGTACTGGTTCAGACTCCACCAGTTCAAAATCCACCTCAGATTGAGGATGCACTGTGTCTCCTGGAAATCTTTAAGGATTGCAGGTTTGATCTGAAGAGCCTGGAGCAGAAAAAAGAAAGAAGCCCTTATTCTCTCTGTTGGACAACAAACTCAATTATGAGTTACAATCCTGCATGGCCTGGAGATGGGTTTTCTTTTGTCTCTTCTGTTCTCTAGAGAATTGAACTTTTCTCAGTGTCAGAATCTAAATATGAGTGTGTCACTACTGCACTCTGCTTTTCCCAGAAAGATGACTTGGGCTTGTTTTCAAAGCATATTAAAAGGGTACCCACCAATCAAGTATGTAAAAATTTATTACAGAGTAAATTCCTACCCAGCCCTTATTATTTGTCCTCTCCTATGAGTCATCCTTCAAGAGACCTAGAGCTTTGATGGGAGGCTGTGGCTGGAGGATCTCTAAATCTCATCAGCATGGGTATGCTATCAACAAAAGAGTGCTGGTTCACTTCCCTTCTTCATGCCCAACTAGCCAGAGAACAAGTATTCAAAGAAACAGAAACCTATTAGGAGCTGGTTTTATGAGAAATCTGAGAACAGTTTTGTCATTTGCTTTTTTTTTTGTGAAGAAATACATAGTTTGAAAGAGACTTTCTGCCTCCCCCCTTTTTCTTGGAAGGAGTTATGTGACGAAAAGTTAACAACTTGTAAACACTGTGAAATGTGTTAGCCCTGGAAATAACTCCTCTAGCCTTTCTAACTTAAAACGTTGTGAATGTATTTTAAAAGAATGGGAAACTTTTTTCCCCCTCCACTTCTTCTATTTTTGTACCAAGTTGCACTGTAGTTATTTTGGTATTCATTACAATTTTTAATAAATCGCGCTTATTGACAGCAGTTTGTCAAATGATAGTTGAGGAAAGGTCTCCAAATGTTATGTGTGACATGACTTTGTCCTGTAGCTTTTTCTTGTAAGGTTTGTTTCCAGAGGTGTGCTGCCTGTCCCACTAAGCTGGTCGTACCTTCTCATCTGGCTTCCAGCAGTTGGCATTCCTGGTGGTGTTGTCTCTTGGCCAGCACACATAAACAGTTCAGGACTGCCCACCCACATTTGCTGTGAACACCAGTTTCAAACATTCACTGGGACTCAGCTGGATTTTCTTAGCAGCTTTTTCTTAACATTTGCTAAAAATGAATGTGATCTGCCTAAACACAATCAAATGTCCCACTATCTATTCATCTGTATGTCACACTTAATTGCAAACACAGCGGTGCGTGCTGTGAATGTATGCGATATGGGACCAGATTTTCGAGTGTGCGGTGCTGACAGCTGGGGTCAGACACCCTAAAAAGTTCAGCTCCCATTCATGCAAGTGGACCAGGATATATTTCAAAAGAACTACATTGGATAAACTGGAGCCTAGTCCTCTAAAAAAGAAGGTTCCAAATCTGAATACTTGTCGTTGTTTCGGCCAAATTTACCAAAACCAGACTGACAGATGGCGCTTCCCCCTCCCCCACCCCCCCCAAAAGAGAGGAGAGGAAGAAATTAGGAGATTTGGAAGTTTAGAATGAACTAAACTACTTTAATGAAGATTTAATATTAAAATAAAACAAAACAAAATAAAAGAAAATAATGAGATAGATACAATATATACAAAACCGTATCAAGCTCCCAGGATGACAGTCACGTCACCAGCAGGCACTGGGGAAGTCCCAGACTGGACTCAGCGACGAATAGGAACTGGATTCCAGCTCTGGAGTCAGGAACACATGGATCTGGATCAAAGGCAGATGAACAGACAGAGTCCTCTCTGGACGTCGGCCATCGCAGGAAGGGGGCTGACCCTTTGATCCCTCAGCCTTTATACTGAGCATGGGGCAGATGGGATGGAATACCCCAGTTGGTCAGGTTTGGGTCACCTGTCCTGTCCACTCCTCCCCACCGATGTGACCCCTCTACGTTTTTTCCATTTCCAACCCTCTAAGGGGGCAAATAACGAAATTGGCTGCCCTTGGTTGTTATGAAAATAAGTATAAGCAAGGGCCTCCCTGCATACCATTCCTTGGCATGGAGCACAAACATTGGTCTTATCATTCTGAGAACGAGCAGTTTTCTCCACAATATGCCGTTAATTTCAGACAGTTAGAAGAGGCCTAGCTAAGATGTAAAATTACAGAACAGAAAATTGCTTCGGTTTTACTTCAAACCGGGACAATACTAAACTCTTTTGAAAATCTAGGCCTGTGTATCACTGTATATTTGTATATACATACCATAGCATTGGCAACAGCTACTGTACATGCCTATGCTTTCATGCCAGCCACTCCTTCAAAATCCCTCATGTGGTAGCCTATTTTTTTCCTGGCTTCCGTCTCTGTCTTTCCCTAACCGCCCCCCCGCCCCCCTTCCCCCCCGTCCCAGCTAAAACAGAACTTTAAAAATACTTATGTCCTTTGCAAAATTTCAAAAGCATAACTTTATTCTGTGCTCTCTGGAGCTGTAGATAACAACAGAGCCACCATAAATGACATTCATTTACTGTTTCTGGCATGCATCACTAGCACATGTGGAATATGCTTCTAGGAGCTCTGCAAGTAATTCTTGTGATGGGAACAAACTGGACTCTAATTTTTTTTTGTTCCAGATCTGTAAAGTGGAAAGCATAAAATTACTATATCACAACAACACATCACATGAAATGTTTGTGTTTTGCAGCTGTAATACAAAGGCTACCTACTGGCTTCCACTGAGGTTGAAAACATGCAGTAAATTCCACTGCAATTTTGCATGCTCTTACTTCCAGTAAAACTATGACTTGGAAACTTTTTATGCTTTCCTTGAAGATGAGTTCTTTCTTTACTTGTAAAAAATTAAGCTCTCTGGTAAATATATTATTTTTGTAAAAAATAGAAAATGGAAATGCAAATTGTTACTAAACAGTGGCATGCTTTCCCTGGTCTGAAACAAAATGAGACAAAAGCAAATCAAAACAAGCAGCACTGGCTTATTCTAGTAAGAATCAGCTGACAAAAGCAAACTGAGTGTGTAACATAGCCTCTTTGTGCAATGAAATGAATTTGACAGGTAGCATGTGCCCGGTTCAAAGAAATGCTCTTGAAAGCTGCAAGGTGAAGTCCCTTGTGCCAGAGGAGGATGTGACTGAGCAGACAGATAGAACATTCACAGGATGTGCACAAGAAATTGTGGTGATGACAACCAATAATGGCAAGGGGCAGCCAGCACAAATATCTCTAGAATTTCTCTTCCTCTTATAAGGAGTGTTTAAGCGCATCATCTAGACAGCTAATTCCTTGTAGGCAGATCTTACAAAATTTTCCAGAGAAACAAAGTGGCATTCAGTCCACACTGAAACATGGGAATGTGGTGAATTGGAAGGCAGCTCATGGAAACAGAACAGAATAAACCAGTGTGAAATATTACAGAAGTTTGAAGAGAATATTTTGGGTTTTTTTAATAGAAACTGGAAAGCTCATTTGAAAACGACTTTCTCAACTAAATTAGAAAATAGAAAACAATCAAAATTAGGAAGGAATATTTTGATACCTTCTTAAAGTAATAGTACAAGAGTGAAATTATTTATTGAAGTTCTGTTTTTATAAGAACTTTCTAAATATTACACATTGTTCTGGGTTAAAATGAAAACAAATTTTGTAATAATCTAATTTCCAGTTCCCACACAGCTCCTCTTTGAAGTCTTCAGCTGTGAAGTCAATTAATGACATAAATACCAGATGGCTTTTGCCAAGTGGATGTTCTAGGAACTGAAATTATCCTTTCTCTTTCCCTTTCCATTTTTGCTTTATTTCTGTAAAAGCAGGAGATCAAATTCAAGTAAAGCAACTATCGATATGCATGTCAGTAAAAGAAATGGATTCAAGAGGAAACTCTAGATTTCCTCCTAGGTTATGGTGTCTAACCTTCATCAGAGCCTGGGCATGGAAAATGGAAGAGATGCAGAAAGTCTTTAAACTATGAGACACTGGGTGACCAAATCCATTCCTATTGCAACTCTGAGTAATCATGAGACTCCCAGAGGCCCCAGAAGTTCTACTCTGGTCTTGTGTCCAGTGACACCAAAGCTGGGTTCCTGGTCTCACTCTTCAGCCCTCTCAGAAAATCCTCTGTCTTACTGATAACCCACTCAGGTTGGGAGAAGCTTTCTTCCCTTATCAGATGGATCCTGAAACCAACTAATTGCTTGCTCAGAAATGTTCAGGAGATTCAAACGACCAGAAGACTGCTAAATCTCTATAATACTACTGTTTCTGACAGGACAGCAGTTTGGAATTATCTGGGATTAACTGTTTACAGCACTGCTGGTTTCTCTGTAGCCATGATGTTTTTAGACAATTTGATAGTCTGACATACAATTAATTATATAGTGTAAGAATGGCAGTTTGTCCTACAGATCTGGGGGAAGGCTGAGTTGGGGGTCTTGATAAGCCATATTCTCCAAAACATTACGTCTTACTTCAGCTTTCTCTGTGAATTAGTTTCTGTATAACTATAGGAGTTTGACCTGTATAATTCGAGATAAGGTTGACCACAGACTTAATCTGATTTGTTCATATTTTAAGGATTCTCTGAGAAGAAATATCTTTTTTTGCTTGCTGTTTTTAAGTCTTCATTTAATTTCCTGGGTACCAGGTAATTTTTCACTTCAGACAGTATTAACATCTAATTTAACATTATCATATTTGTTAAGTAAATACTATGTTTGAATTTTTCTTCTACTTAGTAGATCCAACAAGACTTCTATTTCATTATAATGTCTAAAATCTCTCTGTGTCTTGGAAAGTTTATAACAATTTCGGGGATGCTTTTAAGAATGTTTCACCTTTCTAAAAGGTTACTGTGAAATCCACAAGGAATGGAGTATACAAAAGCAAAAAGTTAAGTTTGTCTAAAAAGGCACCTTCAGGCGTAAATACTGTTCAAAGAACAAACACTTGCTGTTGACAAAACCAGTTTGGAATGAAGAAGCTTTGCTGTAAAATTGTCTTCTGCCTTAGCATACTTTTGATGGGTGTTACTGCTGCTTCATTTGCACATTGACAGATCCACAGAATCATTCAGGTTGGAAGGGACCTCTGGAATTCATCCGGCCTAGCCTGCCCAAAGCAAGTGTCATATGGCTTTGCCCAGATTTTCCTTGTTTATTATTGCACTTACTAAAGTAGCTACTTCTGTAGCTTGTCACCTCTTGCTAGTTAAATCTCTACATCTTTACTCTGAGCTTTGGCTCATGTAATACCATTGCTGAATGTCCCAGGCAAGGTTTCTGTATTTGTTCCCCTTTTGTAGCCTGTCCTTATATATAATTTTGAATTCTAGGAACAAGGAGTAAGTGTTTCCAAGATAGCCATACAGTTCCACAGAACTGAAATTAATGCATGAGTACAAAAACATGCAATGCGTGCTTTAGTTTTATATTACCTCCCCTTCACCTGTATTGACCTTGTGTTACCACTCAGGCAACTAAGTTGTAATGGCCCAAAAGAATTAATTTAAGACTGGCATTCATAACTACTCATGGAGGTAAACACTTAAATTAGTAATTTTATGTATTCTTTTCAGAAATATTGTTGCATAAGTATGTAATCTGGGACTAGCAACAATGTGATACAAATTAGCTGAAACTAACCAAAACAGCAGAAATAACGCAGTTCTTAGCGTGTGATTCATTATTGGACAGCTAAAAAACTCCAGTGCTCACAATTGATACATATTTTGTAACATAGTTTAATTCCTTGAAATAAAAAAAAAAAAAAAAAAGGATTTTACAAAATAACTAGAAGACAACTATTGCTATTTTTGGCACAGCTATTATGCAAAACACAAACTATGAATAAAGCGTTGTGGCTATTCATACATTGTGCAATCAGAAGAAACAATTTAACACCATTCAGGAAGCTTGCTCTATTGGATATTATTTATGTTTACACCATGACAAAAAAAATTGGTTATGATAACCCAAGTAAAACATAAATTTATCTTACTTTCTATTTGCTGAGTTACTGTAGTGTCTGTCAATATTTACACGGCATAGCAGTAACACAGGAACTGTCATTTTTACTAAGCAATGTGTGTCTTTTACAAGACAGAAAAACATTATTTTTCTCATAGGAATGCATCATGCTGGGATTTTGCATTCACAACATTTTTGTATAAACATGTGAAAACTCTTATTTCCTAGTAGAATATTCAGTAAGCAAATAACTGTTCTACCTGACGATAATAATAATCTCAAATTGTTTATTATCACCTATTGGCCAGGTTTTCATAAACTGGTGATGTTAAGCTGCCTCATTCTGCCCAGAGTAGATTAAGGATGGTTTGCCATTTGTCAGGTCTGATAAATTCTGGCAAAGAAATGGCAGCAAATAAAAAAAGGAGAGGATGCCATCTTTAACTTGCACAACCAGGCCTGGCAGATACTATCTATAAACTTAATCTGAAATAACTTCTTAAAATATACTTCATTATGTTTAAAGTAGATAAACTTGAAAATATTAAATGTATTTGCACATGGAGATAATTATGATTTTGGTCCTCCTTCTTTCTTCTTGGAAACAAGACAAGACAGAAAAATGAGTATCAGTGGAAATTAAAATTAGAAAATCAAAAATAGCTATTGCAATAGTTAACAACTTGAGATTCACAGGAAAGTATATGTTTATTCTGTTGATAGACAGTAAGAAATTGGCCTTCTTTGCTTTTGGCTCACCATTTCCAGGAAACTCAACTTTTTTTCTCTGGCAGTGCTTTAGATGTTTTTCATTAAGACTTATAAATCAATTTTTCTAGGGTATCCCTGAAGGACTGACATCTGTCCCTACCTAAGCAAGCAGCCACCTGTGACCTAGTGACTTCAGAAACCAAAACTAACTTCGTGCAAAACTGATGTAACCGTTGCCATGTTCTTTTCTCCTCTCTGCTCATGGCAATGCAAAACAGAGTTAACTACCATCATCTTAAAAAACTTCTTATTGCTTTAGAGATTTTATTGTAATGGAGCCCTATTTCTGGGTTCTGAAGTACTATTTCAATAGAAACTAACTGATTTTACTTAATAAAATACATACCAGACTGCTGAGCGCTCATTTATGAGCTCTGAAGGAAGGGGTACTTTGTGAGTTAAGTAGAGAGAGAAAATCAGAGGATGAATGTTACTGGTATTACCAAAAAAGTGTTTACCTGCTCTGGGAATTATATGATAATTAAACTCTATTTTTATATAAATATATAAATTTAGTATGCTAGAAAAGAGTACATTCATCTAAAGGAGGACTATCTCTTGATAAACTTTGAATGACATACTAAATAAAAGGATATTACCAGATGACACTGTCAGATTTATTTAGAGCAGAAAAGATTTAAGAATCTCCATAAAGTTTATCACCTCTGCAGTCCCCTCCAACCATTCCAAGTCTTGCCTCCTTTTTCACAGCCAGGAAGAAATTTTGGCAAGAGTCAGCAGACACTAAATAAAATGGACAGGGCTCTCTGGAGTAAGCTAGTAATAGACACATTCTTACCTTTCCTGATGGGAATTTTTCTTTTGATTCCAGAGGAAGTGATTCTTTTTCCTAAAAAAGATTAATCTGATTGATAAGCAAAAGGATTGCTGATATGATTAACCATTTAAAATTAGTACAGAATGATATGTTTTATTCATTCTCCAGAAAAGGTCCTTCTGAACAGACCCATTTCACTGTGAATTTAGGTGTTTTGTTGCTCCTGAAGTAGCCACTTGAAGATTAAGCCCAGTATTTCAGTTACTTTCTGCCCACTTTACAGACTTCACTGGGAACTCTGAGACTGCAGTGAAGGCAGACTCTAATTTTAAAATACACTGCAACCACTATTTGAATTACATTTCCTTTTCAGTTCTTCTTACTTGAGTCAGAGGCTATATGTGTCTCACTCCTTGGATTTGCTGTGTCCTCTGAAGGAAACCTGTCTCTTACTTATAGTGCAAGATGGTCACGCATTTCAATCAGTCTACAGTTGTGAACAGAAGTTATGGCTCGGTGACATTTATTCTTTTTAGTTTTGACTGTCGTCCTTGAATGGTGTGCTAGCATGGAATACCACTTTTTTTTCATGGTAATGCATAACCGCGTACCTTTAGTCTGAGATAATTTCCTCTAATCGCTAAAATAAAAGGTTAATGAAGAGCTATTGATTAAGTCTCAAAGTAAAAATGAACTTTCAGACTCTTTTATTTCAAAGCAAGTGATTTCTCTTGTTCTTCTGGTAACAGAAGAAAAGTCCTGGTTCCTTAAAAGTCATAAATGTAATCAAGCTGTCATTCTACTGCTTGTAGTAACAAACACAGAAAATGCAATAGAGAGAGCTTTGCACTGCAGATTAGCGGCATCCATTTAGTCTGAAAGGCCACTTGTACAAATCCCAGCTGCAGTGTAAAGCATCTGGGAAATGTGCTTACAGTGACTCAAGGATCCTTCTTTTCTCACTGGCTTCTTGTGAAAGCCTGAGATGAATCATAGGTTGCAGTCTCACTTGAACCCAAGAAAACACTCTTTTGGAAAAAAAAGGCATTTAATTGCTCTCTCAGTTTGAAAGCCAACATGGGAAGATCAGTGTTTAATTAAATATAGGGTATCATATGTTTGGAAGTACCTACAGAACTGTACAACTTTTGTTGTTCTCAGGGGACTCTTATGTCATCTGAACGGGACGAAAACCCTCGGCTTCAGGTTAGAGCTCTGCCTGTGGTCCACCGCTGTGATGAGAGACCCCATGAGAGTATCACATTATCCAGGTCCATAGAAGAAGATGGCCTTGTGAAGGACAAACATCTCTTATTGTTCTCCAAGAAGCAAAACCTGTTGTGGCTGATTTCACCTTGTTCGTGACATGACCAAGTTCAAATTTGGACAAATTTATCTGGGACTGAAGAAATGGAGGCCTCCTGCTGGGTCTTGTCCTGGCTATCACCACAGGGCTGCTGCTGGCAATAACCTACAGGAAACATCATCCAGCAGCCATCTAGGTCTGACTGACTGTGCTTGGATGCAGGTGAAATCAATGGGAGCGTTACTATTGATGTGAACACCATTTATTTCTAAGAGCACAGTGTAAGGCATCCACACAAATTGCAAGCCATGGTAATAGAAACTTCACCTGCATCTTGCGCATCTGGATGATGTACAAGCACACAGAGGGGGTGCAAAGATCCACTTTAGCTCAAAATGTTCTTCCTGCCCTGCCAAAGGGTGCATAAAATGCATTGTACAAAAAAAGCATTCTGCTAATGTCTGCACAGAAATAACAGTTATAGTACACTGTGGCAGCTGTCACGGTCTATTTGTATCTCTCAGATTTACAGGACAAGGTATTCTGTAAATTAAACCTTTTAGCAAAATCAACAAAGAAACAAGTCAAACAAGGGCTCAATCCTCTTTCTCCAGCCTAGTCGAATACATAAATTCACTAATTCATCACTTCATGCATGAGGTTTCCAAGTCACAAGTTCTCTAATTCATAACTTGTAATTCGTGTGCCTACAAGCAAACTGGTTCCCTAACTGAGTAAGGGTGGGAGTGCTCATCTTCCCTTCCCCATCAGGGTGTGGGTCTCCCATATATAACACAGGGAACCATGAAAGCCTCGGCAGTCAGGCTGCTGTTGCATGCACTTCAAAAGCTTTTTCACTAAGCTGGTGTATTTATACCTTCCAGCTTGTAAGCTGGGTCTATACCACTTCTATAAACTATACTGAAGAAACTGCCAGACAATCAATGTAAGGATGATGGCTGCGGGAGACAGCAAGCTGCAGGCAATAATGGCTGCATAATGACCGTTAGCTCTTCCTGGACATTGTGTCCTGCCTACATGTTACTCTCACATGGACCTAATGGCACTGGTCCCAGTGTACGTCGGGCCTCAGTGTGGGCTGTGTGTTACCAAAACATGAACAGGAGTTGAGTGAACAGTCACCGACAGCCTACTTCAAGAAGACAAGAATACAACTATTCTAAACTTCGTAAGATTGCCAGGTGGCCTTGGACAAACCATAGCATTTCCCTCGTTCACTTACAAAATATAAAATGGGGGATGTTCTCCTACTAAAACCTGCAATGGTGTCTACTGGTCTACTGTAGGTAGCTTCACATACAAGTGGCTCCACCAGGTACTGGTACAATATAATTTGTTGTAAATGGTAATTGCGTTTGCAGTGGCAGCCTCTTAGACGCTCTGGAAATCATTAGACCAAATTCAGCCATGGTGTTAGTGGGAACAACACCTCTTGATTTCAGTGGAATTTGAATGTTTATACTACGGCTGAATTTGACAACTTCTGTTCATAACCAAGTCAAACACTGACTGAGATTTCTATAACTGGAGCCATAATTTGATGCTAGAAAAGAATCTTAATTATCGAAACAACACAGTAAACTTTATGTTACTTTCTCTGGGGTCTTTGCTGTCCTTAGACCAATTTAATACTTATTCTTCTATAAACTGTTCTCAATCAGTGCTCGAGGTAGGACTCTGGGTAAAATAAAGATATATTTATCTTGGAACAGTAACACACCCATTTGGCTCTCAAAGATTTTATATTTTGTGGTCTTTATTTTGGCACAGCATCTCTGATGCAAACGCAGAAGTAACAAAAAAGAGACACAAGCATATGATGAAATTCAGAGTTCACAATTTTCTTAAAATTACATAAGCATTCAGCCCACATTGCTTGGCAAAAAAACTCCTGTTGATGAGAGCACCTGGGTGGCTCTGAAGGCAGTGGCTCCTCTCAGGATCCTAAAAACAGTCTAGCTTCCCAACTTCCGTCATGTAAAAGGTAAGACAAGGGTAATCTCAAAGTACATAGGCATACAGACACACTGTGCACTGCTAAGCTGTGAGACAATGTTATAGCATCCCCCAGTGAGCTGGCTGAACATCCCCTGTCTGCATCAAACACAACTGCAGCCCCTGCACTTCCCATCCAGGGACTACACATGGTGAGACTGGGTAGCGTTAGCTTTTCCAAAATGTTTTCCAAACTCAGTACCCTGATCTTACCAACTAGTCTAGTAACTTAATGAAGGATCAGAAGGATGGGGCTGAAACGAATTGCCACAACTGGCAAACTGTTTGTGGCTTCCACTTTGGCAGCAAAGCTGGAGGCAATTCCTCTTACTAAACAGGAATTTAGTATCTAGGTCTGGGTTTCTCCTCAGCCTAGCAGCAGCTGTGGTGGGCAGGAGAGAATCCAGACCTCAAGGCTTGGAGGTAGGTTGTGACCTTACTTCTCCTCAGCCTGCTCAGTAAGAAAAGGTGTGAGGCATCTTGCACCACTTCTTCAGTAAAAATCTTGCCCTGTTCTGCAAGGACATCTGCCTCGGCAGAGCAACTCTGAATTTACAAGAAGGCAGTTTTTCAAACAATGTGGCCATAATATAATTTGTTATCATAACTAATCTATCTGTCCATCATTCTGTCTACTACTCTACTTCTCATCTCCAATATGTTCCGTGTTTTTCTAAGTCAGGATTTGTGTCTTCTTCACACGACAGGATATTGTGTATTTCTGCACAACGAGACTGTACTTTCTACCAAACAACTGACTTTCAACTGTGACCCACCAGTGATATTCCTTGTAGGATATGGCAAGCCTAGGTGAGGAATCATAAAGTGTTAGTTTTCTTCCTGTGGTAAATTCTTCATATCTTCAAGTCCTGGCAAGATGGTTCTCAACTGCTGAACCAGATGCTGCCAGGCAAACTCAGTCCTGGTGTCACCCTAATTGCTCCCCTGGAATTATGCCAGAACCAATTTCTCCCCATATACTTGAAGATTTACTGCTGTGAAGAATATATCAGATATGTGTCTCACAGACGGAAAGACAGTATGTTTGTAATACTGTAAAATAGCAAGAAGCTTTTTTACTGTATGTTGCCTGCAAATGCACATGGTAAAACCTAGCAGCAAAGGGTACATTCACCATTGCCTTTGACTGCAAAGGGATCAGGATTTCTCCCACACTGTTCCAGTGGAGATAAAATGGCGGAACAAAAACGAGTGATAGGATGGAGGAGAATATGAGAAAGAAACAAATATCCAATGCAATCCTTAGAAGCTGTTGACTGAATTATTGGTTTTAGTAAGCTGAAACAGTATGGAGAACATTTTCATTTCTATTTCTACACTCTGTTGTAAGATGAAAGATAATAAAGCTTGATGAAGATGATTGCTAGAGATTTTTGCCCACTATTAACTGGGAGGAAACGTGAGTTAAGGCAGCCTTACAGCCCAGGCTACTTAGTAATGAAGAGCCACCTAAACTGGTGTAATATTTTTTGATGTTGAAAAAATACAGAGTAACAGAGTTCCTGTCCTTACCCTGAGCCAGAAGCTGCAGCTCTCTGTGGGAGGCACATATGTAGCTGTTGGAAAATGGCTCTACTGTTTTCTTTTGAATAGCTTTTCACCAGGTGCAGATGCCAGATGCACGACCTTCTGCACTACAGAAAGCTCTGGATCGCTTCTGTCGCGCAGGGACTTTTACACATTAATATCAATACTCAAAGTAGATCTCAGTGTTTCAGCTCTCACTAAGAAATAAAGTCTGTGAGTGCTCCAATGAAAAAGGAAGAAGCAAGAAGGAGGACACTGGAGAAGGTCCGCGAGATCATATTTCACTGTAAATTTGGAAGATAGTTAATAGTGATGGCTGGACTGAGAGATTTGATTTAATGGTCTGAGTGCAGTACTTGAAACTATAAATCTCTAATTTGGCTCTGATACACCATTTTCTTGTGGTCCGAACCAATTTCCTTAATCTTTCTTCACCTGTAAAATGGGGATACTAGTACAAATTTTGCAGGGCTTTATGGAGGACTTATTAGTTTAGGTTTCTAAAGTATTTCACAGACAAAAGAACTGAAGATACTCTTTAAAAATAGACAGATGTTTCAATTCAGGTGAGGTTTTCAAATTTTGATGCTTTACCTACATATATCTACATTTCATTTAAAAGTTATTGATCTTATTAAATTTAATGAAAAAGGTTATTTGAAAACTGTATTAAAATGTCTGTCAGATTCCTTTCCAATACAATGATGTATTTTCTTTCCTCCAAATATATCATGGATCCTGTTCTTTTTTTCTTTTGCTGTTGACTATGGTTCAACCACCTGTATTTTTGCTGAGGCTCTCCTTTTTTCAGAAGAATTTTTCCTTTTCTCTTTCTATGTTTTTGTAAAAGATTGTCATATGTATAATTTTTTACTAAGATCAGGATGGAGCTGACTTCAGTTTCACACTGTCCAGTATATGTTCAGCTCAGACAAGACCCAATACACCTCATGGCCCTGATTATAGTTCTTACAATCTTGTAGGCGATTGCCCTGACAAATATTGTCAAACCACTCAGAATCATATATAAGATTAAGGGCTGTAATAACTATCAGAAAGGCCTACTGAATATTAGAAGGGATATTGGAATCAGTAGGTTGGAATGACTTCAATCAAAAATGACTTCTCAAAATCAAACCTGGTTTGAGGATGGAAAATATTTGGTCTTAAATATATTTTCTACAGTTATTCACTACTTCTAACTCTAAGGAAAAGAGAGTAGTTTTGTAGAAAAGAGAGTAGTAATTTGTTTCTGTACTTCCTGTGAAACGTGGGGATTTCACTAAAGAGGTAGCTGCAACATCAGTCTTTTAGATTTAGAGCACAAAAGGTTGAAAAACAGAAGGCTACAGTAACATCTCAATATTCATGAATAAGAGTACAGAATGGGAAGAGGCTTCAGGTTAGATGTTTCTATACTGCCTTATTTTGCCTAACAGAAAACTTTTTAAGAATAAGTTTTTAAGAGAGAAAATAGTATAGAACCAAAAATACTTTTTCAAAGCAGGATTCAAACCGCATGCTTACTGCCATGTAATTAACAGGAATGTCCCTGATTATCCCTACTCTAGTAACATTCTTTAAATGCTTAATGTTACAGTTTCTTTTATTCTCCTCAAATACTTTGAATACATGATTTGATATAAAATCCCATTTTTTTTTACAAACTGAAAGGGGAAGGTGTATAATAATTTAAGTATGCTGGGCTACATTTGCTTTCTACGGTGGCCAGTGGCAAAACTTCTATTTAATCTCAGTAAGAGGAGGATTCAGTCCATATTCTTGCTAAATAGCAAACAAAAGCACTCATCTTCATTTATTTAATTTGTATTAGTTTTTCATATAAGCTATTGATGCCTTGTTCTGCTATAGGAGAAATACCAGATTCTGTTTTAACAGAAGACTGTATCCAAGTGGAATTCTGTTCAAAAGGTGTCAGAATCAGAAATCCTATTTTAAATAGGGGCAAGAAGCTGGTCTGTTAAGTCTTCTAGAGAAAAAATTAGCAAGTGGGAATGATTAAGCCAGAAATGACTTGGTGTTCTAATTGAAGAAGTCATGTAGCATGATGTCACCCCCTGTTATTACTATTTAATTGCTTTCAGAGAGAGCTCAGTGTGCCTCTCTTCTCTGTCACACAAGAAAACACTCGCAGCATCTAAAATGCATCAAGTTATAGAAGAATGTTGCTGTTTGCACACAATTCGTCTGTTTTAAGTTCATGTAATTAAATTAGCTAAGTAAAAAACACGGAGCTCTTTATAGGCTCAGCTTGGATTTTTTTGTTTTATGCGTCCAGGTTTGTTTCCAGTCTCATTGGCTGGTTTAAAGACTATTCTTGCAGTGCATCTAACAAAGAATAGTCACATCCCATGACTGCACCTGGTTTGCTGAACTGGTTATTTGAATTTTTTTCAGAAAAGTGTCAGTGTAGAAGGGTCATTATGTTATAGAAACTGGGAGGGAGAGGAGGGCACTGTGCCCATTACTTCTCCATGCATATGAGGTATTCAAAATCTTTTTGTCATTGAAGTGTTGAGACAGATGAATTCAAAGTGTGCATTAAAGCCAAGCAAAAGCTTTACTGTGTGTTTCTATCAACTGCAGATCATTTAGCCTGCATCAAATTGCCTGAATAGAACTATATATACACCACAAAGAAAGATTTAAATAAATGACATTGAAAGGAGAGCATTACACACTACAGACTAATTTCTACTTCTTGCTTATGCAGGTAGCCCCTGTCATGGTGGTAGAAGTACTGAAGCATCATTACTCTAAGAGTTGTATCTAGCTTGTTTTCTACATCTCTGATCGTTCCTTTCATACACATAGCGTACACATTTAACATTTTCACTAACTCAATAATGCTATTGTTTAAGAAAGAAACTTTAAATAGTTGAGATTTAAAACAATTTTTATTGGCTTATTGTGATTTCTTCATCACTATGTCTTTCTCTAGATGCTTGCAAAACAATGATCCTGGGAAACATCATGCACTCTCAGCACCTCTTCCTGGTCACTTTGAAAAGCATGTCCAGCTCATATGTTTTCTACTGGACTGGTTGCAAGTTTGAAAAATAGATGTCTTAAACACTGCTGTAAGGGACAGGACTCTGGCTTTTGTCCCACTTTTTTTCTAGCTACAATCCAGCTTCACAAGGGAAAAAAATTCTCAACTGGGCCTTCTGAGAGAAAAGATACATGTAAGGGTTTCTTTCTTTCTCTTATAGCCAACAGATGAAATATGAGGGAGGGAAAAAATGTTCTTTTTCTCCAGACATGAGGATTGCTGTCCCACCTTGGGGCAGCCTGACACAGAAGGGCGACACTATCTAAAAGGCCTCAGTTGAAAAGGAGAAAGAGGTAAACATCAACAGTGCAAGAAAATAAACTTTTGTTTCCTGCCCTCACGTCCAGGTGATGGCTCCAGAAGTAAATTCCCTATCCCACTGCAGGGGCTAATTCCTTCCAGCCATAGATGTTGTGTTGGTTTCTCTTGGTTCTGCCAAATGAAAACAGAATACAATATACCTGTGCACCAAGTAAGCCATTAAAAACTGACTAAACCAGAACTGCTTTTTGATCTCTTTTCCAGTTCTAGATCTCAAATCACTTTGTAATGTAGTTGCTTGTCCTTAGGTATATGCTAAGCCACCACGAAGTTACAAAGTGGGAGATACGACTGAGTAAGTTCTCAGAATAAGATATATAAAAATGCAAGTTATGAAGTTCATGAAATGAAAAGAAAGTCTTTTTCCTATAGGAACCTGTTGGGAATCTAAAAGCTTTGCTGGGGCCCAGTGTCCTAGTTATTTCACCCCTGCTGTGGGTTTGGCTGCCTCTGATCAAGGCTGGTTCTGACATGGTGAAGCTGTGAAACTTGGGACCAGGTTGCTGTGAAAAGTGCTGTGGAAGAGCAGTGAGAAGCAAGAGCAGGGCTCCCTGCTTTGCCTGGGAGCTGTAGATCAGATCAGGCAGTGGGTCTTTGAACTACACTGCAGTTGTGCTAGTGCTTGGCTGCTTTGCTAATTCAGTCCTTGACCACACTTGACATCATGGTTTGACTTCAGACCTGTCTGATCACTGTGAACTTGCCTGGTGAGCACTGGACTCATGGTTTATGAGATTACCAGCATCAGACCTGCTCTGCTTTTCTTCCTCTGGGCCCCCTGCCTTGCTGTTGCTCTGAGCTCTGGGCTTGCATTCCCATATGGAGATGGCCAGTCCTGCTGCTCACTGACAAGCTGTTTGCTCTTGCTAGGCATGCAGCTTTTTTGTTTTAATTGGGTCTATTACAAATAGACCATCTATTCGTAATATACCTTCTATAATGAAGGGAAGAAGATAAGCTCAAAAGAAAACTTAAGCCAAGAAGTCAGAGCAACTGTTTATCTAGACTGCAAAGATGCCACTGACTGCTGTAAAGAGCAGTGATATTAGAATATTATTTGTTTGCATAACTTTTTTATCCAGCAACTACAGTCCCTCATGAAAACACAGTTTTTCTGAAAAATGACATTTCTTGAATAAAATTTTTGTACACATAAATGCCTTGTTTCTGTCTTTTCCCTTACCTTCCTCCAGACCTCATTATTTGCTATTCAAACCTAAATCAAGTTATACCACACTTCATTCACTCTGCATGGAGATTAATTCAACTAAGAAGATTTTTATGTTACATTTCCAGGCAATTTGTGGTACATGAAACTTTGTCTTCAAAGAATAAGGCTTATAATGTTTATGAGAAAAACATCACAGGTTAGAAGAACATTTCTATTTTAAGATTATTTTTGACCCCTTCTTTTTTTCTAGAGAAGTCCTAGTGTCATAAGCTTTTTTCCCCCAGATGATGTGACATCCCCAAGATCCTTATTAAAAATGTTTGAAGGCAATCAGTTAAATATTTTATACTAGTGAGAAGTACTAGATTTACTCTCAAGAGGTCTATTTTTGTACAGAAGTGTTTCAAATACTTTGTTTACCATATTGTTTTTTATTATTAAATAAAATAATGATGTAAATATTGTTTTAATTAAGCATCGCTTTCAGAAGTGAGCCCTATTACTGTTTTGTGTTTGTCACACGATGGAGACACAAGACATTCTGTACTTTTAACAGCAGGACTATAAAAGATTTGGGCTTCACTGGCTGTCCTGTTTCCTATCATCATGAAAGTGGACACTTCAAGAGCTGACTGTGTATGTGTGTATTACTGTTTTGTACTTTTTGTCACAGCCTTATTAAGAAAATTAGTTGAACAACGTGGGCAAGATATATAATAGACAAAATGAATTTGGTAGCAGAGACTGGACATTAGAGATGAAGAAAGGAAGGCTGAAATCAGTGAACTATTAACCACTTTATAAACCACTTTTCTCCCTCTCTTTATATTTATGAACACAGCTTTTAGTATCATTAGCACAGGAGAAACATCTGACAGCCATTAAAAGTCTACATGAGTATAGCATAGTAACAAATGTTCAACCTCCATGGAAATATACCAGTCTGCATGAACTTGTCACAGTCTTTGGAGCTACACATAGGTGATAGCAAAATGTGATTTTTTCAGTACGGACATTATATTCAGAAAACATATTGAAACAACTTAATCAGTAGGAGGCATAGGAGGTGCAGGACAGCAAGCAATACTATGGGAAAATGACAGCATATCCCTTTGCACCAAGATGGGCACTGCCAGTCATGAGACAGTGAAGACTGCTGTCAGTAAGAGCTACTGTCTTTACTAGTTGGTTCCCAAACTTTAAACCACTACTTCTGGAGCTGTTCTTTAAATTTTTCCAAGGCTCTCACTTTGGGTGCAAGTGATTACTTAAGAGGTAGCTAAAGCAACAGCTTGGAAAACTGGTTTATTTTGCCTGAACATAACATTTTTAATGCATTCAAGCGATAATGATAAAAAATAGGGAAACCTCCAAGAATGGAAAAATAACTGAGTAATACAACAAATGAGTCATATAGTAAGTAAAGTAAACCCTAATGATTCTCTCAGATTTTTTCATCTGAATATGAGTGACCTGTATGTATTAAGATAATAGCATGATCTAAATATATGTGACAAACATTATTTGTTTTACTGATAAGCCTTTGCATTACGTCATTAACAATATTCTAAATGTCACCACTGAAAACAAGATTATCTTCAAACCTATTCAGCTCAGCTAATCCTTCAACTCAAATGCAACAGTCATCTTAACTCAGTTTTTTTCAGATCCCTCTGCCTTGATGGGAGGAACCAACTGCATGCCTTGAGTGTCCAGTAAATTTTGGAAATCATTCATGCAGATTGTCATCTTGAAAAGTATCCTGTATGTTCTTTTGATATCATGCCGTGCTCCCTGCATGCAGGGAGATCACAGAAGCAAGATAGCCAATACAAAAGTAAGGAACCAGCAAATGTATCAGACCTTTCTACTGTCTGGAAGAAAGAAAACCCAGAGAGGGAAACAGCCACTTCTATTTTCAAATATTGTAATGACCAAGGCTCATAAATGCCTACTACTAGAAGGAGAGATAAATAAGGTATTACAACACACCCTACTTAGAGTGGAAGGCATTCATCAATTTTTAACTTCTCAGTGGTTGTGCTTGAACTTTCTGAGACATGACTTCTCTTACACCAAAAATGCCTAAGCTGCTCAGAGTTTTGTTGGTGCAAAGGGGCAGATCTCTGTTGTAGGTTCTTGGTATGTGTGAGACAGGACTCATGGTATTCTTGAGTCCTAGAGAAAACTCTCTCTTCCCTTAAACCAAAAGGTAGTAGCATCAAATTCTTGCTCTTTATATAAAATCAGATGTCATTGCAGTAATCAGCATTAGTAAATTAAGAATCTCACATTTTTGAGCTGGCTTTCTATCAGCAAACAGGTTGATATTTTACAATGAAGTTCTCATCGACTTTTTGGAAAATGGGAATGCTAGTAGATTCAGTTCCCCTTAAGCATCCGTACCCCTTTTCCTTTCACTTAAGATTCTGAAAATTTATCAGTGGAAGTAATTCTTATGCTGTACTGAAGTGATGGATATCTTCTTTTACTTTACATAGCATTTTCTCTGACAGCTTTCTCTTCAGTTTACATGACATTTACATTCCTGTGAACACAAATTTGAAGTCAACAGTTTGTGTGCTACATCCTCTGTTAGCAGGGGCTGGTGTGCTCCGTGTGACATCTCTTGTTGGCTTCCTGCATTCACCAAAGAGCAACCCAGCCCCCTGCCTTGGAGAAGCTATGCAGTTTGGTATGGCATAACATATCTCTTCTGCTACAAGAAGACAGAGAAATTCAGTTTGTTTTACCTCTGGCTTCAAGTCTTATTTAATGATTTTACCTAACACTGAAGCAGTTCTAGCAGAAAGGGTGGAAAGTCCCATTCTCTGTATGGCATGCTGGCTATTGCAGGTCCTATGCTTAAGTATTTTCCTCTTCTTCTTTTGGGAATTGCTTTAGTAAATGCACGTACCCAAATCAGGACAACAAGTTCCAAGAGCTGGCAAAGCAGTAAAAAGTTAAGCGCTGCAGCAGTCAATGTGCTGTGGACCTGCGCCTCTGACACTGCTAGGAACCTCAGTGTGTGAGGGTGTTTAGTCTTTCCACAGGCTGGCGAAACTGTTGTGTTTCATTGTATGCAAAGCTCTGCTAAATTTTGACTGCTGAATTTTGACTGTATCAGGCAAGATGTCCTCTGGAAATCCACTTTGGCTGTGATTCCCCTGCCCTATCCCTTTTAATTTAGCCCATTGTGAACCACATGACAACATCCCATTGAGTCTGGTGAGAAATTTGCTTGAGTAAGAAGTTTTCTAAGAGTGCTGAACCCTTTGTAGGTTCTATTTTGTTTTTTCATGCACACATTTTGATGGGAAAAAATTTTTTGTTTGTTGGTGTTCTCAGTAAAGATTTTTGCTGTGAATTTTTTTCTTGTGGGTTTGGATATGCACGAGTAGTATATTTCATAGTCTGAAAATTCAGTAGAAGCAAAAAAAGAAAAATACAAAAGAAAACACACCATCTAGTCAGATCTCTATAGAAGGCATATCTATTTATGCAAGGAAAAAGAAAAGAGTTAAAAGAAATTATCTTTCTTGTCTTTTGGTACAGGTAGGTGTCTTGTAAATACATGATCTTTCCGTGGCAGTTTTCTTCCAACTTGAAGGACAACCAGCAGTACAGGCTTTGCTAACACTTCTTTGTACATATGGGAAAACAATGTTCATCAGCTTTTAACTACTTTTAGCTGCTGGTGACCTTTTTAGAAAATTGATCAGGCCAGCAGGTGTTACATGTTGTTAATGTGGAAAAAAAAAAAATCTCTTCTTCTGCTGACATATTTTTGGGAAGTAAGTTGATTTGTGCTTGTGGGTGATGCCTGCCTTTTCACCAGAAAGTGACAGTTGATAACTGCACTTTTCCTGGAATCATCTCATTCATCCAGTGAAGGATGAGACACTTTTCCAACATGTTGCGCTAAAACCAGATATCATCCACTTGAACTATATGTAACGATATGGTGTTCTCAGTAAAGGTTTACTGAGAGGGATATGGGAAAAAGTATCTCTATACACTTTTATATTCCTCTATTTACCTCTCTATGTATATAGAACTTTAATCTTACCTTGAAAACTAAATTATGTATGTTGGCATTGCAGGCACCTTGTATGCATGCGAGGTGCATGTATATGACTGTAATAGCTGTCCATACAGCTTAGAAATGCTCCCTAAAATTACCCTTTAGGTAAGTCCAACCTAAAATCCTTAACAGTAGTTACAGATTACAGCAAACCAGCTCCTCACACCTCTGGCACCACATATACATAAATAAGTCCATGGGCTTTGAGATCCCATTTAAACTGAAACTATTGAAATGTAGCTGACTGTTAAGTCATTTTAGTAACTTTCCTGTGAAATGAACATGAAATATGAAAGTAATTAATCCTGACTATGAGGTAAGGATGTTTCTCTGGATAGGAATTATAAAGAGTATGGTCCAAAAGTCCGAGACAAATGGAACTGTAGCAATTAAACTGGTTTGAAACTTTGGTTTCAGAAGTCTACCTCCCCATAATTTGGTAAAGGTGTTTTTCCCCCTTTCAGTTTCATAATAAGAATACTTCCACTTTGTGACAGTCAGCTAAATGAGAGGTCTGATCTGAAAACAATTAAGCCATACATACACAAACACATACAGTCACTCATATAGTCTGAGATTTGTGTTACCCCATAGATCTGGAGTGCTGGAAAAGCTCGCAGGTAACACCAGTGAACTCCACAGCTTCTACTCAATTGCAAGCTCCCTTTTTTTGCCCAAATTCATTTGGAAGCGATGACTATGGTGTTACCATACTGGTTACATTAGTTAGGCTTCAGATCAGACTAGGAGCAAACTGAGCTGACAGAAAACCCTTTTCTTCTTTTGGGGAAAAAAGCATCTCTCTGTGCTCAAATTACTGTGTTTTCTTGGCCTTTGACACTGTTGATTAAATAGTGCTTTTGAGACAAGTGGGACAAAAAAGAAAATTAGCCTGATAGATCATTCCATTCTTATGCAACAGATGTCTACTATCATGGAAGGCATTTGTTCCTTGTGAAATATCTAGACTAGAGCCCAGAAAGAGTCTAACCAGAGAAAAACAGAATGAAGTACGATGAACTGAAACTCTCCAAGACAGACAAGAGTCTAAGCCTAGGCCACAGCTACTATCTTAACAATGTGAGTCCTTAGAGCATCAAGAAAAGATGTGAACAAAATCTTGAGAACCAGATGATATGGACAATGCAAACTGGAGGTAGATTGCATCTGACATCTCTAATACCTCATTAGAACTCTGCCTGTGGTACCTCTGCAGAATGTTGTGGACTACTACACCCACAGTGATAACTCTGCTTCCAATATGGTTAACATTGTTTCCTCTTCTGACTTCTTTGTGACATTGCAGCTGGAAACCACCAGCAATCAGAGGCTCTTGTACCACCACCATAGACACGTAACTAAGTGTCCTGCTCTCTCAAGCTGCAGTCACCTACTACGTAGCTTGCCTGCACATACAGTGCTGCTCCCATGCTGGGCATAGTCTAGTAACTGCCATGCTGTGTTGCTGGATGCGTTTCAGCCTTTCCAGGTAATTGGCTGGCCCTGCACTTCATGAGTTTGCAGAGGCACTGTAGTTCCTGCTATGACCCATGTTTTTTCCACACAGCTTTTTTTCCTTTCTTTTGAGCCAAGGAAAGTAAAACAGTAGCCATATGAACTGCTGGGACATTTCCCAGTGGCAAGGCTCCAACTGCAGCGCCTTGCAGAAATAATGTAGACTCAAGCTAGAATCGCTACGTTTAAGACCAACTCTAATGATACACATTTTTTATGCAGAATTATTTCAATACAGACAATATTAATTTTCTCTCCTGCCTCAGGCACAACACCCAGAAGTCCTCATCAATGATGTTAGATGCAGGCATCCCCTGCTCAGTGAGGGATGTTTTACACTTTTGCTATGAGCCTTCAGTTTTCAGTTCAGAGGACACTTGGTGTCTGTGTTAGACATGAAAGGGACATCTTAGACATCAGTATTTTAGGTCATGGTACACTCACAATAACAATAGATGCCAACTTTTAACTTGCAACTTCTGCTTTTAATTTTTTCTATGTCTTCATTACATTTCATAGACTGTTTGTGAATGCGAGTGCTTAAAATGCTCTGCCTGGCCAAACAAAAGTTTGTCATACTGAGAACTACAAAAATGGTGGTCTCACTCACAAGTTTCAAAAGAGTGAGAAGTGTTTCCTGATGAGGGTTAACGGTGATTTATAAGTGTTTTTTTAGTGAATGCATATACAAACTCTTCCCTATGTAAACACAAACAGTGACAGTTACATTTATTTTAGCCTCTGTACGTAAGCACACAACTTGCTGATCTTATTCCATGTATGACTCCTGCACAGCAGGTGGACTGTGTCACCACACCGTCTGAGGCTGGACTGGAAGGGCTTTCATAGCTTTTTGAAAATGTCCCCAAACCTTTTCAGCATGTATACAGTTGATGATTTACTGGCTGATAGCATGCTGGTCCTTCCATTCATAGCGAGACAATCTATACTTGCTGGTAAAACAGCAGTGTGTTGTCTGGATTGAAAACTATCAGACAAGGGGACTTTGCCTTCCCTGAAGGCACTGCTGAGCCTGCAAGATGATCTCTAATGTTTTATTTTCTACCAGGTACTAAAAATTTAACTTTCTCTAGGTGACTGATTATGACACAGCTCGCTCATGAGTAAAACAAAAAATACAGTTGTATTATATGAAGTGTCTCCAGGATCTGTCATGCTTTATTTCTAGACATTTCTGGGCCTTTCTAGGTAATAGTCTTGCCTTGTGCTTTGTAAGTGTGCAGAGACACAGTGACTCGGTGTAATTCTTCTCCATACTGCCTTTTTCCTTTCCTCTGAATGAAGAAAGCAAAATACTGCAGCATGAAGCCTGTAAACTACATTCATCCTGAACTGTTCTCAGGTTCTTCTGGACACATGAGGCTGTTTTAATTCCATTTTTATGGATGAATTTGCTGTCCCATATTAAAAAGATCTCTTACTTTGAAATGGTTAGTTTGTGGGCTTTTAGCAATTAAATAAAAATAATCCTTGAAGGAAAGAAAGAGTTTCAAGCAACCACAATATGGACTGTGAACCTGAATGCCAGTTGAACCTAATCCTCAGCAGTATTCACATTGCAGTAATAACAGACAGTAAATAGAAATGGCTCCAAAGGAGGAGGCACCCAACCCACTTAAAAAAGCTGGAAATAGAATCACAACCTTTAATCTCTTTTGGCTTGGGTCACAAAACTAAGAGCCAATGTTAAATCTTTACAAAACTAGCTCATGAACTGTCCATACATTGCACAATTTGCTAGGAGCTAACTTGATATTTAAAAGCCAAACTCAAACTTAGTTAAGCATTTTCAATAGCACTGACGAGTGGAAAAGGAGAAAATAGGAAAATATGCAGGATGACTGGTCTTTTAAAGCATTCTTTGCTAATTCTTTTTCAGTTACTTCCATGTTAAACTTAAATTACAAATTAAAATGCTTATCCTGACTTTCAACATTGCAAAATAACTTGACAACTTCACAGCAGAATATCTGCCACAGGCATCATCATTAGTAATAATAAACTATGCAGCTGGACCTCAGAAAACATGTTATTGTTGCATAAGACAAAGGGTTATTTATGGACATTGATGTCTAGCACTGTAAAGCCAGTACCAGTTTAATCAGTGGTAAAAATCCTGGGAAATTCGGAAAATCCATTTACATTTACCGTCTATTTTATGTGCATGCAAATACTTCTGTTTGCTTGCCATTTTGCAGCGAAAATTCAGGTGGCTTTGTTTTTTCCATAAAAGGAGAATTTTCTTAGGGGAAGTCTATATCATAGTTTTATGAACAGAAGAATATTAACTTAATCTATGTAATATTTATTTCTTGTTTTGCATATCTTGCAATCATATATCCAGAAAGGCAGGATGTATTTTTTAATTGTTGAAATTTATTATAAAATTAAGTGCCTTTAAATTCAATGAAATAGTTAAAAAGTATCAGTGTACACTGATGTATTCACTGCTCTAAGGAATTACGTTCAAGGTTATAAAAAACCCATACGAGACAGGGTATGGCAAAGTCAGTGATGTTTATTCGGTATTATAGTGGGAACCATTTATAACCATTTTGCTTACCAGTCACTTTAGTCACTGGAACCCTCTTGCCAAGATAAAGTACCTAAGTATAACTCTAGGATCTTCCCAAAATTTTATGGTCAGATGCATGTTGACGTAAAGTATTATTTACTTCCTAAATTGAGAACATGACTTGCAACTGAAGGAAAAATCTTGTTCACAGTAATGGTCAAGTGACAGATTTTATTTGTGATTTGTGTTCAGCTAGTAATGAAAGCACTCTAGTCCAAACAAAACAAAATTAATTTTCTCCTGTAAAAAAATAAAAAAGTTAAAATATTTTTCTGCTGCAATCTTTTTTAAAGAGCATTTAAAAACCACCTCTAAAAGAAGATGCATTTTCTATATGCTTGTTAACTATGACGTTCTGAGTTTTCCTGTTTTTAAGTAATATTTGTCACTTTTAAAGATGTCAAATAAATCATCTCTTTTAAACACATAATTGTATGTTTACTGCAGCAGGCCATCTACTGATGTATCTGTTTTAGTTCATGCCAAATAGTTTAGCAGAACGTATTACTAATTACCTATCACAATTACATTGCCATGGGTTCATCACAGAATAAAATAACAAAATTTCAACTTTCTATTGAGTTGCATGGAGTATACCAAGTGGACAACACCGTACGCTTTTACACAAAAAATTAGAAACTCGAAGCGGTCCCTAAGGCATCAGCAGTCATTGTCCCAGGGACTCCATTTTTATTTTTTTATTCTAGCACATTTCCTTTTGCAATGTCAAATGTTCTACCATGTATTTTTTTAAGGGGCCTTACCTCTCTGTTTTGTGTTTCCACACTCAACTCAACCTTTTACATTAGGAAATATTAGCGTAATAAAATATCTGGGAATTAAATAATCTTTTTCAGATAATGTATCAATGTTCTCTATAGTGTAATGGATTTCTTTGTGTATCATAACAACATAAAGAATTGCAATAAGTGCAAAGAGGGAAATTTTGAAGAGCCTGAGTCTAGATTATCAATTGCAATGATGATAATAGAATAAAAACGTTTATTTTCAAAGTACCTTACTCATTGTTCAAAGGTTCAAGAAATTCAAGAAATGAAAGAGCCAGATTAATGTTAGTTATGGATTGAATTAGTAACAGGGACATGGAGGACATACTGAGTACACAACTCCTATTAAAGTTAATTGTAGTCCTTACACTGATAGTGGAGTTAGGTATGGCTGCAGGGAGTATTCTCACAGCAGAGGAAAAAAATGAATGGGTGATTTTGTTCTTATGATGACTGATGCAGTAACGAGTTGAAATTCAAGTATTCATATTAACAATTGCTTACAGTTCTTGGATGACTGCTCACTCTTGAACTTTAGAGAAAAGTCTGTGTTCAAACAAAAACAAGCCAGCATCTACCACTTCCTTGTAAATCTTGACAGGTTAGCGACTAAACATAAATCCAGAGATTGAAACATATTCTACAGAGCGATTCTTTTCTCTATAGATGGTTTGAACGATGGTGGTGTAGGATAAATATAGAATAACTGAATATAATTCTTTTTGGTTCTTTTTCAAAGATACTTGAGCCTCATAATTATAATAAAAATCCTAATATTTATCCCTGTCCTTGCTTTTATTCATCCTAAAGTTATTCCAAAGAATAAGGAACTTGTCTTGAGGATGTTAAGAAGAATGGAGCACACAAAATCCATTAAATTGATTCCTTTATAATCCTGTCACTTTTGGCCACTCTAAATGGCCAGATTCATCATCTTTTTTTTTTTTTTCCCCAGTAAATAGACATAAAATTTGCATTCTTCTATGCGTAAGACTTTAGAACAGCATGATATAATTCCCCATAGCAAAGTTTTCATAGCAGAATTACAGTCTAGGCAAATTAATGACAAGCAGCAAAATGCTCCTGGGATGTAGTGTAATTATTCTCATGATAACCCCCACCCTCTATTTGCTTTATTCTCTCTGTCTCTCATCTAAATTGTATTTTTACAAAGAACTGTTCAGTCTATCATTCAAACATGAAGGTTTACAGAAGGACTTTCAAAAGGCTTAAATTGAATTGATGTCCAAACCCTCTCAGTCTGCAAATCAATAACAAAAGACATTTTCCCTCCTTTTTGCAAACAGAGCAGACGTCTAAGTAAAATATCACCTCTGGAACAGAAGCAACTGACTTTTATGTTCTCATCACAAAAATGGAAGCTCTCCACTGGTGGCCTTTCTTATTTACACCACACACATGGCAATCTTTGACATTCATTTCCTTGAATATAAACAGAAGATACAGCCTCCCTCTCCTGAAGTTAATTAATTGAATGATAAGGTCTTTCCATATACCTCCTTAATTCAAATGCCTAATGACTCTATAGTACTTGCACAGTTCTGAAAAGAAAGTGCATTAAAATTAATTTTAGATTTCAGCATAAAATAAAAGTGAAATAGTACTTTTCTGCTGTTCACATACAGCCTTAAGCCAAATTAGATATACCAATTTTAATACTGGCTAAAACTAGGTTTTCATTTGACTAAAAGCCAATCAAAACTACTGGAGTACAAGTTTTGTAACTAATCTACTGGATCCTTTAACATGAACAGGGTAGCTAAAGAAAGGACATTAACAATATTAAGACTCAATGGGCATCAATCGATAGACTGAAAACTTTAGACAAAACATACATTCATTAGAACGAGTCACATGTTTTCAGGTGAGCTGTTTTGTCTTAAAAAAACTACAAAACATAAAACTTTAAATGTATGCCAGTTTTGACCAAAAAAAAAAAAGAGGAATTTCAAGTCACACAGAAAGGCACTACTGGAGAAAGATGTTCAGAAAACTCATCTACAACGTGGAGAACCAGCCTGTTCCTGTTCTGCCTGGTTCAGACGGAGGACTTGAACCTTGGCTCTGTCCAAGTCCTGGGCTAAGCAATCGTTCTGGTGTAAAAAACTGAGGTTGGTTTTTTTTTCCATTCTGTTTTCATGGAAAATACCTGCAGTTCCTTCAAAAATGTGCATAATAATTGTCTGTCCTACTGCAAGATGAGAATTTTCCTTTTTTTTTTAAATTTTGAAAAGGGAGAACACAGCTTCTTGTCCAGCTTTTATATCCTGTGCTGAACTACTGTTTATGAGAATTGCTTGGTGTGCGTTGCTGACCTAGCATTCTGTATCCTGTAAACTCTTGAGTTCCCAAACATAAAAACTGGGGAAAAAATGACCCTCCCAAAAATGAAGAAAATTTAAAATTTCTGTTTGGTTGGGGGTTTTTGCCGTTGTTAATAGAAACTTCAGTAAGAGCCTGTTCTTAATTTTTTTTTTCCATTCTAACGTTTCATATAAATTTGACCCAAAGAGTGTGAGAAACTGAGTATCTTATATGATGAAATCTCGCTTGTGTCCAGAGCAAACAAAAAGTAAAGTCATATTGTCCAGCCAAAATATTTCAATCTTTTTTTTTTCTGTAGATTATTTAAAAATGGAGGAATTATTCTCCCAGACATCTGATAGCTACTTTACTAAAACTTGGTGAAGTTGCTACTCTTTGCAGCTTCTCTTTGAGGTTAGATGGAATCTGCCGATGCTCTGCTTGTACGGTCAGTGATAAAAACTTTCAGTCATGTTCCATGCAACCAGAATTGAATGGTGGATAGTTTTTCATGTTATTAGTATTTCCTAATGGAAATCTTTTGGTCTTTGTATGGTGTCCTGTTTTTGAAATTCAAGTTCAATGTACCAGATCAAACCCGCTGTTCATAGCGCCTTACGTTTTAGGCAAAATCAATTTCCAGTAAAATCTATAGACTTCCCACAAGCTTTTCAGGTTGCTTAACTTCTGCTATGTAAAAAAGAAGTTGTGGATCTGGGCCTTGATAAAATGCAAAAATCATGCTCTGGCCTGTAATAGCGGAAGGGTGAGACTAAGTGAAAAAAATAGTCCTTTCTTACCTTGAAATGTTTCAGTACACTGAACTGTAAAACAGAACACTGGGTAAGATGAGATGATACGTTTCTGTGCATCATGAAATGAACAGCATCCTGTAGAATCTTTATTCAAAATTCTCACCAATCCAGCTCTGTTTCAGTAAAGTTGTGAAATACGTTTCATAAATAGCCAAAAAAAAAAAAAAAAATGGAAAAAGTCCACAAAACTGAATTTTATACAGGTATGAAGGATATTAGATTGGTAGCAGAAAACAGAAAGAGCTGCTCCCTCCATCTATATGTGTAATCTTTTGGCATGACCAAGCACTGAAAAAGAACTCCATAACTCTATCCATTAGCAGGCTAAATAGAAAGCCCCTGCAAATTTACACAAATAAAAATGTCATTCATTGGAAACAAGATCTGTTCTGCTTGCATTTCTGGTGAGTATTTAGATGGCCAGGAACGCACGGCTGAGATAAGGCAGATAATGGGGAAAAGCGCTAACATAATATAGGCATTATTTCATAAAACTATAGAAAGTAAATCTTGAACTCCCCCGCACTGAGACACGCTGCATTCCATGACTGCATCTCATTTGTAACTACCAGTGATATCAGTAAGGGGTAATTATTTGAGAAAAGCAGTCTTAGGTAAATAAGATGGCAAATTAGGAGGCAAGTATTCAACCTGTATCATGAACTATCTGATGATAGGCACTTAGTTGAAGAGTAGATCTTTGAGTGCTGCTAATCACTTACTATCTTCTCTGCTTTTTGAAAAAAATGCTGAAATAAAGGTTTAAAGATTTGTAGGAATTTAGTTTAATTTTATCTGTTAAAACCATATGTTATGAATAGAAGACCCTGGTAAGGTTGAAGAAATGAGTTGTAAAATTGGGCATGAGACATTTACTTTGATGTACGCCTACTTGCAAGTTAAATTCTGTTTTGCCCTTTAACAACGTGGGGGAGTAGTAGCAGTTGTGGCCTCAATTCTTTGTGTTTCCCTGTCCTCTTTTAATACTTGTGTTCTCAGACCTTATGAGTCTGTCAGAGTTCCAGGCTCCTATACAAAAGCAAACTCTTTATTTTGAGGCCTGATCATGCAAATCCCTTAAATGCAGTTTGCTGGTTAATTCCTAGTTTCACCATGTTGATTGGCTGTACGATATTTCAGTGGACAGCAGTATAAATATCTTGGCCATACTGGCAAACTCAGCTCCTGAGCTGTAAAGAAGCAGCAGAGCAGCTGGACATATGGTACCTCCTTTGATTTCCTGAAGTAACCTGCATTACAATGCTTTACAGTCCTTACAGAACAGGGGACCAGTAAGTGAAGTAAATACAGACCAGACAATGAAAAAGCACTTTATACATCTATTTTTTCATAACAGCACACAATTTGAAACTACACAAGAACATCCAAGACTGAAAATGTTCTCCAGTCATTTCTTGCTGTCAATATACAAGCAGTTCAAATTTCAGAAGGAATGATCTCTTATTTCCCTTGATGTTAATAGGACAGAAAATGAATTTTAACAAACTTGATTATCAATGACAATTCCACAACAAAGAGACAAAAGGAAAAGGAACTAAGTAGTTACATATTTTTGGGCAACTAACGTGTGGCACCTGACCTTGATTTTCAAAAATGGCAAAGCCTTGCAGTTCCCACTATGCTCATGTGAAGTTGTGATAGGTTTATGGTATTGCCAGTTTGCAGCCTAAATGTAATTTGATCCAGAATGGTGGCCATTTGGGAATTCTTTGCTTTTTCATGCAAACCGCCAAGCAGACCTTAACCCATCTGGTTGGGAGCCCCACATCTTATAAACATTCGTATTTCAACTCACTTGGTGTTTCAGAGAACTTAGGCTCATTGATTTACTGTACTTAAAAGGCAATGTTTGAGCAATTGAGTTTTTATATATTTTTATCCATTGCTGTCAATGTTGTATGAATGCTTCTACAGCTGGCAGTATTTATACAGTTATGTAAACTATGGCTAGGCTTCATTTCCCAAGTTGAAGTTCTGAAGTAGATGATAGAACTGGCTCAAAGAGAAAAGGAAAGGAAAAAAACACCCCAGACCCCAAGAACCCTCCCCTTACTCCTACAGATCACTGTGATTTTTTGAATAACATAACATACATTTTGATCTTCTGAGTCAAGCTGGGAGATCTATAAAACAAGTTCTATGCCATCATTTTCTACAGAGGGCAACCTATACCAATGCGGCTTTTAGGGACAAACTTGGCTATACACTATGGCTATACATCAAACATCCTACTACTCTTCTGTCGTGGTTTCGGCCGAATTTACCAAAACCGGACTGACAGATGGCCCTTCCCCCGCCTTCTTCCCCCCCAAAAAGAGGAGAGAGGAGGAGAAAGAGATAAGGAGATTCAGAAGTTTAGAATGAACTAAACTACTTTAATGAAGAATTAATATTAAAATAAAAATAAAGAAGAGAATAATGAGATAGATACCATATATACAAAACCGTATCAAGCTCCCAGGATGACAGTCACATCACCAGCAGGCACTGGGGAAGTCCCAGACTGGACTCAGCGACAGATGGGAACTGGATTCCAGCTCTGGAGTCAGGAACACACGGATCTGGATCAAAGGCAGATGAACAGATGGAGTCCTCTCTGGACGTCGGCCATCACAGGAAGGGGGCTGACCCTTTGATCCCTCAGCCTTTATACTGAGCATGGGGCAGATGGGATGGAATACCCCTGTTGGTCAGGTTTGGGTCACCTGTCCTGTCCCCTCCTCCCCACCGATGTGACCCCTCTACGTTTTTTCCGTTTCCGACCCTCTAAGGGGGCAAATAACGAAATTGGCTGACCTTGGTTGTTATGACAATAAGTATAAGCAAGGGCCTCCCTGCATACCATTCCTTGGCATGGAGCACAAACATTGGTCTTATCATTCTGAGAACGAGCAGTTTTCTCCACAATATGCCGTTAATTTCAGAGAGTTAGAGGAGGCCTAGCTAGGATGTAAAGTTACAGAACAGAAAATTGCTTCGGTTTTACTTCAAACCGGGACATCTTCCCATGAGTTAGATCACATAGGTGGAAAAAGAAAACAGATCTCAGTTTCTTTACTGCAGGGTGTGTATTTTTGTTGCTGGATTTTGTTTTGTTTGGTTGGTTGGTTTTGATTTATTTTGTTTTTCTGCCAAAAGAAACCTCTCTTTACGAAAGTTAAGCCTATAACGCCCTCAATAATCACCCAACCATCTGCTGTGTATCAAAACCATCTCAATTTATCATGAGGAAAGTTACTGGGAAGATCAGGGTCATAGTCTTTCCCTGTGTTGTCACCTCCTGTCCTACTGCACAGGAACCCTCAGGTAGACACACACATCAAGCTATTGAAGAATCTCTGTAATCCACTTCCTTGTCTTTTTCCAGTGTCTCGGGCCCTCAGCACACATGGTCCCCAGCAGCAGGGGTTAGGCCGTGCTTTTCTCTCTACTTTTTCCTCTACTTTCCTGAAGAGGGAAAAGTTCTTGGCATGAGCTATCGTGGGGGATACTCTACAACTACAATCTTCATTGCAAAGCCACTGTACTCCATTATCTTTAGTTACTTAAGTATTAGTTATCTTAAATTGTATTAATGAATTTTATCCTTCAAGAACACACAATTACTGATGTGGTGATAGCACAACCAGTGCAAGCAGCCTAACACTTTTTGTTATAACACTCTATTTTCAGACATTTCCTGACACTGATAAACAAATTATTTAAGTACTAGAAATATGATGTTTATTGCCATACACTGACTAACTTTCAGGGCTACTTGCCACCATAATTGCAAGAAAGGAAAATGCAAGGAAGCCAAATTAATCCTCAGGGACTTGAGTATAATGAAATCCTGGTCCCAAAGGAATTACGTGAAGGCCATGCACTTAGTCTTTATGATACACACTTCTTTCAAGTGGTTATGGTTCATGCACTGTTTACTGACAGACCCGCTACCCTTTTCGCAATCCAGTCAACAATACTGGCAACATCTACATTTTGATAAACTGCTTAGACCTGTTATTGAATTTCTTTTGAGAGTACTTGCATTGTAAATGTAAGAAAGCCCACTGCATTTAGAGTCTAGACCACATGTTCTTTTTTTCTGGAGGTTATAATTGAACACTGAATGGGAAGGGGATCTGGATAGATACAGGTGTGTTGGGAGGGAATACAGTGATGGAAGAAGTAATGCAAGACTACACCATCTGTAGAATATCCTCTCTATTAATTCTTTGTTCCTTTCAATTCTACAAAAGTTATTTTAATGGCTGCTGAAATTCAAGATGTGCATCTTTATTGTGGCTGTAGGGCAAATATTTGAAGTTATTTTTGTTTCTGTATAATAGCAAACGGCACCTGTCACATCCAAATGCAGGAGAGTAGTGGAAAATACTCTGAGTTGGACTATACCTACTGGTGAGACAGTATTCTGCCTCTAAAGGTGGATATTTCCAATTTAATAAGAAGAATTTGCAAGGAATCTCCTGAAGGATATTTTCAGGATAAAACTGGAAAGAAAACTAAATAACCCTTCCTCTCCCAACCTGATAGAATATAAGATTAGTTTGATCTTAATTTTTCTCTGGACAGCCAATTTATTCCAGCAAGGCTTGTTGCAAAATCTCTAAAGGTGCAATGGTACATGCAACAAAAATAACTACTCCTGCCTTGGCCAACACACCTCTTTCTGAGCTGTACTAAGCAGCCAGTCTTACACTGGACAGTTACTCAGTGCCACACGACTTATCTTACACACTAAAAATTGTGTAAGATTTTAAAATATATTGTGATTTATTTTGAGTAAATTTTATTCTTAAATATGGGGTTTGGTGATTTTGAACTTTTAACCCTTCAACAAAGCTGCAGCTAGGCAGTACTCAACAACGGAGGCTGATAATCTAAATTTGAGACTTTTACAATGCCTTTGTATGTGGTCAGTGGCTTTGCAAACCAAAAGACCACACACACACAGAGGCTCTCCTAATTGCCTAACATTTTCACCACCTGTTCTGAAGCCATGTTATCAGATGGGAAGGAACCAGTAAAAACAGTTTATAAGCTATAAATGGAAGCAGCTATGTCAGAGAGCTGATAAACATTTCAGTGCAAATTATTTGTGTAGCAGACTCTGTAATTTACACAACACTAAACTCTTTAAAGTATTGGTTTCAAGTCACAGGATATCGTGGTTACTGTTTTGGGGTGGGGGATATGTCTGTTGTGGGGATAAAGGAGAATGCAGACAGGTGATATTTCTTGTTTAACAGATCATGCCAAAAATAATGCTATCTTTTCCTTGCCTTTCTGTTTTATCTTTACCTCAGTCTGCTGCCTAGGTGTGAAAGCTTGGCTTAGTTTAGAAAAAATCCATAAGTGTGCCTACCACGTTCAGTCATTTCAAAGTCTTCTGAGATGTTCACCTAGCGTGGAAATGCTGATATCTCTACCTCCAGTGACGTAAATAAAATTAATCTTAAAAAAAAAAAATAAGGTAACCTACCCACACTATTAGTTTAAGTGGTCTAAAACTGAGTGGAAAAACGTATTTCATATGCATGACTCAGGTGAATATGAAGAAGAGGAAGGTATCTCCAGATCCAATTGCAAGTATACAGCTCTTACATTATTCTTCAAAGGCATTTGCTTTAGAACTTATTTTAGTAGTAGCTCATCTGTCACTGCTGATCTGAATGGAAATTATTTGTGATCAGACATTTCTAGAACTGGATATTTGGTACGACATGTGATGTAAATAAAGTGTTCATTAGGAATATGTTGAATATGTTGTGAATATCAGCCTTATTTCCCTCTGACTTAAATCCATTCCTATTTGTTACTTAAGCCCAAAGGTCAGAACTGACTGATTTCCAAGACAGAAGAGAAACAATTGCATACATGCTATTAGCCTTGTAGCTTTGCATACCTCATTCAAGAAAAATCTGACAGAATTTTATTTTTTGTTTTTGGTGAACTTATCCTTGAAATTCTGTTCCTATGTAGTGGCCTCTTCTTGGTTTTGGTGTAAATTGTCAGGGCTGTGAATTCTGGCCTGTAACATTCTTTTATCAGTAAGACTATATTTTTTAAAAAAGACAAAGTCTGAGAGCATAAATATACTTGTCAAATCTTGTTTGTGGTACTGTGGCATTTACTATAAACCCTTGACAATTACAACTGGTAAAAGTTATGTTGAAGGATTTTCCATCAACTGCTTACTGCACCGGGTTTGGAATTTCAGCCCCTCCAAAGTCATCTTTCTGTATGTGATAAAACTATTCCTACCTGGAAAATTTGTGACAGCTGTAATTTGCAGTTATACAACTCTGCAGACAACCAGTGACAAACTGCCAAGATTAGTGCAATTTAGCACTGAAAGTATTCCTTACCGTTCCTCGTTATCAGCTATTATAATTTCTTTTTCATTCCTTAGGCAGAGCATGAGTACTGGTATTAACATTTAGCAAACAGCCACTCACTGGTGGAGCACTGCGCAGTGTTTGAGCAGCAAATTTATTTGTGACAACTGCTTGAAAGTTTAATTAGGAATTAAATTCTCAAGTTTTACTCTCAGATTGTCATCCAGAGGACCTAACAAGTGTGACATGCTATTTCAAAACAGCTACTGCAGAATAAGAAGTAAAACCAGAGATGGGTAACAAGAATGAAGAGTGGTATGAAAAAGTGGTCACACAGGTAAGTATGAGTAAAAATGATACTTCAGTTTGGGAAGTGAGAATTGAGGCAGCATAAAAGAAGGGGAAGGAAAACACAGAGGCTGATGAAATTATTGCTGTAGTGAAGAGGCCTAGAGAAGGATCTAATGAAATTAGCAACAGGGACATCCAGTGAAATTATTATAGACAGACTTAATACTAACAGAAGTACTGACTTTCCCCATACCTCCAAGTTGTGCAACTTTGAGGCTTGATGTTTCAAATGCTGGATATGAGAGGCTGGGCAATATGTGGTAAAACAGTCACTCTATCCTCACCATAAATATACTTAAAATTTACTATAAATTTACTTACATAACATTAAAAATTTACTATAAATTTAGTTACATAGAATCATAGAATCATAGAATCGTCTAGGTTGGAAGAGACCCTTGGAATCATCGAGTCCAACCATCTACCCTACTCTACAAAGTTCTCCCCTATACCATATCCCCCAACACCACATCTAAACGTCCCTTAAAGACATCCAGGGATGGTGACTCAACCACCTCCCTGGGCAGCCTATTCCAATGCCCGACCACTCTTTCTGTGAAAAATTCTTTCCTAATGTTCAGTCTAAACCTACCCTGCTGGAGCTTGAAGCCATTCCCTCTTGTTCTGTCATTAATTACCTGTGTGAAGAGACCAGCACCAACCTCTCTACAGTGTCCTTTCAAGTGGTTGTAGAGAGTGATGAGGTCTCCCCTCAGCCTCCTCTTCCTCATACTAAACAGTCCCAGCTCCTTCAACCGCTCTTCATATGATTTGTTTTCCAGGCCCTTCACAGGCTTCGTTGCCCTCCTCTGCACCCGCTCCAGCACCTCGATATCTCTCTTGCATTGAGGTGCCCAAAACTGGACACAATACTTGAGGTGTGGCCTCACCAGTGCTGAGTACAGGGGCACAATCACCTCCCTACTTCTGCTGGTCACACTATTTCTAATACAAGCCAGGATGCCGTTGGCTTTCTTGGCCACCTGGGCACACTGCTGGCTCATATTCAGCCGCTTGTCAATTAGAACCCCCAGGTCTCTTTCTTCCAGGCAGCTTTCCAGCCACATTTCCCCAAGCCTGTAGCGCTGCTTGGGGTTATTGTGGCCCAAATATATACATAAATATACATATATACATAATATACATAAATATACACATAATATACATAAATATACTCACATAAATATACACTTTCCTAGACTGTCTGCTGAGCTAGGTGGACTTGGGTTCAATCTGATGCAGCAATTCTGTAAGTTATATTGTTTTGCAATGGTGGTGATATTGCTTTTCAGTGTGGAAAATTTCTGTTTTGTGCTAATTAGCTGAGGAGTGAAAGTTTGGGACTTTGTGCCTGCAGAGGCCATAGGAGGCTCTTACTGATTCTCCCTGTTAAAGCTCTTCTGCTGTGCTAATTTTCAAATTTCAGCAGTACTTTCTCTTCAGATGAACTTCAGTTTTCTTGGAAAGGAGATATTTTTCCATTAGCAAAGCCCCCTTTTAAAACATTGTCCTTGTTTGGGGCAAAACAGAACCAACTTTCTGTTCAGTAATTTTACTTCTTAGCTAGGCCTCTTCTAAGTCTCTGAAATTAACAGCATATTGTGGAGAAAACTGTTTGTTCTCAGAGTGATAAGACCTGTGTTTATAGTTAATGCCAAGGAAGGTATGCAGAGAGGCTCTTGCTTATACCTACTGCTATAACAACCAAGGTCAGCTCACTTTGTTATTTGCCCCACTGGCGGGTTGGAAATGGAAAAGCGTAGAGGGGTCACACCTCCAGGGAGGAGTGGACAGGACAGGTGACCCAAAACTGACCAACAGGGTATTCCATCCCATCTGCCCCATGCTCAGTATAAAACCTGAGGGACCAAAGGGTCAGCTCTCTTTCTTCAATGGCCGACATCCTAGGAGGACTCTGTCTGTTCATCTGCCTTTGATCCCGAACTGTGAGTTCCTGACTCCAGAGTTGGAATTGAGTACCCATCCATTGCTGAGTCCAGTCTGGGACTTCTCGAGTGCCTGCTGGTGACATCACCCTGGGAACTTGATACGGTTTTGTATATATTGTATCTATTTCATTCTTTTCTTCTTATCTTATTATTAATATTTCAGTAGTTTAGTTCCTTCTAAACTCATAAATCTCTTTATCCCTCCTCCTCTCCTTGGAGCAAGAGGTGGGGGGAGCACATCCGTCATCTGTAATTGGCCAATTCAGCCTAAGCCACGACAAACGTTCACAAAATAAAACAATGTTTTTGGCAAGATAGGCTCATTTACAGACTAGAAATGAAGCGTGAAAATTGCTGAAGACTGTTACTTTTGTTGCAAATATTTCATATGTTTCTAACATAACACATTCAGCTATACCAGCAATGCACTTTCAGGAAACAACTTGAAAATTTCAGAACTTTAAAAAGGGAACTTTACAAACAATTGCTTGGCAAGTTTGTATGGGTTTGTTTTTTTATTTGTTTGTTTGTTTGTTTGTTTGTTTGTTTTAAAAAGGTGGTTCTTATCTGACCTTTGAGTAATGTTCTGCCCTCTTGTATCCACTGCCTATCCCTTCTTGCTACTTCTTCCATCAGCTTCAACCCCATGACCCTTGCTAAGAAGGGTATTTTTGACTTTCTCTGATGGCTGACTATGTTTTGAAAGTGTTTGTCTAATTTGGTCATGAATCTCCTAACCTTAAGAATGCATTGTGCCATCAAGTCATTTGTAAAGAATCAATAATTTTGATATTTTTTTCTTCTTTTACTAAACAAGAGGCTTTATCCCTCAGGCTACACTAGCCATCTGCCTCCCTACCAATGTCTAGAGAAGGATGTTTTCCTGCTTCTTACGGTCCCTGATTTATTGCAATAACTTTAAGTATCCACTGTCACATATTTATGGTCAGTATATCCTCTGTGGCTTTGGTGCAGCTCTGGAATTTTGCATCAAGAGCACTCAGGCAGCAAGTACTGAATCCACACAGATGTCAATATAACCTGATAAGAGTCAAGTGGAAGGCAGCTTGGAAACTAAATGAAGTTTCTGAATTCTAAGCTAAGTTCTACACTTATTTTGTTAAGTAGTCAGGCAGATTCTTACTTCTCAAACAACTCAATTTCTCAGTGTGTGCAGCAACAGCTAAAACAGGAGGGGGAAAGGAAGGGGAGGGAGGGGGAAAGGAGGGGGAAAAACCCAAACCTCAATCTTAAAAAAAAAAAGGAAATATCCCTTGGATGTCCAGATTTTTCATATGTAAACCTGGATGCAAGCTTGTCTTCTTGAACATGTAGTTGCAGAAAAGAATTGATAACAAACACTGAACTTTTATAGCTGTGAATTGGAAATAGACAGACGCAGAGCATCAGCTTGAATTCAGGCCAGGACAGCAGTCACTGAAGCTCATTATGTCACGGAAAAAATTCTGTAGTCTGTTAAAGATGGGATTGTGAGTACAGAAAGCTTTTCATTACCCAGAACTATGTTGAGATTATTCTGCAGGAGGAATACCATGACTTAATTTCTCTCCAGTCCTTCCTATGATCCAGCTCAGCAAAGCAAGAGTTAAGTGGAGACTAGCTCTGCCATTACCTGCAGTGTATCAATTCTAAACAAAAAGCAGAACATCAGCCCTTACTAATTGAAAAGAAACATACAATTAGTCAGTGTATCCAATCCCTACTCATATCCCACACTAATCTTTAATTGTTATATGTATACCATTCAGGGGTATACTTCTGACTGAATAGTCAGTCAGAAAGGATACCAAATAGTGGAGTAGTGCCATACGTACTCTTGGGGCATTAATTACATTCAAAAAGAATACAGACATCATGAACTTTAAAGAAAATTACTTGTTTGCATGTTTTCCTGTTTTTCTTCAGGTGGTTGGGAACAGCCTGTCCCTGTCAAGTTTGAAGCTCTCTAGTCATCTGAAGGGCCAGGCAGGACTGGCACATTGCTACCAATGCATGACTCTGTGGCTGATAAGATGGTTTACTATGGCCCTTCAGACTGGGCGTTGCAAACTGCTGTGGTAAAACCATTTACCTGGCTCCTCACTTGAGGAATAACTATGTTTGCTGTGAGTTACCCCAGAGCGCTAGTGACACTTTCTTGCATGGTCTGTTCTTGTCTCTAATTCTCTGTGGATAATAATTTAGCAGTTTGCCTGCTTGTATCATGAGGCAAAAAAAAAAAAAAAAAAAAAAAAAAAAAAAAAAAAAAGTACATATATCACATGCATATTAAGGATTCTCTTTCAGAAATTTCAATTTGAGAATTTTTTCTTTTCCTTTTTTACATGTGTATTAACTGAAACACAGCACAGCCTTATTTACACAGACAAGATAGGATGAATGTTTATTTATAAGACTAATTCCTGCCTTCCCTTCCTGCAGAGGGAAGAGATACAGAAATCTAATCTGGCCTTTGATATCCACAGGATAGCTGTGAACTGATCATAGCTTTGGTGTTCCTCATTGGTAAACTTTTTGCATCTTTAGCTTGAGCAGAAGCATTTTCCTATCTGCTCATTGCAACCAGCTACCTAAACTACAGTCTTCCCTATCATTTGGGTTTTGTTTTTTTTTTCTAGCAGATGATGCTCATACCTGTAGATTTTCCCAGAATTCAGCCATTTCCCCAAGCAGGTACAGCATTATAATGCCCTCTCTGCTTTACTGAGCTTTGGTTTAACCTTCTGATCACCTTCCAACCATCAGAGGGCTTCACAGTCCTGGGAGCAGGAAACACCACTAACCTTCCAGCTGTCCAGGTCCATGGGAGCCAGGCACTGAACCTTCACTTGGTGACCACCTTGCCATACAGTCTTTGATTCATTCTACAGCACTAGCAACAACAAATCATTGCAAAGAAAAGATAGCATCCTTAAATCACTTAGCAAAATTTTCACAGTCAATTCTTTGTTTAAATAGTGATGTAGAGTTGTTCTAAATTAAATAACAATAAAGGGCAGAAACAGTGCAAGACCTCATCCTCAGAAGTTGCAGTATTGAACTGAGTTGTAGAAACAAGATTAAAATCCTGGTGTTACTAATATCACCTGCTTATTAATCATAACGGCCCCACCTTGGATAACCAATAGTTCTTTCCCTCACTTGGAAGGTGGGAAACTCAGGCCAATGTCCCTGTGCCAAGTGCTGTGCCACCTGGTGTCCAGCAAGGCCATGAGATGGGCTGGTTTGGAAAGGGCTCTCTGCTTCAGACAAAAAATCCCACCGGGGCTGGAGCTGGGTGTGGGCTCTCAGGAAGGATGTTTTGGAAAAGAAAAAGATGCATTTCATTGACAAATTCCTACTGTTTTTCTCCAAGTTCTGACTATGTAGCATGTAGCCACAGGCTCAAATCTATGAGAGAGCAGAGGGACAGTAGACAGGGAGGACTGGTACGTGCAGAAGACACACAAAGTTTGTGTCCCACTGTAAACAGTTACTGATTTCAAGACTACATGAGAAGAGTAATACAGACTAATATTTTCTTGTGTGTCTTATTTCAGGTAACTCTGGTAAAACATTAGGTCACAAGAGACAAAGAGAAAATCTCATTTTACGAATGAAAGTGATTGACCTCCCACAAAAGTCTTGAAATGTTATGAGACTTTCCTTTTTGCAGTTGGTTTTTCTTGCCTCATACACAACCAATATAACAGTGGGCTGTTCAGCTTTACTTCATTTGCTAGTTATAGCACACACAGACACACACAAAGTCAGGCCTAGCCTAAAAACTCCAGGAAAGAGTTAATAATGACACACTATTTCATCTATATGGAAAAAACGAAATAGGCAGAGATTCTTGAAATGCCCCTCATCTTGAAATGCCTAGAAGCCCACCTGTCCCAGGAACATTTTGCATACACAGTAAGCATATTAAGTTTATTTCTAACGTAAATTTTGTGCTTCCATTTTGTTCGATATCTTTCTCTGTTTTACATGCTGTGTTTCTTGATGTCTGCAGTGCTGCCTGAGCAACAATTGTAAAGGTCCTAAAGCATCCTCCAGCACTGCGGGTGAAATGCAGATTCTTAAGATGTCTGCTGAGACAGCCTGTGCAAAGGATTTATTTTTGCAAGTGTTTGTGTGCATATGTGTGCACAATCCCTGTGTGTGGCCTGTGTGAATACTGAGTGCCATTTACCCTGCAGGATCTCTAAACCACGCTCTCTGCCTGTGTAGGAAACATCCCCCTGCTGTAACTAAGCAGAATTAAAATAGTTATTTGTTCATTCTTTCTTTTACATACACCCACTCTGGCCCTCAGAGAACCTCCTCAGCAGTTTTGCTGTATGTTCTTAGCAGCAGCCGAAAGTCTTCTGTTACCGGACAGGCATAGTGAGCTGAGAAGAGAGGAACAAGGCTCCAGAAACATACTGTTGCTCTCCGTCTCATACAGCAGCCACTTCAAACTCCTTCTCCACTACACCAACACTCACTGAAGCTGTCCTTCCATGCCTGTTACTGCCTCATGCACTCTATTGCTACTCCATTTATTACATCTCCCTCACTCGTGCTGCTTTTTTCCAGCACTTTTCACTGTTTTAAGTCTCTTATTGCTTAGAGGCTGCATGGCTGAACTCTTACAGAGTTACATAGGAGCTCTGCTACATTGGCCATGAAAACACAGTATTTCTCTGTCCTATTAAGCTTTTCTTTCTAAATAAATAAGAAAGACAGGAAATAAAACCATCACAAACTCATAGCTCACAGAACCACCCTCTTGACATGATTGCTATAAAACTTTGGAAGTGATTTGTGTAATTTCTTTCTCATGTATGCTTGCTGCTAGCAATCTACAGGGTTCATTAAACTATCAGTGCAGCAGTTTTATGCTTTACAGTAAAGTCTTGGGTCAATAATCTCATAGTCCTACAGATGTTTTCAGAATTTAGAATAATTTAAAAAATTTTAATCAAAATGTTGCTGCCATATAAAGTTCACTGGCAAAAATAATCCTTCCACTTCACTGCTCATGCACGGTAAATTAGATTTTTCCATCTTGGAACTTGAGATTACTGTTATCTACTTTATTGTGAGAAGTCAAAAAAACAGATTTCTGTTCCACAGTACAATACATAGTATTTGAACACTTTCTTTTAATTTCATTATCACAAAATATTGTGGTTTATCCCCATTTTTCTGCTAGGGAAACTGTGGTAGAGGGAAGATAGACAACTTTCACAACGATTTGAGAATCTTACTTTCAAATGGCTTTCCATTAGCCTCTATTGCTTCCAGTTTGGGAAGGCAGATTGCTCAGATTCTTTTAATGTATTTGTGTTACCCACCTCAAAGCCACTTTGAAATGATTAAGTACATGCCCAGGAACCACAAGTTCTTCCTTCTTCCAAAGCGGGGTGCTCATCATATTTTACTACTACATCAAACTGCACACACCACTTATTTTTCTGAATGAGGGAAAAAGAGCTAGAAAGTGTGAGAGATCCATAGTCCTCTATGAAATTGGTACCAGTACTTCCACATCCCGATACAGTGCAGACTGCAATACTCCACAATACCTGCTAGTGAAGTTGCATCAATGCTTTTGGTGGAATACTAGGTCCTTTCACTATTTACCTCAATGGATCCCAAACTTTCCCTTTTCTCTTAACTTTTTGTAACACAGGATGTGCTTACCCATCTACATTTAAAGTGATCAATGTCTGTGTACCTTCAGACTGATGACACTTGGGATCTTTATTTCAGACATTTCTACCTACAAAGATCAAGAAGATGTCACCACAGAGAATCAAGAACGCATGCCTGTGAGCAGAGAGGCCAGTGCATGAAGCAGCAGCCTGGGACTGAATGTTTTTTATCTTGCCTTTGGCAAGTTACATATCCCTTACTGTTTGGGAAATTGTGAAAGAAAAGCATCCCTGTAATTATTTTCCAGTCATTTATATAAACAATTTAAAAATGAAAATAAAAATAACACAGTGGAGTCATCCTCTGAAACTTGACTGCACTTAGTTTCAATGAGAAATCCTTTTATGTTTGAAAGTACACTAAAGAAGTAACTCAGCGTTTTTTTTAAAGTCAGAGGTAAATAAATCTCTCATCTATTCAGAATACCATCTGTGTGTTTCAGTGGAAAAATGTAATCCTGTGGAAAGGAAATACAAGTACAGAGTAATCTCTCAGAGTAAGGTGTAGCCTCTTCTGGTTACTGCACCATCAAAACTTGCTTACTTTTGATTTCAAAATTTTATTATAGGCTCATATACAAGTTTAACTACTGTGTTTCAAAATAACCCTTTTTATATTCAATGTGGGTAATTTTGACATTAAGCTATTGATTCATAATGTTTTCAGAACTCTAAAATGCCAATTTTAGAGTATTTCCACCCCATTTATTAAAATTCTTAAAAATATTTTTGTTACATTTACAGTGGGTGTCCTGCAATATAGTTCTGCTTGCTGACTGACAAAGGTAAAGAGAGACATTAAAAATGGCATAGTTTATGATCATAGAAGACAACACAACAAGGAGCCACGGACAAAATTTTGGAAGATAGTATTATATGCACTACAGTTTAGTGGTTTACACACATACGGCTTGCCTGCAGTTGTATTTCATGATAAAGTACAATCCATCTGAAGAATAAGATGTTTTCTTTTGTCCATCCATGTAGAAAATATTGGACAAAAGTGGTGCTGGTGGTTCAGCAGGTAGCACTCACTTGTATTTATACTGCAGGTTTGTAATCTGTTATACTCCACCATTACAACTCACAAGGAGTAGCAGCAGTTGTAGAAGATGCAGCATAATAAAGGGTCATTTTTGCTGTTTAACCTAAGTGATATGCTGTGCCTGCCAGCGTACCCTGGGCAACCAATTTCTCTCTACAGTACAGCCTCCTTTTTTATTGTCACCAGTCTGGAACTGAAGTGGCAGGGAAGTCCTTGCTCCTCCATTTGCAACCACTGAGTAAGTACTGAGCTACTGCCTCAATGTTATACTGCTCAGCTTTTTGTTTTCAAGACAAAAACAAATAATAAAATGCTTTAGTTGAGGATTCTTACTGTTTTGTGCAAGAGGTGGGGCATTAGCCCCATTTTACTGCTTGCAGTGAGTAATTATAGTCTCTAATTTCCTCTGTGCTTTCAAATTATTACTGCATTCTTACCACTCTGGCCAAAAGGTTGTGCAGCATTTCATGCACTATCAAACAGCAGTTTCACTCCATCCTACAAACACCTGTATTTCATTGTTGGCGAGTGAACTGACCCATTCATTTCCCCTTACTTGTGGAATGCATTTTATGAATTTTTTTAACAGCATGAAGTGTATACAAGGGTCACACCTTGTAGGCAAGAGCTGTCAACTGAAGCATAGCTGTCTTTCAGCTTTTTCACTTCTCTCATCCTGTCACGCTCCTTTAATATATCCGTGTTACTTCAGCTGAGAGGAAAGTGGCACTTTCTGAGGCAACACCACAGCATCGGCAGCAGGCACACCAGCAGCTCTGAATTCCTTAGCTAGGAATAAGGCAGAGGGGTTGGAACTCTATGGTCTTTAAGGTCCCTTCCAACCCAAACCATTCTATGATTCTGTAAGTGGGAGACCTCTGGCTGGTTTTGGGCTTATTTTTATGAAAATGAATTGAAATAAAATTCTCAAAACCTTTTGCTTCTTCTCCCCCCGCCCCTGATGCAAAAAAACACACAGGTGGACAAAAGCAAAGGATGGTTATATGAACTAAGAAACTATTCTTGATCTACTTTGTTTTCAGTATGGATATAAGGAATAATTTCTTGTAGTAGTCCTATAATAGTAGTCCTGATTGATTGCTTATCCAACAGTAGTTATACAGCACAAGCAAGGGAGAAGAAATTGGTATGGATTCTTCATGGAAAAATACATTTAATTTACAAAAACAGGGGCATAACTGTGATCCACTACTGTTTTCTGACTAGCAGCATTCTGTTGCATGGAGCTGTAACTGCACTGGCTGTCACTTCAAAGAGTTGCAAGCAAGTTACTTGGTTTTCTGACTTTTCTGTGCTTGTGATGAGAGTCTCAGTGCCAGTGAGTGTGATGTTACCTGCATTTTACTGCTTTTGCAGCCTGAGCTAGCAAGCTCAACATCTTTCTCCTGCAAAAGCTCCCTGCACAGTGTTGAGCTGCACTGTACTGGTCCGACTCCAAAGTAGCTCAGGAATTCACACTGAATGATGCTCTTGTTCACACTGCAGGAAGCCTAGGATAGGGTTTTGTTTGTTTTTTTTTAAATGGGACCGAGGAACTTTAAGTCAATTTTTGAAAGGGGTTTGTATGCCATGTTCAGCAATGCCATAGTTAGGCACTCAGTGAAATGACTGAGTTCCCACTAAGGGAACGAGACTCAGAAGTTCAGGAAAGCACATAGCAAAATTAAGTACAAGCTAGAGCCCTGTTCTTCTTCCTCTGCTGTCACCTTCCCTACCTATGACTATTTTTACTGCACTTATGTAGTACAGGCAAACTTCTATGGTTAGGAATGTGTACACCATCCAGCAAATGGAGTTAACTTTCTTCACAGCTGCCATGTTTTGGATTTGTGGCTAAAACTGTTCATAACACACCAGTGTTTTGGTTATTGCTGAGCAGTGCCTGCACAGCATCAAAGCTTTCTCTTTCTCCTTCTCCTTCTCCCTCTTTGCCTTCCCACCATGTAGGCAAAGGGTGGGCAACAAGTTGGGAGGGGAAGGAACCTGGCCACCTGACCCAAACTGACCAAACCTTGCTTAGCTGAAGGCTGGGATCAACGCATGACCGCGTGCAATTATTTAAATAAACAATTTAACTCTTCAAGCTAGCAGAGATTTAGTATAGGAGGTTCTGATTTTGGTGAACCAGGAATCAGTCACTGATGAAAGCACAGCTGTGCCCACTTCATAGAATAATTTAATGTATCAGATGACAGATACCAGCAATATACTTCAGAGAACGCAGAATAACCAAAACTCATGCTAATTAGTCTTGAAGCAGCGCATTATACACGTATCTTGCGTTTTTCTCCATACTTTTCAGAAAGTGGTTATTATTCCAATGGGTCTTTACTTTACTCCAGGTATTATTAGCAGATCCTATTTGTGACTTGGAGCTCCTCTCTTGGATGCTATCAGCTCATCTAATACTCCAGACTTCTCTAGCTTTTTCTCTATTTTCAACTGACAAGCGCAGAAGTGCTCTCAAGTGCTTTTTTCTTCTCCATATACACTTTCCCACAGGCGTGGGAATAGACATAGCTCATCTGATGTGTGTTCTTCAAAGCAGGCACTTTGTCTAGGAAAAGCAGATCTAGGAAAAAGATCTCCAGTTTTTATAGATAATTAAAGCACTCACTAACACATCAAAGTAATTCTTAGTAAGTGTTTGGAATTTTATTCCATGTTTTGAATGTTTTACAAACTTTACCCTGGGTTAACAGATATTACACATTACATAGAAAACAAAAACGGTGACAGGTTTTAATACCAGAAAACTGGCATTTAGTGAAATACTTCAAAGAGATGCTGTAACTTCAAGAATATCAAGCCATTTTTAATAGAAAGACTAAGACAAGTAACTATTTGGTAGTGTGCTAATGTAGAAGAAGTCAACTAGTACTTCTAGCTCAATTAGTAATGAATGGTGCAAAGGCTAAAAAAAAAAAGCTTAAAAGTGTGTTGCCTTTGGTACTCCAGCTGGGATTCTGAAGAAGTATAGGATCTAGAATTAAACAAACATGGAAAGAGAACTCGATATGTCTGATTGCTTATCAAAATGTCAAGGTTTTGACTTCCCAGCGTAAAAAGGCATTGACTATACCGAGGGTACCATCTTCAGAAAGAAAAGCTTGCATTCATTTGCACCCCTCTCTGCCTTCCCTGAGAACAGACAGACATTCATGGTTCCGGAATATGCCCTCCTTCCTTCATAAATCTCGTGCCCATAAAACAGTTTATTAAAGCTCACAAGAAGTTCTCTTGAAATATGATTGTAACAGCCTTAGCAGGAAAAATGATGAAGTAATTGTCTCATTTAGTAAGATTCAACTTTTACTGCAGCTAATTTCTAAGGAGTCAGGAGCAAATTCAGCAAAAGGTTCTATTTCTTGCTGCAATTTCTGCATAAATGACATAGGAAATTGGCTTATTTTATTTAAATGTATGTCAGATGTTGCTAAAAGACAAGAAAACTCAGACATGGGAAACAACTCCTTAGTACAGCGGGGTACTCAGAAGGCTTGTCATAACTGCTGGCTAAACGCATACACAGTGAATTTTCCAGTCAGGGAAAAGAAAGAAGTTCCAACTTCCAGCTCTTCAAAAGCCCTTTCTGCAGGCACATCTTACACTTCTAGGTGATTTGTGTCATTTCTGCATAGGGAAGGTCAATGTCCCCATACTAATGACCTAGCTTAATACCCCTGAGCAGTTAGGACAATAGGGTCAGTAAAAAAATAATCAACATTTAACAATAGGTCTATATACATGTAACACTTCTGACAATTTATGACAAGCAAAAAAAAATATTACTGTGAAGAACTCTATAAAAATGTTTTAATACTCGATTAATTCTTGAAATTACTAATGTATCCCTCTGAAACACATTTCGTTAGGAAAAAGTCAGAAATACTTCTATGCCAGAATTGCTGATTTTTGTTAGCAAAGAGCATTATTTTCTTTTACAGATTGCAAATTTAGCTCTATGCGCACTCTTCAGCTTGGGCAATTGATGGAAGCAGGATCTAGAGGGGGGCCAAATATGGGCATAGGTGAGCTATGTTCATCAAACAGGTAGGAATTCTAATTGAAAACAATCATTCTGGTTCAGTTTGTAGGGGCAGGCATTGGGAGAGGGGCCATACTAAGCACCCTGTTCACCTCACTTACACACCAAAACCTGAATGTTAAAACCTAGAGAGCCTGAGCCAAACTTATATCTGTCACAACTTTAGCACCTTAGAATTATTCTATAGGCCTCTTCTGTTCTTACTTGCACTTAAACAAAACCATCTCTGTTCATTTTAGCAGTTACTTCTATTTACTTCTTTTTTTTTTTTTTTTTTTTTTTAAATTAGGATCAATAGCCATGTCTTGAAGTTTCACCCAGATGATTTTGGGCCTGACACTGGCAGGCATTTACACACATCCTTAATTATCACCAACAGTATTCTCCCCATGATTAGCCCTGTTATCTGTGAGACCACTTTTGCAGTTCAATCTATACGTAAGCACTTGCAGAATCAAGGACTGAAAACTAGCAAGCAGAGCCAGTTGTTTGTATTTGAAGTGTCTAGCTTAGCTAGCATTGATTTATACTTAAAGAGATTTTAGGCCATGCCATGTTAACTCAGTATTTATCTTTTAACAAGAAATCCATTATTTCTTAAGTACAAAAGAAGGTAGATACAATTCATCCAGATTCAGTAAGATATTTGGTGTGATGGTATATCAGAAATTAAATGGTGTATGATTAACATAAGAATTGTAAGAGGTGGAAAACGCTAACTAAACAGGAGAATGCAGTGAGTTATGCTAATAGGGGAAACACTTGGCTAAAATAAAACCACTTAGTGCAATGAAATTATTTCTGGAAATCCATTCCAAGAATAATTTCAATATTTTAAAAAATTTATTACAAGATCACTAATAAGTGGAAAGGTAAAAGAATTTGCTGTTGCCCCAGATAGGGAGTGCCAACCATCCAGAGGAGAACCAGAATATCATATAAGAATGAGGCAAGTTTGAGGACAGGAGCCATGGGAAAAACTCAACAGTACCAAAATGTAAGTCATGCATATAGCATCTGGTAATAAGAAATTGTCCTCTCCCAAAAGGTCACATTGTGGAAGAACAGAAGGAAGGTCTACTATCTGTTATGCAGTAAGACATTGAAAAGAACTGATCTTTTAGAAGTGTTCCTGTGTTTGTGAATACAAGCCAGGTACAGTACTCACTGCAGTTCTTCTCCACCATGCTTCCCATTAGCCAATGCCAAAAAACTGGAATAAGGAAAGGGAAGAGGGGAGAGAGGACAAGACAGAATCAGCATTTTGAAATAAGCATTTCATGAGTAGTTTTATGTTAGCATGACCTCAGGAATAAATTGAGAATAGCATGTCTGAGCCCAGCAGTCTCCTGTGTGGGATATGCACTCACATCGATGACATTCCACCCAGTTTCAGCTGTGACTGTATCTTGGCTGTAGCCAAAGGAGCCTCAATAGCCTTTCATACACACACAGAAGAAGCAGGCAGTTATACTCCGTGGCTGGCATGCTCACTTTGTCTCTGCTGCTAAACAAAAGGTCTCTGTATGAGGTCACTGTATAATGAGCTGCAGTTCAGTTGTAAATACATTTTCAATGTTTCCGTCCCAGTGCAGAACAAAGAGGAACGTCCCAATTCAGGTCAACACTTCACAACATCATGACTTGAGGAGAAAAATAATTTTTGTCATCAGTTGTCTTGGCATTGCTGTTTCATGGGAAGCAGGCTTCCTGACACATTTGACACTGGCTGTGATGTCAAATGCCTGTCATTGCCTTCTTTAATCTTAATTGGTGATCTCTGCTTTGAGCTTTGTTGCATTTCTGCACACTCAATGTTATGGGAATAAATCCTGGATTTTTTGTCCTTCAAAATTACACTCCTTTGGTTTTCAAAGATTTGCTTTCCCAGGGTGCTTCTATGTAAAATCTGAGGTGCAAAACACCAATGAAAGATGTGCTGGGCTAGAAACAGGAAGGTTGGTTTGCTTTTCCATAAGAAGGGAAATTTTCAAATTGGTCTACATAGTCCCATCCCTCTCCAGAATGCCAGGTCAACTTCCAGGTCTGTGGGCTCATAACATAGTGTATTTTCACCAATACCTTCTGTACAGACTTTATATTTTGATTTTGAAACTGGCTCAAAATATTTCTGTATTTCTTCTAGTTTCTGGGTTGAAGTTTAGGATTTGAACTACTGCATGCTACCTCTTAGGGGAGTTAATGCAATACACTCAGAGAGCACAATCAAACATAAGGGTACAGAATATCTCAGGATGCCAAAATTAGATTTGCTTTCAGAAACATCATCAAAAAATGGAAAGGCAATTTTTTGTGAATGGAAAATTATAGAAGACTTCCTACTAATCATCTAATGAAAGCTGTGAACTAGTATAAACAAAGTTTTATTTTCAGCTGACACAGTCCCCCACAGCATTCTCCTGAAGAAGCTGGCGAATCATGCCATAGATAAGCGTACTCTTCACTGGGTAAAAAACTGGCTGGATAGCCATGCCCAGAGAGTTGTAATTAATGGGGTGAAAACTTGTTGGCAGCCGGTCACCAGTGGTGTCGCTCAGGGCTCAGTTTTGGGGCCAGTCTTGTTTAATATCTTTACTGATGATCTGGATGAGGGGATTGAGTGCACCCTCAGTAAGTTTGCAAATGACACCAAACTAGGTGGGAGTGTTGATCTGCTTGAGGGTCGAAAGGCTCTACAGAGGCATCTGGACAGGCTGGATCAATGGGCCAAGGCCAGTGGGATGAGGTTCAATAAGGCCAAGTGCCGGGTCCTGCACTTTGGTCACAACAACCCCAGGCAATGCTACAGGCTCGGGGAAGAGTGGCTGGAAAGCTGCCCAGCAGAAAAGGACCTGGGGGTGTTGGTGGACAGCCGGCTGAACATGAGCCAGCAGTGTGCCCAGGTGGCCAAGAAGGCCAATGGCATCCTGGCCTGTATCAGGAATAGCGTGGCCAGCAGGAGTAGAGAAGTGACTGTGCCTCTGTACTCAGCACTGGTGAGGCCTCACCTCGAGCACTGTGTTCAGTTCTGGGCTACAGGAAGGACATTGAGCTGCTGGAGTGTGTCCAGAGGAGAGCCACCAAGCTGGTGAGGGGTCTAGAGAACAAGTCATATGAGGAGAGGCTGAGGGAACTGGGCATGTTTAGTTTGGAGAAGAGGAGGCTGAGGGGGGACCTCACTGCCCTCTACAACTCCCTGAAAGGAGGTTGTAGAGAGGTGGGTGTTGGCCTCTTCTCCCAAGTGAATAATGACAGGACCAGAGGAAATGGTCTAAAGTTGCGGCAGGGGAGGTTTAGATTAGATATTAGAAAGAATTACTTTACTGAGAGGGTGGTCAGGCACTGGAACAGCCTGCCCAGGGAGGTAGTGGAGTCACCATTCCTGGAGGTATTTAAGAAACGTGTAGACATGGCACTTCAGGGCATGCTCTAGTGCCCGAGATTGTAAGGGGTTTTTTTTTGTATGTGTATGGTTGGACTCAGTGATCTCAGAGGTCCTTTCCAATCATGACAGTTCTGTGATTCTGTGATTCTGGTTTACATCCATCACATTGCAACTTACAGGCAAAGTGAAATTAAAAGTTGATGTAAAATTATTCAGCCTTATTTCAATATTTCTTCAGCACAATGGAATTTAAAGAAACTTGTTGTATTAAAAAATCCTAACTCAAAATCTTTGTCATTCTCTTCTCCTTGAATAGCCCTAGCTCTCTGGCACATCTCGGTTCTGCCTTTGCTCTCCTGTATTCTTGTCTCTGTATGTACATTACTCCTCAAGTTTACAGGTAGATGAACAGACACAAGTGATTAGGGATTGCAGTAAGTATCTGAAGCAGTAGTATCTTCTCCTGAAAGTGCTTACTGAATGTTTTATATGATGCTGGTCTGAGCTTGAAGTAGAAGTGAAAAATATTTTCAGGTGCCACATTTCCAGTATTGGATAAGTCTTTGCAACTACATTGCTAAAATAAGGCACTTGGAAAATATACCCTATTGGGTTCCTAAGTATGGAAACATAGAGACAGATTTTCTTGGCAAATTCTAACACTAACATAACAGCACATTAACAAGGTACTTTATAGCAACATATGGCCAGGTTACTGTGCAAAATATTTAGATTCAGAAACACCAGTACCTTTCAGTATAACCCTCATGCTTCCTCTGTTCTGAGTGTTTTACATGCTTTCATTTCTTCTCTTCCTGGACTTCCAGAACATGCCTGCATCTTCCCATGTCTTTCATGATCCAACCCCATTTTCCACCTCTGGTGGGAAATTCCTAGTGCCTGATGACTACAGTTTCTTTGGAATGTTAGAGTTAGATTTTTCTTCCTTTAAACATAGACCTGCACTTGTAGTGCACTGTTTAGACCCAGGTATGATGGTAGAGTTTCAAACCTCTCACGAGGGCCTACCTCAAAAATGTGCTACCAAATGAGGGAGAACATGAAATATTCCCTGAGTAAACAACCCACTAACCCCTAGCACTGCTCACTCCTCACAAACCAATCAAGTCTAGGTGTTTCCCATTTCTGCTTCTTCTGAACTCACGGTTTCTGGACCACTAGACCTTCTTCTAATTATGCAATAGCTTACCAACTTGCATCATGTCAAAAAAAAAAAAGTTGCATGAAAAAACTTGCAATCTGGCTCTTCTTTATCTGTGCTTGTATTAGAAAAAGGAGGTGGGGAGCTGTGAGGAATGGGTGTCTTTTCTTCCCTTCTCTGCTCTGGCTTCTGGCTTCTGAGGCTTCTGACTTCTGTTTTCAATAGAGATTTTTGTTTGACTATTGTTAAAAACAAAAAGATTGGGGGGGGGAGGGGGGGGCAGGAGCTTTTAAAAGAGCGTGGGTGTGGCTTTTGCTTCTTCTGTCTAGCTGGTGACACAGCCTACACGACTGTACTTTGAACTTGCTTTTCCTGGGGCGAAGTGGGGAGCCTGGATGTCTCCTGCAGTATAAAAGATTCTCTCTCCATAATCATAGCAACAAAGACAAGGTCAAATTTAAGTATTTCAGAGATTTGTCAGGATGATTCAGCATGATATACTGCAGAATTTAACAAGGGCGTTAGATGAATAGCTGATTTCTCTGATCCCACACTACTGCAAAGAAAACTCCAGTAAGCATCTCTTTTCCATTTATGAATCTACACCCCTTTATACCCCTGCCAAAGAAAGCATAACAGCTTTAACGTTTAAGCATAACTGAAAAAAAGTTAAAGGAGAACTTCAGCTTATCCAGTCAAAAGGGTCTATTTACAAGGTGTTCATGAACTAATTTGGTGAATTAAAAAAATCTTTATGGAACAAGATGCAGAATTCAACCTCTCTTCAGGACACAGTAATACCACAGTCGTAGAAGTCTTACACCTTTTCTATGTGTTTTGAATATTGTTTGTTTCATAATAGAGGACTTCAGATCTTAAAATGGGGCTGAAATAGAGAAAACAGAATTGCTGGGGCAAAAAAAGCCCTGAACTTCTGTATTTCTGTATTTCTTTATGCATAATGCTGGAGTGCAAATAGATCAGTGTCTGTCTGATAGCCTGTTTTTGACGGACTGTTACAGACAGCTCTGCTTATTATTCAACTTTATTTGAAGATTGTTTTCAAGAGATTTCGTATTATATAAATGCAACTAAACTAGCAAGAAATATAGATGGGCAAAACTAAGCATTTGAAGCAAAGTCAAAAAATTACAGTAGTGCCAAAGCAAATAAATGAATACAATACTAAAAGCTTTGGTTTTGTTCTGCTAAATCATAACCTCATTTTGAAAGTTGGTATGTGCTTTAGTTTTTTTGTTTTCTTGTAATGACAAAGAAAAGCATTCATTGGAGATTTAATTCACTTTAACATGCTGTTCGGAGATTTTTTTGGAAGCTGATAGTAAGAAAATAGCCTCAACTTTTTATCATAATGTTTTTTTTTTATTCTACAAATTTTTATTGCATTTTATTTATTAGGTTTCTATTTGGAAGAAAGAGAAAGGGATGATACATGAACTTATATGGCTTCTAACACAGATGTCATTATTATAATATTTTTTTCTTTGAAAAATACATTGAGCCAAATCCTACTTTTAGTTGTAAGATGTAGTACAAAAACCACTAGTGAAGTCAGTGGACATCCTCTGATTTTACAGGTATAACAGGCTATATATATAAACCCATGTGTGTTTATGTTTTGTAACAAGTAGTATATAATTGAAGTATTAACATACATAAACCCTATAAACAGCTTTTTCTAGATATAATCAGTACATCTTAATTTATGACTAATAAAGAATTACAAACAAAAATGTCTCACTCTTCAACAGAACTACTTGTTTTTCCTCTGACTTTAATCCTAATTATATCTTGAGTCCTTCCTTTACACTTCTTGTGTTGAGTGGATTATGATTCTGCCAAGGCAAAACTCATGGGTCGAGACAAAGGCAGTTTAACAGAACAGCAAAGGGAACAGAAAAGATACAACAGTAACACCGATAGGGGAAACAACTATGATACCACCGGTCACCAGACGAGGAAGCCCCAGCCCGATCCCAAGTGGGGAACTCCCACCCCCTCCACCAGCATGGCTTCACATGGTATGGAATACCTGTGTCCCGGCCAGATCCTGGGGAAAATTAACCCTACCCCCACTGGAACCAGGACAACTCCTTAAAAAAAAGACTTTTCATATATTTATAGAACCATCCAGACTGTCCTTCATTCCTACAAGGTACTGTTTTCCTCCCCATGAAAATCTTGCTCCTAAATGCCATCATATATCAAATACTACTCAAATTTTTGGATTACCAATCAATTGCTGTCTGATATTGTGTAAAATTAGTAGCAAGGCATTAATTTCTTAACTGAGGCCTCAACATGTAAAACTGCTTGCTATATTATGCTATACTTCCATTTAGAATCATAAAAACACAGAATGGTTTGGGTTGGAGGGACCTTCAAAGATCACCTAGTCCACCTCCCCTGCCATAGGCAGGGACATCTTTCACCAGAGCAGGTTGCTCAAAGTCCTGTCCAACCTGGCCTTGAACACATCCAGGAATGGGGCATCCACAGCTTCTCTGGGCAAACTGTTCCAGTGTCTCACCACCCTCACAGTGAAGAATACCTTCCTTATATCTAATCTAAATCTACCCTCTTCCGGTTTAAAACCATTGCGCCTTGTCCTGTCACTACAGTCCCTGGAAAAAAGTCTCTCTCCATCTTTCTTATATGAAAGATATTTTTTCCTTAAGACAGGACTCCTGTTGCTATAAAAACCAAACTCATTAATCACACATCTCAGTATAAATTCAGGGAACACATGATCTGTATCCCATGTTCCAAAAATCAGCTTGGAATACCTTTGGGAATAAAAGGATGAAGAATAAATGCATCATCAAGTTATGGGGTTAGCAAAAGGAAAAATTTCAGAAACTAACATTACAGAATTTCTAAGCTCCACACAGTAAACTCAATGTGAATAGTTATGTCTACAGCAGTATAACTGTAGGTTTCTAAGCAGTTTCCATGTAATTGAAAAGACTTTATATTTTTGAGCTAGCTATGTATTTTAAATGAATGTCATAATTTAGTCCTGGTAAGATGACAACAGTAATCCAAACAGGAGGTATTAGGACCAGGAGTTCCTATCAGAGAAATATAATCATGATCCACCAAAAAGATTAAGGAGATCTTGATCACTGAGGCCATGCCAGGGAGATTTGAGCCACAGATGTTTCAATTTAGTTAATGAAAGTAGTATGACATATATCCTCCCACATAATGGGATTAGATATTAATTTAAGAACACTAAATATCCTAAATTATCAGAAGATGTTCACTTTATAAACAGAAAATCTGTGTGCAGGACAGAGCTGCAGCAGGGTGAGAAGTTATGCCATCATGGAAAACTTAGTATTAGTGAGACTTTTTTCAGGGTGCTAGAGAGACACTTGAAATTGCCAACTACATTGCACCAGAAATCTATCACGATTAGTGTTGAAGGCTGATCAACAGCTCAGGGCAATGGTGATGAGAGCTTGGAAATTTTTTTCTGAAAATAATTTTTTTGGATATCACAAAATCTTCATTTGAGTGAAAAGTACAAACTCCCAGACCTGAAACAAGAAAGACCTGCAACACTGGTTTTAAATTACATTGGTAAGAGGGAAGAAACTAGTACATAATAATTGTTTGGAATTGCTCAAGTTAATTTAGCAGATACATGAACATGAACAGGAAGGCTGAGGACATAAAGGTATTCTGAAACAAAGATGAAGAGTGATAGATCACCAAAGTATCAAGAGAATAAGGCAAGAATGGAGTAGAATATTTATTAGTAAAGGGATTTCTAATGCTTACTGCTAGCCTGGTGGGATAACTCTGAATAAAAAAAGAAATACGTTTGTCACAGAAAAGTGATAAAGGAAAGAGCTCATAGCACTGGCAGCACGAAGTTTGGCAGACACTGGAGACAAATGCAAGGTAACATACAAACAGGGGCTCATCTCTCCATGCTATTTTTATACAAGACTGGGGGTGGCAGATGATGCAAGCTAGAGTTGTTGGAGGGTCTTTTGTCAACTAAAAATCAGATGTTGTCAGGGCCTTGGTCTTGTCTTCAGATAACCAATCTCTTCTTCTGTCCCTCATTGCTTCCACAAGGCATCATAGTCCAAAAATTGCAACCATACAATAACACTTTTAAGAATAGGAAATATATCTAATGGCTCATCTAGATGAAATAATTCTACAATACTTCTATAGCTGCATTTTAATAGTTGTATTTCATAATATGAGCAACCCTGCAGCATTTGGGTTACATTTCAGGTAGTTGTGTATGTAAAAGTATTAAAAAGCACGTGTGAAAGAAGTTTGGGGAATGGTAGGACATACAGGGTCAAATTTGGCTACTCCTGTACATGCACTATCAACCATACAATTTTTTCTGCAGTAAATTATTTAGGGTGAATACCCAACTGTAGCAGACTATTTCCATTAGCAACATGCAGCCCAAATATAGAGTAAAATCTGAACGTGTCTCATATTTTCCTGTTGTTGCCATGCAGTTTTTCTGTGTGCTTTATTTCACAGATTTTATTTTTAGTTGCTATAAAAATGGAAAAAATTTTCACATTTCAGAAACAGTAAGCATACAATAAGTAGACTACTTATTAAGTTCAAACAGAGTAATTTTCTTAGGTGTTATATACTACTGCTTGTAGAAATCAGGTTTATTATTATGGATATTTCAGCTTTCTTCATGCATTGTTAGATGACCTTCTGAAGTTAAAATTAGACCATAGGCCTCTAATATTTCAGTTTCGCAGGTGTAATGGGAAAAAAATAGTTCTGCAGTCTTTATTATGGAAACATACGTTGCTGTTCTTGGTGTATTCTTTTGCTTAATACTGAAAAGAACTCTCTATTTCATTCTGAATTTACTTAAGAAATTCAAGATAGATCAAAACATCTTTTTAGCAAATTCTCATGGTAGTCCCATGAAATGTAGTGAAACTCCTGTTAAATGTTACATACAAGGATAACTTCAATTTTGTTTTAAAACAGTTCTCATCTTTGAATAATAATTAAAATTTCATACCTGGAGAAATACAATACAAAACAAAATGTGATTTCAAACAGGAAGGACAGTTTTCCTGTTAACTGCAATTTAAGGGCAAGTGAATAAAAATGGAAAGCAAAGGCTCTGAAAATAGTTGTTGGGCTAGCTCATCATAGGTAGATGAATTATTGAGAAAAAAAATCAGACAAGGGAGCTTCACCTCTTCTGTGAAATTATACTTTGCATCCATAGCCTGATCTCCAACTACCGTCATCCTCATATTCTACCCCTTTCCTGTAGAGTCCGTGTACTGTAAATTGTTACAGGTCTTAAACTTACTTGTCATATTTGGCATTAGTTTAATTAGTTTTGGCAAATGCTTTCTGGTGACTCATGGGAGAATTCTTTTGGTCTTTTTACTAACAGATGTACCATTTCCTTTGCTAAAAGAAATGACAACAATGTCACATGCCTATAAAATTGTAGGAATTTGCTACTCATAGTCCAATAAAAACAACTTGCTTTAAAAAAAAAAAGAAATGGAGTTGATAAGATGGAAAAAACACATTGGTCATAAAAGATTTGATCCTTTGTCACTTACCTAAACTTCATGTGCTGAACCAGAATTCCGTATTATACAAAACATTAACTAAGTGGCAATAATTACTTTGTGTGACAAAGAACCCCACTGCATTGCACAAAGCTGCCTCTTCACATTATCTGCATGGAATAAAATGGACACATATAAAGCATTATAACTTTATTTACTGGCTGTGGTACAATTTGCTAGACGTTCCTCTGTTTATCCTATTATGTTTCTCCTTGTTAGAGTGTTCTGATATGAAAAGCAGTCTCTGTGGAGTCATACTAGAAGACCAGAATACACTCCACAACAATTTCTAAATCACAATTTATCTACTTACATGCCCTTACTGTCCTCCTCTGCTTACTTTATGCAGTAGATGCTCCCAAAAGATACAATAAGAAGTTAAAGTCTAGTGATTAGGATACGGCAGTTTCTTTTAATGATCCCCAATGTCCCCTCTTTATTTGGACCAGAGGGGGATGGCACCTCTTCTGGGACAGGTGAGAAAAGGGAAGCAACACCCTCCTGCATGCCATCTTCTTGTTCCAGAGAGGGCCCTGGGGGAGGCCATGAGATCCTTGCTAAGACTCTCCTCAGGCCTTCAGGGAAAGAGACTTAAACTACCAGTGACTGCAGACAGAAGTTTTCTGCCACACACCACTCACAACTATTGGTTCAAGTAAAGCCCCGCAAACATGGATATATATTCTCCATTCATTTCAATTTGCTTTTGTAAACATTCTGAAATTTTCACCTCTTTTATCAAAGAGCAAGAAAATCCTGTGAATCATCAGGAGGAGAGATTTCCATGTGAACATCTGTTTGGCCACCCTGAAATATTTTTGAGATGCCTGTGCTATAAAGCACAGACAAAACCACATGGCTTGTGCCCAGCTGTATTACAGAAATAGCATTTTAAGGTGTGGTATGGACATCCGGATGCAGGTAGAAGGAAAAACCCTCCTGCTAGTATAACCTGTGTTTTTTAGACCTAGTTGAAACATTTTTTAGATAGTTCAAGGGGAAAAAAAATGTTAATGAAATACTTCTTGAACCATTTCTCAAACAGCTTCAATGACTTCATTCCCCAGTGCAATTAATCTGTCACCTTTATCAGAACTGAATTCACCAAAACAAAACAAAAATGAAGGGATTGTATTCACCACTTAATTACAATTAAAAATTCAGATTTAGACAAGCTGCCACAGGGAGATGTAATTTGCACATCCTAACATCACCCAACCCTCCTATGCCAGAGGGGGTAATTCATCACTGTGGAGGGGTATTTGCTATTTCGTGAGAGTTCTGCTGGCAGTAGGCTCCAAGTCAACACCTTTGTTAAACATCCTAGCCATGCCCTCTTCTGGATAATGCTAGTCGCTCCTTCAGCAGCTGAGAGTACCTAGGGCTCTATACTGATATTATTTATATTGAACCAGCAGTCTGCAGTTGGAACTTCCCCCTACATCATAAGGTGGGGAGAAGAAAATTCTTCAGCATTATAAACAAGACTTTGTGCCACAAATATAAGATCATGTGCACTTATTCTTTTAATCCTAAATGTCTGCATACACGAGGACAAGAAAAAGAAGTTCTTAATGAAAAGGTGGACATAAAGGTGAGACCGCAATTAAACCTGGAGTTGGAATGGTCTCAAACATTCTTTCTGCAAAAATTCTCGCATTTCTTGAATAATTTGCTTTTATGTTTCCATGGTGCTTACTACAGATTCCTTTTTTCCACTTCAGTTTTGTACCATGCAAAAATTAGGTGATTAAAAAAATCTATCTGTTATAGATAGGGCCCCATCCTGTAATATTTATTCAGGCCTTACGAAGTTTCATATTTCTCACCTAAAGCTTGAATATTTTCATAAAGACTTCAGTATTTGATGAAATAATTATAGCCCCATCAGACTCCATAATGTGAAAAATCTTTACAAAATAGAATCACAGAAATTAGTTATTCAGTGTTAGGGATTGTTAAATATGTCTAAATATGTCTGAAGTTTTCTTTTGTATGGAATTAAGGCTAGCCTTGACTTCCTCTTTTTGGAGACTATGGTCAATGTTTAACACAAAAGGAGTTATTTTGTTAATAAAGAAAGCCTATTGTGACCTTTACATTGTCTGTGATACAAAAAGCTCCCACACAGCAGAAAGCAATGTCAGATTTAATTTAAATCCTTGAAATTTGAACTGTCATCAATGATAAGTTCTTCATCAACAGCAAGGGAAAATGTGTCAAGTAGAGGAAAAGTGTGAAACCCTTTCATGTTGAGTATTGATTTCCAGGTTAAAATTTTGGTTGTATAAATTGAAGATGACTATTTTAATAGAGCAATAATATCTCATGTAAAAAGACTTCAGAACACTTTAGGACACCAAAAAAAACTTCATCTGGTAATGATTTGATTTCACAGTGCTAATGTTGATCAGTATAATTGCCTCCCTTTGGCAACAGATAAACTGAATGAAGTTACAATGCTCTTTTCTAAGAGATAGTCCTCGATCATTTTTTTGGTGGGAATTTAATTTAGGATTAAGAATGCTTTGTTGATATGAAAAAGAGGGTCTCAGTGCCTCATGTGAGTGTTAATGTATATTTAGATCAGTATCTAGTGGAATGACTTGAATCTTGGACAATAATTTAGTCTCCTTTCATGTTATACCTATTACCTTCTCGGGAATTTGTAGGGAGTTGAGAACCTTATTATTTACAAAATTCCTGGCAGTACTACATAGTTTGTATTTTCTCCAATGGACTTACATTTATATTTATTTCACTAGCATCTTATCAACACTGAACAGAGAAACAAAATAGAAAGTGTTTTATCCTTTCCCTGTTAAAAATCTAGACCATACCTCTTACAAATAAAGGTTCACCTTTTAGAATCACATACTTCATGAATGCAGGGTCATTATGAGTGAACCTTACTGCATTCCTTTCTTCTGTCTTTCAGATCCACTCAGTAAACAAAGTAAATATGCATAACAGAAAAAGGACATGTAACTTTAACTCCAGTTAAGGAAAGCATATAATTTGTATCTTCATTACTGTTTAAATAACACACTAGGTTTTATATAAAGTACAGAATGAGCTCTGCTTCATACCAATTTTTAGTATTTTTATAGCACAGATCTTTTCCATTTTTCCTTAGGAAATGTTTATGTTTCCAACAATATTGAAACTTGTTCAGGATGGCCAACTAATTTTTGTGTAAACAGTAAAAATAATCATAAGACATCATGCTGGAGGTCTGAATTACCACCCAGTGCGTATCTTATTTTTAGATGTCATTACTCATGCATTTACATTTTTTTATATATACTTTTGGATTTACTTTCAAATTCAACTCTGCCACTCGACTTGCCTGCCATTTTTGTATGTCAACTGAACCAAACTGCAGTTCTCTCTCTGACAGAGAAACATCTTAAAATTTTTCAAAATAGAGCCTTGCTTCAAATGTTTTTTTCTCCTGAAACCTCAGTTCTCATACTGTTGAGAGGTAAGGGATTTTTAGGCACTATACCCTGCCTGGAGCATTGGGCAGTTTTTAGCAATTAGGGTCAATTGTCCACTCCTCCACCCCAGGAAAACTACACCACTAATAAAACCTGTCCAATGCCTTTTGGATTTTATGTGACAATATAGTTTGAGAATGACAGAAGAAAGACAATGGTGATAAATTCAATCCAGTAACATTATTTGCCAATGTAGGTGAAAACAGAATTCACACCAGTTTCCTACTAAAAGTAGTAGGAGATCTGACATGAGGATGGGGACCATTGACAATCTCTTACAGTATTAAGCATGAGGAATAATACTGAGAGACTAGGCTTAACAGTGAGTAAACACTTTCAAAAATGAAACTTGAAGGCACAGAACAAGTCACAATTCTTGATCAATATAAAGCATAAATATTTCTACTGTATATTCAGTTAACAACGGAGAATTTTACTTCTGCAGAATTTTGAAAAGCAAACTTTTTATTTCCTAGTGTATGGTTTGTAATAGGTAGGGAAGATGTTAGTTGAATAGTCACAGATGACTATTTTTCCCATTTTGTTGGATATAGTAATAATATATAGTTTTTAAAGAATAATCAATTTGGGAAAGTTCACTTAAGCATATAGATGTTTGCACAGCATATACAACACAGAAATGTTTCATGGCATATTTTCATATCCAAGGATTCAGATGTTTTCTGTGTTTATCTGTTCCATGTAGTGAAAAGAAAGAAGAAATCATCAACGATCCTTTTCATTAAATGTCACTCACATGCAGCTGAGACGGGTATGCACAGCACTCTAAAATGATACTAAAGAAAGGTATGAATGCTCACTCTTGGCAGGTCACTGCGAGTACTTCTTTTTTCCCTCTTGATATTTCAGCTTACACATCTGGCCTCCAGAGCAGCTCTCTTACAGGGTCATAGAAAACTCTGTCCCTTTTTGGATACTCCCCAAAAATAAGTCCAAAATAAGCACAAAAGCCCAAACTCTTTTACCACTCTTGGGCCCAGATTTTTATTAGACTCATCACTACTGCTAGACTCTAAAAATGCTTCTGTCCTGCCCAGGTTCAGGCAAGCCTAGGTTGGTTTTTGGCTGCTAAATAAGTAATCATCACCTATCAAGCTTCACCTTTCCACAGGGCGCAATCTTCCTTAGGTCCTGGCACTCAGCCAGTGCTTTTACTCACACAGTAACAGATTAAAAAACCTGTCTTCTTCCCATTCTTAAAGAAAAAAAAAAACAACAAACAGTGCTAGGCTTTTCCTTTTGACTCCTCCAAGAAGCTTAATATTGGTCTCAGCCACTCCAGAGCTAATTAAGACCTCCTGGGGCTCGTCGTGTACCTCTTACATAATGGTGATAAATCCACTAGAGTTGTCTGAACCTTGGAATGCCTAATTCAAGAAACATTAAGATGGGATGTATTTTTTCTAAAAGAAAAAGATGTTTCTATGAGAGGTAAAAATGATCCACTATGCATGGTTCACAACACAGATTTTGAAGCAAATAATTTCAAGAAGCATCTTAAAGTGTATAGATTGAATTTATACCATATATACAAACATACTGGGGGAATATGCAAGAAGGCATGGAGGAATAAGCATTCCAAATACTTCACTGTACCAAGGAAATTACAAAGACAGGTGGCAGTAATTAGACCAAATAGCTTTGATCCTGGTGTTAGCTGAGACTGACAGGAAAGCTCTAACAAGTAAGAGTATGGGGTCACAGAGTAGGTGTACAAAGGCAACAGTCTAATAAAATTTTCTGACATTGTGATTGTTGCTTGCTGTTCCAATCATGGTGTAAATTAGAACTAACACAGAAACGTGGTCTGGGAAGCTCCAACTCTGTGCAAAAACTCTGGCAGCATAAAACTCCATACATAGCAACAACTCCATAAAGCACAGCAAGATCCACCTATACTGGCATTTGTAGACACCAATGTGCTGATTTGCCCTAACAGATCAATTTTTACTATCAATGTTTATCATGTAAAACAGTGCTTCAGGCTGTCAGTACCTTCCGTATCCAACTTACTATGCATGTGGCAAAAAAAAGTAAGTATCTCCACTGTAATCTCCATTGTATATAATCTTTTGTTTGTTTATTTTGCTGCTTACTGAAGAATTACTACATATTGGCTTTGCCAGCTCCACTGCAGATCACAGGATTATGTCACTTGATTCTTAAATGCAACTGAATGCCTCATATGCTTTTTCCTATTGGTGGACAACTGTAATGACAGGTACCTTAGCAGGAAGCATTGCAATTGTAAGAACAAGTACTGAGAAGCCATGAACATTACTATTAAATGTTTTGCCAAGCTACTTCCACATGACGCATGCATCATTCAAATAAAAGAACAAAGCCAGAGGTTTAAGTACTGGCCCTCCAGTGTTGGCTGGCTGCTTCCTATATGTGAAGTAATTGTGGATCATAATATATCATAAAGTTACTCAGTAACAGAACAGCTTCTTTCAAACATGTTGTGAATCTATATAGAAAAAAAAATAAAACCAAACTGAAGTTCTTGGGATATTCTTAGCCAAAGAATGATTTTGTATAGATCAAAACAGCTCCTCACCAATACTTGAAATGGAATGCCCTACAGCAATTCATACTTACAACATCTTGCCTATACATTGGAAATATTGTGCCATTGCAGACTCCACTTTTCAAATATGACTAAAACAGTACATTATGAACATAATGATAATTAAAGAATTTATTAATTTTTTATATTTTTCTTGCAAGAGTTGGCATGGCTGCTTCTGACCAAAATCCAGTCAAGAGTATCTAATTATCTGATACATACTAAATATTTTATTCAATTTGATTAGCTGGATATCATATGGACTTCCTCACCTATATACTTGGTTATAGCAAGGAACTTATAAACACAGTTAAGGAAAGACATATATATGAAGCCTTTTGCTTTCTGTGATATGGTATTCATGCAGTTTACTGAATGGATTTCTCAGGAGAAATTTATGTCTGCTTCTAGTCTGTGTTCCCAAGAGAGGTCCTGAAAACTAATACATCAAAATAACCCAGGTTTTTTTAACCTGGTTAATTAATAACCCCCTATCCTCTATTTTTGTCAGTTATCCATCCCTCCTGGAAGCAGATCCTGGCTTTATTCTTCCATGTTTTCCATGGCTAACAATGCTACTTTTGAATATATAATATGCATATCCATGTGTGATAGGATTATCCTACAGCTGTATATAATGTACCTAATGATTCAAGCTCTTTTCTCCCCTAGAATCAACAGTCTTATATCCAAACAAGAAAAGACCATTTCAGAGACAGACAGCATGTGTTCAGTTGTTGCTCTAAAATACATTGAAGTTTGTGGAGACAGTCTGAAATCGGTGAACATTTTAAATGTGCAAGTTTTCCCTGAGGAAGTAGGCAGGAACAGCAAATATCAGATGAATACACTGAAATGGAAATTATGGCTGTGCCAAAGGTAGGACCCTTATCCAGAGAAAGAAAAAAGGGAAAACAGGCTTGAATTATGCCATTAGTAATGTTTTTTTCTTCTTGGTTTAAAACATTGTTAATATTAAAATGATCCTTTTATTTCTATATCAGACTAAAAGGAAATTAAGACTGAAGGAACACTCATGTCTGAGCAATCTCTACATCTTCCATTGCACGTTCCAGATAAAGCTTTTGGGTTTTCCTCCCACTTTTCCCTTCCACACATTTTCATGGTTGGTTTATCATTTAGTGTCTTTCATGAGAATAATGTGGCATGGATCCATTGGAGGATTGCTTTCAAGCCTTTTCTCTTATCTTCCTGTACTTGGGTGGTCTCCATGTTAAGTCACCAAGGATAGGAAGGCTTTCTTCTTGAGCCTAGGCATGTGCTTTAGCACTCCACCTTCCAAGTGGGAGTTTTTTATTAAAGAGAAGGAGCAGACACTTCAAACCAAAATTGAGAACTTGCTTGACGAGAAGCAGAAAAGAGACACAAGATTGGACAGTGCACTCTATCTAAATGGGGTGTTGCCATTTCCTCTCACTCGACACTTAGGTTGCCCTCCCAGATCTTGGTGTTAAATATCAAGCAAGTGTAGAGTGATTTCTTTTGGCTGCTTAGTTGGATTCTTCTGGAGGCTATATGGCACAGAATATGAAAGATGAGTTATTTGATGCAGAAATAATCTGTATGTCTTCAGTTTCTAATCTGAAAAAAAATCTTTAACACTTGAATTCACATCTTTATAAATGTGTATAGCCATAGGTATTCTAACAGTATGTATAAAGTTTGGGTCTAGGGTCTGATAAGATTTCTAATGAAACACACCTAACTGAAATCAGTAGGAGTTGGCCCTATGTCTTCCAATAAACTTTAGATAAGAGTCTGCTTCAGCTGCTGACAAAGCCATGAAGAACTTGAACAATGCTGACACCAAATGTTTAATAATTATCAGATCTTCTCAGGCTGCTTTTAATTTCATATTTTAAAAGCACAGAGCAACTTCAAGCCCTTCAACCAAAAAAAGTTTAAGGAACAAAATGTAAGCTGAGCCACAAAAGACTACAAAGCTTAGCATTGCAAAAGGTAATAGTCAAACTTTGGTAAATTGGATAAACAACAATAGACAGCATATTCTCTCTAGTTAAAGCGCCAGCAAACACTTCAGTAAATTGCAGAGACCACAGATGTGCTAAGTTTTAGGGAGGCCAGAATGGGGTCTTGGGGCTGAATTTGGCACAGCAGATCCTTCTCCCTCTTCCCACAGCAGTGTCAGGATCCTGATGAAGGCTGCAGCCCTTTTCCCCAACCAAAGCAAGAAAAGGGGTACAAAGTACTCCTGCTCCTCATGTTTCAACGCTTCTATTGCCCTGTTTCTATTGCCTCATTTTGTATAGCCTGCCTCTGACTGTCCTAAAACCTTACAATCTTTAATGTTTTTCCTACAGGTATTCAGAAATAAACTGTCCACTACATAGTCCAATGTCAAGTCAGGGCTTACAGTCTCGCTACTTAGCCTGATTGACTAGCCCTCACAAGATTAAGGTTGGGTGGCCTTCCTATGAACTTGAAAGATATAACTGAAATAATAAGTAACAGTGCCTCAGGAAGTAAGGAGAAGGAAAAGCAGTGTTTCCTTCCTCATATTCAGGCACTATTGCAACACAGAAAAAAAGTATTCCTTAAACAAAATACAAAGAACTCCAAAGCAAATATCTCAATTGCACTGTATACCTTTTTTTCTGGGCAGCTTTCAGTTGAGCTGGGAGATAGCACCAATTTTTGTTTTCTGAGAATGTCGTCAGTTCTACATTAGGAGCATGTCCCTGGGGGATAAAATTTTAGTATCATTTACATAGAAAAGGAGCCGTTATCAACACAAGCTGCCTTTCAAGAAGCAAAGTACATAATTTTTTTTACCATCAAATCTTCTTTGGTTTATACTTTTGATAATACCTGTCAGATAATACCTGGTGCTGGCAGCAAGTTGAAATTTTAGTGTGTGGTCAAAAGGAAGAACTGCCTTAACTCATGATATGTGGCATGGAATCTATGAAATGGACTTTGTCTCCTCAGCACCTGAAATTTCTAAAAGTTATCATTATACAAAACTATAATTATCAACTAAATCACGGACCACTGGTGATTCAGAAATTCAGATATTTTGTGATTCTGTCCTCGTTTGAGGTAAAACAGAAATAATTTTCTGTTCAGTAATTTTACCTTTTTAGCTGGGCCTCTTCTAACTAACTAAACTCTGAAATTAACAGCATATTGTTCAGAAACTGCTCACTCTCATAGTGATAAGACCTGATTATAGCAAGGAATGGTATGCAGAGAGGTCCTTGCTTATACTTATTGCTATAACAACCAAGGTCAGGTAAATTTGTTATTTGCCCCACTGGAGGGTCAGAAGTGGAAAAGCGTAGAGGGAGGCCCTACACCTGTAGGGAGGAGCGGACAGGACAGGTGACCCAAAACTGACCAACAGGGTATTCCATCCCATCTGCATCATGCTCAGTATAAAAGCTGAGGAATCAAAGGGTCAGCTCTCTTTCTTCAATGGCTGACATCTGAGGAGGACCCTGTCTGTTCATCTGCCTTTGATCCCGACCCGAGCATTCCTAACTCCAGATCCGGAATCCAGCTCCTGTCCATCACCGAGTCCAGCCTGGGACTTTCCCCTGTGCCTGCTGGTGACGTGATCATCATCCTGAGAGCTTGATACGGTTTTGTATATACTGTATACTTTTTTTTTTCACTTTTTTTTTCCTTTTTCTTATTTATTATTTCATTATTTATTAATATTTTCATTAAAGTAGTTTAGTTTTTTCTAAACTCATAAACCTCTTTTATCTCTTCCTCTCCTCTCTTTTCCTTAGAGGGGGGAGGGTGGGGTCATTTGTCGTTCTGATTGGTCAATCTGGTCAAAACCATGACAGATTCACATCTTGAAGGGGTTGTTTTTCCACAGAAAATAATTTCCACTTTCCATAATATTTCCAAGTGTTATTCTATTTGGCACCATGAGCACAAGACTAATAGGCCCATATGCCCAATTGGTTCATATGTGCTCCACTGAAAAGAATTTTTGTTACTTTTAGTCACAGAGGCCTCTTTTGAGGCCTACCTTGCTGGACAAGAAGCATTTCCATTGTCTGGAGAATGCCAGATGCATTGAAGTTGGCCACAAATAGATCATCTTCTGCAGTAAGACAGAAGCATTTACCATAAAACATAATGCAGCCTAACATTACCAACATTGTGGATCATAAATTCAGCTAGAAGTGATTCTCCCTGTTATTCTTCAGGCCCCATGCCCATATTCTTGATCAGCAAGAATCTCTCCTCCATTCCTGAATCTTGCCTCATTCTTCAGGTTTTTGGCAAAACTAGCAGTTGCCCAAAATGGACTCCTAGAGCCCCTGGCAGAGGATTTTTTACTTGTATTTTGCACATGATGAACAAAATATTATCTCATAGAAGCCAACACTAATAAAAAGGAGCCTACCTTCATATGCAAAAAGCTTTGATGAGTGGCACTGTGTTATGCTGCAGTGCTTTGTTTCAGGGCTGAGGACCACCTCATCCCTATCTACTCGCACAGGTCTTGCAGGTGTGGCTGGTGTAGTGCTGTCTGTGCCTAAGAAGTCCTGGTGTATCAGCAAAGGGTCTGCAGCCAAAAGTGTGTGATAAACTGTAGAACATGAAATGGATGACAACAATAATTTTAGGGCACACACACCACATGCGCCCCTTCTTATCTTTTTTTCAGGTCAGTGAGAATAGCTAATGCAGTGATGAAGTTCCAGAAGCTGTGTTTGAATTATAGTGTCCTTTGGGGACAATAAATGTCTTCCAGCTCAAATCCGTTTCTCAAGAGGGAAATAAAAATTGAAGCCTCCACATGCCACACGAAGTGTGTCTGGATTCTGCCTGCCGAGATCTAGAGCGGTATGTGTTTATTAGATGTAGCAATGGAGAACATTGCAGGAAGCTGAAAATGTGTTTTGGAGGGTAAAAGACCACTAACAAAAATAAAAGTCCGCCAGTATCATGCTACAAGATTGATGTTTACTATTATTCTCAGATTATGTGGTAGGGAATATGACTGCATCTTTCAGCTACCAGTTGTCAGTTTGAAACTCCCCCAACCTACAGATACTTCATAGAAGAGGAACTGTTGTTTTTGTCCTGTTTTGTGGTAAGAATTATCCATCCTCAAAATCTAACAATGCAGCTAATTTAGTTAACCTAATTAAATAATTTAAACATTTTAGTTACATATAAGTAAGATCTGTTAGGAATGTATAGTCTACATTCCTTGCTAGGATGGAAGCTCCAGCCACTTCACTGGGCGCCTCTGTCCATGGTGCCAGTCCAGGCACCTCCTTACTCACAGTCTGATAGGTAAGTGACAGAAGAGAAAATCAGAAAGTATGGATACTTGCGGATAAAGTATCGGAGGAGTCTTAAAGACACAATTTAAGATGTCTCTTTAACCTTCTGGAGATTTAAAGAAAAATAAAATTGCAGCCGTTTGTCTTCTTTTTCTACAACAAATGCTTTAGAATAATGTTCATGTTACTCTGCATGCGGTGAAAACGGTTTTGGTCCAAAAAGCCTACAACATAAGCAGATAACAGAAAAGGCCCAATAACAGATGACATGCAACAAGAGTAGAATGATACAGCAATGACACTGAGCCTGTGACTGTTTTCTTCAAACAAGTTCTTTGGTTTTTTTCTCTTTCCGTATTAATTGCCATATTGAAGAAATGATTGAAGTAATAAGATAAATGCAGTAGTATTAAATGGGAAGAAAATGAAGCTCAGCAAACTCAAAAGCCACCTTTCTGCATAAAACTCAACGTAGCAGAAGGTGTAACTTTTAAACTAACCTTTTTCTGGAAAGTTCTTGCTCTAATAAAACAGAAGCAAATTGGCAAGACAACATAGGCATCTAAACAACAAGCCCACTTGTGGAGATACCATCCCTTCATCTTCTGTGAAAGAACACAGGCCCTTAAAAACTGCATTATAGCTCCATCTGTAGGAAGCTTGGACATAAATAATTTTGTGAGTCAGCAAATATATGTACGGATATGTCTCTCAGCTGTGGAATTTCTTGTACCTATTTTTCAAAGCCTGCAGTCTCTAATCCTAGCTTTCCTCTGGTCCTGAGAATCCTTCCTGAAGGAAAACAGGCAAAAGGGAAGGCAAGTAAGAAATAAAAGTGGGATCATAATCTATGTCTTTATCCAGTTAACCGAACTGTCTTATATTACTCAAAGTTAGAAAAAGACTTATGAAATACAGGACTGTGCTGTGACTGGAACTCTTTTCAAGGTTTAGCTCCTGCACCTTAAGCACTTTTATTTGTCAATTCCAATGTTAAGGCAGTGTTTTAAAGTGGCAGCCAGTTATGACTGTTCAATTAGAATAAATGTGGGTTTTTTTCCTCAGGGAAAATATGAGTTCTGTAGGAACCAGGCACACTGACAAGACTTTTCTCCCTCTCTGAATGCCCGGGCCTTCACTTACTCTATGAGGTCACAGCTATGATGTAACTGAAAGTAAATACGCAGCAATATCAACAAACTAGATAGGTATTAGCATACTGATCTAAGAGTTTCACCTGTGACTGGATACTGAATAATCTAAGCTACCTTTAAATTGGCTTGCTTGGGTGCAGTTATCAGTATCATTTCAACAAGACAGAGAACAATGCAGGCTGCAAAGCCTATTGGAAAAAATACAAAAGCCCACCATTGCTGGGCTCTTTTCTGGTGTGGCTGAACTGCTACTTGATACAAAGATTAGCTGATTTAAAGCTAGGTCACTGTGGACAAGCTGAAGAATGTATTTCCCAGTACAATTACTATAATACAGCTACATGTGGGTTCTCTTCTAATTTAAATACAACCCATACTGGCAACAGAGTACTTTTTTGGGAATAACTTATCCTATTTACCTAAACAAATTTATTCAGTAATTTCTTATCAAAATATATTGTTAGAAATCATAGCGCTTATATTACAATACTGGGAGAAGTTTTCTGTATACATGTAGATGAGCTGTTTTTGTCAAATGAAACTGCATTTGTTAAATGACAGTGGCTACTTTCGGTGTTGTACTCATTGAAAATTATCTGTAAACTAAGTAAAACAGTACTTCATTTTCTTAATCTTTTAGGCACATTCAATCCCAAACAGAGTGCAAAGTCAGTCACTGAGCAATATAGTCTTTTCTGGTTGTGTTATGGAAATGGCTACACACACTTTAGTTGATATAGGAGAATGACTTCTCTGCTTATATAAGATTGTTTTCTTGGCATGAATGATGTTGTTTCACTGCAAATTTTTATATGATGTATTTCTGCAGGTAAGCTTGCAGCTGAGTTTGGGGTCCTTTGACTTCTGTTTGAATCTCAAACTTTTAGTAGAAAACAACATACAACCAGTAAAAGTTGATCTTAGAATTTGAGTTTAGCAGTGTAAATCTGGAGTTTAGGAATGAGAAACTAAGAATCAAAGGACATTTTACTCCTGGTTACTGTAAGAATTCTTTTTTCTCTGGGACAAGTTTTCACACAACCTCCTCATATTTGATTGCTTAGTTGTGAAATACTTTGCTGCTCTCAGTATGTGCTGCAATATATTACTGATTAGGTACCAAAGATGCTGTGACAGAAAGTATTGTTACTATTAACTGAAGTACTTGAAAAAAATTAATTAACAATTTCATGCAGTTTATGGTATATTTGGTTTTCAGTTACAGGTTTATCCTGTTACCTATTTTGCACTAGTACTTTCTGAAGTTGGTAATATAGCAAAGTTGTGTGGTAATCACATAGTTGTTTTCATAACATACTGCAGTTTGTTTGGCATTTGTAAGCTACAGTGTCTGACAGCAATTTGAGATTTCCTGTAGGCATTTTTCCCAGTGGCTAGGTTTGTTTCTGGTGAGCAACTCAAAGGCACAAGATCTGTTTCCTTTCTTATTGCAATGGAGACAGCACATTACCATCAATCCTGATCCCTGAGAATACTGTAATCTAGATTTACCCTGCAGGAAATCCCCTCTACTGAATAAGATGAAAGCAGTTCATTTCTCATGAATAATCATTCCTCATCATTTATGAAGGGGGAACAGAGTGCCAAATATGATGTATGAAACAAATTATACACCAGGAGATTTTGACTGGCTTCCACAGATCACAACTTTAAAGGACCTCCGATAACAATGAATTCTGGTTGTTTCAGTGCGAGCTGCACGGTGGTTCATAGGATAAATTAGTATTCAGCTATGTGAATGAAAAAAACCCACAATGGTAAACTGAATTTTCATTTTTCAACTATTTTTTCACTCATGAAATGTAATTCCACTTCATGAACAGCATTTTCACATTAGAGATATAAGAAGCATACACACAAAACTAGGCCAGATTAAGAAACCTTAATTGCAGACCTCTTTCAAATAAATGTAAACCACTTAGATGGATTTTAACTAGAATTCAGTTTATTTCTGAAGGTAGAATTCAGCTGGGCAGGTCTGGTTTTCTTATGTCCTGTCTAATACTGAAATTCTTTCACAAGTCCATCAATTTGCTTGATGTAGTAGAATTCATTTAGAAATGCAGGAGGGGAAGAAAGCATCAAACGCTACAGAATGGATGTCAGCATCTCTAATTAGATTGTAACACTCATAATTCTGTGGATTCATACAGATGTACTCAGAGTCTTCTAAATCTAGGTATACCTAGATTTATAGGCAGACTTCATGGAAAAGGCAAAAAATGGCTGATTGCTCTGTTTATGGTTTTCATCTGAAATAAAAACATTATAAATGTAATATATTCTTATCATACCTTAGAGACTGTAGGCTTCCGGACCTCTGAATGTCCCATTAGAGTACGAAAATATACAAAAGTATATTGAGCCGGTGAGTGGCACGCCAGTTGTGTAGCAATGGAAGACAAAAATCTTTCTAATGCAGTTTTACCTGCACATTTTATTGCACTTTATCAAACACATCTGTCAATAAAAAAACCCATAAATTATTTTTCAGACTGATTTCATTGCTGTTTAAATGGTACCTAGCCTGGAAGTATTACAGAAAAACAGCTTAAAATTACAGAAATAAATCTCAATATAGAGGTAAAGGCTTACATTCGAACAACCCCAGGAAATCAGTTGTACATAAGCATGGTACATCGTTTCTGTTGTTTCTGCAAACCAGCACTGCATCCAGCAATGCTTAGCAATTCAGCACTATATATTCTTGAAAGAGAGGGTCACATCAAAACCGCTGAGCATTTCAGGGATCCAGTAATACAGACTGATTTCTTCTTATTTCAGATATGGTTTGTTTAACTGACAAATTGGATTTTATTTCCTAGTCAACTATATCTTTCAATGACCGATCATCATCCAGCCCTGAAATAAATGTTACCTGATTAAAGTAGTAAAGGTTAAAACATTTAAAACACATGCTGCAGATCTCAGAAATCAAATCAAGATGTATAAGGGTAAGAATTATTAGAGGATTTATGAAATCTGCCCTGAACAAGTTAATTCATCAGTTTAGCCAAAGGCCTGTCAATGAATTCAAGCGCTTTAAAAAAATGGAACATCTGTTGCATATTTAAAGGTTCTGTTTGTATGTGAATGTAGCGGATTATTCTTTCTGAGGCAGGATACACAGTTTACATAAATGTATTTGGAAGTTAATTTGGAATTGGTCTCATGTCCTTGAGGAACAGGGGTAATCCACGGAGGATTCCAGCAATCACTAGTCCTCGAGCCTTTGGAGTAATTGAGGAGAATTAGATCTTGAGTGAAGCTGCAAGATACATACATAAATCTGACATTGTCAAAACAACCTATTACCTCACAAGAGTTGAGAGCAGCCTTCCTTTTTTTTTTTTTTTTAAGGAATCAAGATTACATGGCTTTTCAGAAAGAAGGTGGAGGTCTTTCTCCCTGCTGTGATCTTTCTGAGACGACATAATAACCTAGGCTCTCATTTGTGCTAACATTACGTACTATACTCAATCATGTTTAGAAAATCACTTAAGCTAAAGCCTAAGTCCACTCAGCTAAGTCTGTTGTGAAAGGATGGTACTGATCAGAAAAATGTGCATTAAGCAAAAGTTTAAGCCCTTAGGTTTTTTCTTCTGTATACAGATATTCTATAATACAAATATTCTGTTGTAAATGAACACCCCGGATTCTGTAGAAAACTGACTTGACTGTGCTACTTTGTAGTGGGGATATTAACTTCATATACATACAAGTATAAATTAATACAGCCACCTACTAATCGAAATTTTCTAATATTTCTATATTTTGCCTAAAGTATTTTTATAAAACATTACAAGAATGCACAAAAATGCAAATGCTATTCATACCGTCCCGACGATGCAGAACCTCCAGAACCTCAAGGCAACAATTTGGCTTAGAAGATCTCTCCTCTGCCTCATCTTTATGGTGGCTGCTGCTACTCAATTTATTTTTATGGCTCCAGTAGTTGTAGTAGTTAGATTATAAACATCAGTGAAGTCATAATAACAGCACATCTGTCTTAAAATAAAATTATTCCCTCCCACCTACACACATAAAGCTGGGTACAAGTGAGAAGTTAATATCTTCTTTAAGACAAAAAAAAAGACATGCAATATGAGTGACTGCCTGTGATAAGAATGCACTTGGGAACATTTTTTCTGCTATTTTTTTTCTCTTTAATTAAACCTATGACTGCAGATATGGATTTTTTTCCATGTCCTTCTTTTTTTTTTTTTTTCTGTGAAGTTGATGGAGTACATATGATAACTGGACTGCGGAGTCAGTTACTTGTGTCTTATACTTGCAACCCAAGACCCACACGGGCAGAATCAGCCCCTAGGACTGACCCAGAAAGGACTGCTGAATTTGGAAAGGGCTTGTAACCTCTGGACTGGCAGCAATCATGAATGTTGTGGGAGTACCTTGGTAAGCCTGTACAGAAGCACAAGCAATTGAATCCTGTGGTTTTGTCTTTCTCTCTGGATTTTTTTTTTTTTCCTTTTTGGCTTTATTTACTTACTATACTTAAATCATGACTCTTCTTTGGTTTTGGAGGGCAAAATGAAGCATTCAGCATAAGAAAGCAACATGCTGAGGAAGGCAGGTCCTTTGCTCAGTGCTGCCCTATTGATTACAAGTCTGCAAGCAATCATCTTTAGAAGCACAATTATTCTTCCAAAACTCCAGTAAATGCTCCCATTCTTTGACCCTGGTCTGTTTCTTAAACTGTGCTAGCAAAAATAGTAATTTAAACCTAAATTAATAGCAAATATTACCAAAAGGATAGCAATCTGTTCTGTTCAAAAATAAGAAAAACACATTAAGGTTGGGGTCCAATTCCAGAGTAAGACTGAATATTTGGGTTTTATTTGGTTTTAAGAATTATTTTATAAGGAAGCCTACTACCTGTCTTTGAGATAAATTAAAGCTAGAAAAAACACGTATGTTTTTAACAGTAGCAGTAACTCCTTTTGTAAGCCATATTGTTTTTTTCTGTGGTTTACAAATAACTTACTCTGTATGTTAAGTCTTGAAAAAAATCTGGTATCAACTCAGATTTTACTGGATAAAGTGAATCAGAGAAAATAAGAGGAGTTCAAAGTAACTGAGAATTTGCTTACATCTGAGGAAGCCATGTATATTTGATTTGGACAGTAGAAGCTATCATGGGATATGAATCAAGTTTACTATTCTGTGCCTTTACTAAGTTTTAATTGTTGATACTTGCATTTGGAAGCCTTAATTACAAACTTGGAATGGGCTTCAGTTTGTGTGGGAGCCAGTGACACCACATACGCATGTACTGATAGATAGGTTGTTTTAAATAAACCTAACAGAGATGTTACCTATTACAATGATCAGATTGTAATTGTAAGTGTCACAATTGTAAGTGACATTAACCAAATAAAAGATATGCATTGCAACTTGCTTTTTCATTTAATATTTAATGTATTTCTGATTATTCCTTTTAATTAAATTAAATTTAAATTTAACTGGCTTAGTAATTTATTTGATGCTTTAGTATTTTAACTTCAGTGTTATCCATAAGCAAGGAACTGGAAAAGTCTACCAGTAGTATTACTAGTATTGCAATTTGTTGCTGGTGTCACAAAAAGTTGGGGTTTTGTTCGGTTTCGGGTTTTGGTAGTTGGGTTTTTTTTACATAACAGTAAACAATGGGCAGGAGCTCAGACTTTCTCTAAATCAAAGATATGCTTCACAGTGCAGCTCCCATTATGTTATGAAATGTCTCTGTGCTTGGGTTACTGGTTTCATTTATTTGTTATATTGAGAGTTGATTCAGCAGAAATAGTCTCTGACATACTGGCCCCAGACGTTTGTGGTTTCTGGCACCAAAGACACTAGGATCCTCCTAGTAAAAGAGGTTAACTGAATTCAGAGTTGGGGAAAAATCCTCCAGGAACAAAAATATCCCTGCCTTCCACATGAACACGTACCATTTTTACATGCTTTAGGGGAACTGACCGGTGAATTGTTTGACAAGCCCCCAGTTTAGCTTTTCTAGCTCCAGTTTACATCTTTAACATATTTGTACACAGCTGTAATATTCCCCTAAAAACTACCACTTCACCAAGTTACCCTGTTTTGCTGGATGTGTTGTATAGATAACAAAAAGCAGCAGCACAGGAAGTAGCTGGTATAAAGCACTGCTTTCTACTCAGTATTGGAATAGGATTTTTTGTATAAACAAGAGTCACATCTTTTTAACTGAGCTTCAGAGTTGCTTCCTAATATGGTTTTTTGTGTTTGTGTGTATGTCTCTGCCTGTTTCCTCAAAAGTGTAACATGAGGTAATTAATGGGGTAAATTGCCTAAAACAAGTGAGAAAGGAAAAAAAAAAAAAGATGTATGTTTAAGAGGATAACTACATACAGTTTTTCTTTATTTTTGGATCATCATAGGAGCCTAGCTGGCATCACATTTCCAAGATAACCCTACAGTTTCATTTGATTAGAAATGAGCTTTGGCTCAGTTGGACCTGGTGATTAAGAAGGATGGCTGTTTACAAGGGTTGTGTGTTCCAGGTTTTGTGATTTTAGTTATGAAAGCTGCATGTCCCAGTCTCCCAAATCAGATCACATTTGCATCTTATCTCCTTAGGAGGCTTTAAATCATTAGTTGTTTATCTTTTAAGGACAGCTTGCCAAGCTACACCCCCCAAAAAAAAAGAAAATAAAAAACTGTGTCTTTCCAGTTTTAGTAGATTTTCCCCTCTCCTTCTGCATGTGTGGTGCTTTTAAGTCTTTCCCTTCATGCTTTGCCGTCAATCAAAACTCAAAAATGTGAAATTAACCCTGAGGAAGCAAATACTTCTTATTTTTTCCTCAAGGGAAAAAGGGATTACGGGAACCAACCTCAACTGTAATCTCCATAAACCATTTCTATGACTGCTACTCCTAATGGAAAGCTCTGTTCCACTTCTGAAATAATTTTTATTTGTAAAGTGAAATGTGTAACACATAATAAAAGATCCTCTGAAGAACAATTATGCTGATTTGGTTTAACCAGACCCAGAGCATAACTGAGACTGGTCCACAGGCCTTTCTAATGTTCACATAATTTTCTGAAACATTCAAAACTGCCCTACACAAATATCTGTTACAAATCCAATGGAGCTGACAAACCTCATTATTCAGTTCCCACTCCAGACAATCATGAAATCTGAGTGTTGCTGACATGATCCATTTATATACAATATTTATTTAAGGACAAAACTTTGCATTTTCCTCAAGTCACTCTTTAACCAGACACTTGAAGGAAATGAATCAATACTTCATAACACTTGTGGAATCAGTCTCTGAGGTTTATTCAAGCTGAATAACACATCATCTGGCAGACAAACTTTAAAGGACAATTTTGCAGCAGGTTATAAGAATTATATTACCCTGGCTTCTAAGAGTTAGTAAAATTTAGGACTGGCTAGACTCTTTTTTGAGAATGAGTTAACAAGACAAAGGACATCCGATTTATTGAGTTAAATTCTCAAGGTGTTATCTACTTTTTATGTGTTGTGCACATGCTAAAGTATTGTGCAGCATCTCCAAATGTCCTTAATCAGAAATTTCAAGCTTTTATTTTACAATTGATGACATAAAAGAGACTTGAAGATCTTACCAGTCATTAAGAATAACTGGAAGATGAGACTGGAAATATGCATATAGCTAGGTAAGTACTGGTGCCATGTCTTTTGGCACTAGGCTACAGGATAAACAAGACTCTGGCTAGTCAATCTACCTGGTATTTAAAGCTCTTAATTTTTAAATAATAGACAGCATAAGCAGTTAGCCAGAACTCAGTTTGTCCTACAGACTTCTTCAAAGAATCACAGAATGGCTGAGCTTAGGATCAAATAATCATATAATAGTTTGGGTTGGGAGCCCTTTAAAGGTCATCTAGCCCAACCTCCCTGCAATGGGCAGGGACCTCTTCAACTAGATCAGGCCCTGTCCAACCTCACCTTGAATGCTTCCAGGGATGGGGCATCTACCACCTCTCTGGGTAACCTGTTCCAGTGTTTCACCACCCTCATCATAAAAAATTTCTTCCTTATAGCTACTCTGAATCTACCCTCTTTTAGTTTAAACCCATTACCCCTTGTCCTGTTGCAACAGGCCCTGCTTAAAAGTTCATCACCATTCATTCAAGAACATCTAGTCCAATCTCAAATTAGGGTCACCTAAAGCAGGTTGTTCAGGCCTAAGTCCTGTTGGGTTTTGAATATCTCTAAGGATGGGGGTTCCATGACCTCTCTGAGCAACTGTGGCAGTGTGTGGCAGTGTTTGGCCACCCTCGCAGCTTTTCCTGTTTGATGACATTTCCTGTTTCAATTTGCGCCCATTGTCTCTTGTCTTGGGCACCAATGAGAAAAGTATGACTTCATCCTCTTTATACCCTCACATTAGGTATTTAGGCACACCGAAAAGATCTCCCTTGAGACTTCTCAAGGCTACACAATTGTAGCTCTCAGCCTCCTCTGGTATGGTCAAATGCTCCAATCTCTTCATCTTCATGATCTTGGACATGATCATGGACAGTATGTCCATGTCTTTCTTGTTGTAGAGATCCAAGAACTGGACATGGCACTTCAGCTGTGGTCTCACCTGAGCCGAAAGGAGGGGAAGGATCACCTCCCTTGACCTGCTGGGTAAGAGTCTTCCTAGCACAGCCCAAGACACTACTAGCTTCCTGTGCTGCCAGGGTGCACAGCTGACTCATGGCCAACTTGCAACCCGCCAGGACTCACAAGTCATTTTCTGCAAAGTTGCATTCCAATTAGCTGATCCCCAGCCTATCCTGCTGCATGGGATTATTTCACCCCCAGTGCAGTACTGAATTTCATGAGATTTCTGCCTACTCATTTCTCCAGCCTGTCACAGTCCCTCTCGGATGGCAGCACAAGCATCTAGCCTGTCAACCACTCCTCCCAATTGTGTATCATCTGTAAACTTGCTGAGTGTGCACTCTGTCCAACCATCCAAATCATTGACGAAGTGGCCAGTAAGTGGCTCCAGTATCAGACTCCAAAATACTCCACTAGTAATGGGACTGCAGCTGGACTTTGTGCTGCTGATAATATTCCTTTAAGCCCTGCAGTTCAGCCAGTTTTCAATCCACCTCACTGACCATTTATCCAGCCCATACTTCATCAGCCTCTATATAGAGGATGTTACGAGATAAAGCAATGAAAGCCCTGCTGAAGTCAAGATAAACAACATACACTGCTCTCCCCTAGCCCACCAAACTAGTAATTTCATTGCAGAAGGCTAATGGGTTGGTCAGTCATGTGTCTGATCTCCTGAAGTCCAGGGTTATGATCCTACTATTTGTCTTGTTCCCCTCTCAACATCCTGGAGTGCACCTGGTCACTACAGACCAGGCAGAACTCCATGCATCCCTGCTGCTCTTACATAAAACACCAATTCTGCTCCCCACTGTCCTGCCTCATCCTTCCTGATCCAGGTCTGTCTATAGCAGCACTTCAGTCATGTCAGCTATCCTCCCATGTCTCTGTGATCGCAAAGAGAGTAGCCTTGCAGCAGCACACAAGGGCTCAAATGTCCCTTCTTTGATCCCTGTGGGGCATGCATTAGTGTACACACTTCAGAGCACCATTGGCCTGATTTCCATGACAAACTCTGAGAGTTTCTTGAATACTGAGTAATGTGTAAAATACTGTGGCAAACAAACTGCTGGAGAGAAAAAAGGCCTTCCAAAATGTTAATTCAGTCACATCACATTACTGAGTTTCTCTTTGTAGCACTTATAATGCCACCATACTTAATTAATACCACTCAATTGAACCACTTCTTCTATTTTCTAGTATAGAATTAAACAACTGACTAACCTGCATTTTCAAAAATTCTAGGTGCCTGTACTTTCCTTGGGTTTCAATTAGACTTGCAAATGCTGAGCGCATCTGAAAATCACCAGCTTTGTCTTCAGACATACTGACTTTGGAATATGCTGTAAATGTAACTAAACTGCCCTTTTTAGATGCGCATCAATTAATTTATCTCTTCTCTCTGTCAAAGAATAGAACAGGAACGCCACAATGTTACATGTGAAATGCTTTCAGGGATATAGCACATATTTAAAAAGTGCTTATCGCCATTATCCTATTCATTTTGGTTGTTATTTGAGCCTAACACTTCTCTTGTGAAATCTACACTGAGTCAAATATGAGCAGAGCTCAAATTTTCATATGGCGTTTGGATATATTCAACTTTTCAGTAATGGTAATGGCCTTTCAAAATTAAATCCTTCTACAAACCTTTCCCTGCAGAAACATGGTGTGAGATATTTTTGACATACTAGCAAATAACTTCTACCTTGAGCTAGAAAGATTTCCTGGAAGAAGGACTTTTCTACTCCAAAAACTTTCGAAGATACATGACCAAAGTCATTCCCTGACTGAGTTATGAGTTATGAGCCAGCTTGTTTTCTAGCTTTTTTTTTTTTCAAAATGGAGTAAAGATACAGAAATGTCTTGTAATCTGTGAGAAGAATTTAAATGGTCAGAGGAAAATTACCTGTTGACATGGTAACCAACTGCTCCTGTTAAGGGTGTGTTCCTCCCTTTGTTCTGCCTCCTTGAGGGAAGAGTTATAATAGTGTGCCTAACTGTAGTGGGGACTCATCCTAGTACCTTCACTGGGATTTTTAGGTGCAATTCAGCTAAGCCACTGAGGTTTTACCACTGACATAAAAGCAGAACAGGATCCTTGGAGTGTAGGCAGATTTTAGTGCTTGTTTATTAGAAAAATTTAAGTGTTTAAGCAAGAGTTTAATCTGTTTCTTATGTCTGTATATTTTGAAGTCATAATATTGTATTTGTGACTATAAAATAACAGCTGTACTCTGCATGAAAGAGTCCTTAGTAAGGACAAATATCTCAGCAAGAATCAAATGCAACATAGTATTTGTTAAATAAACACCTTGTGGTATAAATAACCATTTATCTTTAAACATGGTCCGATTTAAAAGCTTGCCTTAGAATCAGAGCCTATATTCTCACTGATTTTTCTAAGATGCTTTGTGGGCTGCAGTGTATTAAGTATCTGAGATCATGATACTGTATATATACAGTATTTTGCCAAATTTTTAAAATTGGAAATGTCATCCTCTTTTCAGCTTTGGTATTGTGATGGTATAGTTCTTGCACATCATTCCTTTGGAATGAATACAGTTAAGTACTTGACTACATGTACATTTTTAAAACAATGTAATTTATTGGTTCTATATTACTTTTTATTTTTGAACAACCTCCTCCAACATATATGATGCCCGATATTCATCTAGTTTATTGTTGCAGCAACTGTATTAATGCTTTTATGCCTGCTATTCTCCCATTACTCTAATATAACTGGCTAATCAAAACCCATACATTTTTCATTAACTTCTGTTAGAACAAGATTCTGGCTAATAGCACACAACTTAAAGAAGCAACTTAATATTGCTCCAGGTTGCATAAGCTTTCATTACTCTTAGAACTGCCTGCATGTCAGCTGCATGCAGAAACAGCACGTAGACCCATGAATTAGAAAATTTATTGGCTTGCCTTGTTTCTGAAAATATTGTAGGATGTAGAATTTTGATTAGCCAGTCTGACTATCCATCTTCATTGTATGGAATTTTACTGCACATGCCAAAAAGATGTTTTCTCTAATGCTTAATCCTTCCTTAACATGTCATTAAATTGATTGAAGTTATCAGATAATTACAATGACAGACACTCATCCCAAACTTATGTCTCCTGCATTAAAAAATAATAAAAGCTGCTTTAAAAAAAAGATTTTGTATGATATTTATAAATTCTTAATTTTCATAAGTGGTACTACTTAGTATTGCACTATTAAAGGCACATTAAAGCATTTTGACAAAGTAATAGCAAGGATCTGGCAACTCACGCCCTTCATGCAGCATTCTATTAAATTGCTACCAAGGTCTGAGGCAATCTGGATAGATTTCTTGGTGGGTCTGAATTTTTTCAGCAAGAATATGATGGTTGTTACTGATTGAGTTTACAGTTTGCAAAGTACTACTGCATTCAGTTAAGCTCTTCTGAAAATGGGCAGAGGTAGAACGTGGGCCGCTCTGCTTCAGCCTCTTCTCCAAATATAAAAACTTGCTGCGCATCTGCTTCACACCATGCTGAAGAAAAGGAGACTCAGGGGTCTCTTTTGGCTCTCTACAGCTACCTGAAAGGAGGTTGTAGAGAGTTGCGGGGGTCAGTCTTTTCTCTGAAGTAACAAGTGATAGGACAAGATGACATGGCCTCAAAGTATGCCAGGGGAGGTTTACGTTGGATATCAGGAAAAATTTCTTCACTGAAAGGGTTATCAGACACTAGAACAGGCTGCCCAGGGAAGTGCAGGAATCACCATCGCTGGAGGTATTTAAAAGATGGGTAGACGTGCTGCTGAGGGACATGGTTTAATGGTTGTCAGTCTTAGGTTGATGGTTGGACTCTGCAAGGTCCCTTCCAAGTTAGACAATTATATGTTTCTGTGCTCCCATTACAACACTGCAGCCAACTCCTCTCTACTACACCAGACAGGAGGCCACTGCTTGCCAGCGCACTAGTTCCACCTTCTGTTGCACCAGCTGTTCCCCCTGCTTCTTTACCTGCACAATTTCCCAGAAAACAACTTTAGATTCCCTTTTTTTTCCCCGTTCTCTACAGACTGGTACAAACAAGGGTTGCATTAGGAGGAAACCCAGTTGCAGTATGGGTAGTACGGGTCAAGATCCATTCATTCCATCTGGAGTGGTGATGCTCCACACAGGCTACATTCAGGGCCACTGTACCGCATCTGTCCCATGGAGCACATGTACTCCACCACCACACCTACCACACTCCACCTCGGTCGTTTCTGTGCAAGAAACAACTTAATCTGGGGCTCCTAACACGGCCCCAGGGCGCCCTCCCGCCTTCCTCCACGCCCTACGCTGGCCTTCCCTAGGCAGTCGCCCCACCAGCATCTAGGGCCGCCCTCCGGACCGCAGCTCCGCAGCTACCGCCTGCCCCAGAAAATTCCGCCACCGCGGGGACGTCAGGCTTGACAGGGCGCGGGCCCAGCCCCAGGCCCCGACTCCTCCCCGCTCGCCTCTCGCGACACCGCCAGCAAATCTCGCGATACTTCCCTCTCCTTCCACTTCACCGCTGGGTGCCTGAGAGCCGCGGCACCGCTGCGCAGCTCGTCTCGTGCTCCCCGCCCGGGGGACTGGCGGGGCCCAGCCTGCCGCGGCGGGTCGGGGACCAAGGGGCCGTTCGCTCCTGTCCCCGGGTACAGGTCCTGCCCTCCCGGCCCTGATCGGGGCCGGCAGTGGCGCGGCGATGGCGGGGGTGGCAAGCGACGGTTTCCGTCCCTGAGAGGCCGTGACTGGTCGGCGCCACCCTGGGCGTCCTCAGACCCTTCCCCGTTGTGCCTTGCCCCCCGCGGGAGCGTGTGGTCTCCAGCGAAGGGGTGCGGGCGCTAGACCGGCCCGTGCCCCCCTCTTACTGTGGCGGTAGGCCCCTAGAGCGGCGGGCCCGGCTGGCTTCTGGTCCCCATCTGCCCCCAGGTGCCCTCGCTCACCGGCTCCGTGGGGCCTTGCATGGCCATAAGTTAAAATGGGTGATGATGTCCCAGGTAAGCATCTTTTGTCTGTCTTTCCAGAGCGATGTTCAGGCGCTTTTCGCCTATTCGCGCTTGCCCAGGTGGAAAAGAGGGCAGGTGTGGAAATTGCTGGGTATGCCTGAGCGCATATCTCTGTGCCGTGGTCCTGCGAGGCCTCACCAAAGAGCGAAGCGGAAGTGCGTGCGTGTCAGAAGTCTGGTGGTGTGTATGTGTTAGAAACGTTCAGTCAGAGAACTCTAAATCGGTTCTGTTTCTCAGAAGCATTTGTTTCTTGGGACAGGTGGAAACACGTGGTTAAGTGAACTTAAAATGTCTCTTTTTGGAAGACAACATTTTAGGGTTTTTTAGCCTCTCATGTAACAATTTTGTAGTTAAAGTTTGCAATTTAAGAAGGGCAATGTTTTTGCTTTATAGTAGCCTTGAATTTTGCTTTTACAGCCATTTATTAGAGTGTAAAAAAACCTTTGTACTGTGCACTAAGTGGACAAACCTCAATAGTTAGAAAGCATTCATGGTACTTCTGCGCTCTCTTTTTGTAGAGGAGTACTTGTTGAAATGAACTAATGTGTGACTAGGCCATTAGCAGCATCATTTAGTACGGTCGATATATTAATGGCACGTTTTGTTCAACTGTGATAAAAGGGGTAAGCAGGCATCTTAAATACCATCTTTCTTCATTGATGACAAGTGTCCAGTACCCATGCTACAAAGCCCAAGAAGTTAGTGAATCAGGCTAGTTAGAGGAGCCATTTTTTGCTTTGACTTACACAGTACTTTCTGGGGTCTTGCAGCAGTGGTGTTCTCAATATAATTTGTTTGCTTTTTTCTTTCCCTTTTTTCATTCTCTTGTTTCTCACTAGGTTTGCAGGTTGGTAATACTGAAACTGTTGTCCAATGTGATTTATTCCGCTTTGCACCTGGATCCCTAATTTTGACAAGTCATATGCAACTCATTAAACTCAAGTAAATGCTTAGTTAAAAATAAAGGCACTGTCATCTTAAATTGTAGTTTTAACTTGAGAGTCTTTAATGCCATCTGCCACTTCAGATATTACTTGAAAAGAAAATAATTATGGAAACGTTCCCTTATTTTAAACTTTGTTTTGCATATTTAACAGTGTGCTGCATATAGTTGGTTTCATTGTTTCCGTCTTATTTATTTTGAAAAATTGCTTAAAGACTTAGATGCTACTGGAAGAAGTTCATGTGCACATGTTTTTGCACAGATTTGAGCATGTGTGAGAGACAGTACAAACACCTTAAAATTTAAATATTAGTTATGTATGATTTGTTGAATATACTGTCTGTACTTCACCCTTTGCCTCAAAAAGGTACATTTGAGCTTCAGGGTCTCTGAGAAGGTGTGGAGCAGCTTATGTACAGGTCACAGAGCGTGGGGTTGAACTTATCAAGGATGATGGGGCCATTATGAAAGATCACTGAAAAAAATTTGAGACTACTGGAGAGGTCATGGTTTATGGTCTTATTAATATAAGAACTAATGGGCCATCAGTGTAGGTTATGGGATCCAAGTTCATAGCAGGCAAAAGCTTGTCAGGTATTGGAGAGCAGACCTGTGAAATTCATAGTCAAAGACACTGAATGCAAGAAATCTGCATGTTGATGAAGGTGGAATACAGCTACTTGAGAGAGAGAGGTCCACTGGTGTTTGCTAAACAGACAAACTGTACCTGGCCCAGGAAATCTCTGTTGCTAAAAGAATACTTTAAGGACAAAGAATTTTAGAAGAGAGTTATTCTGTATGCTTATACTATTTTTATTGTTACCTGGATGTCAACTTACAGCCAATGCTGGTTGCAGAATAATGGGCTATATGAATACTTTTATTTTCTTTTAGCATATATAATTTTGTATTTTTTCTTAAATGAAGTATAATTATCACTGATTTAACTAGTATGTTATTGGTGCAAGATTCTCTTCCTCCTTCCAATAAAAATCTTAGGTGCCTCTCACTCCTGATAATAACTTTCTCAAAAGTGGCAGAACTTACTCCAACAAGTAGATAAGAAACAATGAAAGTTCTGAAGTGAATCATCTACTTTCCTCACTTTTTTTTTTTTTTTTTTTTTTTTTGGGATGGCTTGGAAGGGGAAGGTTGGAAATTGTTTCCACAAACACAAAAGACCAACAATTCCTCAGTTCAGATCTGGAAAACTTTGTGTGCAACTATTATTTACTATGTCTTTCTCTTTTTACTGTGAAGGCCTTTTTTTTTTTTTTTTTCTGATAGAGCTATTTTGTTGGGTTTTTCTTTGTCAGTACAATGTGGATTCATTTGATACACTGCTGTTCTTGTCTTTCTCTGTTAGCACCCATACATACCATTTAAAAAATAATTTTTGTGTATGAAATGTGAAACTGAGCTGAAAACGAAGCATTTCAGTCATCTCTGTTGCTAATTATTTGATACGCTGTATTAAGGCTGTAGTGAGACCACATATAAGAACAGATTTTAATAGTTCCAGACTGGACAGCCATGTACACAGTTTACTGAGTAACTAGCCACTTTGATGAACAATATCGGCAAATTATATGTTACTAATTGTTCTTAAAGTACACTTGTGGTGTTTTTAAACATAAGTTTTTTTAACCTGTTCCAGACTTTGTTAGGAGAAAGGTGATGTTTTCCTATGTGATTATATTTGTAACTGCAGTACGAATATAATATCAAAAGTGTATCTAGTATAGAAGGCATTTTTTGACCAGTTTGTGGTCCGTTTACTGGACCCTAAACCTGCAGGCATCAGCTTCTCAGTGTTTGATTGTGTGAAAGCACTGTGGAACGACAATGTATCAGAATATGGCTTTTACAGGATATTTTTTTGTATAGACTTTCAGATATTTATAGAATAGCAGCACTTCAGCAAATTATAATTTAATATCTAACTCAGGATTTTGTTCTCAAAAGTAATAAGTATCCTAATTCTACTACTACCTTCAGTAAAATCTTTTAAGTTGTATGTATTTTGTCAAATTAATTTATATGCAATGTTTTTTTAGTGTGACTTTCTACATTTGGCCAGTTTATCACTATGTGTGTGTGTTTCTCTTTATAGATAATTGGCATATTGGGGAAAAATGCCTCACCCCTTTTTTTGAAAATGGAGAACTTCACGAAGGAACAATAACCTCTATTGAAAAGGACAAGAATGGAAAAACATTTGCTGTTGTATCATTCTTGGAGTCCAAAGAAAGGAAAATACTAATAACTGAACTTTGTAGAGTCGAAGCCAGTAGAGGATCCTGGAAAAGCTTGATATTTGATGATGGTGATTTGGAAAAGCCTTGTTTTCCTGACCGAAGTCTTCCATCTCCTGCAGTTCCTTTTAAATTATCCGACAATGGTGATTTTATCCCATATACGATTAACAGATACCTGCGTGATTATCAAAGGGAAGGAGCCCAGTTTCTGTATGGACACTACGCTAATAAAAGAGGGTGTATTCTTGGAGATGATATGGGCCTTGGAAAGACAATCCAGGTATTTTTTTTTATTTTTGCACATTGAGAGACTAGATTTTTTGCGTTTTTTTTTCTCTGAGATGTAAATCTTTAAAAATAATGTATAACCTTAGTGGAACTTAACCTTCCTTTTCTGTTGTGGAGTTGGAGGAGGCAGGATGCAACCATCCAGGACAGCATGTAGAGCCAGGAACCATTGCTGTACTTAAGATTCACTTCTGATAGGCCACAAAACTGTATGTGGACTGTTTTAGTGTAAGCATGGGCAGTTATGGTAGTTAGAATGCTAGTATTCATTTTATGTTGAAAGTTTTATGATACCCAAGTAGCAATCCTCAAAGTGATTTGCATTGGAGTATGCCCAAAACTACTTACAGCTCTTATCTGACTGTAGTTCTTTTTCCTTTTTTCTATGGGAACCGATAGTTTGACTGTACTGGGAACCAGAAGGAGCAGACACACTTACTCCCATCTCTGGAAAAAGTGCTTAGATGTTCCATGTTATTTTTATTAGTCTTTTGGAAATACGACTTGGGTTGATGAAAGGACAAAGTATAGCAAAGTATTTTCCATTATGCTTTGAATCAGTGTGGCCCAAATGATTTATTTATTTGACTAAAATTAGGGGGGTTTTATGTTTGAAAATTCTTTTTCAGCTGTCTAAGTTTTAAGTAAGCAGCATGAATCTTATGGTGGCTAGTCTTTGTCCCCCTCTGTCTTCTTCCATGTGTCAAATGCAAGCTCATTCCTACACTGACAAATTCTGGCTGTAGTGTCTATTGCCCTTGTATTTAGGAGAATGTTGACAGACACCCATCAGAGCAAAGAAGTGTTATTCTGTAGCAAACTTGACGAAAGGAATGAGTGAACTAAACTGGCAAAACAGCTATGTACAGAGCGTTTAGAAGTGTGTCATGGATTTGTGTAGCTGCTGATGATCTGTTAACAGATGTTTACTAAAACTAAACTGCATCCACTTACCTTGTGTTTTACTTAACCATGGCCATGTTTCTTGTCCATGTCAGTTTAAGAACCTGGTAGCTGTGGAAGTTTGTTTATGCTCAGAACTGCAAATACCTGATTTCATATAGCAAGAAGCATCTATATAAGGTAGCAGTAAACTGGGGGTGAAGGTGTGGAATTGAGTTGTCTTGCTTCCATTTCTTGTATTTTTTGAATCTCAGAACTGATTCTGTAATAACATGGTCACTTTTATCACACAGTGACTGTGTTCTTGTGTGGAATTCACATCTGACAGTTACTTCTTTTAATAACAGTGTCAAGTTTGCAGAAGGAAGGTAGACATTTTGAATGTCTATATTATTTTTTTATAGTATGAATGTCTATAGTATTTTTTATAAAACACTGTTTTTCAAGTTCAGTATGGAAAAGGCAGTTCAGTGGATATGAAGTAAAAGAGGATTTCACTTGTTTATAAAAGATTAGTATGTATGAAAGAATAAATATTAGTTGAACTTCATCAAGTAGCAAGTAACTGATTTAGTCTTACAAAAAATTTCTTTTATGTTTGTCAGTTGGCTGAACCCTATTCTTTCTAATTATAGGTTGATTTATGAGATAAAGACTTTTCTCAAACTTTTGCATTTTAATATTCTTTGTACTTCTGAACACATTTTTGCTTAAATGTCCTGACTGGCTCTTTCATTTCAAGCTGAAGTTGAGGTGGAGGCAAGTGAATGATGTTGATTCTTAACGTGATTGCAGTAAGTTAAAGTTTCCTATTAAGGCCTTTAGGGTTGTTTCCTGCTTTTTCTGGAAAAGCCAAACGTTTCTCAGCAGAGTTGCCTTTTTACAGCCTTTTGCTATTGTTACAAATTTGTGATGCATAATTCTTCCAAAAATGGAGGATCTGGAGGACACATGGAGATTTTATGTTTAGTTGAATTTTATTCTTATTCTAGAAAGGATTTAAAAAAAAATAAAGTCAAACAACATGTGCAAACTTGCAGTTCCCCTTAGCCTCAGTTTATATGAAATATTATGTATAAAAATATTTGGCTTTCTTTTCTTCTACGTATCTCTTTCCCACCCTGCGGCCCCATATCTGATGGGTTTCCTCTGTCTTCTGCTTATCTACCTTTTTTCAGGTGTTTTACCTGCATTTCCTGCACTCCTGGCTGGTTCTTTTCCCAGCATCGTTAGAGGGGGAAAGCTCTGGAAATTTCCTCTTTTTTAGAAATTAACAGATGACAGCTTTACATGTGCCCTGCTATGAGCAGCTGTGTAGCAGCTGCAAAAGGAAGTGGCTGGAGCTGGCTGCTGAGAATAAAGGGGGCCTGTTGAATTTTCAAAAGAAGGGCACCTCTGATGATGCGTCTGGTTCTTGCTGCTTAGCTCCATGGATATGAAGTGGATTTTATGGATTTGAGTGTTCTGGCCAGATATCTCTGTGCCTTTTTCCCATTTTGTATTACCATGGGAGCAGCCTGTGCGGGGGTGTTTGTCCCCACTATGATATATTATAGTAAATGTCTCCTCATAATCAAAGAGAGATCACGTTGACTGGTTTGAGGCAATTGAGAGAATGTAAGCCTAAACACAACAGAAATAACTGGCTTTCAAGTTAACAGGAATTGGAAGGAATGGAACATACAGAAAATGACATATTAGTTAAAACCTCTAGTTTAAACCTCTTCTTCCTTTTGCAGAAGTAGTGTTGGGAATATGGTTAGCAAGTATATCTTCCTTCTGTTTTATCATTGAAGACTCGGGTGCCTTGAAAATGGAGGAAAATGGCAAGGCATGCCACATCTCTAATTTTCACTGGTTCATTCATAATCTCTTCTGTATTTTTGGGACTCCTCCACTTAGAGTGGAGGGTGAAAGTGTAAAATAGAGCAATTAGTTGCTCTTATCATGAATTCAGGATCCTCCAAGGGAAGGGGTTTCCATTTTAAAAGCAGATTGATTTAAACAAGCAAACAAAAAACCCCAAAAAACCAATCCTCCAAATCCTTTCGAAATACCATTCAAATTTTTGTCCTAAATGTTTATTTTTGGTGGAACTAATTCAATTTCTGTTTGTATTTTTCTACGTAATCACTAAGAATTGTTTTCTTTCTCAAGGTGATTTCATTTTTGGCTGCAGTGTTGCACAAAAAGGGAACACGTGAAGATATTGAAAATAATATGCCAGAATTTTTACTGAGGACAATGAAAAAAGAACCAAAGTATAACCCCAAGAAGGTACAGCTTTTAGTGATACAAGCTTAACGATTTTCGTAAAAGGCAATACTTGGATTTGTTTGTTTGTTTGTTTTCTTTAGGAGTTTTATGTATATTCCTTTTTAATATTCAACTACTTAGGTAGATTAGGGGTTCATGGCCTTCCTAGTAGTGTTAGGGAAGCCTGCAGTTTTCCAGATAGTCAAGTGCATTATCTAGCTGTTATTGTCTAATCTGTTACTACTGTTGATCTGCGCTAATACAAAACGTTTGAAAGCACCTGGATGAGATTTGTGGCTAGAGTACTTTGAAAAGCCCATGTCAGTAAGTAGAAAATAATATTTTTGTGTGATTCTATTTCTAAAGTACCAAAAGCACATGTGTATATATTCACATGATATTTAAATAATTAAGGCAAATGTGTATTTTTGGAAAATTTATTGCTAGTGTTCGTGTGACGTCGCATATTTTCTTGAATGACTGTAATAATGTCAGAAATAATGCTGACTGATAATCTAGGTAATTAAATACAGCAAATAGATACATGTAAAAGTTCTGCGTGAACGAGAGAAATCTGGAGATCATTTTAGTTTTACTCATCACAAGACCCAGGCAATTTCTGTTTTCCATGGCTATCTTTTATTTTATTGGAATAATTGGAATATTTAACTGGAAGAGTGGTTCATGTGACATAGCTTTGTGAATAATGGATACAGCTTCCTCAGGAAAGATAGGCAGAGAAGAAGACATGAAGGGTTAGCACTTCACTAAAAAAAAAAAAAAAAACCCAAACAAACAAACAAAAAACCAGGAATACTTCTGACTGGGAATAAGAGAAGAATTTAACTTTGAGGATAATTAAGTATTGCAACAGGTCACAGAGAGGCTGTGAACCGCCCCATCCTTGGGGTTTTTGAATACCTGAGGAGAGAAAGCACTAAACGTCTGAATTCAGTGTTGCCCCTGCTTTGACCAGGAAGTTGGACTAGAAACTTACTGAGATCCTTTCTTGCCTCATTGATTTTATTATTCTCTGATATTAAATGAGTTGTGTGAGCTGTCTTAACTTTTTAAACCCTTTTCAGGTCCTTCTATTTTGAAGTCATATATTGACTAGACTTGTGGATTGAAGGAAGCTGCTTACCCTCTTCATCCTTTTATTTGCTCCATATGTAAAACATTTTATGGTATACATATGCTATAGCAAAGCAAAGTCAAAGTATCTCATGTGCAGTTGTTAGAGTATAATTTGATTAAGTTGTACTACTTTGGTAGCCTTCATAGTATTACAGTATTTTTTCTTTTGGACTGTTTACATAATCTGAGTAAAGTGATTAACTTTTGAATTTATATTGACTCCAGATATTTTTTTCTACGATGCTTTGAAGTGACAGAATTAAACAATTCAAACTATAAAGCAGTAAAATAAATCTCAAGATTTTGACTTTCCTTATCGAGAAAGCACTGTGTTGTAGTTTTTCGCAAATACTGTAACAGCTATTTGTTTTCAGACTTTCCTCATAGTGGCCCCTCTTTCAGTGCTGTACAACTGGAAGGATGAGTTAGACACATGGGGGTACTTTAAGGTCTCTGTCTTACATGGCAGTAAGAAGGATAATGACTTGAGTCGCATCAAGCAAGGGAAATGTGAGGTTGCTCTTACAACGTATGAGATACTTCGCCTATATTTGGATGAATTTAACAGGTAATGATTTTAATGTATTTTTCTACACACAGATTTTTAACTGTCTGTCTAATTTTGCATTGTTCTTTGCAAGTGCTTACTCTTTCTGTGTAATGTATTTACTGTTAAATCCAGTGACTCGTTGTGTTGAAGAGGAGAATCCGATTTAACTATCTTTGCATAGTTTACCTTATCCTACCTATGTAGTGGGATGCTTGGGAGAAGTTTGAGTAGTTTTCATAAAGCTACTTTTCCTGTTAACCCATTCATGAAGTGTTCTCTAAAAGATGCAGGAGTTGCCTGTCTGAAAACTGGCAGTAGCTAAAAGATACGGAGAAGATATTTCTGTCTTTCAGTGCAATGTAAGGAGAAAAAATCATGGAATTTTTAGCAAGTGTTCAAAAGGTATTTTCCTTGTTATTTGCACTTTGCAGCAGCTTGATGAAATTCGAGTCCTAAAAACTTTGAGATATGTGTATATTTGTCTCTGTGTGTAGTTTTAAATACCTGATGCACTTAGCAGAATCAAGGTCTTTCTGACAGCAGATTGTATTAGAAATCCTACTTCATTTGCTCCATATCTGTCGGCATTTTCAAACTAGGAGTGTTGCCTTTTCTTTGGTTATGTTCAGAAGTACTTAGCGTCTCGTCTGATCCTAGTGGTCCTCTTTCCTTATGTCATCTCAGAAGCAGGATACAAGTTGCATGAATATCTAGTAGAAGCAGCCTGCCCTTAGCAGCTGCTGTTGTCAGTGGCTCTGCAGATCTTGTTGTTTTAGGTGTTGGGAAATGTCCTGGCCCCTGTGAGTGTCCTAGTGTTCTGGACAGGTGTCACCAAAACAATAGATCTCCGTCTCCGTCCACATGCTGGTCTGGAAAAGAAGCACAGATAGGAGAAGACTAAAGGAGTTGTGTTACCAGTACCCTAATTCTTTCGGTCCCTGCTTCTAGATACGTTCCTCCTAGTCGCAAAATCATGAAATACTAAAACTCCTCTGCATATTGGTATCATATAGGTACAAAAGAATTGAGTGATGCTTTCAGGTAGGAAGCCATGCATATTGAAATGCTTTCAGTATACTTGCGGTTACGCTGGATAGGTTTTGTTGGAAAAATAAGCATGTCTCTGTTAAGCGTGTTTCAACAGCTTACCTTCAGAGATTTTTTTTTTTTTTTCCTAAGTCTTACAAGTGAGTAGAATTGGTGTTGGTAAAATGTGCTGGAATGATTGCTCCAGAGATTGGAAGCTACTTTCTTCACAGAAAATTTGACAGTTAATGGTAGTTTATTTATTTGACTATATAGTTTAGCCATTATACCCAACTATGGCAACTGAATTTTCTAAACAAACAGAAAATAAGGATGCTGAGTAGTATAATACAATGTAAAACAGGAAAACACAAAAGTAATAGTGTTTCGTAATAATTACGGCTACATGTATGGCTCACTTTACTTTGTATGTCTATGTGGGTTGATAAGATAAGTAGTTTCAGTCAATACAGTATTTCTTCTTGTTCTGCAGTGTAGAGTGGTCTGCTGTGATAGTGGATGAAGCACATAGAATCAAGAATCCAAAAGCTCAAATAACTCAAACCATGAAGTCATTAAAATGCAGTGTTCGCATAGGTCTTACTGGAACCATTCTTCAAAACAATATGAAGGAACTTTGGTGTGTTATCGACTGGTAAATAAAGTATCTTTTTTTATGATTTAAACACCTCTGTATGCTAACCGTGCTGTGGGACTGGGATGGAGCTGGGTGACTTGTACCCATCTGTGTCAAAAAACAACAACAAACCACAACCCCCCCCTAAAACCTCCCAATGTTTTGTGAGAATTTAAGTATGTTTTTCAGTAGATATATTGCAGGTAAGCTCCTGGTAGATACATCTGCAGTGTTTTGCAGTTATTTAATAAATTTGGAGATCCTCTTACTGTCTGGCTTCTTTGGGGAATTTGAGAAGCAGTTATAATTATTTTCTTCCCCCCCCACTGTGTTTACCATTCTTTAAAGACACGATTTTCTTCTTCTTTGTCTCTCCTCCCCACAGTAGACTGAGAATCATTACACAGTTTCGAACAATGTTGTGCCTTTACTCCGTCCGATATGTGCAGGTCATTCTGACATATTTGGAAGTTGAAAGTACTAGTATTTTGCTGTTTTTCAAAACACAGAAGTGCACATATTTGGAAAGCAACAGTCTCGTCCAGGAAAACTTTTAAAGAGGGAGAGGTGAAAATAACCCTGGATATAAAACTAAACAGAAGACTTACTGGGGATGATTTGTAGAGGGGGCAAAAAACAAACATGTCTTAAATATATTAGGAAATACAGACTGAATTGAAATACCAGGAAAGAAATAGTTTAACAGTAAGCTTAGTGTTGTATCCTATGCTGATATTAATAGATTGTTCCAGTATGTAGTGCTGCCAGTGATTACCAGTTTCTTTTTCCTGTTGTGTTTCTTAAGATTTTATATAGTAAAGTGCAATATCTGCATAACCTGATTTTAATAAAAACAGTAAAAATTGAAAACATGACTGCTTAGCTTCCAATTTAGGCTCCTGAACAGTAGCAGCCTTGTAGTTAGAGGTTCTGTATACTTGTGACTTCTGTTGCTCTGCTGAGCTTTAGTTTTTCTGGAGATAGCAACCCTTTACTAAGGAGACTGTCTTAACATTTGAGGATCACAGTAAGTAAATGAAAAAATGGCATGTCTGAAAGTAGTTTATGTTTCTATTTACATACACAATTTTTATTAATTCCTCTAGTGATTGTTAATTTGAGATCTCTTGCTGCTAGCCAGAAACAATTTATGGTATGCTTTTAATCAATGGAAAAGGATAAATTGCCTTCGAGTAAAGAAAATGATCTTACTCCTTCACACCCTCCCCCACTTTTGTTTTTTAATAGGGCTGTACCAGGACTTTTGGGTAGCAGACAATATTTCAAGAAGAAATTTTCTGATCCAGTGGAGCATGGCCAGAGGCACACTGCAACTAAAAGACAGCTAGCAACAGGTCGTAAGGCCATGGTGAAGCTAGCAAGAAAAATGACTGGCTGGTTTCTGAGACGTACCAAAGCACTTATCAGTGATCAGTTGCCAAAAAAAGAAGACAGAGTAAGAGCACCGGCACATTTCAGATAGAATGCTGATGGATATATCTCTTCTTTTTTTTTTTTTTTTTTTTCTGTTTCTTCATGCCTTTAATAGTTTACCTTTTTCTTCTGGACTTATGAATTTAATAAGAATCCAGAGCCTTGCAAAAAAAATGCATATGCAGTAGTGTGCTTTTTCCACATAATTACTATGATTGCTTGTTCAAATGGAGTTAAATCAAGCATGAAAATGCTCAGCTAGACTTCTGACAAGGGATTTACACGTCTGTTTTATGTGCACTTTTGTATTTATCTGTGCAAACCCAACATATGTAAATCTTTTGAAATTCTATGTAGGACTTACGAATTTGCAGCTTGACACCTCATATATAGAACATTGTGCTTTTCATTTTTAACTCCCTCATTTTTGATCACTAAATAAAAGAAAATCACCAGATCTAAAGCTGATTGTTGATAGGTCTCTAATCCTGTTCATCTAATGGTATTGTAAACATTATATAAAGTGATGATACTTAGGACTATAGCTAAGAGTTCTGATAAATTCCTATTAGATATATTGATGCTTTTCTTCTAGGTGTACAAAAACATTAGTTTGCACCTGGTTCTGTTTTCAAAATTTGGTATTTATTCTTCATCGATAGTATATAATAATGCCATCTAAACTGTCTTCTGAAGGAAAGATTAACACAAATGTCAGTCAGTTGCTTTTCTAAACCTAGCAGGTTTTATTCTTTTCATTCTCTTGTTAATGTGAGTATATGTTCAAGTTACTGCTGTATTATTATAGCTCAGCGTGGTGCTGCAGCTGTGTGGGTGGCCTAGGTTAAGGAATGATCTTGGGATTTCTGTCTCCTGCTGCTTAAGACTAAAGATGTCATGCAGATGCCACCCATGGCCTCTAAGAAGAGGGATAAGAGTTTTGGCCAAAGCAGTGTATAGATCCTTGCCTTCCCATTGCTTATTCTATTTGTCCTGCCTGTGGTAGTGCCCTGCAACAGCTAGTGCCTAAAAAGAGGAAAGAAAGGGTAAATCAAGCAACTGGCAAAGCAGAGGGGAATACTTAATTACAATTAAGCATTTATTTCTCTCATTTTTCCCTCCTCCTATCCCACAACAAAAACCATACTGGAAGGTTTGTAGAAACGTAACAGCAAGTTGTTGTAGCTTGATACTGATAGTCTTTGTAAAATTTTGGAAATAAATAACTATATAAAATAACTATACACACATTTTGACTACAATTTCATATTATTCTGGTGTCAAGGTCCAGATTTTTTCATTTGGTAGTAGAATAATTTAATGTAACTGTTCGAGCAAATATATTCTTGTTTTCTACTTATTTTCAGTGTTTTAAGTTTTTTGATGCAGTGCCCTCTGCTTTTTGTTCTGTGCTGCACATAATTTTCTTCTGGGGGTTCTCTCTCTTTGGCAGATGGTATACTGTTCCCTGACTGAATTCCAGAAAGCGATGTACCAGGCTGTGTTAGAGACAGAGGATGTAAATTTAGTATTACGAGGAGGAGAGCCCTGTAGCTGTAACAGTGGCCGTAAAAGGAAGAACTGTTGTTACAAAGTAAGAGCTTGCACTTTTTGGATTTTTGAACATAGTCTTTCTGGTTTGAGTGGTAGGTTTTTCTGAAGAGACTCTGCCAATGAAGAACTTACTGGAACAGCTGCATAGGCCGTCTGTTCAGGAAATCCCAAGTGGAAACGTGGGTGGTTACATCACAAGCATGATGGAGTTAGGCACTTTGGGATTACAACAAAGCTGCTTTGCATACCCTGAGCAGGTGGTGCTTATTTATGCAGTAAGTTCTGGATTTGTTGTATTAAATGCACCTATGAAACACTTGATGTTGGCAAGGATATAGCATTGGGATGTTCATGTATCAGGCATGCTGTTCCCATACACTTTAGGCGGTCAGTGCAGAATTTGCAAATCGGAGGCATCCTGGACCCAGCAGGTTGCCTGGACTTTGCTTGTGTCATAACTGCAGTTGCATTGTGTCTTTCTGTGCCACTAAATGGGCTTTGCTTCATTGGAGGGAGAACTCCTGACAGTAGCCATAGAGCACAAACAGAACTTTGTTCACCAGTAGCAGCTCCGTAGATTTCTTCTATTGTCTCTGGACTTCATTAACACTCAGTTAGTCTAGCTTTATATTTGTTTTGTCTGTATCCCTCGGTAGGCTCAGGTTAAGCATGTCTTCTTAACGTTTAGAAGCATATGTCTCTTTTAAAGTGTTTGGTTTGTTGTTTTTTTTTCCAAATGATGTAGCTTATTCAATCTTCTGCATATTTCTTTAAAAACAGTCCCTCTATCAGCCTGTTTAATATTCCAGGGATAGTAGTGTTAGTTCTTTGCAGGTTTCGGTTTTCGTGATGTTTTGTAGAAAAAAAGTAAAATACTGTTGAACTTAATTCACGAAGGACATTAGGCAGGCCTGCAAATACTTAAGTGCTCTTACAGACTGTCTTATTCCAAAGTTAACTGTGAAATTTAGTAACACGAGAAGGGAAAGGAAAATTAATGTTGGTCTAATAGGCCAACCATAACCAGAAAAATAGCTGATGCTGTTGCTGCTGCTGCATTGTAGAATGTTTGAAGTTGTTTGAATTATATTACTTGAGGTGTTTATAAAGCTTTATACTTTCCTATTGTAAAGTATACTAAAAGAAAGAAAACTAAAGAATTGTAAAGAAAACTAAAATTAGCGGTTACAGGGTAGGAAGCCATTCAGACCTGGTTTGATTTATATTTAGATCAGTTGTAAAGTTACTGTCTTTTTGTCTACCAAGGAATTCATGGTTATCTTAGTAATTTCTGTAGATAGCATGCTATCTGAAATGTTTAGCAAACTATGAATGTCACTGTGGGTTTTTTCTCTTTTTGAAAAGATATTTTCTGTCAATAGGATCACAAAGCTGAGGAAAAAAACATTGCTAAATTTTTGTTAGAAATACATGCACAAATCATGTATCATATTGTATCTCTTTGGGATCAGTTATAGTACTATTTAGAATGGCTAAGCCATTAAACCTTGCAAGAATAGCACTTACAGATTATTTCTTATTTTCAGGAGTATCTGTTTGCATAAGCATTCTCTTTTTTTTTTTTTGTAGGTAAACGCTCATGGTGAAACAATTAGGTCACTGCGGTTTAGTTACCTGACAATCCTACAGAAGGTTGCAAATCATGCTGCACTGCTGCAGACGGACAACAGTAGCAAGCAGCAGGTTAGTTTCAGAAGTATCTAAAAAATACTTATGGAAAGTGGGATGAAACACTTGCTACTGGCCTCCTTTTTAAGTTTTAACTAACTTAAATTAAGATATTTTGCAAAATTCCTTTTCCATGCAGTAATTCAGAATGTAGCCCCTATTTAATTGATAGAGACTTTACACAACAGTATGTTCATTTAGTTCATGCATATCTGAAAATATGGGTTATAGAAACATTGAAGAGCTTTAGGGGGAAGAGTTAATTTCTAGTGGTTTCTAATAATACCATTTCTGTTCCATTTATGACGAGTGCCTAGTAAGAGGAATGTCTTTGTGCAAATAAATAAATAATAAGCAATTAGAATGTGTTTTTTTTTTTCTCTAGTATTTTATATTCACTGCTGATTTTTTTTTTTAAATAATAAGAAACATGTTTTAGTAGAAAATGCTCAAGAGAACAGTATCAGTTTACCTTGTTACTGTGGCGAGTAACCTACAGGATCCATAAATGACAGTTTTTGTTGTAATAATATTTCAGAGTTTAAACTGCCACTGAAATAGAAATATATAAGTATTTTGAGACTTACTGTCTTTTATGGCATATATAATTACTAACCCCTCAAAAATCTGCTGAAAAGAACTACTGTTTTGTAGTATGTTGTACCTTTGCTATTAAAGTCCATCACATGCATTGATATTGGGTGAGCGATGTGATCTTTTCTGCTCTTCTGGAAAAGTAGACTTAAAGTGTGTGGTTCTATTCAGGTTCAGAGCTATGCAAATTCTAACAGTGGAGCTTTAATGTGGCTTTTGAACAGTTTAAGTGCATTTCCTGCATTGTTTTTTGTCACACCCATGGGACAATATGCAATTTGCATATTGGCTTACCATGCCAGAGGGTCAAGAAAAATGCTGGTACACAACTGTTGGGTAGTGCAAACCTCAAGCCAACAGTGTTGCTGAGACTGACAATTCTGTCTAGTCTGATTGCAGTCAGTCTGTGCCCAGGAGAAGACATCTTGGGCATCTCTTACTCTAGTACCTGAACTCTATTGTTTCAGATTAGGATCCTCTTCCTTTTTCAAATGAAGCAAACCAAAACACCCAGATGATGTTTTATCTGGCACTTGTGCAGTGAACTGAATAAAAACACGTAACTTTTTCTCCTTGAGTTACTTCATCAGATTACTTGTTGAACTCCTTGTATGGCTTACTGATGTACCGATGTAGCTCTGATTTTTAATGCCTGTTTAAACTTTCTCCTTTTCTTACAGGAAGCACATATCAAACGTGTGTGCAGCCAGGTGTTTTCCAGTTTTCCAGATTTTGTGCAGTTAAGCAAAGATGCAGCCTTTGAAACCATTTCAGATCCAAAGTACAGTGGAAAAATGAAGGTAAACCGGTTCTTTAGAGGGAGAACAAGATCTGCAGCTGTAGTATATGGATATAGGAAAATGTACACCTAATAGTTGTGGGTTTTAATCATTCTGTTTATGGTAGTGATACCACAGCAGAGATCTGTTGTCTTGGATCAGGGTGCCTTTGGGCAAAGACTTGATAAGAGTGATCTGTGATGCTAAGATGGCTTAAGATGTTAGCTTCACATATTTAGTCATGGAAATGAACTTTGTAGTCAAGGAGGTTCCATGAAGCCATTGACTCAGTGGCAGACAAATGTTTGGGGAAGAAAAAGAGAGCAAAACAAAATCCTTATGGACTTAATGATTTGTGCACACCTTCAATATTGTGGGTTGTTCCCGTCCCTTCTCTAAAAAAGCATGTGTTAGACATTGAAAAGGTTCAGAGAAGGGCCACAAAGAAGGTCAGTGCTGTAGGACAGAAGCAACTGAGTAGGCTGGGACTCTCCAGCCTGGAAACAATGTCTTAGGATGAATGTGAGAAGGACAATCGTGTAGCATGGAACTAGTGAAGATGTGCTGAGTGCTTACTGTCTCTTTTAACCTTTTGGACATCAAAACAAGCTAATGGGAGCCAGGCTAAATATGAACAAAATAAATATGTTAAGTTTAAATCTGCAAAACTTTGTGCCGTAGAATCTGGTTTCAGAGGGGAACAGGTTGAATAACTGAAAAAGATATCTAATGTAGCTAATTAAAAGGAAAATGATATTGGGTTTAGGAACACCTGAGCTGAGGGTAACTGGAAGGTGAGAAGCTATGCAGAATGGAGTATACTGTATTTTTGATTATTTTCTATAAACCTGGATATTCAGTTGATGGTTGGGACTGGAGGGAGGCAGTGACCGGACCATGTTTTTTGTAACAGTAATGGTTGTTACCACTTTATTGATTTGTTATGCGAGTGACATCTTCCTTTTCTATTATTACATACATGTGAGAGGCCTGCATATTACCTTTGTTATATACACTTTGTTCTCCAGTGAAAATCAACTTCCTTGCTAAATTAGCTATCGGCAAATATGTACTGCATACCTGTAAAAATTAAGACCATGATCTTCAGTGGTGCTTATGAAGCTCTTCTTTTATTGGTTAAAACTAATTTTGCTTTCTCTAGAAATTTTTCTCTTCAAGTATGCTATTGCATGCTTCACTCCAGCACTGCCTTATGACACTCGATTATGTGTTTTTTGACACAGTAGTGAATAACACAGGAGTGCAAGAATGCCTGAGTTAAGGCAGAGGTTCCAGCATTATGTGACTTTAAAGTCTGCTGTTTAAAGAGCTGCCCGTTGGGAGGAATCTGTTCCAAACTGTGGCCCTAAGTCTGAGCTGCTTCTGGGACAGCATAGACTGCAGCGTCTTCTCAGGAATGCAGCTGGCTGTGGCTGTGTGGGTTGGGTGTGACCTTGCTGGTAGCAGTAAGGCTCTTGTCATGCTTGTGTGGAGTGGCCTTGGGTGGTAAGGAAGAAGGTTCTGCTATATTGCAGTGCCAGAGTAAGAGCATAACCAAGGTGGCAAAAGAGCAGAGGCTATAATCTTTTTAAGCATACTGAGCTTGTGCTGATGGCTTCCTATTTGATGAGATGTTAGACAGGTTGAACGTTTACTTTTGATGTTGAGAGATCCACATGGTTCGAAAAATTTGTCTCTGAGCTACTGGTAGATAAGCGCTAGGTCAATTTACATTCTGGATAAATTGCCCAAACATAAGTAGAATCATAGAATAGTTTGAGTTGGAAGGGACCTTTAAAGGTCATCTAGTCCAACCCCCAAGTAGACGAGATGAGAAACGCGTGATTAAAAATAATAAGCTGCTAGCATGTTGGGTTACTGCTGTTGGGTTTTTTTATTTATTGTTAGTGAATCATCTGATGCTCATCTTCATTCTGTCTCGCTAGAGGATTTCCTGATTGTGCTTTTTATTTAATTTTTGATCTTTTAGTTTGTTATCAGTCTGTACTGATGAATATTCTTGTATTTCAAGATTATTTTTTTTTGTAGATTGTAGGTAATTGGGGAAAAAAAAAAACCCCAAACCCAAAAAAGAAGAAAAAAAAGAACCCACAAGCCTCCCCCCCCCCCCCTCCAATAACCGAAACCCAAATCCTAAATAAGCATATATTCTTGAGAAGAGCTTTGGTATGGATAATTTCCTTTTTAAAAAAAAAAAAAAACCACAACACAAAACTGCAGTGTATTCATGGGAAAAAAGTAAGAAATGAAATGAAAGAATTGCTATACTTCTTTCACAGAACATTTTATTACTTGACCTTTAAAAAAGTCAGATCAGACATTACACTGCAGCAGTAGTAGGCAAAGGTACAAAGCAGTATGGACCTTTCTTTCCTACAACATAAGAAACTATGATCTGGTATTATTAGGAGGGGTTCTGCTTGTTTGGTTTGGTTTTTTTTCCTTTTAATTATAGAATGAAGCCTTTTCAAATGCTACATTTATGACAGCCCAGTAGACTTATGGAATATTTTTTCACTGTTGGTGACCTTTGGTTTTATATATGTGATGCTTTATTTTAGAAATCTATGGTGTCTATTTCAGTCCCTTGCAAACTGGATAGAATTTATGTAAGAATTATTGAAAGAATTGCTTACTTTGAGGGAAATTGGTCTTCAGTCTCTTTTAAAGGGAACTTGAATTTTGTCTCGGTTCATGAAATATATCTTAGTATAAATAGAATATTCTGAACTGTGTGCTGATGCCTCTGTGCCTGGAAGGAGGAGTTTTATGTCATGGGCCAAGTAGCCGTCAATGAAAAATAAGGTGGGTTTTGAGTCCTTTAAATTTGACTGTAGAATAATTACGATGCCAAAAACTGGTTCATAAATGTCTGTGTTATAGTGGCTTTTTTTTTTTTTTTCTCCTGCTGACTGCATTGGAGGTTTGTCTTGTGAGAAAATATTGTCTAACTCTTATATCTTCTATTCTGAATTTTAAAACAGAAGCTGTTTGGGCTGATTTTTAGTTTTGTGCTCTGGAGGCAAAGTCATTCAAAAGGTCTTCCATTTAGAATGTCCTCTTGCCATCAGAAAGTGATCAGAGGAGAGTCAACAGAAACTAGAATTTGAAAACTACTTTATATATTTTAACGTGTTTATTTGGAAATAAATAGACAAATTTTAGTAAAATGTTTTTAATACTCTTGTCCCACTACATATACTTTACATTTTCTGTTCTATAAATAAATTCTAGAAACCAATTGGAATAATTTTGTATCTTTAAACTGGTAGTGTAGACTGAATAGGTATTATTTAGTCTTTTAAATTAAAATTCTCCACAGGCTACCCAGAAATTTTGGCACAGGTGATTATTCTTTTGTAGATGAGCATATTTGCAGAGGAAAAGTTCGTGGTGTTTATTTAAATGTATTTGGGGCAGGGGAAAGGCTGGGATTTGTCAATTAACTTCATTAGCTAAGCAGCTGTAACTATCTTGAAGGGCTGAAAAGGTTAACTTATCTCCTAAAATACCTTCTATTCTCTCACCAAAGATAAAACACATAGAGAAGCATAGCTTTTTGTACTGTGGAACATGCCAACTGCCGCCAGTAAAACTGGAATTGCTTGAATGGAAGTGTGAGAGTGTGACATTCTGGTGTTTGTGTCCTACCTTGTGTTGTGGCTGCAGTCATCTCTACATGTTTTGCAAGCTGTAGTGTTTAACTGTGTGCCACTCCAGGTTTCCTGTTCTGAATTTAAGTTTATAACAAGACCCTGGAAAAAACAGTTCCTATAACTCAAATGTAGGTATCCCATCAACACTTATACGTGTACAACTAATACATCCTCATTATGGTGGGAGGTGAGTGATAATACAGTGATGTGATCTTAACTTCAGCTATTTTTGTGGAATTATCCCTTCATTTTCAATTATACTGCAGAACATACAGTTTTCAGAAGACTTTGCTTACACTTTATATTGCAAGGTCAATTTCATGTCTTGATTTTAAGCTTGGAATACTTGAATATGTGAAAGTTGCATGAAAGGAGTGTGCTACCTTGTTGGGAAACCACTGTTTTCCATCATGCAGTAAGAAAGTGGGGACCTGCAAAGTGTGAGGACAAGTAATTCCTGCTTTTAAAACACAGATTGGAGACTGCTCACACAGAAATATTAGGGACTGCTTGGAAATGAATTAAGAAAAATGATTATTTCTACAGTTCTGTTAAGGTTCTGGCTCAGAGAGAGTCTATATGCTAAGTGAAAAGTGCTATTAAATGTCTGGGCATTTGAAATAACTTTATTTTTTTAAAACTGTGCATACAATATTTCCACAGACATCCATTTTTTGAGTTTTGGAATACTGTTCTTAATTAGTGTAAATCTCATAGGAATAACTATATTAGGTTGATTTATTTATTTTGCCTGGGATGATATTATTATTTCAGTAGAAAAATGGAAGGCTCTTGGGACACCTTGCAAATAATAGTAACTTCCACTCTTAAACATAACCCTGACCCAGGCAAGCATGGTTTAGAAGTCTTAAAAAAAAATAATTGGACATCTGTATACAAACAAGGTATTCTCAGATGTGAGAGGTAAAATTTCATCACAGTCAAACAACTCACGATATGTAGCAATGGGGAGATATGCATTCAAATCCATGTGGACTCTTACATGTTACTCTTGCTTGAGTATGATCAAGTATTTCTTCTCAGACTAACAACTTTCAGGCTAACACTCTGGTGTGCAAGCATAGAATTTATTTCTCTTTGGTGCAAAACCATTCATTACTTTTCCTGTTCATCACAGCTCTTCTTTTCTCCAAAATACCTAAAATCCCAATGGGCATGACATTGATCCATTTTATTTGAACAGACTGGGTGGATTTCTTTGTGTGTTCTCCTATAGGACACTCATTATTCAACCTATACTTTACTGTAATAATAACAACAATAATACAGTAGCCAAATTCCTTCTACTTTAAAAGCATGTCACTGTTTTTCTTCTGTTTCGTAATATAGCTAAATAAAATGCGAATACAAGTCATTTAGCTTTTGTTAAATTACCTGATACGGACTTTTTCCTAAGGAAATAAATTGTGCTTTATATGTTGTTGTACAATGAAACCAGGCAAAAATTACCTTGTTTGTACCTTGTTTTCACTTGTAACTGGCTGGCTAATACTTACAAAAGGGCTTATAAATGATGTAGAATTACTGTTTTATATTCTAGATATTCTCCAGAACTGTAAATTTAATAGAAACATTCCTTATTATTTGGTTGTCAAAGATTTGTTAGGCTTTTAGTGAAATCAGTGTTGATTAACAATTTATGTATTTATCACTAAATAATTGTAATTTTTAAATATTTGTTGCCCGGTGGGAGAAAGTTGCAGACACAGTACAGAAAATTCCTCTTTCCCCTTTGTGTATTGCTTCTGCTCTATACTCTGGAGCTGCCATTGCCAGATGTGGACATGGTTCTTTTGAAAGTAACAGTATCAGTATTATACACAAGGCCCTGGATTATTTGCTTCCCCACCAGAAGAACATTGTGTGTGGGCGGATTGTTGGCATTTCAAGGTCCGTGCAGAGGCTGGGAAGCTGGATCCTACTGTAAACAGCAACAGATGAGAGTGGGAGTGGGGAGGAACATACATCTCACTGATTATTTTAAGAAGACAAGTTCCAAGGAGTTTTAAACTCAGATGTAGTACAGAAAACTTAAACAGACCTTCCTGTTTTCAAGGAAATTGTGTGCATTTACTAAATGCAAAAATTCACAAGCTGAGCTAGTGCGTAAGATAAGTTACATTTTGTTGCAGTCTATGCGCTGACACAAGTAGCTTCTGGATTTACCTGTTAGTAGTCTTGATTGCCTTGTTATAGCAGGATTTCCATGTAGATGACTGAAAAATGCATGAGTCTGGCACCTCCATTACCTTTGGCAGATTTATTATGTTCGTGTGTTTTTTATTATGCCTCTGTTTGGCTTTGCAAACAACTAATGACAGTGTGGCCTGTTCAAGGCTGAAAACTCAACTAAGTGTACATGAGATGACCTGAAGATAAAACCTCTTCATTTGTATTCTGTGGTTTCATTACAGGTCCTTCAGCAGCTTTTAAATCACTTCAGAAAAAACAAGGATAAAGTTCTTCTTTTCTCCTTTTCCACGAAGGTGAGCTCCATGTGATTTTTATCAATTAATTACAGCAGTAGGTTCTGAAGCTTAAAGCACTGAGGTGGCAGCTGCCAACCACACTTCCTTTCTCTCTCTGCTGTGGGAAATGATAGAAGACAGTGTGCTGTACTCCAAAAGCATGTTGAATCCTTATTGTGATGGGAAAACAAATGTAACACTCTGCTGCCTTTCTTACAGTTTTTTAAAGTTTTTGTATTACTTCAGGTGTAGATAGCTCATAGTGAGCTCAACTCTTATGTGTTGAGTTAGAGCAGTGTCACAGTAAAATACAACTGAAGTATCATACGACCTTTGTGTTAGCACTGAAAGTAGTTAAATTACCTCTGTTCTACTGGCCTTTGAACATCACCAGTGATGAAACTTCAGCTTTGAGACTTGTTACACCAGATGGTTTGAACTGAAAACAGTGTTTAATTGGAGCAAGAGATGTATGCACACTTCACTTTTAAGGGACTTGCGCCTTGATTTTCATGTTAGAGAATAATGTGTTTCCTGCAATGGTGCAAAAGGAATATGGTTTCATTTTCTTAAGTATTTGTAATGATAGCGTTAAAAAGTATTAAAAATAATAGTGTGAATGACAGTTCAGATTCTTAAATATTCAATAATTTTGTGGCTCTAAGGCAGACTGCAAGTTTAATATTTAGATGTTTTAATAAAATGCTCATGTCTTGGGCTGTATTTCACGATATTTAAGACCAGACTGACTGCTAGTTACTGCAATCTCTTTCCCTTTCTCCCTTTGAACTCTGGCTGTACATACTACCCTGTTCTCTGTGCTGGCTGTGTTGCTCAGTTACCATACTTCAAGTCATTGTAACTTGCTAAGATGGTAGGAAACAGTTTAAGTTGCCTGCCTGCTTATTGGGCTGAACTCATTCAGCATCACTTAGAGGTGTGGCAGGGAGCCAGGGTTGGAGGATTGAGTGAGACCACAACAGACCAACATTAACCACTTGAGTGCTGTAGAATCACAGCTAAAGAGTGTCAAAGATGTTGATATTAGAATGGGGAAGATTACTCTTATTTTCAATGCTTGGTCTATTGAAAATATATTTGAGAAGCATGGCCTGTAAGATTATGTTTAATTTAAAAGGTAATGGTAAGCACTTAACCTTTTTTATTTTTCCACCCAGTTGCTAGATGTGCTGGAACAATACTGTATGGCTTCTGGGCTAGATTACCGAAGACTTGATGGAAGTACAAAGTCAGAAGATAGAATCAGAATTGTAAGAGAGTTCAACAGCATTCAAGAAATTAACATATGTCTTGTATCTACAATGTAAGAAAATTTAATTTGTCTGTTTCCCTCTCCCTTTTTAGTGTTTAGTAAATAGGTTACTCTACATTTTACTTGATGACTTGTGAGGGATTACTTTGAGAAAGTGTGTTGTTCTCTTGTCTGTTAGTAAATGTAGACTCACTGCTGTGGACTGAAGCTTCTTAAAGTATCTGAAGACTTCCTCTCTTCCCCTCTCCTCTGCTTTATGAGGATTGCTAAGATCTGAAACAAGTGGGTCTTCTGAATCCTAGTTTTAAATTTTCACTTGCTGTAGGAGTGAAGAAACATGAAATGCTATATTCAACTGAAAAATTATCTCTTAGTGTTACTGTAATTTAATAACCACATTAATTGATGTATGTCTATTTAAAATACTTCAAACAATCCTTTGTCTTTTAAAAACATTTGCCTATGAGATCTGCTTATCAATTTATGATGGATAGTGATGTTTTTTTTAAATAGAGCAATATGTTCAACTGAAATTTATGAAAATATGATAGCCCTTCCCCTGTTACTTCCATGTTTCCTCTTGGATGAAGTTTGTTTCCAGGCAAGGGCAGAAAGCAAATAAAGAAAAGCTTTAATCTTCCTGTCCAGCGGACAACTCTATGAAACATGGAAACTTGCTGTTCTTGCCTATACGGTCACTTTGGTCCTTCTTTACTGAAAATGCATGTGTTGAAGTTAGATAGGAGGATCCACTACCTCTGTTTAATTAGAAGTTAGATATAATCTTAAAGGCTGTTACATGTGAATATCAGAACTGTCTTCAGGTACATTCTGGTACATGTGGGAAGAGGTGTTCTGTTGGTCACGCACATTTGTAATCTCTGTCAAATGTGGAACCTGGCCATCAGTTTCCCTAAGATCTTCATGGGTCCCTGTTCTTGGTCCCTGAAGACCACAGGGAATTACTGCATCTGCAGCATTAGGAAAGACTCTAGTTTGTGCCTCTGTCAATCTAGTTTAGTTGTGTAATTATAACCTTTTCAGTTCTCTTCCATTAATTTACACAGAAATAAAAATGAAGATCAGATAAACAGAAAGGACTTTCTCCTTTCTGCTATTAGAGTTTGTGATTACAGAGATTGGTGAGCTTTCCATGCCTGCTGGTGGTGCTTGAGATGAGACTTTATTCTATTGTTCTTAGAGTTTCTTATCTTAGTGAGTAAACAGAAGGAACAAACAATGATGGGATTGCAGTCATTATAACCAGTGTTTACTAAGAAAAACAGAAGGTGCCGTTCTTTGTGTAGTTTATCACAGATAACAAAAAATTGTCTTTTTGCTTGCTCAATAAACAGTAATGGAAGCAGCTTTAATTTTGTAATCCTTTAGAAATCAGAAAGTTATTTATCCGAGTTTTACTCTACAAGAGATTCATCCTTCCTCTTACTTACATTAGGCGTTAGGACTTCACAGTATATTCTTTATTTCTCAACACATAGTAAGTTGACAGTATTGGGTCATACTCTTCTGTCTGTACTTTCTTGCACAGTTTTTGGCTGACTGTTCTGTGTAGTCAGCTTGTATGTATTTGGAAAGTCCCATTGTTCAAAGAGGCAAATGTTGATTTTCAGCTGCAAGTACTTGCACAATCTTTTGGCTGCAAAGATGCATTCTGCAAAGGATGAATTCCCTGCATAGTGATCTTGAGTCTGCTATTACATTCCACTGGTGCAGTTAACATGCAACTTTAAACAGGAAGCTCGAATCTATAAATTAGTGAGTTACAGTGCAGACAGTGGTGATCACTGTTAAATTTATAATATTCCTGTTTCATATTACATTTTTTTTATACCAGTAAAATGCTGTTTCTGCCTGGAGTTGCCTGTGTATAGTCCACAGGCATTTGGCAATCCTGATTTTAATTCTTGGTGAGTTTTTTGAGAAATAGGACCTTAAACAATACAGAAAAAAAAAGCAACCCAAACCAGAAACCTGTCTGTCTGCATCTATGTAGCTTAACCTCAAGTATTGCAGTTAATGTTAAGATCAAACATAGTCATGTAGCTATCCATAATACTTTTATGAATAGCTATGATTAATATAGCTATATGGATAAATATATTTTATGGCTCTTGAGGGAAAATAAAAATTGATTTCATCAGAGCTTGTAAATTCCATCAAACCAGTAGGTATAGACTATGATTTTGGCCTTGAGCTTTATGGCAAAATAGGTGTGCATCTGTTGGAACTTCTAGGGTTGAGGAAGTAAAGTCCGTTTCAGAATACTTCAGTACTGTGCTGGTATTGCTGAGAAAATGTATGATTATTTGGAAGAAAGGAAGGGGATTTTTGGTCATGCTTAGAAACATTAAAATAATTGCTAGAGTTGCTATAACTTGATAGGAAAATGTCAGAACTTGCAACTCCATTGATGCTGCTTAGCCTCAAGAAGGGGAGCTGTGTATGTACAATACTGAAGTCTACACAATCCTGTTCCATTGCAGTGCTCTGGAAGAAATAAGAGCAGTAAGAGTTCCCATCTTTAAAGCTAGAGCACTGGGTTTTTCCCTCTAGTCTTTCTCTAGATTAATTCCTACAGATTACATAATAAAACTGAGAAACAGAAATAAATTTTCATTTATAATTAAAAAGAAGTGCTTAGATGATGAAGAGATGATGGTTACAGAAATTTGTAGACAGCTTTTATTGTGAAACATTACAGTATGCACTTCCATTATTCCTGTAGCGTTCTCAATTACTGTCCATTTCTGGAGTGCTGTCCATTACTTCGTACTTTTTCAGGGCTTCACGGGAATTCTTCACAGCTATGTTTTAAATAATTTTTAATGTGCATGTAGACACATTCAAAGAACTCTCAGCCACAAGATTTCACTGAAGCAGAGAACTTATAAACCATAAAAAACTTAGCTCAGTAAAGAGAATTACATAGTCACAGCTTTCATGGAAACTTTGCTAATATGATACTGTTTTGTAACTTCTGAACGTTGTGGTATTAAGTTGTCAGTAACAGGATATAAAACCAAGCTATTTATTTAACAAAGTGTGCAGTTTTAAGATGATATTTTGAAAACTGTTGCTTGGAACAGAACTGTTATGAGACATTTCATGTAGGGCTCTTCAGCTGTGTTACACTAATTTGCATGGACCATCTTGCAATAATGACTTTAACCTCTGGTTAAAATGATATTTAAAATGGAAGATACACAATGCACAAACTACTGCATTCATTCTGCCCCTGAAGGACGTAGGAGCCATTCTTTTTCTGTTTTGGAGTATCTAAATTTTTGTGGCATACCTAAAAATATTGAAAAGTAAAATCTTCATAAAGCTAAGTATCCTGTTTAGTTAATTTTCATAATCTGTCTGTCTTACTGACACTAAGGCTTTGCACTGAGGTTTAATTTATGTTTCAGTTCCAAATATTGCAGTTTTTTTATGAAAAAACATTTGGAAAAACATCTTGACTTACGTTCAGTGTGACTGCAGTGACAGTTTGGTAAGATGAGAGGCTGAATTCTCCCCTCATGAAAAAGAAATACATGAAAATTTCAAAATACAAGGATTTTTATTCAGCATTTCAAACTTTGTCAGCGCTCATCCTCTGGAAACCTCTGTTAATATTGACAGGTTCCCACATCCTCTCCACTTCCAGATTTAACTAACCCAACACCACACCCCACCTGGAAGGAAGAGGCCACAACTGTATTTACATTAACAAGGATTCCAGGAAGACCAAAAGGTGGCGGGGCTCCATAAGCTTTTGGTTTCTGTCTTCATTTATTCACATCCCTGTAAATGTTAACTTTCCAATCGCTTTAAACAAGCAGAATCTAAAGTAATCTGTTAAAACCAGGTGCTTGGTAAATTAAATTGGATTGACGTTTTCAGTTTTGTGGTACCTCATTCAGAAAAAAACCCTTGAAATTAGTGCTATATGTCTATGTCAGTGTAACAGATTGTTGTAATAGTTAAATTAACAGTAATATTTGCCATGTGCTTGTATAAGAACTTGTTTTGTAGAAACGTTGGTTAAGCCAGCTGAAAAGAACTTTTAGTATTTGCTTGTTTTGCAGCTAGAGAGAAGTGGTATTTTCCTCACTTTTGTTCCTGACAAATAGTCCAACTGTGCACATGCCAAACTCCGTGTAACTGAGCAGTTTTGTTAGATTCAGCAAGGGCATTAGTTAGCTACCTCAGGTTAAGCATATCCTCAAATTCTTTGCTGGCTTGCAGGCTTTACCCAAAAGCACAGTACAGCTGTTGAATGTTTGAGACGATGTAGCTGGCATCTCTGTGACTCCTTACCCCCGCAGGAGACAATTTTCTTACAGTCATTTTTTTTCCTTGTAATGACAGCTATGAATGTTGCTGATAGGCAGCTCTGTGATCAACTGTATTTTTAACAGTTACCTCGCATGCTGTACAAATATACTTGTGACTGCTGTTAATTCTTAAAGATTTTAACACTTATACTAGACTGTGACTATTTTAGTGGAAGCTGCATAGCATTATGGTCAAAGTCATCTTCTGGGTTTAGAGGAAGCAAAATTTAATGCAGACTTTTTATGTAAACTATAGTTTTCCTGCTTCTAGAATGTTAACTAGCATAAAAGTAGTTATGAACTTTAGAATAGTTATTGGGGGAGTTGGCCTGTGTAGGGTTCAGCGAGTATGAAATCAGGACTTTTACTATAGTAAGGTGATAGCAGTCCGTTATGACTCAGCTGGTCATACAGTTTGTAATTGTCTTGCTACTTAGGTGAGATGACTGCATTTTACAGCAGTGGTTATTTAAATACTTGGTCCTTATTAATGTTGAGAGTAACACAAACCTGTACCCCACTATTTTCAGTATCTCTGTTGTGCTCTTTTTTATGTTGGGGAAGGGTATGCCAATATGGACTTAATACACTGGAAAAAAAAATTGTTCTGTTTTCCTTACTGTCAAATATTTCTGTGTTTTCATTTCTGTGTTTTTAGGGCTGGTGGACTGGGTCTTAATTTTGTTGGTGCCAATGTTGTTATATTGTTTGATCCTACATGGAATCCAGCAAATGATCTTCAAGCTATTGACAGGTACACCCCCACATACAGAATCTAACCCACATCATACTCTTCTTTTGCTTTGATCCTGCAATTTAATTGTCCAACTAAATTTTCCTAAGGGAAGACATTTTTTACATAGTTTGACTTGCCCACAAGACAGTAAGAAATGTCTAGCTAGATTAGTTTTTAGCCTTGTTCTTGCTTTTAACCCTGAATTTCACTACTAATTTTCCATTTTATTTTTGTGGCACTGTAATGGTGGGCTCATTAAAACTAATATAAAAAAAAAAAAGGCCATAGTTACTGTAACTTCTTCGTAATCTCTGCAACAAGTATGTGTGTGTATGGCCGGATGGCATTTTTCCTATGTTTATCAGGAGAGAGTAGATTGTAATTGACCCTGGTTCAAGTGATGTTTTGAATTCCAGAATCCTGTAAGAAAATCACTTGCGTTCTTTTCTGCTTCACCCTTGTGGAGATCAGTGTCTTTTCAGCACTCACTTCCATCTCAGATATTACGCTATTGGAGGATTTCCAGGAATCTGGATTTTTCTTTCAAGGTTTTTTGATCATACGTTTCCGTAGGAATTCAGGATAGACTTTTGAATAGCTAAAGTAAAGAATATTGGAAGCCTTCAAAATTCAGTAGATTTATATATTATCATGACTAGAAATAAACTTCTTTCTGTTGTCCTGTGCAATTATGTAATTCCATTTTAAGGGTCTTTCTAACTTCGAAGAGGTGTTTCACCTGTTCTAGAGAAATAGATGTAACAGAAATGTGTTTTGTTCAAAGGGACTGTCTTTAAAGAATCTTTATAAGACCACATTTCTATAAATTGGTTGACACTCTTGAATTTTCAGAATATAATCTGTTAGAAGCCTTGGAATTTGTCTTTTAGATAGAACACTGCCTGTTTTTTAGGTGTTCTTACTATGCTGTAACTTGCAAAGTGCTTTATAAAGTTAAGAAAAAACACACTGCCTGAAGTAATCCATGATCTAACTCCTATATAATGCAATTAGGAGAATATCTTGTGAAAGAGCAGATGGAGACAGAGGGGGGGAAAAAACAACTGAGAAAACATAATGCAATATGGATTTTCAAGAGATGGGAGACAGGCCTTGAGATACAAATTGAGGAGACAGCTATTTCAGCCAGATAGGCCTGGGAAGAAACTTGGAAAACTATGGGTAAAGGAAAAGGGAATGAAATACTGAGGAAAATTTGGAAAAGTAGGGGGGAAAAACCCCGAAAAAACCACCAACTCATAAATGAGTTGATTTAGAGTACTCCTGCTTTATTGGAATGCATTTATTTTTATATTTATTTTACTACCCCTAAGAGCGCTTTTTTTTTTAACTGATAAAAAATACAGTTTTAAATATTCCACTGTTCTTGCAGAGCTTATAGGATCGGCCAATACAAAGATGTTAAAGTGTTTAGACTGATATCCTTGGGAACTGTGGAGGAGATGATGTACTTGCGACAAGTTTATAAACAGGTAAAGTTCCCAAACTATTTTAACTGGGAGCTCTTTTTAACTCTTTCAGTTACTGAAGGCTCAACTAGCCTGTAGCAAGATTGTAGTTTACCTTGGGTTTATGATATATGATGTTACCTTAACTTATTAAGCGGAGCTATTTCATTTAGCAATTGTTGAAGAATAAAAAAGAATATTTGTGTTCAAGTTTTTTTGTAACATTTGACAGTTTAGTTGTGCAATATGCATTAATCAGGTTATACAGAGAACTATTTTATTTCAAAACTTGTAAAATATACAAGTTGTATTTAATGTCTGCATCAGGTTGATTCAGGCAGCTTTTTCTTTTTGAAAGGCTGGAGAAAGCAGAAATCTTGCTGGTGCTGTAGAAGAAAAGCAAGATGACGTTAGTACTCTCTTGCCTTTGAAAACTTGCTTATGAAAGGAGAGGGGAAGCAGCTTGTAGTTGGTGCTGTTATGAAGATGATAAGTGATACTGTCTGCCAGAATATTCAGCTTGAAACAACTGCTGTCTCTACATTTTGCTACTTCTATTGATAGGTTTAAAAACCTAAGAGTGGTAAAAACAAAGTGTGTGGTTTGAGGAACACATAATCTAGCAACGGCTTCCTAATGAGATCAGAATTAAAACAAAAAATAATCAAACATGAACAATGAAGAGCAGGCTGCAGAATACGAAACTAGGTGAAATATGAATGTGTCTTTCTCGATACAAGTTAAGAAATAAGATGATTGGCTTTAAGTTAAGATAGGCTTATAAACTTGGAGAAAGGGAGAAAATTAGTGAGACAGAGTTGTCCTGAAGAATGCGTTGCATAGAAAAGGCAAAGTACGTCACCTCAGCGGGCTTCATGAAATTTGATTAATTAACCTAGTAATTTTAATTTTTGGCCATAAATAGGAAAAATTTGGTACTGAGTCTTCAGTGACAAGCACCCTCCTGTAGCTGGGTCATTTACCGAGGAGGAGGTTGGAGGCTGAGCGAGTAGGATATGCAATAATAGACAGATTGTCATTATCCTCATTCTTACTTGTCACTTAAATCTGTGTAAGGTTCTAGGATCAAGTATTTAGACACAGTATCTGATTTCACAGACCACGAAGTCAGAAACCCCAGAGCTGGAAGATCAAATCTTGAGCTGCTCTCAGTAATGTCTATGGCCTGCTTTAAAATACCACTTTCAAAAGTGTAACAGTGGTATTTTACCTGACATACATTCAGTGTGTTGTAGAAGGCAAAACCAATTGAAGTTCTGTTTAATTTTGACAAAATTATCTAAACAAAAAAGAGGAAACTTGTTAAAAAGAACTTAAAAGTAGTAGGTGATGGCGTGATGTGCTCACAAGTAATTGAGCAATTTTCAGAGACTGTATCAGAAGCTCAGAATGAAGAAGACTATTGTATTAATAGTTGAAATCACATAGTAATGAGGTGAGTTAAATATAAAACACAGTAAGTCCAAAAACTACTTTTGAGGGACAGTGGTTTAAAAACATAAAAGCTAGTAATTTAGTTTTTGAACACATCAGGAGCAGGAGTTGTATTGCTCTATGGGCATTACTTTAGCAAAGCTTAAGGAGTGTTCATTGCAAAAAAACCCACTTGATTTGTTCTTTATGTCCACGTTCATGGAGAAGCTTAGAAAGCATTTTGTTCCAAAGGTTCTCTTGTGTGAAGAATGTTTGTGGATTCATTTCAACAGTAAGTATCAGTAGGAGAGATCTCTGAAAGACTAACAAAGTGATCAATAGGAGGTTATGATCAACTATATTCACTAAAATCATGAAGGGGCGAGTTGTGCTTCACAGAGGTCTTCAGAGTTGGCTATCTTGTAGATAAAGACGTGGATTATATTGTCTGCTTAGATTTCTAGAAGGTATGTATGAAACTTCTTGAAAGGCTCTTGTTTTGTTGTGTGTGTTGTTTTTTTTCAAGTTGACTTGTGTTTTTCCAAGTCGAATAAGAACCAATAAATGGGGTAATTTTAAATCTGGGAATTCATTTTTTTTCTTTGGTCTACACTTGGATTTCATTCTGTGCTACTGATACTTGAGCACAGTTAGGAAATTTCCAGTAAGTTGTGAAGAGTTACCTGCTGTTGAAAATTTCGGAAAGCATGAGTACATGTGGATGTGTGGCTTTTAGTGAGCTATACAAATGTGCTCTCAGAGCTAAATGTTGTCATCCGTCCTTTTCATGAAAGGAATTTATCTGAAAATGCTTTATGTTTGCAATATGTTCTTACTGAGGGATCTATTTCCTTTCAAGATTGCTGAATTTCTTTTATTGGTGGTGTTTAGTTGTGTGACCTAGCCATATGGAATTGCAGAGTCTAATATAAATAAAATTGAAATTTAACATAATAGAAACCTGAATAAGTTATATTTGTAGCCCAAAGTATGCTTTTGTAAATACCATGCATAATTCAAGAAAGAGTAAACTATGCTTAGCTAAAGTTAAATTAGAGTTTGACTGTATAGTTACTAGTCTGCATAATTCAAGAGATGTGCTGTCTAGGAAAATACCTGTTCAGTGCTAGAACTAGAAGCGAGTAGAAGTGAAGAATTACCAACTGCCAAGAGACAGTTACAGAAAAGATTTCAGGTCTGGTGTCCATAAAACCATGTTTTTGACGTTCTTCCACTTAAAGTCAAATATACCAATAATGTATGTGTTGAAACTTTCCAGTCATAGGAATGCAGCTAAACCTGCCTGGCTTCAAAATGTTTTCATTCTGGCTGACAAACTATTTATTTGTCTTTCCTTTTCACCTGGAAGATTTTTAAGTCACTTCTGTTCAATATATTTAACAAGAATGCATGATAATTAAAACATTCATAGATAAAGTAATCTTCTGGCTTTTATGTAGTCCTTTCCAAGTAAGCATGCAAGGCAAAGGACTATGAAAACATATTAAGAATTTAATGTTGAGGAGAGATGAGCAGTCAAGATACAGAAAAGTGTCAGTAGTGTGTATAGTGGGTATCTGAAAATAGACAACAGTGAAGTAAAAGACTTGAAATACTTTTTTTTTTTTTTTTTTACTCCTTAAAACCAAGCAGGTTCTTATTATACCACAATCTGTTATACCAGCGTCTGCCAGGGAAATTAAAACAAAATATCCTCCCTTAGGAATTTCTGCCTGCTCCAACTAAAGCTGTGTATATAATGTGAATGCCAGGAAATTCTGACATGTTGTTGGCGCAAACACATCTGAAATCTCTTGTGTTGTTCTGTTTTAGCAACTTCACTGCGCGGTGATTGGAAGTGAAAATGCCAAGCGGTATTTTGAGGCAGTGCAAGGATCAAAGGAACACCAAGGAGAGCTTTTTGGGATCCATAACCTTTTCAAACTTAGGATTCATGGGTCCTGTCTTACCAAAGACATCCTGGAGGTGTGAAGTCCTAGCTTTTTAATTCTGGATATTAGTTTTACATTTTTTTTCCTTTCCTCATGAGATACTTCCATTCAAAATTATGACAAAATACTTTATAAACAGAGAAACTTAAACAGTACCTATCTATGTAGTGTCTTAAATGAAATAGGCATGCTAATTTCTTGTAGACCAGATAAATTTCCTTAAATCAAACCAAAAAAATGCAAGAAGTTTGTATTATAATTTCCAAACATTTTCTAATGTATTTCTTTTCCTAATGAAAATGCTGTAACTTATTATTGTGGTACATTCACATACTGTCAACATTGTGCACAGATACCTTTTATTCATCAATAACTCAGAATGACCTTTTAGAGCCAAAATCCTGATCATAAAAATATTTTTTTATGATCATAGTAACCTTTGTATAGTACATTTTGAGATGTCAAAAACTGTTCAATAAAATATATTTTATCATGCTAGATTTAAAAATTTTACACGGTGGAAGTAAGTAACTGAGGCTTCCTATTTTAAGATTAATTTCTTAATGAATCTTAAATCGTCATCTCTTAATGATTAATTTCTTAACAGTTACTGTATAAAGAATGTTGGCACAATTCCGTAGCATATAGTGCACGCTGGTTTTAAGTATATGCGGTATGATACCTTTTTCTGTCCAGCATGTTTGCTGCAGTGAACTTGCATCTGGAATTTATTGCAGCTTTCTTCTTCCCATCCTGCCTTTTATTTTGTTATTTTGCCTATACTAGGAAGAGGCTGGGGAATGTGATATAGCAGTATAGAGGCAGCATCGCCAAAAGAATGATGTGGTGTAAAAACACATACTTTGGGGATATTAAGCTCAAAAGTTCTCTAAATTAAATCTAAATTAAAACATGGTAGACCAGATATTAAAGTTAAGAATAAAGTTAAGAATATATAATATAAAGGGTTTTTTTAATATATATGTAGTAATAGAATATAAGTATATTTATATTAGAAATAGATAATATAAATACTATATAAATATATATGGTATATAGTAATATAATATAAATTTAGTATATATATAATATAATATAATATAAAGTTAAGAATTATTTAAACAGTGTATGCATAAGATCCTCCCAGTTCATGCAATATGTTACTTTTCCGGCAGGTTATGGGTTAGATCAAAGAGCAGTAAGTGTCAAAATGTAAGTCTTAGTCTGGACTTTGCTGATTGTACTTCTGGTGCTTATATCTCTGTAGAAAAAAAGAAAAAATTTTTTTTTTCTGGGCCTGCCTTTTTTAGCTTGAACAGACACAGTTTTTATTCTGTACCTTCTTGATTGTTTTAGAGGGAAGGGCGAGTAGAAGCAGGAGTCATGACAGCAACTACGTGGCTAAACGAAGAGATTCCTCCACAAAGCTCAGAAAAGGTAAAGTGTCTTTGTGGACTACAAACCACAGCATGACAGTCCCTCTAGTTCTTGGTAGTACAGTGGCAAATGTGGACGGTATGTTGTTAGGCTGGTAATGCTTTTAGCCTAGATTGCACTTGCCATCTTTTATTGCCTCCTTGCCCTTGGTTTTACACACTGTAAAACATTAGATAATGACTTGCTGTCTGTCTTTAAAGTGGAATATTCTGAAATCTGGTAATACGGTAATCTGTGATCTTTACAACACTTTGATATCCTCAGTCTGAATGAAGGTGTTACTCAATATGCTGTTATTATAGAGCAATATTTTTTACTAAAGCATTCTCTGTAGAGTCTTCAGAGTGGCAGCCTTATGAGTGACAGCCTTCTGATCAAGAAGTCAGTTGAGAATCTAACACCTACTGTTTAGAAGATATTGGATAAGGACTTATGGAAAGGAGTACAATCGGTTTAGAGGGCTGAAAGCTTGCTTCAGATCTCTGTGGAAGACATGGGGTATTAAGTTAATGTAATCAGACAGTGATTCCCAGCAAATCAGTGATCTGTTCAATGCTGCCTTTTTTTTTTTTTTTCTTTAATATATCTAATAATTTCCTTCTGGCACAAGATTTTTTTTTTCTTTTCCTGTAAAGGCTTGGTTTAATGGGAGCATTTTTGTGAATGTTTTTTGACTGAACACTGTGTGCAGATGATTTGGGAAACAAACAATTGGGTCTACAATATGGTATGGAAAATATCATCAGATTAGATCACACTGAACAACACTGAAAATTAGCCAGTGTCTCTTATGCTTTTTGGAAACTTCTGTGGGTAAATCTCTGTATTAATTTAAATCAGGGTGCCATCGCATTGGTCATAACCTCACATTGCTAATGTATCACTGTGTGGTCGTGCTCTCAGAGTGGATTTGGTGACTAACAGTAACTTTTTTAGCTTGTGTTAAATGCTTTTTAATAAGCAGGGTGGATATCAAAATTAATATATTAATTTTAAAACTTATCTTCATGTACAAGAGTTTAATATTTACCCTTCTGACTTTTCATTTTTTAAAATTCTTAAATCTCAGTAGCACACAGTTTTGGAGTTGTGTTCTAGAATTCTGTAACTTCTAGAGGTTTTAAGGTTCCCTGGAGGTAATTTTGGTTTGATTACAGTAGGCCTTAACTAATTTTAAGTGCGGAATGTTATGTACTCATAGCTCTTTTAAACTATGTTAACCTCTATGTACAAGGAGGTTTATTATTTTTTTTTATGAATATCATTACACACCATTAAGGTTTGAATCATGAAGTCCGTTTTCAAACTACCTTTGAAAAATGACAAGTTGCAACAAGATCAGTATAAACTAGAAAAATAAGGGTGTGGATTGTGAAGACATAGGTTGTTTTAGCAGTGTGCAGCATATACAGTCTCATATTTTTGGTTGTTTTCATTGTTCTGCTAAAAATCTTGTTCTGACAATGACTTTCCTATCATTTCTCTCTCTTATTTGTTTTGCATTTGCTTGCTATTTCTGTATTTTTTGATTGTGTATCATAGCGAAAATCCACTTCTTTACACTGCTTTAGAATTAGATGTCTTCCTTATATTATGTTTTAAATACCTTTGCTGTAAATTACTTTCATTTTTAGCATGAACAACTAGACTGCAAAGAAGATAAAGACCCCAGAAACATTCAAGCACAATTAAAGAGAGAAGAAATGGATTTTTGTGATGACTTTAGTGACGATGATATTCTGGAAACTTCTGTGAAAAAATGTGACAAAAGGAAGCCTTGCAATGCAAATAATTCAATGGTAACAAAAGGACAGCTTTCCTTAATGCAGTGTGGATTCTCTAAGTTGTTGCAGAGAGAAATTGAAACTACCAAAGAAGAGTACAATAGTTATAACTCTTATAATTCAAATTCTGATGATCAGACTATAAGAATAAATGTAAATAGCAAGCTTAGTAATTTTCAGAAATGTCAAAGCCGTGTGCATGTTTTGGAGCATGGGAAAGCTGCTCAGTCACCAGGTGGAACTGATAAACAAGATACGCGTAGTACAGACAGCTTTGTTTTATTGGGCTCTGAGGAGGAAGGGGACAGAGAATGTGAGGATAGATGCATTTCAAAGCAAAGTGATGTCGTCATTGAAACTGAATGGAGTTCTGCAGAGAATGATGATGTCATCTTTCCTACCCAAGTTCCAGCACATCAGCAACCAGTGCTTACTAAAAAAGTTGGAATTTATAGGTCAGCATCTGAAAATTGTGAAGACTTAGCAAAAGAAAATGATGGGTTGGTATTTAAGGGAGAGAGTAGGCAACATGGATTCCATAGTACTGAGTCAAATTTCAGCAAAGTCATGTCTTCAGAAGACATCAAGAACAGCACAAGAGATTTGAAAGGGGCAAGCGACATAAGTGATGAGTCCGATGATATTGAAGTTTCTTATAGTTCTGAATCAAAGCTAAGAACTTCCAGCTTTCTGAAATGGAAAGACAGACGCGCCCATAGCAATGGACTACGTAGCTTCTCCAAATCTCTGCTACAATCAAAGAAGCCCAATAGAAAAGAAAAGGAAAGTGATTCTCAGCGTATAGATGAATTTTCATCCTCTGAAGATAACTTACCAGTTGAGAAAATTCATGCCAGACAGAGAAGCTATAAGTGTAAGAGACAGGGAGACAGAGTTCAGTTTGGGTCTAAAATGCTTCATCCTATTCAAGATACCTCTGTTGCACAAATGAAGTCTAGCAATTACGCTGTACGTAGAACTTCTGCAAGTAAAGCTGAATTTGAACATCAAGAGCAAAAAGTAGAATCAATGGACAGGTATTTAGGTAACTAGTAATTTAATTTAATTGATTTTATTTCAACTGAAATAGTAGCATATGTTTAATTTATCGTTGTTGGTAGGTTTTAAGTTCTTCCTGCTTATATATGTTTTTGTTACAAGATACTAATAAATGCTGTGCTGAATTATTTAGTAATGTCTTTCTGTAGTTCTCTTTTTTACCTCTTAGACTTACTTTCCTGTCTTCTGAGGTATAGGTTACTTTAATATTTTGTTAAACACCTATTGTCTGCTGAAAGATGCTAAGACTGAAGATTTATTAAGAATTCACAACAATTCTACGTATATGAAGTATAAAACCTTAAGTCTTGACAGGACTGTTAAGGTTTTTTTCATGTACATAACTTTCTGTTTGCGTGATTTGGGTATTTGAAATACCATGTAGAAGGTTTCATTCTGTTTGAGACTTAACTTTAATATTACAGCTATTAAGTCATAGATGCTTTGAAATTTCTACTTTATCCCTCTGAAAAAAACCCACATTGAAACAGAAGCAGTATTAAACTGCCGGGATAAATCTGAATAAGTGTAATGATTGTTGTTCATTTCGTAGAGCTGAGAAACTTGGTGCTGAAGGAAATCATAACAAATTTTACAACTTTAATATAAAACCTTTTTAAATTACAATATCCTCCTTCAGTATAACTGTATCTTTCATGATTTTGGAATAAGTCTTTGATTATATCTTTTTCCTACTATATCAGATGGTGTTCAAGAAGTGGCATATATTCATTCAAATCAGAATGTGGTTGGATCCAGCAAGGCTGAGAATCACTTGAGCCGGTGGGCAGTGCGAGATGTATTTGAGTTGAAGCAGTTTTCCCAGCTCCCTGCTAATGTAGCAGTCTGTAGTGCCAAGGTAAAGAGAAATGTTTAGGAAATGTTGTTTTTACTGTTTTTATTCTCTTTTTTCATCTTAGAAAGCTCTAACAAACTTGTTTTTTCTGTTAATGGCCACCATGTATGATCAAAGTCACTGAGCATGGGAAGAGGAGGATGCTCAAATGGAGGTCTAGTTAATTAGTTTTGTCTTTTGTGTTTTGGGTTGGTTTGTTTGGTTTTTTTTTTTTCCTTTTTACATTAGCCAGCTCTGAAAGAGTTGGGAATTAAGCAGCAGAGCACCCTCTGTGGGATTTTTCTGAGAGAAATGGTAGGATTAAAGATTGGGTGTTTGAGATCAAATTCTGTACCAGTTGGTCCTGGATCCATTTAACAAAAATCCACTTGCCACGTTATATGCTTGAATCCCTGTGGCATATAAAGTCAAACATAAATCAGTTTGCACATCACTCTTTTTTTGGGAGGGTGGGGGTGCAGTTGCCATAGCGGGTTAAAGTAATGGTCATTATTTTCTATGTTTAATGTCTGAAATGTAAAACTAGTGTTTACTGGAAGTGCTCATTTGCAGCAACAGATACATTTTATGCTTTTTGTTTGTCATGCATCTTACTTAATTACATTTGGAATACATACAAATCTGGAATAAATTCAGGTACAGCTTCCAGGTTTTTGTTCTTATTTCATAGTGGTTTTAATCTATGATGATTATCTGGACACTTTGTTGTTTGACTTGTAACAAACGTTTGCCATTTCCTAGACTGATTCTTAAGTTAAACCACAAGCACAGAATAAGTAATTGGAGAATGTGCAGTTTAGTATTTACAAACATATTAGTAATCACTACAAAAATTGTAGACAGAACACTAAGTTGTTCTGGGGTGTTGAACATTCACAGTGACTAAAAGAATTTCTTCCAGAGTTGTTGATGTACTGTATTTAATTAAGCCATTAGCAGGGATGCCAAAGAATTTTTGCACTGGGAAGATCAAACCAGACTAACCAGTAAAAGTGAGGCCTTTTCAATTCTAACACATTTGCATTAGAATGTCCCATATTAACAGAAAAATTGGTTAAAAAGAGTCAAGAGTATTGTGGAAAGGTCCTTATTTTATGGCAATGGCAGACATCATTAATAAAACTAAGCATCAAGGAAAGCAAACTTTGAAGAGAGCAATTTGAATACGTGTCTGTTCATCAATGTATGTTCAAAACTAGTTTATAGAACTCATTTGTATTGTTCATGTAACTTACATCTCATTATTTAGAGTTGTGTGACTGCAACTATTACAAATTAACCTCTCTAGTCAATTTTTTGAAGGTATCTGTTTTTCTCTCAGAAGCGACAGTAGTATCCATTTTCTTGGAGATTTAAGTAGGAAGAAAAGCATCAATAATTATGGAGAGGGCTGCCTCTTCCTTTGCTTCCTGTTCTTTCTTTGACGTAGAGGCACTAATCTAGAAATAATCCCTAGATGGTTGCCTATTCTTAAATGTGGAGCTTTGAATTTTTTGTGCTCGGATTAAAAAAAAAGAGAGATGCCAGATCTTCAGAGACAACTTTGAAATATGATCTATTTAGAATATTACTGCTACTGTTTTCCTTTCTTCCTTATTTTATTTTTATTTTAAAAGGTGTTCTATGGAAAACATAATCATTATTGCTTTTCTGCTCATCGGTCTTTGTTGGTCATTTTTCACTTACTTGCCATCAGTTTAAGCCAAGACATTCACTGTCAGAGCAACTAATTGTGTAATAAGGAGAATGCTGATTTCAAATGAAGTTTAATAAAAAAGTTCTTCAACAGATAAAAATAGCATTATGTGTAATATTAAAAATACAGCTGAACACTTTAAATTTCCATCATTATTTTTGGTAAATAAAATTATGGTACTAAATACTGGAATGTTGATTGTAACCTGATAATTACTGAAAGAAAAAGAAAACTTTTGTCAGCTGAAGTTTGTCACTAGTGTTGCTTTCTAGCATCATTGTTCTAACTGTTTCTCAGAAATCTTTTAACTGCTCCTGCTTGCTCTGGGTATCAATGATCACATTCTTAATTAGAAGCTTTTTTTACAGTGTATTTATATTGAATCTTTATTTGATAGCATCATGAGGACTCCTGAATAATGCCCTGATAATATTTGTGTCCCTTTTTAGGCACATTTAAGCAAGTTGTCTTATGTCTAAGTAAGAGTGATCAAAAAGGGATCTCTTCCTCTCATTTCATACATAGATCTTTTGGGGACAAAAGTAAAATATCCTTTGTGCTGTTCAGTTCACCTGTGCCAACTGTCTTCCTGCTTTGCAGTTTTACTCTGCAATCTGTCTATAATAATGCATTTCTGACTTAATAGAGTTTAAATAATTTTTTTAAGAAATGGCTAATATCTCTGGGAAAGGAATGCAAGAACACTTAAAAGCTAGCAAAGTACTTCATTGAAGGGGATGAGCTGTAAATTAGAAAATACAGCTTTTCCTACAAATCTTAGTTGAAGACTGAGTGAAACATTTTTGCTTCTTGCTTATATATGAATCCAGAATGACAGGTGTAATGATGTTATAATAAGTTAGTAGGAGAAAGTAATAAATACTAAGCAAAAGTAATCAATTAAGATAACCTTTTGTAAGAACATTGACATTTTACTGACTTCTTGCTATTGATTAGTCATCTAATCCCACTTTGGCTTCACTAAATGCCCGTGAGCTTTAGGTTAAGTTCTTTAATTTCAGTAGTATATTTATGGAAATGAGGTGAATATGAGTAGCAGCAAAAATAAATTGATGGAAAGCAATATAAAAGAAGTTTTCCTCCTGGTTTTCTACTTGCAGTAGATAAAAGGCATATATATTAGGTTTATTAGTCCTTCCTTTATTGCTGAAGCATGGCAACTAATGTAGTCACTTGAGTTGCAGAAGCTGCTTAAAACTGGAGCAGGCTGCAAAACCTGTGAGGACTCTTCCTTCAAAGTGAGAGAGTTTGCATGGGAAGATCCTTGAGAGCCAAGGTAGAAGGGATGGGAGGCAGGGAGTTTTGTTCCTCAAAAGAGAACTTTGAAGGTATGTAGAACATCTTATTTAAGACCATAAGTAACTAATGAGTACGTAAGCTTTCATTTAAATTGGTTATAAAAAGTGTAAGATTTGAGCTTTGGGATAAGAAAATATCATCTTGGTGATAGTCTTTTTCCTTAATCTGACTTTAGAACATCTGTGTTAGATTTGGACTGTTGGCACTAATGTAATTCATAGTAAAATCTCTCTTAACCTTTTAAACTGTAGGTTTCAATCAAGCATTTTTTTTTTAATCCAGTAATAAGTAGTCTGTCCTTAATGTTACCTGTATTAGTATTCCTATAGCCCAGCTACCTTTTCTCTGAAGTAACAGAACATACTATTTTAACCTGCTATTGTTCTGTACCACGAAAGACTTAAGGAAACAAAACCTTGGTTCCTTGTATGAGAAATAGGTCTTGCTATTATTTCTGCTGTTCTTGCTTGCTTTGTGCTCCAGGTTCCATAACAGTCCTGGTACCTGGCTTCAAGACTGCTGCAGAGCCTTTGACTCTTCTTTCTCTCAAGGTGGTAGGGAGCACAGTTATACTGTTTTTTTTTGTTTTAAAAGGAATTGTGCAAATTGACCAGTTTAGTTAGAATGTTCACGTTTATAATACTGCATGCTTGTTCAATGTGTATTTCCATAAATTCTATATGACTATCGAAAACATAGTTAGGTAACAGCAATCAGAATATGAAGTCTTGATGTCAAAAAATAAAAATAGAACATCATGAGAGCTCTTACAACTTTTCAGCTATGAAAGGTGAGATAAAATCTAAAACTAGTAAAAGTATCAGTATAAAGTACACATAAAGTAAGAAAGAGAATAAACCGTATTTTGGTTCAATATCATTAGTCAAAATAAGTCCTGTCCAGCATCTGAATTAAAGAAAGATAACTATTTGAAGATACTTTGTATATGACAATAGTAGAAGCAAACAAATATGACAGGTTTTATCACATGATCCTGAGGAAACTAAAGTAAATTGTGGTTTTGGGAATATATTCCCTTTACCGTTGCATAGAAGTGCAAGAAGATTCTGTACCTGTAAATGAGTTGGAGTAGTGTTTTCAATTAAGAGAGATACTGTTGTCTTGTTATAGAGGGATCTTTTGTAAATAGTCATCTACAGTAGTGGATATCTGTTTATTTTGCAAGTATAATCAGGGAGGGACTTAAAAGATTAACAACTACTCTTTCTTAGATAGACATGGTATTTATATGCTTAGTATTTAAGGGATATCTAGAATTACAGTAAAAATATTCTAAAATACTACCAGCAGTTCATGAATTGTACATATTATCCTGTGTCTGAAGATTATCCGTATTCTGACTGTTTACCACAACTCATAGTGTCAGATCAATTTAGGTTTTGAGAATAAGGGACAGAAGAGCAATATGCTAATTGTCCCTCAAACAGTTGATGTTTCTGGTGGTGTCGCTTATGTGGAGCGCACTGAGGCATCAATAATTAGAGATGTTTAAGAGCCTTGGTAATCAAAACAAAGCCAGGGATTTTTTTTCCATGCAGAGATGTGGCAGACAACGATTCCTGAAGAAATTTTGGAGATACAGATTACACATCTTACCTTCCTCTGTAGTCCTAAAAATGTATTGTACATCCCAGAACCTAAGTGTCTCAGAAGGCAGTCAAGTGTTTCTTTTTGCCTCTATTTGTAATCTTTCATAGCAATTCCTAAGCATTAAGGCAGAAATTATGGTCAGTTCTGCGATACCTCCACGCAGAGATAATCACACCAGGCTTCAGTATTTTAAACATCTGAGGGTAGAAAATGTGTCTCATTTAGTGTGACAGATATGCACACCATTAAAAATTACTGAGAGTTGGTCCTTATTGCTTCCTTATGCATATGACTACAAAATACACTTGATCTGCTATTTCACAGAAGATTATTAGTAGCAGTGATTTTCTGGTTTCTTTGTAGAAGTCTGAGTGAGGAAAAAATATATGAAAAATTAATCTATTGGAATAAATTACTTGGTTTTCTGCATAATTTTGTGTGTAGTTTTTAGGCTTGCTTAATGTCATTGAGTCATCTTTGTTCTGAATTTTAGTTTCAACTCAGGTCTTCTGTTTGCACATGCGTTTGCTTAATGCAATGTTTGCACAAATGTTTTACGTAAGTATAGAATTCTGGAATAGGCTTTCTCTAGTCCCTATAAAGCTGAATTTGTGTAGTATTTCTTCAACAGAAATCGGGGGGGGGCTGGTTAGAGAATGGGGAAGACTTTAGAGAAGGCTTGGAGGCTTCACAAAAACAAAAAATGGGAATGGGAGACATACTAAATTTAAAAAACTGATGATGTCTCGCATTAGAGCTAATTCCACTTTTTAATATGTGGAAAAGTATTAGTCACAAGAACTTGTACTGTACCTGTTGAATATGTGGAGTCTTTTTTCAGTCAACTGCATGTTTTCAACTTAAGTTTACTTGAAGTTTTACTGAAAAGAAATGTACAAAGACAGCCATTCAATTGAGGATTAATCACTATGGCAACAGAAATGTGGTGACTGAAAAGGGGGAGGATGTATTCTCCCTTCAGCTTCCTGCCAGCTGTCATATTCAACCTCTGCGGCATGAATTCAGGCCAAAATATAGACTGTGACCAGCTCTAAGAAACTATATCTGTATTTTTATAAATTGGTACAAGAATCGCACTATAAAAGACGACTTAATCCTCTGAATTGGATGACAGACATTTGGCACTCTTGCCAGTGTTTGACGGAGAAATAACAGGATGCTTTGTAGTAAAACCTGGATTAATGGTGAACCCCTTTTTATGTTATTGCAATGTGGTGTAAATGAGAGAACTAAGCATGCTGTCAGCCTAGGAAAAAACATGCCCTTTGTATCTCCAATGCAGATTTAAGTGCTGTTGAGAGTACTGTAAATACAAAAGTTGTGTTATTAAGAACTCCTCTTTATCATATTTGTATTACATTGACATTTTGTAGATCATTTAAACAAAGACTTTCTATCAGTTACAGTAACTCTGATTGCAGTGTGTTTGCACAGCTTTCAGATTCAACAAGTTCAGATAGTTGTTTACAAAGAGTAGGCTTTTGGGAAATAACATTCCATTATCCTTGCTTTTCTAGGATGGGGGATGCTATTCAGTTTTAAAATAATTGTTCCCAAATGACTGGTCTGTAATGCTGCTTTGAGTTTACAGTTTCAGCTTACAGTGGGATTAACCATTTCAGTATGGCTTTTGTGGTGTTGTTTTTTTAAATGCTGCGAGCTCGTATGTGGCATTCTGTGAGGCATATAGTTGTATACCCATTGTGGTGTACGTGCATGGCTTTTGGTTTTGCTGCTGTTTGACGGAGGGATGAGAGGGCGAAAGAAGATAGGTGCAAGTCATAGAATCATAGAATCTTCTAGGTTGGAAGGGCCTTCAAGATCATCTAGTCCAACCATCAATTTAACTCTGACAAAAACAAAACAAAAACAAAACAAAACAAAAAATCACTAAACCATGTCCCCCAGCACTATGTCAACTCATCTTTTGAATACCTCCAGGGATGGTGCCTCAGCCACTTCCCTGGGCAGTCCATTCCAATGCTTAATAAACCTCTCAGTGTAAAAATTCTTCCTAATATCCTACCTGGACCTCCCCTGGCTCAACTTGAGGCTGTTTCCTCTTGTCCTGTCACCTGTGACTTGGGAGAAGAGACCGACCCCTGCCTCTCCACACCCTACTTTCAGGTGGTTGTAGAGAGTGATAAGGTCTCCCCTCAGCCTCCTCTTCTCCAGGTTGAACAACCCCACCTCCCTCAGCCTCTCCTCATAAGGCTTACGCCCCAGACCCCTCACCAGCTTCGTTGCCCTTCTCTGAACCTGCTCCAGCACCTCCATGTCTTTTTTGTAGTAAGGGGCCCAAATCTGGACACAGCACTCGAGGTGGGGCCTCACCAGTGCCGAGTACAGGGGGACGATCACCTGAGTCCTAGTCACCACACTGTTCCTGATACGGGCCAGGATGCCATTGGCCTTCTTGGCCACCTGGGCACACTGCTGGCTCGTGTTCAGCCGACAGTCAACCAACACCCCCAGGTCCTTTTCTGCCAGGCAGCTCTCCAGCCGCTCTTCCCCAAGCCTGTATCACTGCGTGAGGTTGTTGTGACCCAAGTGCAGGACCCGGCACTTGGCCTTATTGAAACTCATCCCGTTGGCCTCGGCCCATCGATCCAGCCTGTCCAGATCCCTCTGCAAACCCTTTCTACCCTCCAGCAGGTCGACACTCCCACCCAACTTGGTGCCATCTGCAAACTGACTGAGGGTGCACTCAATACCCTCGTCCAGATCGTTGATAAAGATGTTAAAGAGAACGAGTCTGAGTACCAAGCCCTGTGGGACACCACTCGTGACCGGGCACCAGCTGGATTTAACTCCATTCACGACCACTGTCTGGGCCCAGCCAGTTTTTAACCCAGTGGAGAGTACTTCCATCCAAGCCATGGGCAGCCAGTTTCTCCAGGAGGATACTGTGGGAGACTGTATCAAAGGCCTTGCTAAAGTCCAGGTAAAAAGCATCCACAGCCTTTCCCTCATCCACCAAGCGGGTCACTTTGTCATAGAAGGAGATCAGGTCCTGGCTGGGCCGTCCTGGCTGGGCCCAATCACCTGGGCATCCTTCATGCGCTGCATAATGGCACTCAGGATGATCTGTTCCATGACCTTCCCAGGCACTGAGGTCAGACTGACAGGCCTGTAGTTCCCTGGATCATCCTTCCGACCCTTCTTGTGGATGGCCATCACATTTGCTAGGCGCCAGTCAGCTGGTACCTCCCCAGTTAGCCAGGATGCTGGTAAATGATGGAAAGTGGCTCAGTGAGCACTTCTGCCAGCTCCCTCAGTACCCTTGGGTGGATCCCATCTGGCCCCATAGACTTGTGTATGTCTAGGTGTTGGAGCAGGTCCCTCACCACCTCCCTTTGGATTACAGGGGCTTCATTCTGCTCCCTACCCCTGTCTGCTAGTTCAGGGGTCTGGGTACTTAGGGAACCCCCTACTCTACTACTAAAGACTGAGGCAAAGAAGGCATTAAGTACCTCAGCTTTCTCCTCATCCTTTGTCTCTACGTTACCTCCCATATCCAGTAGAGGATGGAGGTTCTCCTGAGTCCTCTTCTTGCTACTAATATATTTATAGAAATTCTTTTTATTGTTTTTAACATCCAGCGCCAGGTTAAGTTCTACAGGGGCTTTGGCCTTTCTAATCTTTTCCCTACATAACTTTACTACACCTTTGTAATCTTCCTGAGTGGCCTGCCCGTTTTTCCAAAGGCCATAAACTCTCCTGTTTTCCCTGAGCTGTGACCCTATCTCTTTGTTCAGCCAGGCTGGTCTTTTCCCCCAGCGGCTTGCTTTACAGTGCACAGGGATGGCCTGCGCCTGAGCTTTTAAGACTTCCTCCTTGAAAAACACCCAGCCTTCCTGTACTCCTTTGCCCTTCAGTGCTGCCTCCCAAGGGACTTTCCCAACCAGGGTTCTGAACACGCGAAAGTCTGCCCTCCGGAAGTCCAAGGTGGAGGTTTTGCTAACCTCCTTCCTTACCTCTCTAATAATTGAAAACTTGACCATTTCACGGTCACTAAGCCCTAGATGGCCTCCGACCACCACATCTCCCACTAGTCCCTCTCTGTTTGTGAGCAGTAGGTCTGGCGAGGCGCCCCCCCGGTTGGCTCACCTACCAGTTGTGTCAGGAAGTTATCTTCCATACACTCAAGGAAGCTCCTAGCGTACCTTCCCTCTGCTGTGTTGTATGTCCAGCAGATATCCACAGGCTTCTGCTGAAATAAGCAACTACCTTAGCTTTGAATTCTGAGATAGTCTGATTGTCTCCTCTCATTCTCAACAGTAATAATAACTATATTGATTTTTGGTCAGATATATGCCATATCACTTTCTTGCACCAAATAGGAGTTCTTTTTGTTAAAGAGTCAGCAAATTAAATAAAGCTACTCCCAATGAGAAATTCTTGCTCCGTTACCTGATTGGAGAAGAAACAGACTCAGAAGTAAATGCAAAATAGAACACAATCCATTCTCAGTTGACTTAGTAGTCAATTCTTCACTACCAAGCAAAAGATTAGAGTTTATGGAATGTCCTCAGTCTTGGTTTATCCAGCAGAAAAGCTGGATATGACAACCAGGGGAAAATAACTACATATTACTCTGATAAAATTTATTTACTTTTATCAGCAGGTATAGATAAATATTTGTCTCTCGATGTCGGCAGAATATTTTGGAGTAATTTTTACCCAGAATAAGTCTTACATTTTTCATAGCTTGAAAAAGATTTCGGGTATTCGTCTCCTATGATACAATCAAGTATTAGATACCTTTGTATTCAGAGTGAACATCCTGAGTAGCTTTGTTCAGTTCAGAAAGTTTGGGTGTAAGTGTGATTGTCCTGGAGCGTTCTAGAATTTTAAGGTAGGTTAGCTTCATTTTCTAAGACAATTGAGGTACTGACCGTTAGCTATGCAATTACCTTTAATTCTCATTCTGCATTCCTATTTTGTTAGAACCGTAGACAAATGTAGTCTGAGAGAGACTGCTTTTCAAGGGAAAATTAATGTCTACATCAGAAATAATTCTAAAATATGATATGATTCAGGCTTATTTCAAACTGTGAAATGTGTAAGTCGCCATACCCCTCTGAAGTACCTAGTTTCTTCAGTAGTCTACACTCTGTAAGTAGAAGAGCAATTATGGTTTATTTCAGGTGAAGGTGAAATCAGGTGAAGGTAGAGACATTCTCTATTTGCTAACTTTTTTTGTTTTGTTATCTTGACCATATGGACCTCATTTTTAGAGAAACTACATGAAATTTTATGTGTGCACTATTATACTTTATATTCCTTGGCATGCAGAATAATTTAGGAAGAAATTCTTGTTTGATGTGTGTATGTGTAGAAGAGAGAAGGAAACAAGACCACATATGAACAGTCAGGTAGCAAACATTTCAAGGTATTTATAGATGTACTGACAAGTAGACATAGGTAAAATAAAAACAATATCTAAGAATACCATATGTTCAAGAAAAGCATATAGAAAGATCTTAGTCATTCGTAGATATTATGGGGGGGGAAGGAAAACTAACAGGGAAAAAGATTAACTAAAATAATTTAGACTTGTAATTTGGTTCACTGTAATGCAGTAATTATCACCTGATGGAAATAATGGCAATCATCTGAAACCCACTGCAACTCAGTTATCTGGAGAGTCATGTGTTCTCTCAGGTTTTGAGGGGAGTGGGAAAATACAAAGTATAATATGGCATAAGGGTTTGTTATTTGCTTGCAAAGTATGTTTTAAGAGGACGGACATAATGAATTCACTGTTTCATGCTTTTGTATGATTTAGGTGACACGGCAGCTAGAGATTTGAGAAGGCCTTTCTTGTTTGTTTTAGAAATGAAAACAAACAGTGAAACTGTGCAATGGAAAGTATCCTGGATATCTGGCAGCAGTGGTTTCATGCGTGCCTGAAGAGAAAAACCTCTTAACTCTGTTTCAGCTGTGAGTGGGGAAGTGCTGAATCTCTTTCTCCTTTTTTCTCTACTGTTCTTACTCTTAGCCTCTGCTCAGTTGCTCTCCCTTATGTTTTCATCTTGCTATACGTACAAAGATGAATATTGTTCTCTTTTGCTTTGCTTGAAGGGGCTAAAGAGAGGAAAAGGGAAATCACAGGCTTAAGGTGACCGGTCATCTCAAGTCATGTCTGAGGATGCTTGTATGCGGATTAGCATTCATTGCTCCAGAGTGCAGAGCCACCTCTTTATGCCTGTTATAGGAAGAACAGATACTGAAATTTTGTACCGTCAAAGATAGACAAAAATTGGTAGGTCTATATAATTTTTAAAACCGCTGTAACGGTGCGGCAAGAGACAGATTGTCACTTGGAGCTAACAGATCCAAGAGTTGTTGCAGATTCAAGATGGAACCTCTAAGTAGAAGTTAATGCTGGATTGTGGCACGTAAATTCTTGCTTGATGTTCAGCTGCATGTCTTCATTCTTCTTGAAGAGCGCTACCCTTAAATGTGAACTGATGTGGGACTCTAAATCTGCAGATTCTGCCATTTTTGCTGGACTCTTGATTACAATCTGTATTTGATATGTAACTCAAATGGAAATTTGTTATTGGTATTCAAAACTTGTTATATACTTTTAAGAACTAGGGACATCCCTGACAGAAGAAGTAGTGGTGGAGGAAAATATCTTCTGTGGTAGGAAGATATAATGCATTTATGTTGAAAACCTGATAGACTAAATGGAACATAAAAGGTGAAAATGAATGCTTTCTCCAGTGTATTTTTTTTATGTGCGGTGAGAGTCCCTAGGTGTTTTGTGAATATTTTAAAAACTATTTTCTGCACAACTATGTAGTAATCGCTCTTGTTTCCCATTGCAATATATAGAAAGCCTCTTCAGAGTAAGTGCAGCAAAAGAAAAGGGAATAGGTTAAGACAAGTGTAAGACAGGAAGGAATGACTGCACTTCTACATGTTGTATTCCTTAGTTTGCAATAGCACTTCACAAATACATTTTACTGCACTTTCATTAACTTTATTTCTTTCCATTTACTGGGGTATTTTCTGTACTGTAACCTTTTTTCACCTAGTTTTTTGAATCCAGAAAATGTTGCCTTCTACTATCCAACTTTCATCTGTAGCCCTTTGTTTTATATGTATGCCTTTGAAAAGAAATTGTTAATTTCTTTTGTGCGCTTCCACATTGTCAAGAAAGTCTTCATACAGAGTCCAAAGTTGAATAAAACAGTAAAAATGTTACATTCAGTAAATCAATAGAATTTTTTTGGTTTTGATATCAAAGGAATTATCTTGCTGTACTTTTTTTCCCCTGCCAAGATACCAGTTTGAGAAAGGAGAAAATGTGAAGAATGCACAAATGTATAATGGTGTTAAAGATAATTCAGTATAGATGCACCTAATTTATCAGGTGACCAGTAAGTATATGGTCAAGTTTAAGTGAAAATTTTCCACTTTGAACAGTGGAAATTTCATAACATGCACTGCAAAGGCATAATGTCTTCAATATAGTTAAACATTTAGTAGACTAATTGCTTTCATGATTGCTGACAATCTTTTTGTAAAAATTCTTTTAAATACAGGTAGCAGGTACTGTATGCTATATTAAGTATTTCCTTACCTTTACATCATGTGTATTTCAGATCGCTAATCAGAAGATGTGCTATGCAGTGCATGAAGAGTATGTTTTAACACAGAGTATGTATGTATGTGATGGTACAATGTCTGGAAAGAATGCCTTTGGATTTCTATGCTGTGATTTTTAGTTGTCATTCAGAATAATTTATTCATAAGCATGTATTTGAAACTTTTAAGCATATTTACATTTTAAAGTGAGAGAAAAACATGCTATTACTCATTTAGGCACCAGATGGAATCTTAATTCCAGCAGAAATAATTCATGTTGCTATTTGTGCAGTTTGATTAATTTTTTTTTGACTATTTTTCTTCTCCCTGTGTTAAATTGGTTAACATTTTTCAGTAGTTACATGGCTGAGCCATAAAGCAAAGCCAGACTTGCTTTTTGGCAAAACAGTTGGATTTTTTTGACAAAAAAATGTGTCTTGTTCCTCTTAATTTTTTTCTCTCTCCCCCGTCTCTCTCCCCCGTCTCTCTCCCCCGTCTCTCTCCCCCGTCTCTCTCCCCCGTCTCTCTCCCCCGTCTCTCTCCCCCGTCTCTCTCCCCCGTCTCTCTCCCCCGTCTCTCTCCCCCGTCTCTCTCCCCCGTCTCTCCCCCCTCTTTCTCCCCTCTCTCGTCCTCAGATATGCTTATCTACTAATCACTACCGTCTTTTCAGTTTTCCAGTAATGATTTGAAAATGCTGTAGTCAGATCTTACATCATTAAAATGCTTTTTCAAGAAGTTCAGCAACGCTTATACTTACCTAAGTATATAAATTAGTACACAGTACTTTAAGTTAAACAAAGTATACTTCCACATGCACAGAACACATCATGTATGAAGAATTTTTGTTTCCTTTATTATTCCATTCTTTTGGTTGTAACACTAGTTCATAAAGGGTATGACATTCAATAATATAAATAGATTGTTAAATGTGCTAGTATCAGTAGTGTAAGAACAAGAGTCAGCAGCTCAGTCTTGCTTTGCAAGATTGCCTTATGCGTATGGTATACCTGATAATTCAAATGAACAAGACCAGTGCAGTAAAGTCAACATGGAATTTCATGTAGGAGCAAATAATGGGGGCACACACACACACGCTAGTTTGGTAGAGAAAGTGCTTGACAAATTGAAAATAAAAAAGTGAAATGTTTATCATGAATTAGATGTCAATCAGTGAGTTAGAAGGCAAACATTGAATCAGAAAGCAGTTAGCTCTGGGAGGGAAGAATTAAGGCGAGTAATACATGAAGCCAAAGTCATAAGGAAGCAAATAGTGTGGGATGTTGACAGTGCTGGAACGCTGACTGAAGTTTTCACCCCTGTCTAATGGTAACGTTAGTAGAAAGATACGGGGAATATTTTCATCTATACATGTGTCAAGTTTATCTCTATGTAGAGCCTCATCTGTGTATCACTCAGAGTAACAAACTTGAGGTTTGATCTTTAACAAACGTAGAGACGTCTTAAGGAAAACTGAAATAAGTGGTTTAGTTTTACTGACAAAATGTTTACTGTTTTTTATAAAGAAATTATTGGATTTGGGATTTGGGTGTTAGATTTAAGTTGGCAAGCTTTCAAAAACATTTACAAGTTCAACAGAGCCAATTACTGTGTTTTAACCTAACTGGGTGCCATTGAATCAATTGGCTTTGCTCCTGAGAAGCTGAGAAGTTTTTGAAGAGTAGCTCACAGTGGCCATGGGCTTTCACTGGCATTAGCTCCTGAGGCTCTTGGGGTAACTTGTTTGTAGTAACTTTTTCTACCTTCAGAAAAAAACTTTGAACAGCCAATTTAGGTAAAAGAAGAGGAGCTATTTGTGTGTATATGGTGGTATTTTGCTGTTATTCTTTCAGGTTTGGCAGTGTGGGTCAATGCACTTAAAAGTTTTGTACTTCCAGAACTAAATATGCCATTTGTGACTTTATTTGCAATTAGCAGTACTTTTTACATTATTCTAATTCTCTGTAAAGACAAGCAATTTTACAACTTTCAGTGTGTTTACAAGATTTGGCTTTTTTCCCAAAGAGATTTTTAGTCTTCTGTGTTTGAACAGATGTGTAAATCAAAGTGTTACTGCCTCATACACTTCGGTCTTGTTTAATAAGAGGTAGATGGATGCACATTTATGGAGGTCTAAAATACTTTTAAGACAGGCATTGATATGGTTAGGCTTGTATTCTACACAAATTGTGCTTGCTTGAATTAAACTCCGCAATCCTGATTTCCTGACAGAGTGACAAATATGCTGGGTCTTATAATAGTGAGATCTGGACGCTATAAATATTTTTCATGCAAAAATTCCATCAAAATAAATATATTTTAAAACTAGCATTGCTTTCTCCTTTCAAAATACATTTTTCAAGTCAAGTTCTATATTACCTATGTGTATCTTTAAAAAAACCCAAAACCAACAACAAAAAAAACAAACCAAAGGCATTTTAAATGCCTACAGAATTAGTAAGATAACTGTAGAATATGCTATATATCACATCTGCTAATTCAATCTTAATTTCGTTACTATCGTAACATTATTATTGGGAGATGAGTGTGGGTTTTTTTTAAATCTTAATTGGGGCCTTGGTCTCAGTTTTGTATAGTAAAACTTTTAGTAATGCAGTGAATTTTTAATCTTTGAAGTTGAGCATTTAGCTTAAAGAATGAAAACTTATGCCTGTAGGTCCCTTACTATTAACATCTCTCTCTTTATGCTAGTTTGAGGTTACTTGCCAATGTAATGGATTGAGAACAGATGTGATATCCTAAAGCTCAAGAACATTGTGAATGGCCCATGGAAATAAAGGAAGCGGACATGGATCAAATAGAAACACATTGGGAAGAAAAATTGTAGATCTAAAACCAAATTTTGAGCTGCAGATGACAAGGTGTGAACACACTTTGTGTTTTCATCTCTCAAGTAGTGTTTGTAGGGGGATTCAGGATATCACTAAGCAGTTATTCTTTCCCCTGATCTCACTTGTGGGGGGAAAAAAAAAAAAAGTAATACTGCTTTTCTGTTTTTCCCCGCTCTTCAAACACATAATTTAATTTTCCTGTATCCCCTGGCTTGCCTTTTGGGAGAGGCGAAACTTTGTCAGGAATTTGTGAGAATTTCTGAAAAGTAACTAAGGTATAAATAGGATTATATTTTTGTGCAAGTTGTTGATTGTCAATGCATGATGAGTTGATCTGTAACAGGATCTTCTTGAATTTGATAGAAATATTAGCTTTCTTTAACCATTACATTTAAAAGTGTAATCTTACCAGTTTTATCAGTACTATAATGGAAGTGTAACGTAATTTTTTTTCTTGTGTTCAGTTACAGGTAAGTATAGTGATACTTCGTCAAAAGCATATTTACAACTCAGAATAATTGTGTATGTGCATGTAGAGATTGTGCTATTGACAAAAATAATTCTACCTTAACTTTGGTATCTTTGAATGGTGTTGTGATTATTTACAGTTTTTCTTTTAGTGTTAACTTGTTAAAGTACCTGAAGAGTTCTGAATATGTACCATGCAAAAATTGTGTAACATACAGTAATAAGCAAGCAGGAAACAGTGAATCCAAATAGTTCATTAATTTTGATACAAGATATCTTCCTGCATTAATTTATCTATTAAGACTGCATTAACACTTTCTATTTTATAGTAATATTTGGAGGTTGTAATATTTATAGTAATATTTGGAGATTTGGATCCTGTGGTGCAGAATTAAGTGTTTGTATAACCCCTGTTTATGCATTTAGAGAGCTTATAGAGCTCTTTCATTTAGCCTCACAACCCATTTGGAAACATCCCAGCTTATTCTTAGAGAAGACTTTCCTTCAGTGTCCCTGGAAGTTTGTGACTGAGAAGGGAGTTTTACACTGCAGTTCTGAATCCCATTCTTGGCACTATAACTATTGAGTGCTAGCTAAGAGTAACAGAATTGGACACAATAGAGCTCATCACTATGTCCCAGACACAGCTGTTTTAACAATTTCCATGTCTGATTTTACCAGAAAAATGAAGAAAACCCAGAAGACACAGCAGAGAACAACATCTTTAAGGGAGGGCAAGAAGTGTTGGTGAACAGTAAGCAGCACCACCTGTATGTTATGCATCCTGTGACCCAGAAAACCAAAAAAGTACACAGAGTAGGTTCAACCACCTTCTTGATTGGAAAGACACCCAAAGAAATCCGCAGGTGAGACTACTTCAGTGAGATGGAAGTGAAATTCTGAGCTTGAAATGAACTTACCTATGGGCAGTTGCTTTTATCTTTGTTTCACCCGTACTCAGACGATATTGATGATTTTCTGTGGCAAGAGCAGAACTAATGGGAAACTTCCACTCACTATACAAAGAGTACCATAATTGATTAATAAAATCAGTTGAACCCACAAATCACTTTTAACTGTTGACTTAATGTGTCATATATTACATAGCTGTGCAGATGTCATCACCACCAGTATTCGTGGTCCGTGCACCATGCAGTACTACAAACAAATGTTTAAACTGTATAGAAGCGAGAAATTTTACAGTGAGCTTCTGACTGCCTACTGGTTTTGCCCAGCTCTCATCACTTCCATTGAAAGACTGTTAAAAAAAATTGACTTTGTATTTATTTTTTAACTTGAGGCTCAATATTTTTAATATGTTGTTTCTCTCCTTATGTTTGGAAGGATAGTAATTTTTATGTCTTCTTTTTTTCCTTTTTTCCCTCCATACTATTTCTGTTATTAATATAAATACTGAAATTCCATTGTTACCTAGATAGAAGTTCAACAGCAATAGCCAATGTAGAAATAGAAAGCAGAAAGCTGTAGCTAACTAGGCAAACCTATAGAACTGGGATTTGGTATATAATTTTAATTTAGCCATGAGACAAATGAATTACCATATGAGAGTTGGTATCTAGGTAACATCTCTAAGTGTTCGGGATCTGTCACATTAGCCAACTGGCCTCAGCTATCCAAACTGTTCTTGTTGAAGTGCCAGACTTGCTTCCTACTATGCCTACTGAAAATTCTAAATATTTAAGAGGCAGGTAGAGGAGAGCCCCTCATGTTAAAAATATACAAAATTATAATCATAGTTATCAATAATTTCCTGAGGTAAAAATTTTCAAAGGCAGTGAGGTAGTTAAGGGTGTTATTCCAAGATCCTAAGCCATTTCTAGCAAAAAGCTTAAGCACACTCACTTAAAGGCGAAGCAGGTCATCTGTTAGCACCTTGCTCGCAGTTGTACTTTGTTGTACATCTGGATCCACTGCGCAATGAATTAAGATAGTTAGGTGCCTCAGGTTGATGTATTGTAGTTGTAATGCTGAGCGGGAAGCTGTCTGCAGTCACCACACACAAATGATCTAGCTGGAACTAGCCAGTCAAGCAGTGTTTGAAGCTAAACAGAGTTAATTCTCACTGCTACTGGAGCCCTCATACAGGAAAGGCAACATGTTTCATACCCGTTCTCTGACAAGGGAGCATAAACCCACCTTTCCAGCCTTCCATTTAGGTTACCTGATCCCAAACTATGACTGACTTGATTGGGATGTTCTCCTTTAGGTAGAGCTTAGCCTCTTAGCAGAAACAAGTATTCCATAGCTCACTAGATCGAGGACGGAGGGGACAATCCCTGTTTCCTGTGAATGTGTTTATCCAGCTCTTGTTTAGCAAGTGTTTTAAAGGAGTTTAAGCAACTCCTTTGTGGGTTTTTTTCCCAAAGAAGTCCTCTGCTGTCTGTCCATCTGTGTCCTTCTGAACTCTGGCCCTTTGGTTACGAAATCTTACCTACACTGAAAGTCAGTAAATCTTTTAAGTCATAAGCTGAGGAAATCACACTGCAGTTTGGGATTCAGAAGTCACTTCAGTTCTAAGGTCATTATTCTTTCTTCTCTTTGCTAATAAATACAAACAAAGGTACTAATAAGGAAGTCACATTTAGTGATTACTTTCTGGGATATGAAGTACATGAGTTGAAGGAACTGGTTTAAAGCTGGTTTTGTTTCTAGTTAAAGGTGTCAATGCATTTTTCTTTCTTGAAAATCACAGGAGACAATTTGAGGAAATGGTATCCCACTTTAATATGGGATCAGTGGAAGAACTGGCAGAACATATTGCAAAAGCTACATCAGAAACAAGGCAGAAGATGTTAAAGGAGTTCTATGGTTCCAAGCATTCAGAGGTGGAGTCTTTCTTCCCAGTTGAAATACCAGCACAAGCTTCACATGACTATGAGGCAAGAGAATTAGGTACAACACACTCTGGAAAAAGAAAACCCATTGTTAATCTTCAGAAGTCTAAGTCTAGTTCTTCATCAGCTAAAGGTCTACTTCTGAGCGGAACTACAGAAACACAGAGCCAGCAGAGCCATAAGGGAGATGGAGAGCAACTTCACAATGACTCCTACATGCAAGATATGTGTGTTGATGCAAAATATAAACAATCGCCCAGTGTTGCTACTCAACATATTGAAAGGAGAAACAGTCAGGCATTCAAGGATTTTATGGTATCTGGCTCATTAAACAGTAGATTAGAAATAATTGAAGTGCTGTCTCTAAAAAGTTGTGAAGGACAGCAGGACTCCAGAGGAACACAGCTGCCAAGAAAAAGATCCCTGTCTCACTCAGAAAATGAGGAGAGAAAAACTCAGACTTGTAAGAAAAAGTCTTTTGTGGACTTACTTGGAGATACCTCTATTCTCAATGACCTCTTCAGAAATGATGGAGACAGACCTACAGAATCACCAAAGAGATTCCCTTCAGGGCAGGTAGAAAAATCAAAGGAGAGACCAAAAGACTTCTGGGACATGCTAAATGAGCAGAATGAGGAGAGCCTCAGAAAACTCACAGATACAGCAGTCATAGAGAAGCTATGTGAAAGAGCATCTCATCCCCCAGTGACAGAAGAGAGAGAAATGTGTGAAAGTTCTCTTTGGAAAAAAAATGAAAATTTTCTATGGAAAAAATACAGTCCAGACAATTCAGATGAACTATCCACTGCTACATCTTGTAATGTAGTAAAATGAAACTTTTCTATGCAAGTTGCACTATAATTATCTTAGTTAAACATTAAAATGTGCACAACTTCAGCAGTATACAGCAACATGTGATACCTCCTTGAAATTAGAGGTGAAGTGATGAATTCGTATTTATGATGATACAAATTTACATTTTACAGGTGTGAATATATATGTACTTACATATATAATATGTAGTACATATGTGCATCTATAATACATATATGCTATATATTATTGTAAGCTATGATATATTAATTTTAAATAAAACTTTTTAAAATGTTCTGAGTGCACTTTGCTTTCTTGCATCCTGATTTTATTTCTAGACTCAGTAGCAGTACTAAGTAATATTTGCCCTTTACTTCTGTTTGGATACCCTCAGTCATCTCAGCAGAATCTAATGATATTCAAAGGATTTGACAATGGTACTCCATGTATTTTCTGAGCTATTGGAGACTCAGGGACTTCATGAAAGAGAGATGATGTCTTTGTCTAATAACTTTTGATGGATTTTTTTTCTTCTATGACTTTGCTTAGTTTCTCTGATGCTGTGGAGCTTCTAATTATCTTCACTATCCTATAGCAGTTAAGTTTCTCAGCTTGCTTGATGTGAAAAATCACTAGTTTTTGTTTGTTTGTTCTTTTCCAGTGCAAGATCTACAGCACATTAAGTGATGTTAGGTGTCAGATTTCATCTTTCGCTACACTTTAATCTCCCCTTTTTTTTTTTTATAGGCTTTTTTCATGTCTTTATGAGGTGGTGTAGTCTGGACAATACTTAGGTGGTGTTTAGTTTCCTATGCAAGGAAAGAAGAACAGGAATGGTATTTTAAAATAAATAAATAAAAAATACACTGTTTCCTAGTGAATTTCAGGAAGAATCTAATGTCATTCAGTAATTCAGACTTACCATTGTCTCTGTTTCATGTATTTGAGTATCTGATAGGGAAAAAAAAATACGGTTTATCCTGGGAAAACTTAGGTTTTCCTTGGCTTAAATGTAACAAGTTTTGTTTTGAGAACATTGTATTCTGAAAAACTTTTAAATACATTGTTGTATTGCATATGCAATACTACATCAGTTTGCTTCAATATGATACTTTAATCATTTCTGCAGCAGGGACAACCTATGAGTGTGTCTTGGGGACACTTCACCAAGGGTGTTGCTTACCACATTTGAAGAATGCAAATTAGACTAGGCACAGCAGTTAGCTACCTGAGGACATTTCAAGAACTATGGGATCATAGAATTATGGAATGGTTTGGGCTGGAAGGGACCTTCAATTATATCATCTAGTCCAACTCTTGTGCTGTGGGCAGGGACATCTTTCATGAGACCAGGTTTCTCAAAGTCCCATCCAACCTGATCCTGAATACTTCCAAGGATAGAGCATCCACAACGTCTCTGGGAAACCTGTTCCAGTGTCTTGCTACCCTTACACAGAAAAACTTTCTTCCTTATGTCCAATCTAAATCTACCATCTTTCAGTTTAAAACCATTGCTCTTTGTCCTGTCACTACAGGCCCTAGTAAAACATCTTTCTCGGTCTTTCTTATAAGCCCCCTTTTAAGTATTGGAAGGCAGCAATAAGATCACCCTGGAGCCTTCCCTTTCCCAGGCTGGACATCTCCAACTGTCTCAGTCCAGCCCTCTGACCATTTTTGTGTCCCTCCTTTGGACCTGCTCTAATAAGTCCATGTTTGTCTCAGACGCCAGAGCTTCATGCGGTACTCCAGGTGGGATCTCATGAGAGTGAATAGAGTGGGATAACTACCATGCAAAATTGACGCCCGGAGGACTCCTGTAGCGATCAGTGACGGTTAATTATGAAGGCTCAGTTAATCACCCAGTTTCAAGTTGGACCATTTTCTCAAGCCGCTCCATTACCTCATTTGTGCAGATGACCAGCAATTCAAGGAATAAATAATGACCCGAGTACACTGGGTGTGCACAGCATTCATCCCTTCACCACTGAAAGAACCTGTGTTACTGATCATATCCCACTGTTTAAGTCTGTTGCCCTTTGAGCCTACTTTCAGGTAGGCAGCAGGAGGCAATTGTTGACACATTCCTGATGGCATTCTGTTTTTGTCAGCAGGCTATCTTGTGGCACACAATGGGCCTTAATACAGGTATGGACACAGGAATGTCTGTTGGTTCTACTGTGAAGGCTGTTGAAGAAGCAGCTTATGCAGCAGTCTATGCTTGAGGGAAGCACTGGTGCCCGTCCCTGCTTTATGCCACCTCTGTGAGGTAGGTAGATTTCTGTCAGCGCTGGGTATTGTGCGTTCCTCTGGCTTTGGCGTGACAGCTGCTGGGTGCCTGTTTTGGCTGCTGTGATTCAGCCCAAGCGAATGTATTTACATGTCTTACGCATTTGACTTTATCCTCAGCACTAGAGTTGAAACGGGTCTGGTTATGATCATAGCACTTCTCACAACATCAAATTTGTGTGCTATTACTTCACGCTTACAGCTTTCAGGGCAAATAATTTTTATGTTGGGCTTTTTAAACATTAGTTTTGCCCAACAGTTCACTAGTGCTACGCAGAGCTGCAGACCCAGGCTTTCAGAATAAAGATGTGTAAAACTGGGATAAGGCCCTAACTTCTCTCTCTGATGCATGTGTCAAATGCATGTGTTACCAAATAGAATAATGGATAATAATTTTTTTTTTTACCCAGTTGTGAATAAACACAGGCTGCCCCCATTCAACTACTTATATAACAGAACATATGCATTCTTTGTCTTAACATGGTGAGGAACATGACCTCCAGGTTCCACTTAGCATTTTGGATGTAAAACATAGATAAATCTATAAATCTCTGAGAAGATAATAAATACTTTCCAAGATGTACTTGGGGTGGGGGGGAAAGCTGCTGGATCTCATTTTTATTGCAATACTTAATATAATATTAGTATTTCAGAAAGGAAGGTTCACTTTGCCAGTTGTTGAGAGTATGCAATGCATATATGGAGTAAGGAATTTCTTCTACATATTGACAAGTTATCATCTTACTCTTGAAATGCTGGCTGTAACAACATTTTTAAATGAAAACTTCTTCACAGGCTGAAGAAGTGGTTATTAGATAAGCAATGTCATATCCCATTTGCTGAATAGTCTGTCACATTTCTCAGTGTTACGGGATTGTGTGAAGGAGTACCTTATCATAACATATAACCAAAAGAGTCCAAGGCTTCATGTTGCTCTGGAAGCCTTAACCCTAATCTTTGATTTTTGTAAGCTTTGAAATCTCAAATATAATGCTGTATTAGTATAGGGTTTTACATTCGGTATACTGTATAAATTGTTTTATGTGAAGGGTAAATGTTATGAAATTTTCAAAGCTTGGACACTGAAACTGCACAGCAGCAGTCTGTGAACAGTGGTGGTTTTTGTGGTCTGGATGACTGCCCATTGGAAAATAAGCTTAAATTTGATCTGGAGCAGCTTCTACTTTAGGTCATGGGAAGCTGTTGCAGGCTTTGCTCTGTCTCTGTGCTAACCATTATGTGCTTATTGTAAGTGGAAGCCATCTAAAAACTTAATTGGGTAATCTGACTTAACTACCTGGAACAAGGAGCCCAGTATTTAGCATACATGATAAAGCTGTAAGAGGCTTGGTCTTTGCAGACAACTAACATGAGTAAGATAAGTGTGTTCCCTAACTGTTTCTCTTACCCCGAATCTATGCTGTTACCATTGTATTCTCCCCAGTGGTATTTAACATACAAACTGAAACTAAGGATAGTCAGCTGGAGCAGCTTTTAAAAAAAAGTCTCAAATAAGAAAAAAAAAAGAAGCTGTAAAACTGTTAGTTATTGATACATTTGAATTATGTACAGCTGAAGGAAGTCAGCTTAAGAGAGGGAATAGGTGCATCCATCTTGATGTTAAGAAATAGGACTTAAATTAAGGCCTTTTACGGGTAGCATCATTATTGGTTTTCTTTCCAGCAGTCTTCTGCTTTGAGAGACAAACTCCCACATAGCTAAAGAAGAGAAGATTTGGTGGAATGAAGAATATGACCACCAAATACACAAAAAGGCTGTTGTACAAAGTCGCATTGTGTCCAGAGCAAAAAGAGAAGAGTTAAGTGGCTTAAACTGCACCAAAGGTACCTGGTTAGATAACAGGAAAACTCTGAAAGGGTAAATGTTGTATAATAGGTTACATAGTGCCAGTATTGGAGGTCATCAAGAATGGGGAAGAAAAATATCTGTTAGAAATTGCACAGGTAAAAATGATCTTATTTTAGGCCAGAAGGAGGGACTAGTAACTTCTCCATCTGAAGGCCAGAAGGGGCTAAATAAGCTAGTTTATTTCAGTTGATATCAGGGCACTAGAGGGAGGTTTCACCTGAGGCACTAGTTTGTCAGTCATGGTCTAAATGAGTGGATACCAGGGAGGGAAAAATCTGATTGAGTTAGGCAAGATTTCTCAGTTTACTTCTTTTAGAAGAGCCTCAGAATGGCAGAACTGTATAGGTACAAGGCTGAACTGCAGGGCTGATTCCCAAGTACAAAGCTTCATCATTGTTCTGAAGTGATCAGGTAATTATATTTCTCATCTATAAGGTGATGATGTGCATAAATCAAGGCCTCTGTAGAAGTGCATATTTTATTCATATGTATGCCAAGTACTGATAATATTTGTGTAAATGTATTTATCTGCATTTAAACTGAGCTGCAGGAAGATGTATTGAAGTAAGATCTATGTCACTGTAGCTTTCTGTGCAAATTTAACATTTGTACTAAGTAGTGTCACCTAAGCCATAAATTTTGTGTCCTAAAGATCTGTGTATAAAATATTTTTGTCATGTGTGTATGATTTTGAAAAAAGAATCTGAACAAATTCAAAAGGGAAGAATTTGACCTATATTTGAAGGATATGGCTTCCCCATTTGAAGGCATATCCTTCAAATATTAAACAGATAATTTTTGTCTTCTTGGAAATCTGTGGTTATCATTTTGTTTGGCTTTGAAAATGGTGGAGGCATTGGAGGATGCTGTGTTTGGGATGATGGCAGAGCAGAGTTCATACAGCTTCTGTGTGCAGGTTTCTGCGTGGTTACAGGGAGGCACAGGCCATTTCTTTTACTCAGTGAGGTTCCTATGGGTCTGGCTCTGGGTCCCTGACTAGACTATCAATAGTAATGGGTATCAGTAGTTCGCAGTACCTTCAATGGAAATTCTTTGGGAAAAAAACCAGGTTGCCAGTGAAATAGCAAGTAATCTGACCCTGCATATGCTAACAAATACAGCTCTGTCAGCAACCTGTTTACAAAACTGTCACAAGACCTAGTTAAAACAGTGTGTGTCCTGGGTCTGATTTGCAGTATAGTTTGGACCTTAAGCATGTTTTGCAAACTGGAGCTATGCTTATAACTAGATTTGGGGATAGCCATGTGGTACACAGATTTCATATTTGGTCTTGGAGAGGGAGAATGAATAATTTCAGATAATGAATATGTTTGAGAAAGTCGGGGTGTGCATACAAACATTTTGTGAACACAGTAAGACAGTTTGAAAGCATATATTTGCGCAGCTTTAGCAGGTCATGACTTGGAGCACTGGAAGGCAGGCTGACACCAGTACCATGACTTCAGCATAGTAAGTGAAATAGTGTTAACAGGAAGGGAGATAAATTGGTAACAGCATAGTCAAAAGTATCACTGGATAGCTCAAAGATGAGAATACAGTTACTACGTATGAAAAAGATGGTGTAAGTTACTTAAGAATCTTAACAGCAGAAGGAGGAGAGGGTTTTCTTCCAAGGAAGCGTTTAACTGCCTTTGCTGCTAGGTATTTTTCTGTTCATGCAGGGCCCTGCGTATTTTATTCAGTGCATACCTTCCAGCTTATGCAACAAGTGAGGTAAGATTCTTATGAAAACTCTCTGTCCTTGCATTTGCACATTCCATGATTCAGTACATCTTGACTGGTGCATCCTATAGAAAAAGAGTAATTACCGTCTAAGTAGACATCATGCCAGCATGTACATTCCTGATTAAGGCACCTAAAAAGTAGATAACTCGCTTAAGGTAACTTAAGAAGTTGAGTTTCTGGGATCTAAACTGGATGTTTAGATGTGCAGATAAGAGAGGTAGGCAGTGATTCAGAGCATTTAAGAGGAATGCTTGTTTTCCTATAGATCACATGTGGATCATAGAAGGATCTTTATGATGCTAAATATATGCATCTCGTGTGTGATTCTGCCAGGTAATTCTGAAAGAGAAGGAAAGTATGTCTAAACAAGATGATTGGAAGCTTCAGAGTTGTTTGATTGGCATCCTAACCTCTGTTTAGTTGGCATCTGAAAAGCTGAATTTCCTTTTTCAAAGACGAAGTTAAGATTGTGTTCTAAAATGAAAGAAGTAATGGAATGTAGGTATGTTGCATGTGCACGATACATGAGGACAGGTTATCTCAATTGTTCTCTGAGTTTGCTTGAGCTGAGAAGATGGAATCGAGTGGTCAGAACCTGACCTTGTGTCTACATGTTGTACGACTGGATTGGGATTGCACATGTAATTTATACAAACGACCATGAACAGACCTGCTGCGCTAAAAGCATTATTTTCTGAAAATGCACAAACACAGCATAATTACATTAGAATGTGCACCGGTCTATTGTAGCAAGTTCCAATGCCTGAACATTGATAGTATATTTGATATCAACATTAGCAATCCCTAACTCTATACCCATTAAAGACAATGGCAAAGCAGTGGGAACAGCTCAGATGCTAAAAAAATACCAGCTCAACTGAGAATAAATCTGTGTTTTACTTCAACAGAACTGTTTATACTAAAGGGATTTTCTTCCCCTATGGTTTGATACTAAGTTGTTTCCATCAAGTGAACACTCATGTAAACATGATCTCCTATATCACCCTGAAAATCATTCTGTGCCAATTACTCTAAAAACAAATAACAGATGTCTTTATATTGTTGGAGGTAAATGCTCACAACTGTCAGCAGCACTGTCCTCTCCATGATTTGGGCTGCAGTGGAAGTTCCAGCACAATTTCCGGTTGTTCTGGTTTATAATTCAATGGCAAATAAAACAAATTCATACTGTGGTCTAATTGAAACATTTAAGTACCTTGGAGAAAGCTGTTTTGCTTAAAACTTGTCTTTTGTGCTCTGGTCTTATCACCTCCGCAGTAGATTCAGATACGAAATTGGCTTGGTCCTTCTACATACAGACTTTGTGCTGGCATAGCTAGTGTAATTCATGCTCCTCTTGCCTCTCCCTCTGCCCCTCACTGTTTTGTAGTTGCAGTTATATATGTCACTAGATTATAATCCACTACTTCCAATTTAAGAATCTTAGACTTGGAGGGACTATCAAGGAATATCTTCTCTTTAATCAAATATTAAGGTTCTGTTCTGCTTCTGACATGTCACTGTATGCAATATTTGACAAAATCAGAATCTAAGTTACCTTGTAATGGACATTATTACTTTACAATACTACATGCCCTGATTGTTAGGGGTAGATAATATATTCTACTATATACAAAATAAATTGTGTTTATACTCTCTATATATATGTATAGTATAAATTACAATTATATTGTAGATTATCTGTACAATATAATCTACTTCTGACATACGTGGAGAGAAATTAGGATTGTATGAAATGCATATTTTAGGCCTGTGGCAAAACAAATAATAGGTATTTTACCTACTTACTCTTGTTTGAACCTTGTGAACATAGAATAATTTTGTGGTTCTATCAAACTGTTGTAACCAGGTGATTCGCCATCTTACGGCACTTTGTTTCAAACTCTAAAACCTTAGGCTGCTAAGAAAACATTGAGAAATTGTAACTTGCACCCATTACAATTACCTGAGTTATGTGTCATTCATCTCTCTGATTCTTTGTAAGCTGCACACGTTAACAAGGAAGAAAAAATGTAGGAAAAATGTACTTGGCCTAGACATTGGTGTTTCTCTTGAAACATTTCTGGATATGTATGACTCTTCATTAATTGTATCTCATTGAAAGAGATAGAAACAGTAGGAAGACACTTAAAGGGAAAAGTTGGGCTTGCTATTGCTTATGTAATGGAAAGGTTAAAATCCTCAGTAATAGTGAGGAAAGCTGTTTGAAGTTGTTTCTTTAATCTTTACCCTTTGGTTCAGGCACTCTATATATTAACATTTGTGAATACCGGTAAAAGGAGGAATATCCTAGCTAGTGACTGAAAAAGCCAGAGACATGGAACTTGTTTGGACCTCAAGATCCTGATGTCCAGAATGTAAAACTGCCACCCTTGCCCCAAGAAAGGTAAAAGTTCAGGCCTTTTTGCAATGCTGCATTGTTTTCTCTGTGTGGTTAGGTATTTAGGCTGTCGTAGTAGGTTCAGTGTGGTTACAGGTTTTCATCTCATACGTGAAGTCTTAGCCTCTACCATGAGAAGAAACAGCTGTCTCCTGGTAGACTTGAGGATGATGTGTCTGAAAAAAAGATCATGGTAAGAAAATAATTTCAGAAAGTTTAACGGAGTTTAAAAAAATAGAACAAGACATTTTTATTTTGCTTTTGGAAATCCCAAGAATCATCTTAACAGAAGACTGTGTTTAAGACTCAGAGCAAGCAATAAAACCCTCTGTAATTGAGTTGCTGTAGTTTAAGCATGTCAACAGTTTATCTTTTGTTATTCCATTCCTTCAGAGGCGAGAAGTGGGTGTTCAGAAACACTAGGAAGCTGCAGTGAGTGCAGAGAACTTCCATTTTTAGCCTTGCAGGATTACAGGGTAACAGACATGAAGTCTGTGATATGCATCTGGCTTTATCTTTTGGTTTTTTTCAGGCAGGGAACAGGAAACTTTAACTAGAAAACTTTATAGCTACCCAGTAGTTTGGTTTGGGTGAGTTGAAATGGTAACCACTGTATAGCTGTGGCTTCTTCACAGCTGCAGAGGCTGCAGCTGATCTAGAGGTGCAACCTTGAATTTCTTCATTCTTGGCTCTGTGCTGGGACAGTTATCAGGAAAAACTGCAAGTCTGAAATGGAAAGAAATAAAGGAATCTTTCCTGAAATATGGTGTCCTCTGCAGAGGAAAGAGGTGATACCCTTGGGAAAATGTATCAATGACCATACAGTTAAAGACTATCATAATGCATTTACACCAGTTTGTGTAAGCATTTTTAATGCTGACATTTTCTAACTTTTGAGTGTTTTTATAAATTTAATACTTCTAGCACAGTTTTCACAATATGTATTTTGAAAATTTGAATATAAAACCGAAAAGAAAAGGAATTCTGTTACTCAGAAGTGATTGATCCCAATGTGGATCATCATCAACATTTAGAATCAAAATTTCTGTTACTTGACTGATTGGAGTCGCTAATGGCAGGAAGTAGTAGGTTACAGTCTCTTCTGTGGACCAGCCAGTTAGGGGAAGAAAAGATGTAATTGCTAGTAAATGTCCCAGAAACTAGTTGGAAACAAAAGAGCATTCGCATTTGTGAATTCTTGGTTCTATTCTACAGTATGGGGCAAGTGTGTATTTAACACAATGGATCATTATGCTCTGGCTATTCTGCTCTCCTGTTGCATCTGTCTCTTGGGGTCTGCTCTGCTTTTCCATTTCTTTCTTGTTACCCCAAGATCTTCGGCTTGTTTCCAAGCTAACCAGTTTCCTAAAATGTACTGCGCAGGCACCATCAGCAGTACAACAGGCAGAATTTCTCAGCTCTCAGTCCTGGTGCCACAGCAGCTCCTGGGGGCCAGGGCTAGAAATTGCATGCAAAATCCCATAGTGTCCCATGGATCCTTTTGTAATTGGGAAACTGCTCGGTTGATCTGTTGGAAGGATGCATACCCAGTCTGGTTATACACATGGAGGAGGTGTGCGAGGCTAAGGTCATCTTCTATTTCAGTGGAACATTCAGAAAATAATGGTGCTACTCTCTAGGAGACTTACATGGAGATGGAACACAGATTTTAGAATGTGGCCAAAATCTGTCACATTTTCCAAAGGCTAGAACCAGGCTTGACCCTGACAGTTTGATTCCTCACAGTATGATAACCCCTTTTCCCTCCCTCACTATCTCTCCCGAAGCATGCAGACGAAATAGATTTTCAATGAAATGGCTGTAAGAAAAACATGGGGAAAAGGGATATTGCTCTCCTTTAACCCCATTTTCAGAACAGCTGTACTATTTTAGTTGAAACTTACCACAAAAATTAAGCCTGACGAAGACACTCAGCATGGAAAATTTCATCTTAAGCACTTAGAGTTTGGCAAAGTTATAAACAACTGAAAGAAGGGTCCTATAATGGAAAGTGCTAAGCAAGCTTAACTATTGGTGGAAGTAACAGCCGTGCATGTAATACAAGTATAGATGTGCACTTGTATGTGTAAGCGGATATAGAATATTCAGGATGATGGAGGTAGATATCCATGTTTCAGTTGAATGATGATATTACTGATCAGGTACAAAGCAACAAATGAGGTACAGAAGCCAAACTTTGCCTGTTCATTTTAAGCTCTGCAGAGGCAGTTCAACAGGCATGCTACAACTGTAATATGGGAGAACTCCTTACCAGTTGAACATAATGAAGCCACTTGTTTTAGACCACTATAAAGGAAATACTTAAGGTTAGTTGAGCAGGGGTTTGGCCAATGTCAGTGTTTTATGTGTACTTGCTTGCTGTAAGGCTGTCAAGAATTAAGCTCTGGAGATGACACTGATGCAATGGAGTAACAGCTGTGGAAAAGTTTCCCCTTTGCCTATTTTGTGTGTAGTTTGTTCTCACCAGCCATGCAAAATAGTTCCTATGCTTGGGAGAAGACAGAATGTGAGTTTTTTATATGCAATAAACTTATCTGTCTGTTTTACTTCACTAGATTATAATGGAAAGTAGTATTTGAAACATTCACTAATTTTATCTTAACTAAACAAGGAGTGACAGAACCAACATCATTCTTTAGGAAAATTGTGGGGAGGGCTTTTCCTCATCTCCCTATGCAGTAAAAATAGCTTTAATATGTCAGCATCAGCAGTTTCTCCTCCTGAAAGCTATGTTTAGATGGCATAGACTTCTTGCTATTTCTCTTTGGCATGGTATGCACATACTGTAGTAATCCATTTTTTCATCAGCTCGTTGCTAATAATGAGCCATCTAAGCTCTGAAAACCTCCCTCTGCCGTTAGCTGTAGAAGAATGCTTAAAGGATTTAGGGATGTCAGTCATCATCTTGTTTTCTAGCAGGAGTGTGTGTATGTGTGCGTGGAGATGAGGGGAAGAGAGCGTGAGCTGGAGTTCAGAAATTACCCTGTGTGTGTGGTCTGAGGTTATTTCTCATTTCATGAAATGCACGCTTCATTCCTGGCTCAGGCAAAACTTGCACGTCACTGAATAAGTCCCTTATCCACTTTCCAAAACACTGAAAAGATTTGAAAGTGCTCTGTGGGTGGACTGCTGCTATCAGCAAAAGCAAATAAGCTAACCTATTTAGCTAAGCATTTTTAATACTTAAATAGAATAACCTTCAGCAATACATGAACAGCTGTGGCCAGCCAAAGGAAGAGAAGGGAAAAAAAGGCAGAAGTTTAAGCAGTCACACCTTAATTAACATTAATGGCTGGATTATAGCCCTTGGTGTGTGAAGGTGCTGTCTGATCAGTCCAGGGAGAACACTGGGGAATGATTAAATGAACTGACTGTGCTGCTATGAGTCTCCTGCGGTGTGCTGGTCATAGTTTATTCAGCATTTCACCCTCCTTTAATCAAAAGCAGTGCAAACTCATTATAGTTAACCCCAAAAAGATGAATCCCAATACTCCTTGTATCAAGCTGTTTTGGTGTCCAACATAAGTAAATGGTTCTACCCTGGAAAACCATGGGTGTCGAGCAGCAAAGAATTAAAGTAGCAGATGCTATATCTGTGCTAAATCTCAGCATCCAAAATAAATGATGGTTTATTTCATGGCATAAAAAAAAAAAAAACCAAAAAAAACCCAACAAAACAAACCAAGAACAGAACCCCAAACAACAAAAAATCCCAAAATCCAGTCAGGATGCTAATGAACCAAACCAGCAACTGTGGGTGGGTGAGACCTAAATGACAGGACAGCACCAGGGAGCCTTACAAAGTGTTACTATTTATCTCATTGGAAATTATTTGGCCAGAACAGGGTTGAGTACTCCGAATTCTGTTTTCAGTCCATTACGGAGTGATCAGCATATCATTGATCTTGATAGATTTACTCTAAATTAGCAGTGGTAGCTAACACCACAGTGTCCGACACATGTATTTACAGGATTAACTTCCTAATTGCTCTGAGCTAAATCAAGACGAAAGAACCTCTTTCAAAGTGAGTCTCAGACAGAGATATTGGAGTCTTGGAGATCTTGGGGTCAGACGGACCTGCCTCCGTCTTCAATAGTCAGCCCAGCTACCCCCAGGGTGTTCAGCCTCCTGGGCTGGAAGATAAGGATGGAGAGAAGAACAACCCCGCCATAATCCAGGAGGAAGCAGTTAATGATCTGTTTATGCACCTGGACATGCATAAGTCTATGGGGCCGGATGGGATTCACCCAAGGGTACTCAGGGAGCTGGCGGGAGAGCTCACCAAGCCTCTCTCCGCCATCTATCAACAATCCTGGTCAACAGGGGAGGTACCAGATGACTGGAGGGTGGCCAATGTGACACCTATCTACAAGAAGGTCCAGAAGGAGGATCTGGGGAACTACAGGCCTGTCAGCCTGACCTCGGTACCAGGAAAGATCATGGAGAGGATCATCTTGAGTGAGCTCTCATGACAAGTGCAGGGCAGCCAAGGGATCAGGGCCAGCCACCATGGGTTTATGAAAGGGAGGTCCTGCCTGACCAACTTGATCTCTTTCTGTGACCATGTGACCCGCCTTCTCGATGCGGGGAAGGCTGTGGATGTTGTTTACCTGGACTTTGGTAAGACCTTTGACACAGTCCCCCACGGTGTTCTCCTGGAGAAGCTGGCGAATCATGGCATAGACAAGTCTACTCTTCTCTGGGTAAAAAACTGGCTGGCTGGCCATGCCCAGAGAGTTGTAATTAATGGGGTGAAATCCAGTTGGCGGCTGGTCACTAGTGGTGTCCCTCAGGGCTCAGTTTTGGGGCCAGTCTTGTTTAATATCTTTACTGATGATCTAGATAAGGGGATTGAGTGCACCCTCAGTAAGTTTGCAGATGACACCAAACTAGGTGGGAGTGTTGATCTGCTTGAGGGTCGAAAGGCTCTACAGAGGCATCTGGACAGGCTGGATCAATGGGCCAAGGCCAGTGGGATGAGGTTTAATAAGGCCAAGTGCCGGGTCCTGCATTTTGGTCACAACAACCCCAGGCAGCGCTACAGACTTGGGGAAGAGTGGCTGGAAAGCTGCCCAGCAGAAAAGGACCTGGGGGTGTTGGTGGACAGCCGGCTGAACATGAGCCAGCAGTGTGCCCAGGTGGCCAAGAAGGCCAATGGCATCCTGGCCTGTATCAGGAATAGCGTGGCCAGCAGGAGTAGGGCAGTGATCGTGTCTCTGTACTCGGCCCTGGTGAGGCCTCACCTCGAGCACTGTGTTTAGTTCTGGGCCCCTCACTACAGGAAGGACATTGAGCTGCTGGAGCGTGTCCAGAGGAGAGCCACCAAGGTGGTGAGGGGTCTAGAGAGCAAGCCATATGAGGAGAGGCTGAGGGAACTGGGCTTGTTTAGTTTGGAGAAGAGGAGGCTGAGGGGAGACCTCATTGCCCTCTACAACTACCTGAAAGGAGGTTGTAGAGAGGTGGGTGTTGGCCTCTTCTCCCAAGTGAATAATGACAGGACCAGAGGAAATGGTCTAAAGTTGCGGCAGGGGAGGTTTAGATTAGATATTAGAAAGAATTACTTTACTGAGAGGGTGGTCAGGCACTGGAACAGCCTGCCCAGGGAGGTGGTGGAGTCACCATTCCTGGAGGTATTTAAGAAACGTGTAGACATGTCACTTCAGGGCATGCTCTAGTGCCCGAGATTGTTGGGTTGGATTTTTTGGGCGTTTTTTGTTGGGTTTTTTTTGTGTGTCTATGGTTGGACTCGATGATCTGAAAGGTCCCTTCCAACCATGAAGATTCTGTGATTCTGAGTCTGAGAGACCAGGACAAAGCATGGTAATGTAATTTGGTTAAGGCATCTAGTGACAGGTATCTCCTTGCCCTAGGTAGCACAGGATGGACCCACGCCTCTCAGAGGTCCAGCAGAGTGCAGGGCTCAGACCTTTGCCTGAGGAGAGAGGTTCCTGCTTCATTGTGGCATGAGAGAGGAAAACGTTGGGTTGAAGGAGAAGGATTTTTCTGAGGCCTTTTCAACCCAAAATGCAAGTTTGCATACTTCTCACCTGTCAGTGCTAATGTTAAATTGGGACCCAAAGGGTCTCACATTCTGAATAAGTAGTGGAGGTATGAACATTGCCAAGAGGCCGTTGAATCACAAGGGAGAAGGAAAAGATATTTGATGGTTTTGCTTCCTTCATTACATTAGCAATTCCTGCTTACTCAATGCAGGACAAAGACTGATGAATTGACAAAGCCATGTCTCATGATGTCTTTGCAGTATGCACAGAGACAGAAAGAACTGGCAACACTGCAGTTCTTGTCTGTGTTCACAGACAAGTGCCAGCAGACCTCCCACATCACATCTTCCATGTGGGACTGAGAGGGTTGGTTTAGCCTTTACTTTGATGTCGGATCTGCATCTGTCTCTAGCTACCTTCTCCCCATAGGGAAACTGAATCATGAGGCAGGTAAATGGTGCATGCAAAAAATCTGTCATGGACCCAGGTTGCTGTAGAGCTGAGCTGCAAAACTGTTCTTCCTCTCTTAGATTGTGTAGCATCCTGCAGCTGATCTTTCCCTGGGCTGGTTGGCAGACCTGCCCAAACAGGGAGCACTTGAGGCGGTTGTGACATGAAGCACTTTGTGTGGTCAAGGATGGTAAGGATATCTCCAAAGCATGTGCAGATACAGTCTAGACAAGTTAGTCAACATAGGACCAGAAAAGATAAATGTGTTGGGGCATGTGTAATTAAAAGTTAAGGGTAAACAAATCTGGACAGCAGAACAACTCAGCTGATAGGGAAAGGTGGGATTTGAAGACATTTTTAGGGTTTACTACAGGCCTATCACAGGTCTAGAGAGAGTTCTGAATAATAGCATACCAATGTGCTACAAAAGTCATTGTATGTTTTCCCTGCCCTTGAATGACAGCAGTTGATGTTGAAGTTCTCTGCATTTTCACCAGCTCCAAAGCTGAAATTTATCTTGTGGTGGTGTTTATTTAGTCTGACTGCTTCTGGACAAGGTGTTAGCCCCTCATTTATTTGTTCTTAATGCACAGCAGCAGATCCAGCTGCTGAATATGGGCCTTTTCTTGGCAGTTGTCTGCATTACTGTCTGGCTACTAAGACCAAGCTGTGCTGCCAGACCTCCACGGCACTGTCCAGACAAGGCTTTCCCAGAGTTGGATGAGCCTAGAAAGAAAAAGAAAAGCAACAACCAAAACCCTCTTTGAGAAACCAATGCCAATTTCAAATACCACACTGTAAAGTGCTTCTCCTTGTGAAGCTAGCAATCAGAAAACCTCTGCCTGGAAGAGGGCTCTGAACCAGCTCCTATTATAGGACCTGACGCTGAGAGCTTGGCGGTAAATGACCACATTACACTTTGGGGCCTGTGGGTGTCAAAGGAAAGATGCATGTGAGAAAAGTCACTGGCTGAAAGCGAGGGCATGTTTTGAACACTAGAGGTAGTTTAGTAGCCCAAGCCTGTTTCTGATTAAAATCAGAGTCCTTCAGATGAATGGAATGTAAACCACATACCAATTATTGGAATCCCATAAAGGAAACTCCCTTTTCCGTCTGTCTGTCCATCCATCCGCCCACCCACACAAGTACAGCGTCTCAGAAATATCCCTCTGTAGAAATGATGGAAAAATTCAGTGCTGGCTTCCCTTTTCCTTACCTCCCAGATGCTGGATGACAACTGAAGAGATGAAATTGCAGTGAAGCCACTTAAACGCTTATCAAAGAAATGGACCTGCTAATTAAAAGGATAATATTTCCTGGCAAAAAGACAAAACGCACAAAGCTAAATCTTGAGGCCTTCCTCAAGCAAAGTTCTGCAGGAGTGTGGCTGTGTGAAGGCTGCAGGAACAAGCCTTGGAGTAAGACCCACTCAAAGTGAAAGTATTATATCAGTGCACTAGTTAGAAGAAAATACTAAGGCATGTGTATGCGTGTTTCATTTGCCACATCTCTCATTGCTTTCCATTCCCATTGCATGCTTTATTGAGGCTCTTCTGTGTAATGAATTACAGTAATTAATCTTCCCATCACTTCTGTGAGGTAGAAGTGTTTCTCCCAGGTCAGCTGTGCATTGTAAGTACCACAGTATCTATTTTACAAATGATAAAACCAATATGCAAAGTTCAGAGACAGCAGATCAGTGCCAGAGTATGGTAGACTCCCATTCCTGGCTCTAACACACTGTTTCTCCCAAGCATGCACTAATCTCAAGCACACTGCTTAAAAAGCAGGTCTTCCTTATACAAGCGAAGGCGATAGATATCTGTTTTGGTGAGCACTCTCTCCTCCTAACATCCATGACCCCATGTAAAGAATTTAGATCCATGATGAATGTGATACTATGGCATGCTTTTTACATTTCTATTGTATTTGCAGGACAGTTCAGTCTTAGTGCAAAATGCAGCCTTTGGACAGCTGGAAGAATTTTTAAATGTTAGTAATTTGGATATGAGTTGGCTCTACAGTGGTATCATGGGCTAGTTCACGGTAACTCTTTTTTGGTACTCTGCTGGCCTCTAGAGGGGTAACTTACACACAGGCTGAAGCAGTAACCTACAGATTTTAACCATTGCTGCCTGCTTGTTGATCTTCTTGCCTGGTAATTCTTTTCTATTTTGCAAGATCTTTAAGTAATGAGGCTTTGTAGCCCTTTGGAAACACTTGTTCACTTCCGTGATTTTCCTTCTCTCTGGGCAATAGATGTAAGATATGTTTCTTCTGCTTGAATAAATAAAGGTAGAAGATCCTGGCAATAATGGCAATAAACACCTCTCAACTGCTGAAGTGAGAAGCACTGAGGAAAATGTGCCAGAGGGATGAGTGAGAGAGGGAGAAGTGCAGAAAAGAAAATACAGCTTTCTTTGTATAACATTTATTAATAATTTAAAAGCTCCTAAACACTGAGAATTCTCATGAATCCTGTCGCGTTCAGTGAAAAGCATAGCTGCATTGTGTTAAAAAATAAAAATAAAAAAATCATGGCTTTGAAATCCCTGGAATGCAGCACATCTTCCTTGGCTTTTTTTTTGCTCTCCATTTCTTTACTCACTGCAAACAAGCGTTTACTGTATTTTCTCCTTCATTCCCAGGCCCCACCTTTTTTATTTCTTTCAGGATATATGTATTAAATCTGAGATAAAACCTAAACAGAAAGGTTGACAATTTTCTGCTGAGGGTAGATAATGGTCTGTAAGGAGTAGTGGTTTTCAAGCAGCATTGTGGCTTTGTTCAGTATTATGCACACATTTTCTTAGTGCTTAAGGTGGAACTTAAGAGCATAGCAGGCATCTTGGTACATTTATGTGAAGGCCTGAGTTATTTTTCCAAAGTCATCTATACCCTTTATCCAACACCAACGGCATATATCCTCCAGGTCCTCAGCTGTGTCCTGGCCCTTTGCCTCCACTCCCCATGGCCAGTTCTCTCCCAGTCAAAATGTCTGTCACCTCGTCAGGGTATCTCCATTACCATCCTATTAGCAGTTTTCCACTTGGGGGCAGGTTGGCTTGCTGGACCCCAACCCAAACTATTTTGTAACTTCTCTGTGCCTAATAATTGTAGAATATGCCTATACTAGCTTCTTCTTTTCCCTTGGAGGTGGGTATCAGGCGCTTTCAGTGTAGCAAGGAATGTCATCTAGAGACCATCTTCACATCAAATGCTATTTTAACATTTAAGTTGGCATACCTGTTGACCAATTTCTCCCACAAAGCCCTTTGCACCATCTAAACATGAATGACAAATATTATCAGGTGCGAAAAAAAGGTCAAGTAAAGCCTTTGCATTAGGGTACACATCAGTCACCAGATTTGCTTCTGTTGAGCCTTATAAAAAACACCAAAGGTAAAACGCCGAAGGAAGTAAAATACTGTAATAATCAAGATCTGTATCTGTAATCCACAGCAGAACTCATTTTGGCTTCAGGAGGGCTAGGCTTCCAGTCCTGTGTGGAAAAACAAAAGATCCCACACCACTCCAGCATGCCTGCCTCCCGTGGAAAGATTTCCTCTCATTCCTCCTCTGTGCTGTTATTCTGCAGATATGTCATCAACATAGCACACTTTGATTTACCTGTTGTTCATCCAAGTCTGCATATACTCTGCAGCACATACAGGTAGCTATCAGGTTAAAAGACTAAAGCATAATGTAGTGACATACAAACTTTTAAAAATTGTCTGAGCAGCTTTCTCTGTCCCATCTGAGAAGACAAGATAGCCTATATAAAGGGAGACTATGTATCTACTAAGTACAGTTATTGGAGATAATGGTGGCTCTATGTAGTTTCTCCAAATGGACAAAGACTGAAACAAAGAAAATTCTGAATGTTTCATTCAATTAAGAAAATTAATGAAGCTGTGTAGAGCTACAGAGTTTCAATGTTGTTTTGCCGGCTTGGTTAGTGTGTGGTGTGCAAAAGGAGGCAATCAAAAAGCAGCGAATGGCTGGCTTAGCCCTAAAACAGCCACTGGAAAATTACTGGATTAATGGCGATGGTGACTACAGATGCCAGGGAACTGCAACAGCGACATGTTGTCTGTGCAACAAATAACTTGGGTCAAAGAGAAAGCACAAAGACCACATTCAAAGACTGTGTCCTTTTGTTGTGGGAAACAGCCTCACAATGCAAATGCTTATCCGTTCAAACAAACCTTGGAGAAACTGCTGGAAATCGGGACACATTAAAAAAATATGCAGGTCAGCGCAAGCCTTTCAGGAAGACAATACCAGAGTATTTGGGATTCGTCAGGTTGGAGGTGACAGAGCAGAACCAGCTGAAAGTGTAGCAATTCTGGAGCTGCAACGTGACACAATGATAATCACCATTTATTAAATGAGATTTAAAGTGGAGCTTGATACAACTTCCATGGTTCCTCTATCTTTGCAGCCAGACTATCACAGACAACCTAGAGGGTGAATAAGCAGAAAATCTTGGTGTTATGAGCAACTTAAATAGGGGAAATCCATCTCTTTCTCTTGGGTGTTATTACATTAAAGTTCGCATGTAGTTGTAAAAAGCTGACACTAAAACTGTGTTGCAAAGCACAGGAGTGCTGCATTCTTTGGCAGAGGGTGGCAAGGTGATATTCATCTGATCTGCTGAAGTACAGGATATCCAGATGGCTTACTATGGAGACTAAATTAGGTGCTGAGTCTCACTGCCTTCCATTATGGCAAATGGATTGACTCATATACACAAACAGCTGTTTTAGCCTTCTCTAGTTGAAAACAAGTTAGAGTAGCTAATTTGTTTTTTCAGATGATTGTTCCCATGAATCACAGGTCTTTTACACTCCAGGTGACATCAGGGTCTTTGGAAGGTGCTGTATCAAAAGTCTTTGAAGGAAGTTATTAGATATTCATATACAACTAAGTGAGAAATTTTATGTTATTAATTGTAATGCATCTGTAACTTTTTAATATTTTTTATAGATTCATAGAGTTTAAAGCCAGAAGGGACCATTAGCTTCCTTCACAACCATGGAATTTCATTTGCTTTGTTTTAGGACATTAAGCACACTTACAGTACAGGAACTTTAAACAGCTTTCACTGTGCTTTAGATTTTCAAGACGGTCCGGAGTAACATATACATAGATAGCTTTCAGATGTTTGTTATAATTACCAAATTTTAGTATCCTAAAGCCAACTGTTCTTATATTTTTTTCCTCATTATTTTGCTGTATCAAGAGCACAAGATAAGAGGGGAGCCATTCTTATTCATCTGCACACACTGTCAAAAACAAGACAACTGATTTGCAGTAAAACTGTTGGATTTTTTTAGGTTTTTTTACTGGAAACAGGAATACAGGGATCCATGCTGTATTTATATCTTCCAGACTCAATCCCACTACTTTGCTTAGGTTAGAAGTTGCTGAATAGGATTTCCAATGGAAATTTCCAGTATGGAGTTCACCTTTTGTGACTGAACTCTTTTTCCTCAGTAAGATTTTAGAAATTCTCCAAGAAAGGGAAGAATCTCATTGGAACAGTAGGAGAAAATGGCTACTTTCAGTTTGCAGGGGAGACTGTTTCTTGCAACAGCCCGAATGGATCTATTCAGCACATTGAATGCCAGTAGCACAAGGGACAGGACTGTTTAATGAAACACATTGTTATCTATTTTTTAGCCTTTACTGTTAAGGAAACTGGAAGGTGTTTAGTAAGTCAAGCAGAGCTCAACTGGTGAAATGCTGCCACTTACAACTGAATTCTCTCTTTCTAACACATTTAAGGTGAAGCATATCACCAAGAATTTAGCAGGTAAATTGCTTGCTGTGTGCAGGGGTCTCACTTGCAGAACAGCAGAGCACTCACAAAAGCCATGGAAGTCAATGGAACTGGTGTCTGGAAAATGTTAAGGTCCTACTAGTGCCAAAAAGTCTGGAAATGACATAATCCTAGGGGCCTCAATTTAGGCACCCAAAAGAGGTGGGCCCCTTGGACATTAACCTGTTTGTGCTTCAATTCCCATCTTTTATAGTCATCCCTCTTTTCATAGGCTTGTTATAAATGCAGTCTGTGAAGCACTCAAATATTATAATAAGAAGGGAAAGAGAGAGACCTGCAAGGAACTTTGCACTTCTGTCTTCAAAGTTGTGCCTGAATCGTGTAAAAGGCACTTGCAGAACACTGGGGACAGGACATGCTGATGACTAGCAGCCCAGTCTGTAAGCCTTCACCATACCCTGAGGCACACAGGCAAGTGAACCCAAGTAAGATTTTGTGAGTGAGGGAAGTTCTGGTATTCTTCATTTTAAATAATTGAATCTGAAACTTTATTGTGTATTTTTAGTTCTACATGTGTGCACCACACATGCAAAATGCTGCCATCCCTAACAGCTTTACTTTTCAGGATCTTTATAGTCCTAATCCTAACTGGAGGTTCCTAAAATTTTCCTTATTCTTAGGGTTCTCTTTCACTAGAAAACTGCTTGTGAGTTTTCTACATCATGTTATCATTTATGTCTAAATCAGAGAAATAAGTATTTATTTGTGCAAAAACACTTCCTCCATCTCTCCAAAATCACAGGGGAATTCAAGAGCTTTGCATTCTGTAGCATTGTCCTGTCCTTGACTGCTTTGGTTCTCACTTCTGTAAGTTATCATTTACTGACCCAGTTGACAATTATTTAACTTCTGCTTTGTTTTTACCTCCCTGCTTTCTGTCTTATCCTTCTGTCTGAGGATGTCCTGTCCAGTATTTCAGTGAAAGGATTTCTCTGATAATGCCAACATTCACAAAAAATTCATCATCCTATGCAAAAATTTCTTTTCCTAACACAGCATGAGTCACTTTCTCATCTCTTCTTGTAAGTGGCACTTAAATGTGCAGTATTTCTCAGTTTAGGTCTATCAAATAGCACAGAGCTTTCTCTTCTACCAGTAAAGGAAACCTCATAAATTTTTAAAGGTGATGTGGGAAGCTGGCGCAGAGCAGGGGGCTTAGTGGAGGATCAGATAGGCAACTGTGCTTGCTAGACAGGGAGGGCTGGGGCGAGCAAGAGCCACAGTCGCAAAGAATACAACATCCTGAGAGATAAGGGAAGTAGCAGCTTGCTAAAGCTGACAGAGCTGAGCAAAATCGCTTTAGGCTGAATCTCGTGGAGCAGACTACAAAGACCACTAGAGTACTTGACGACCCTAGACTTCGCAACACGCATGTGAATAGGTGTGAATAACTATGATAATGAGTTCTCGGGAAAGATAACGAATATGTTAAACAGTTACGGGAAGTAATATGAATATGCATGTACTGCTGAAATATAAGCCTGAACGCCTTGACCATCGATACACGTATTTGGAGGAAATATCCCCTATGTGTCTGGCGCCACAAATAAAGAATGCCTGCTTAATAACTCTGGTTATTGAGTCTTTCGCTGCATCAAAGGCTATCATTCAGTATATTCCTTACTTCAAACGCACTTCTACAATCTTACTGGAATTTCCCTTCTTGAAGATATAGCCATCAAAATTGTCATTACATGTAATCATCACTGGAAAAGCAAAAGGTTGACTAAATACAGTATATACTTACAGTAACTGTAGAGAAATGGTTGAAAGATCACACTTAGGGATCTAAGCCTCAAGGGTGTAAGCTCCCCTTCCAATGCCTATCTATTTAACAAAGGAATTTTTCAGTATACTGCTCTCACAGCCCAAGTTTGTGGGACATTTCTCATTCATCACACAGGAAATGGATTAATTTGTAATGAAGCCAACAAATCTCTAGCTGGTGCATGCTCCTTATTTGACACACTATGCTTCTTTTTGTTCCTTTTCTCTGGTTCATAGAGACCAAATATGGTGTCCTTGGGTGAAACAGGAGACTGGGAGACTGCTGGCATCTTCGGGATTTGCAGCTTCCAGAAGTTTTACACAACTGCTCAAAACTGAGATGTTCGGTGTATGGCTTACATTTTGTTTTTCTACATTACGCTCTTTTGCTCCTTTGCCCCCCCTTCCTTTGTGTGGTATTTGAGGTGATTTAAGGTAAGGGCATGTATTGTCTACCCGTTTTTATTACGGCTCTGGATCCAATCAGGACTGCTTTGGGTTGAGTGAGTTTCTCTACGTAGTAGCTTTTTACAAGCTTCTTTACGCTGTCTGAGTAGTTGTGTCTTTCTTTGGCAAAAATGTTTGATGCTACTGGATTGAATGAAACACAAATTTTCAAATTAATTTCTGAGCTCCACTAATGAAAAGGAATAATGTGAAAAAATAAATCATTACTTTGAAAAGACCCCTATGTTGTGTCTCATAAAAGAGACTTCATATGTTATTTAGTATGAACTGTATTTATTTTTATTACTCTTCTTAATATCTAATAATGAAACTGTCTATTTATGTGCTTCATCTTCAGAGTGCCTTGAAAACATTTGTTATCTGAACATCTGCAGGATTGGATGTCCTTCTACCATTCAAAGTGTCTCCCACTACTACACTAGATAATCTGATGTCTTAAATGATTCCAGCATGACCTTTTCACATGCCAGACTCCTGAGAAGATGATTTTGCTTCAACTTTAAACTTATCTTCTATTTGCCCAAAGGTTTGCAGCATATTTTAGTAATTCTTGGCTATAGATACAAGCATGCTATAGCAAAATTATACCTTTCTGGATGACACAAAAATTGAAGTTGATTCTTTTGCAATTGGAGTTTTTTAATACATACCACACAGGAGCCTTAATCACATGAAAGTCGAGTGCTATAAAAATGTATATTAAGATCGTCAATTCCAATTGGGATTATTTACCTTGTTCTTCCTTTACTGTGACAAATTTGCATTTTTACTGCTGGTTTAATTGTTCCATCACACAATCTAGTTACAAGAGTTTAATGCCCCATCTGTAATGAGCTGGTCACAATCATGTCTTCTGCAGGAGTCAAACTTTGCCTGTATGGGTGCTGAAGGGGAATTTCAAGCAATGTAAGTAAGCATAACTGATTGACTCAGTTGAAAAATGTTCATTCCTCAGACACAGTCTGAGGCTACAGTGGAAGTCTTTAGTATCCAGCAGGTCTACCCGTTGCCACCTGTCAGGGCCACCATTTGTGATTGACCCGTGTCGGAGTTTATTACCTCCCAGCTGCCATGCCAGAATGATAACAGAGTGCTCCCGCATTCCCTGCCAGCAGAGTTGGCTATATTAAACTAACAGTCACTTAGGGTGATTTACTGTGGTCTGCAGCTAAGGGGAGAGCATTATCAGGCAGCAAAGCAGCTCAAGAAGTCCATAGCCTCCTCCACAGGATCTCCTATAGATGCCTGTACAGCAGCGGAACTCAGGAGTAACTCGCTGTATCAGAGAGATCACACTGCTGAAAAAGAGAATTAATGAACAGATAATCAAGTGAACAGTTTTCCTGTGGAACTTAACATTCATTGGAATCTCACATTACTCTTACATAGGGTATGAGTCTAGGTCCAACAAAACAAAAAAAACCCGACCCAAGCCCCCAGTTTGCATAGACTTTCAAAGAAAGAGCATAACGATTCTGCAAACTCAAATTTGGAGCTGAACTTTCATCTTCTGCTCCTGAAAAGTCAGTCTCCTGCCTATTTGTCCTGTTTGGACCTATTTCGTTTTTCTTTTTCCACTTGGATTCTTTGGTAGTTGAGATTGAAAAATGGCAGATGAATGTGTTTTATGGGAAAATTTAAAGGAAGGAGTTCATGCACAGCATGTTATCAGTCGTGTCTTGTAAATATGATTACAGCATTTACACTGCATCATATCAAAAGCCAAATGTTATGAGACATCTCCACCATCGTAAACTTTAAGGAAGCTTTTTTAAAGTATAGTGATGCCTCTCTGAAACTGGATGCCTACTGTCAGCATTGGAAGCAGCAGCACTCTGATCTGAAAGAGCTGGTAGCAGAGAATGCAAATGCCAAGCTGTCAGCAGTGTGCCTGCTTAGGGAAGAACCAGAGATCCACTGTCACCTGCTCCAGTTCCAGTGAGGAAGTTTAGCATCTCTCCAGCAGTGCCTGTGATGAAATCGTTATGGGTGTCTTGCTACAGCATCTGGAGAGTTGTTTGTCTTGAACCTTTGCCTCCCACTATCCTAGTAGGATTAATTTTGGTTAATCTCATTGGTATTTTATTGATAGGATTTGGGCTTTTTTTTACAAGAATTTTACAATGTATGTGACTGTTTGGGTATTTCTATGAAGACTCAGCAAAAATAAGTTTTTCACATTATAGCTGGGCACATGGATCTGAACAGAATCCTTGGGTCTGAATTTTCACTTGTTATTGAGAAGAATCTAAGTGCAACCTATTTCTGGCTTGTTTTTACCTGCTGTCATCATCATCCAGTGTGTACATCTGTACAGCTTTTATGCAAGAAAAAGAACGTGACTTTGAGGAACACACTAACTGTGAGCATGATTTATTCTTCACTCATTAGCTACTCATCAACTCCCCTGCCAAGGATTCTGGGTAATGTAGTCTACATGGCCTCTCCTTGGGGTGAACAGCACCATATGGCTGTGGGAGATCATGCTAGAAAGAGCCCTGGGCACAGGAACCTAACACAATACAACTGCGCTGCAAAGAGCGAGCTGTGTGTCTGTGCTGTCTGCAGAGGCTGTTTCTCAAGAACAGAGCCTGTGAGACTCTACACAGCAGGACTTGTGGGCTTGGGGAGGTGGAATAGGATCACACACTGGAAGAGAAATTTAGCCTCTGGGTGCTAGGATCTGGGATGCAGGAACAATGGGAACAAAAATGGTTGGGAATTGGGATTTCTGTTCTAAAGGAAATTCCAATGGTTTGAAACAAAGCGTAATCCAAAACAGAACAAAATGCTAACATACTCCCATCAAACAAGTCTGACGCGGTTCGATTACTGTGGTAGTATTGAAAAGAATTTTGTTTCAATATTAGTCTTCTAGTTCTACAGAACTTTGAAAATTAAATCAAATTATCCCATGTGGTAGATAGTGTCAATAATGTGTAACTATTTAACATTGTGTATATATAGATTGCAGTGTTACATAAACTTGAGATTTGTTACAGTCTGAGCAACTAAAGCTTAAACAAAATGGAGAAATGTCAGGCACAGTTCTTCCTTTATTTGCTCAAGGGCACCTAGGTACATCTCTTTGGAAACCAGCAGCTGGATCCAGCAATTAAGAAAATGAAAACCATAGTTTTGTGTAAAGACATATTTGTGGGGCCATGATGGTTTGGCCTCATGACTTCTAGCAAATTGGCTAGTGCTCACTTCCAGCAGGCAGTAATGAGAGATCAATGCTTCCTTCCTAATCTTTGGTTAGAACTAAGGAAGATAGACATGTATAAACCATTAAAACAGCTTTAAACATAGTCTCTGTACCTAAACAAAATAAAAACTCAGGACAGCAGTGATTTCGCCCACCTGGTGTAAATACCTTCTGTCCCTTCAGGAAAGAGAAGGTATGGATGCCTGGATCTGCAACTGGAATTCATGTTTGTGCTGGTAATTGCGTACTTAGGGTCATTTTTAAGAGACATATATGCTGTAAACGGCTGTGGTCTCCCACTGGAAGTCACAAGGTATCAATGAAATCTGTACATCTCAAAAAACTGCCCAGCATGTCTGTTGGTAGAAGTAAGCCATTTGCATTTGTGTCTGTCCACCAATGTGAATAGACCTCTTTACATGCAGGTTTCAGACTAGGACTTTTAGTCAAGTCAGCAGTAACAGTGGCTATCTCTTGCTATCAAGAGGGGTAAGTGTCCACTGTACTGCAAGTACACCTAGTCCACTCTACATACTGAGAGCAGTGTACAGCTGTCCTTCTGGGAAGAAATAAGAACAAGTAGTGTTGGGGAAGCTTTGACCTCATTGACAGCCTATGAAATGCAGTCAGACAGCAGAGGTGAGCAACTTCACTCCTGCCAAAATGTGTCAATTGCCAGAGCTCCTTACATGATGTCTTATCATGTGTCCTGCTTGACATCTGTCCAGCACATCTCTGAGCCACATCAGACCACCAGTGCTCAGGCTGGTCTGTACACTTCTGGCACCTTTTCATCACTAAATACTCCTTTTGATATCCTTTTCATCACTAAATACTCCTTTTGATATCCTTTTCATCACTAAATACTCTACTTACTGCTGAAGATCAACAAAATGAGGCTGGATTTATCTAAAGCTGAGGTGGGTATGATGGGGCAAGAGACCCTTTCAAAAGGTTCGACAACTTCAGCTGCTGCTAGCTAAACAGGGTATTTTGTAGGTTGAGGGTTCATCTAGATTTGTCACTGCTTCATGGTAGTCAAGAAACAATGGCTGAGGTAAAGTATCATTTCAGTTCCATGTATTAAAGTACTTTTTGTTTTATCCTTTGACTTTTCTTTGACACGATGGGAGAAATTCAGTTGCTTAAACATAGATGTCTAGCATCATATTAGGTGCTATGGCGTATCACACCTTACCACCAGGTGTTGTCCCAGATGGCTACAGGGCTCCCACAAGTCTTTTAAAAGGGTTTCAGGTGTCTGAGGGTGTCTTAAATCACAGTAGGCTCCTGCATCAAAGCAACAGCAGTTGGCTGCAGTTGGACTATGTCTCCCATGAGGTACCTTAGCTATAACACCACTGCTATGGTGTAGAGGAATAGGTCTGGCTTTTTATGAGTCCCAAGTTTTTATTAGGAAGAGAAAATTCATGTATTATTGCAGAGGAATGAAAAGACCAACAAAGAAAATTTGCATAATTCTCCATGCTTTTAGCTCATATTTGGAGAAGTGACTACTTCAAAACACTGCAAATAGAGCTTGTTAGTCTCAAGCTTCAAGTATTTATTGCCCAGCTTTCTGAGGTGCGGATTGCTTAATCACATCACAAACTTCATCCACCACCTCACTCAAACCCATTCTTGCCTTCTTGGTATGCAAGGGACCCATGGAAATGGCAACCCTCTGCAGATCCACCGAAGTTTACCAGCACCTCTTTGCTAGGTCCCACTCCACAGTACGTACACACATACTGTCTGGTGATATCAGCCCTGCTTCTGCCAGCCAGAAATTGCAGGGAGGTTAGCTTTGGGTGGCTGCCACTAGCTAGGTTCCTGTGTAGCCAGCTTTGCACAGACGTGGCTGACTCTGTCCCTTCTTGCTGTGAAGTTAGCACTGCACCATGGTTGTGGCTTCTCTGTGTGCTTGGCACAAGCTTCTGTGTTGGGAGCACAGAGTGAAACAGAGCCCTCTGCCACCTGTGGCTGAGCTTTTTAGCTTTGTTACTAAGCCAAAAGCTCTCAGTTGTAAATTCAGTGTCCTTCTGTAAGTATACTTGGAATAATAATCTATTAACAATCAAAACATAAACAAGTTCCAGCCAAACCTTCAAACCTCAGCAAGTGAGCTTACCAGTAAGCATGTAAATGAAGACCTCCAGAGCTGTATTTTGTCCTTCTCTGGGAAGCAGAGAGGAGTTTAAAATTAAAACTCTCTCCTGCACCTAAAAGGAGACCTTTACCTTGTCTTCTCTGTCTCTATTTTAAACTCATCACTTCAGACAATGTTTATTCTTTTCTCGTCATTCCTGTCTTGAGCTATTGTCCTCTGCCATGCCTTCTGTTTGTCATGCCTGATTTAAATTTAAATTCTTTGGGACAGGGGAAATATCTGTATTTGTAAAATGTCCAGTAAATTTATGGTGCTGTATAATTTATGATTGTAAGTGCAGGACATATTTCAGTTTGACATTCCAACTTATATTTTCAAAACTATAAATAAAGTATTTATGAGCAAGATCTTGAACATTTTATTTTTAACATGTTATACTTGAATGTTTATTTCAAGGATGGATAAATATTTAAATAATGTGGGCAGAACATATTCCTCACTTTCTCCTTCTTCAGGCAATATTGAGGGGCCAATGCCCTCTTTACTGCCAGAAAAGGGATATTATATTCTCCTTATGAGGATCCAGCATACTGTGCTTTACCAGGGGAGAGTGAGCAGTGATGGCTCTAGCTAAAAATGGCTTCAGAAAGGACAAACAATGACTCCCTTTCAACAGCACTTGTGAACTAAGCTGATATACAGAAATGTTATTTTGATATAGCACAGAGTGAGTATGAATGTTCATCTCTTAAGAAAATATTTGAGTGCAGCTGTTGCGCTCTTGTCCCATATGGTTATGCTTTTAAGCCTGGCTTGAACTTGAAGCATTTTCCAGTAAAAAAAAAAAAAAAGTAATTCTTTAACAAAATCCCCTTTCCCAAAAATAATAGTCACATGTGAGTCTCTGCTTCTGATATTTTTCTAATTACTTAATCTCTTGATGCATAGTTCCCTTGTCCCCCTGCTCTGCTTTATATGCATTTTATACCCATGACGCTGAAATCTTCCTAACCAGTTCAAGAGTATGGAAAGGTTAGGCTGCCTTGTTTTTGCTCCAAATGATCTTAACTTACCTATTATGACAGAGTGTAAAGTCTCAGAAACCAGGTGTGCTGCCTCTTTGTTACAGACTCAAATCAATCCTCCTATGTTCATGTGCTCACTGACAGAATTTCCTGCCCTATTTGTGAGACTCCTAAACTCAGCCTTCAGCGTGGGCAGATGCTGGTGTTAATGTACCGCTTACATCCTTACGAAAAAGCAACATTGCTTTAAACATGGGAATGTGTTCATGCGATGTACTCTGGGCCACCTGGCAACATAGCGGAGATTGTACATTAGGCGGTGGGCTCACATCTGTACTGACTGTGAAGCGTGGCTATAGACAGGTCATTTTCTTTTAAAGGTAATGTTCTGCATGGGATGTTAAACAGACGCCCTTTCCAGTAGCCATGCAGATGGAAGCAAAAATTGCACTGAGCCTCCCAAAGAGGACTGGTAGAATAAATCTCACTGGCAAGGCAATTGCCTGGAGTGCTTGCTGTTTATCCAATGGCCTTCAGCCTTCAGGAATACCTTTTTTGAGCATCACATTATCTTAATGAAAGTAAGGAAAATAAAAGCAGTTTGTCTTCCCATAAGTAGTCTATTACCGGCTGAGCAAAAAAGACTCATGCTGTTTCTGCATCTACTTCCATGGTGGATCTTTACAAGGGAGGTGAGAACATAGCCCTTTATCTTACTGGGAAATGCTGAAAAGGCTATGATCTATGACTGATAAACAAAACCAATACCTGAATTGGGCAATTTCTGCTGTGCAGGCAGTGCGTTCATTGTGACATTAGATACTATATTTTGTTTTACCCTAAGCATCCTGTATAAATAGTCTGTGACAGTTTAATAAATCCACATGTCTGTAGCCCTCCACTATCCACTGCTCCTAACCTTTGCATTCCATGTATGTTTGTTGGGAGAGGGTGGCACGCGGAGTCTCATGATAACATTTCTCCATTACAGACTGGCAATATAAAATGGCTTGTGGTCAGGCAGCTACTGGAAATTATTATATTTCCTCATTTATTTTTGCTTCCTTTTATTTTCTTCTCCTTTTGCAAGTGTCCCCTGCATCAGTTAACACTGTACTCTGAAGCATATGTATATTAATACACCAACTTTTCACAAGTGTTTGATACCTGTAGCTTCAGCTGCTTTCATGACAGAGCTAGGAGGTCAGCATACAGGGCTCTTAGAGTGGTAAGCACCCAGTTTGAAAGCCACCTTGAGAAGATGTGAAGGAGAGATCCCAGATGCTTACTATTAGCAGAAAAGACACTGAAAAGGATGTTGTCACAGTGAGAAGTTAGGGAAAAATTATTACTAGTATTGTTGAGGACTAGACAACAGAAGTTTAGAGAAGAAATGATGCTTTTTGCCAGTTCCAAAAATGAAATGATAATGGCTTGAGCCTCAAACATTTGTGAAACACTCTTAACTCAATGGTTAAAAATATATAATAATGAAAGTCACATTCTTTTTATTTTTCTTTCTTTCTTTGAAGCTTATGACTGCACTGCAGTTTCAAACTTTAGTTAGGGAGTCTGGACACTAGTCACGAAAAGGCTCAGTTCAGCAATTTAGGTGCTTGAGGCTTTAAGAAAGAGGATCCAAATAGCCTGAGGACCTGGATAAAATCATACGTAAGCAACTTTAAAAATATAAAAGCAAGCTTTAAAATACCTGAAAATTCATCACTGGCCCAACTGATTAGATAACAGTTATGCAATCTCTGCATAATTATTTAAAAAAACCAAGGACAGTCTCCATTCTTCCCAGTTTTTATGTGCATTCCAGAGCCTGCTGAAATCATTGGTAGAACAATGGAATGATTTCCATCAGCCTCAGAGCACACTTTGAACAGAGCCTTCAGTCAGAATGACAGGAAGGCTGGAGCCACAGCCAGGGAAGCTGGAGAACATGAGGAAATACAGGGCTTCTATGGTAATTTTTGTGTATGTTTGTCCTTCCTATTCACCAGGCAATTGATGCACATATGGGTTTCAGCTACAGAAGTGAGGTCTTGTTCCAAATTTGGGTCCACTCAGAACTTGCACTTTCACTATTTTTTCTTCAGAGGGAGAATAAATGTTCAAAAGATTTAGTATAAACATGCCTTTGCTATGTGCAAAATAAAGGCATGTAAAATACATGTCCAGCTGAAGAACTACATCCTGTAAGACTGAAAATGAGTGTGACCAAGATTTAAAATGCAGCCATGCTGCTCCCTTCCACTGACACACAGACTCACGCATTACTGATGTGTCTGAACACCGCCCACTGTGCAGGTGACAAATTTCTGCCTCTTGGCTCAGCACAATTTTTTTTTGACTAATTGTCAGGGCAAGTAGTGACCAAAGCATCCAGGTTTTTACAGACCAGACTACCCAGGCATACTGCAGTCTCATCTCAGTGGGCAGTTTTCTTCCCACCACCTGCTGTGGGGAGGTGGCTTATGAAACCGATGCTCAGCTCCTGGTCTTAAGAATTCTATATTTCTGAAATTCTAATCACAGGAAGCCTGTGATAAAATCCTGCTGGCATCAATATTTCCACAAGAGCTAGGAGTACTTAATCATGGTCTATTGACCACAAGGAAGTTCTTTAGCTTCCTAAATACAGTGGTCTGAGAGAGTTTATTTTTCAGTATAGCTTTATGTTAATCCTAGTTTTGATCAACATTGGGAGCAGTGATTGCATGCACCTTCAAATCCATGTAAAAGTAGTAACAATTGTGGTATTTTTTAGAAATCCTGGCTGTCATTGTTCTTCGCTCTTCTCTTTTTTTCTGCTTTCTTCTCTGGCCCTTGATTTCTCAGTTACAATAGTTGTATGTAATGTGTATTTAGGAGTCTAGGAAAAGAGAATTTCTACCCTCACAAGTGATGAATGCATTTCTAAAGAAGTAATATTTAATTCTCTCATGCATGTTGATGCATAGACTTTTCTTAATTCTGAATTTGTGTATTTGGATCTTTATAATCTCTGTAAGAATTAGATCTGCGAAACTAACTGATATTTTTCTCTGGTGCTGTTTGGTCAGATTCCAACTGAGTTTTATTCTGAATGTCTGTGAACCTTTGGTGTTTGCTGTCTACAAATATTGAATTTTTGAGTGTAAGAAGAAAAAACTTCTTACCCCTCGTGAAAGGGAAGGAAAGAATTTTAGAAGAGCACTTGAATGCTCATTCAATTTATGCTGTTATATATGCTCTTGGCTGTGATGTGTGCAACTCGGAACTCTTACCAGCACTAGAAGAATGGGTTTTCAATACGGAGGTTTGGGTAAGCCTCTGTGTGAAAATGCCATGTGAAAGAGTTGCCATCCCAGGTAATGGAGTATCTATGGAGCCAGACAGTCTCTTCCCAAACTGCATAGACATGTAACCAGGGTGGTGTATATCACCTCAGATGGGTCAAGGAGCTTGCACAATGAAAATCCTGCTTCTTCAGTGCACAGAGAGCATCTGAGCTTGCTTCAAAGTCAATTGAAATAAAGGACATTCAGCACTTTGATACTCAGCATAGAGAGGTGTGTGAATGAATGACCTGTGTCACTTTGTTTTCCATTAAGTGTCAGTACAGCAGCGCCAAGGTTGGGTGCCCACAGACAGTAAGTGCTCTCCACAAAGGCTTTACGCAGAGCACCGGCAGAACCAAGAAACATAGGCAAAGGCATCAGTGATTTCTCCAACCCTCATTCCCTCTGCCTCTCTGTGATTCCTTACAGGCCTTCCAGGTATAACAGCCACCATAAAAAGTTAGGCATGTTAAGTGACAGGAAAGATCACAGGCTTGGATTCTTTCTAGAGCGTGCCCAACAACAGCCATCATCTGGCTAACCATCATCGTGCAATAAGTAACTCAGATCAAAAAGCAAGCCATATTTACCATTCTCTCACCTCAAGGCAGACTGAGAAAGAGCTATTTATATACTACTAAAGCTAAAGTAATACAAAGATAATTTAGTTTAACATCAGAAAAAAATCTGTGAGAAATTCCACTCTCAGGAAAGGCTATTATTGTTATTCCTAGTTCAAAGTGCAGGAACACTAATGTATTTCAGCAGCTAATAAAATTACTCTCTGGGATTTTTTAAATTTGCAATCCACTGTGCTTATATGGTCCAGGGATAAAAAGGAAAAATACATCAATGCTTTGAAGAAATGCTGTCTAAAATGGAGTCATTCCATCTGAAAACAAATCAACTCTAATATTATAAATACCCAGCTGTGATACAGTAGACATCGAGGCAGTTCACAAAGAAGTCATTGTACAGGTAGGGAAATTGCATCACAGTCTGGGGAGGTGGCTCACGAAGGTTTCTTGGAGCAGCACTGGTTTCAGAAGTGAACAGCGAGGAAGTGTGCCCAGCAGTACATGCACTTACCAGAACAGTTTATGTAAGCGAGTCTCTTTCCTTGCACAAGTAGAGGAAAGAAGGACAAACACAGAGCAATACCTGGGCCTCTAACCAGACTTTCTAAGACTGACAGTGCTAGGCTAACAAAAATACAAGATTACAATCTGAGCCTCCTGAGCCTGTCACATCCATCAGTATATAATCTCTGCCTGTTCTCAGTCAGTAAATCCACTGATAATGTAGTGCACACATTTTTTTACTTTGCAGTGAAAATGTGATTGAGCTTTTGAGATACATACAGCCTTTTAGTGTGAAACTCTTGCTAAAACAGTAGAAGAATTTTGGCAGGCTAGGGAGAGAGGAGGAAAAGGCATACTGAAACAGAGGAAGGCAGGACACCAAGGTACCCTTCCTGCACTAAAGACCTTCTGAAAATGTCAGTGAGTCTGGGGTGTGCCTGCCTACGCACCCCTGAGCTGCCCAAAGTAGGCAGGTAACAATTTGTGTGATGTTGCTTGGATTGGAGGAAGGCAAGTAGACCTTCGTGTTCTTTTATTTCTTGTTCCTTCTTGTGCATCTTATTTGAGGTTTCCAGCTGGTGTGGCTTGGGGACCTCAGTAGCTTCAGTGCTACCCCAGCAGGAGTGTGGGAGTGGTGGGGAGCCCCCAGTTTCTTTTTAACTACTGTCTTCTCAGTAATATGGCCTCCTTTCTATGCTTAACTCCTGTTTGCCCCTGCAATATACAGTTCTTTCACTCCTACATTTGTCCATTTTGGGGCAATATAGTATTGCCAGAGATAGGGACTCGCCTCACAGAAACTCTGTTTCACCCTCACACTTCACTATTGCTCCTGCAGCTGTTGTTGCCTCCCCCTTCTGCTGTTATTACTGAATAACAAATAATATGCACCAGGGAGTGGAAAGGGCCTTTTTACAGCTACATATTTTGGTCACGCTGTAATGAGATGAACAGATGAAATGAGATGAACAGGACTACTGACCCCCCCAGGTGCGAGGCAGGAGGGTGGCTGCTGCTGTTTCTCCTGGTGTTGCTACAGCTGTTGTTCCCCAACAGGCATATGCTGCCAATATTTTAACTCCATCACTTACACAAGTCTCACTTCCTCTGTGAAATGTACACAGGTCTATATACACAAATAAATATATAGTTCCTGTAGCTCAACTTTGCTCCTCAAATCCAGTGATACTTCTCCCACTTCCTTTCCTCTTTACATGGCTGAAGCTTGTTCTGTTGGTCCCCAACTTCACAATAGCATTTGTGGAAGGTAGGTTTCTGTCTGGCCTGGGGGGAATAACTTCTCCTTGGAGAAGCTGTCATGTTCATGGCAGATAAACTGGCCTTACTGCCTGTTTTCCTGGGGGCTGGGAGCCAGCCTTCCCACCCACAGTGCCCAGTCCCCTGGCTAAGTCAGCTGAGAAGGGAGGTGAAAATAGCTAAGCAGAAGGTGGGTACTGAACCATACAGCTTGCAGCTTTGTGTGTAGATAACCTGTAAGAAATACTACTGTGTGCAATGGACACTAACTAAGGGAACTTTACAATTCAGAAATTAGCATGGAAAGGCAGTGCAAATGTAGCTTGACTGAAGAACAAATCAAGGTGAAAGTATTATTTGCAGCGTGCACACATATGGCCTCAAAAGGAAAAAACATCACCAAAGATTCCTTCACACCCTAACTATTTCTGTTTGCTTAATTACATTGTGTTTTACATTTTTTTTCAGGACACTTTAATACAGAGTCACTACACAGATCATTGTCAGAGTGAGAATAACAGTACTTTGGTAATTATTAAAAGATTGGTTGCAGTAGCGGTTCTTTTGCTTTCCTTTTTTTTAACACTTTTAAAGCTTAACTTCCTAATTCACTTTTATTTCTTTTCATATGAGTAGCAACACATATGTACACTGCAGCCAGCCTGGTAAGAGTTGTAATTTGCTAAGAAACTGAACGTAAAATAATTTTCAAATTGATAGTAATCTCCCTCCCATTAGCTTGACTCTGCACTGTTGTTGGAATTTTGCTTTGACTTGTAAACTAGAGGTTGATGAAAAAGTGTTCACGTCTCACATTTGCATCCTGCAAATATTATGTCTTAAATCCCTCTTTTTTCCACATGACTTCATGTGCTAGCAATTTGACTTAATGAGTAGCTACAATAAATGTACAGTATGGGAATATTGTTATAAGTCTGCTAGAGCATTCCCATGTTTAAACAAAGTGTTGTGTTGAAAGAGATGTAAGATATATAATTACACTGAGGCCTTGAACAAAATCCCACTTCTTAGTTCGTTCTTACCCTTTTTTTGGACTATGTGAGGTGGATCTTGTTTATGACTTCCTTTTGAACAGTATTGCTGAGTTTCTAAGCATCAGAGCTTTACTTTCCCTATCATCATCCGTGGATGCATTCAAGCTATTAAAATGAATAGGTTTCCTTGTGTATTGTTTATTTTATTTGAAGCTCTGAAATATTCCTTATGCAATTCCTTTAATGATGTAAATAAAAAAACCTCACATATGCCAATTTTATCTGGAAATTTAATTAACTGGACGCAACAAACAATTAAACGCAGTAAGATTTCCTCTCTGGTATATTTACAAATACTAGACAAGTTAAATCTGCCTTCCGCTCTGCGTTAGTGCCAGCCTGCTCCCAGTCTGTTTTTGCTTGCTTACAAGAGCACAAGTCATGGCTGCAAGTGTAGATTCCACATATGAGGATTGTGATTTCTTTTTTTCCCCTTGCAACCCACATCTTTCAGAAGTTAAGGAAATAAGCTAGTGCTAACTTATCACCTAAACAGCTCCAGTCTGTCCTATCCCCTGCCTCCAGGCTTCAGAGAAGTGCATCTGCCTGATGCATTTCCGGGGGTGCCTGGATGTCATTTCACGGAATCATGGAATTGTCAGAGTTGGAAGGGACCTCTAGAGATCATCTAGTCCAACTCCCCTGCTAAAGCAGGATTGCCTAGAGCATATTACTCAGGACTGCATCAAGGCGGGTCTTGAAGATCTCCAGAGAAGGGACTCCACAACCTCCCTGGGCAGCCTGTTCCAGGGCTCTGCCACCCTCACTGTAAAGAAGTTTTTCCTCATATTTGAATGGAACTTCCTATGTTCCAGCTTGTGCCTGTTACCCCTCATCCTATCACTGGGAACTACTGAAAAGAGTCCGGCTCCATCATCCTTCAACCCACCCTTTAGGTACTTGTAAACATAGATAAGGTCTCCCCTCAGCCTTCTCTTCTCCAGGCTAAAGAGTGCCAGCTCTCTCAGCCTTTCCTCATAAGGGACATGCTCTACTCCCTTAATCATCTTAGTTACCCTATGTTGGACTCTCTCCAGTAGTTCCCTGTCTCTCTTGAACTGGGGAACCCAGAACTGGACACAGTATTCCAGTTGTGGCCCCATCAGTGCAGAGTAGAGGGGGAGAATGACCTCCCTCGACCTACTGACCACATTCTTCCCTATGCAGCCCAGGATCCCATTGGCCCTCTTGACGACAACGGCACATTGCTGGCTCATGGAAAGTTTGCTATCCACCAGGACTCCCAGATCCTTCTCAGTAGTGCTTTCCAGCAGGTCCACCCCTAACCTATATTGGTGCCTGGGGTTCTTCCTCCCCAGGTGCAGGACCCTACATTTGCCCTTGTTGAACCTCGTTAGGTTCTTCTCTGCCCAGCTCTCCAGCGTGTCCAGGTCATGCTGGATGGTGGCACAGCCCTCAGGAGTGTCAGCCAGCCCTCCCAACTTGGTATCATCAGCAAACTTGCTGAGGATACACTCGGTCCCCTCGTCCAGGTCATTGATGAATTTGTTGAACAGGACTGGACCAAGTATTGACCCCTGGGGGACACCGCTGGTTACAGGCCTCCAACTTGACCCTGCTCCATTAATTACAACCCTCTGAGTTCTGTCACACAGCCAGCTCTCAATCCACCTCACTGCCCCTTCATCTAGCCCACACTTCCTTAATTTTCTAATGAGGTTGTTATGGGAGACAGTGTCAAAAGCCTTGCTGAAGCCAAGGTAGATGACATCTGCTGCTCTCCCCTCATCCAGCCATCCAGTTATAACATCATAGAAGGCTATCAGATTGGTCAAGCATGATTTACCCTTGGTAAATCCGTGTTTACCACTTCCAATAACTTCTTGATCTTCAATGTGTTTGGAGATGACCTCCAGAACGAGTCTCTCCATTATTTTGCCAGGAACAGAGGTGAGACTAATTGGCCTGTAGTTCCCTGGGTCCTCCTTCTTGCCCTTTTTGTAGACTGGTGTAATATTTGCCTTCCTCCAGTCCTCAGGCAGTTCTCCTGTTCTCCAAGACCTCTCAAAAATGATGGAGAGTGACTCAGCAATAACATCTGCCAGTTCTCTCAGCACTCATGGGTGCATCCCATCAGGGCACATGGACTTATGGATGTCTAGTTTGGCCAAGTGGTCTCTAACCCCGTTCTCCCCAACAGAGAGAAATTCTTCCTCTCTCCAGACCTTCCCCCTTGTTTCCAGGGTCTGGGATTCATGAGAGGCAGCCTTGGCAGTGAAGACCGAAGCAAAGAAGGCATTCAGCAACTCCACCTTCTCTGTGTCTTCCACCACCAAGACACCCACCTCATTCATCAGTGGGCCTACATTTTCCCTAACCTTCCTTTTTTTATCGATATACTCGATATATACTCGATATACTTCACTTTATATTGATATACCTCTTCTTGCTATCTTTAACTGTGGTAGCCAAGTTAAGTTCTGCTTGGGCTTTTGCCCTTCTAATTTTTCCCCTGCATATCTTCACTACACCTTGATATTTCTCATAAGTAACCAACCCCCTTTTCCAGAGATTGTAGACTTTTCTTTTCTCCCTGAGATCCAGCCAAAGCCCTCTGTTTAGCCAGGCCAGTCTTCTTCCCTGTCGGCTCATTTTATGGGACCTGGGGATGGCCTTCTCCTGTGCTTTTGAGAGTTCCTCCTTGAAGTATGACCAGCCTTCCTGGGCACCTATGCCCTTCAGTTCTGTCTCCCAAGGGACACTCTCAACTATGCTCCTAAACAGGCCAAAGCCTGCCTTTCGGAAGTCCAAGGTGGCAATTCTGATGGCTCCCTGTCTTGCTTCTGCAAGAATTGAAAACTCTATGATTTCATGATCACTCTGCCCAAGACGACCTTCAACCTTTACATCCCCCACAGGACCTTCTCTGTTAACAAGCAGCAGGTCCAGTAGGGCGCTTTCCCTGGTTGGCTCGCTCACCAGCTGTGTTAGGAAGTTGTCTTCCACACACTCTAGGAACCTCCGGGACTGTTCCCTCTCTGCTGTGTTATATTTCCAGCAGATATCTGGGAAGTTGAAGTCCCCCTTGAGAACATTTGCAGATCTCTTACCTGAGTAACTAATGAACTGCTGTGCTCACATTTTGTATTTTCCACTGACCTGCCAGTGTTAGCAAGGATTTCTCATCTAAGCACAGGCTCCCTCTGTGAGCCATGTTTTCCCTCCTGCATCCCAGCCTTTTTCTTGCTAAGACACAAGGTGAGCAGTAAAAATCCCTGTCTATAGTATATTATGGGAAACAAAACATGGTTGGGGCGTCCTGCCCCCATGGGCCATGAGACAACCCCATTTCAGCCCTCATGCTATCAACAGCATCTCCAAAACGGGAATACTTCCTGTTGACCCAGATGTTTTGGTTTGTCAGTCAGAGATTTTTATTGTTTCTAATGGAAATTCAATATTTTGTTGGTTAAAATTTAATTTTTCCTTCCAGAAAGCTTAGAGTAGAATTCCCCTGAGCTACCACCACTCTGCTCCCCCACCCTGTTAGTTTTAGACACTATTAAACCACCTTCTTTACTTCTAGGCTAGGAAGCTCATATATGTTTTTATCATGTTAGCATCTTAGTGTGCTTCAGAAAAATGTTTCCTTTCAGTATTAGTATTGTAGGGAGGCCTGGGCAGACTACATAAGGCAATGCATTTGGTAGCAGTGCTTAAAACCAGTTAGCTAAACTGTCCTTGATCATGACACCCTGGTTCATTCTCCTAAAATTGAGATAGCAGTTTTTCTCATGAATTGTCTGGGTTCTGTTCTGCCAGAAGATGAGAAAGGGCTGAAAATCCCACAAGAAAGGCCAGCAAGCTCCAGCCTGATGCTGGTCCAGCCCACCACAAGGAATGGCATGCAGCATCATGCTAGGTCCTGGTTCATGGACGCCTTTCCTGAGTAGACATGCATTACTCTGAGGTGTCCTGCTCTGCTTTACACTAATCAGCATCACAGACTGTCTCACCTGATCAGCTCCTGGAATATTTTGAAAAACTTATTCAAAACTCTATTTTAAGCAGTTTGTAGCACTAGCACAATAATAGCACTGTCACACTGTTTTATAAGGCTGTAGTTTGGTTCCCCCCTTGGCATGATCCAGGAGAACTTTAGTCTGGTAGTTTCTCCACTTGATGACTGCCTTACTGCTTTGTAAAACAGCACAACGGGACTATTACTACTGGAAGAAGGGACAGGCATCAGGAGATCCGATTGGTCAACACCTCTTTTACATTTAGCATATTTTTCTTCTTAGAAGTAACATATAAAACAAAATGTTTGCCACTGTAACACCTCATAATTTACTTTGTCCCCACAATGCAAAATCAATTTTAATATAGTTTGCTTAATTTATAACCAACCTACCAATACTATTATTCATTGTTTGTACAGTGCCATAACCAACGGGGATGCAGCCACCACGAGAAGCTGGGGGGTTGAGGTGGCCATGCTGTCCCACCACACTGAGTGGTGGCAAGTGGAAGGGCTGCAGCTCCCGGCTTCTTCCTGTGAACCCTTCCCAGCTGGAGAGGCACGGGACATTTCATAACACTGTCAGTGTTTTTCTAAGTACCCTCATGGCTCCTTCTAAAAAATTGGTTCACTTAGGTTTGCAAGGCTTCTGCGTGGTGGGGAAGTGCCACCTATCCCGGTTTGATGTTGTTGTGGTTTGGGCCAGACTGGCCACTGAGATGATGTCCTCAAACCAGGACAGACATATGAATATTTCAGGCAGAGAGGGGCAAAGCTGCACACCAACTGGTATTTGGCCATCATCACCAGTACAAACCCTGTGGCCCAGTGTACTGGTTTGAGCGACGGAGGACTAATTTCTCTACTAATGTCTGGGAAAAATGCACTTTTAGAAGACTCTAGTGTCTGAATTTGTGAAAATATTTACTTTTTAGCCCACTAGGTTATGTGGGTTTCAAGGTCTCAGTGGTTTTGAGTTAGCTGGGTGCAGGGATGAGGAAGAACAAGGCTGGCCTGTTGACCCAAGCTGGCCAAGAGGATTACTTCGTAACGTGAATGTCACAGAATCACAGAATCACAGAATTTTATGCAGTTGGAAGGTACCTCTGGAGATCATCTAGTCCAATACCCCTGCCAAAGCAGGTCCACCTAGAGCAGGTTGCACAGGAACATGTTCAGGTGGGTTTTGAATGTCTCCCGAGGTTGAGAATCCACCAACTCTCTGGGCAGCCTATTCCAGTGCTCTGCCACCCTCAAAGTAAAGAAGTTCCTCCTCATGTTTAGATGGAACTTCTTTCGTTCAAGTTTGTGCCTGTTACCTCTTGTCCTGTCACTGGGCATCACTGAAAAAAGACTGGCCCCATCCTCTTGACAGTATCCCTTTAAGTATTTATAGGTGTTGATCAGATCCCCCTTCAGTCTTCCCTTCTCCAGGCTAAAAAGACCCAAGTCCCTCAGTCTTTCCTCACAAGAGAGATGTTCTAGGCCCCTCATCTTTGTAGCCCTCTGCTGTACCCTCTCCAGCAGTTCCCTGTCCTTCTTGAACTGGGGAGCTCAGAACTGGACACAATACTCCAAATGTGGCCTCACCAGGGCAGAGTAGAGGGGGAGGATAACCTCCCTCGATCTGCTGGCCCACAGTCTTCTTGATGCACCCCAGGATGCCAGCCCACCACTTCTGCTGCAAGAGTGATTCCCTGCAGCCAGAAGCAACAACTGCAGCTAATTTCCACATAAACTTGAGTCGGATCCCTTTAGGGAGCAGCGTGCTAATATATTTCAAGCCGACTGGGACAAGCGTATCAGAAAAAAGCATGTGTGTGCATTCAGTCTTGAAAATACCCTGGTAGCTGTATATCTCTAATTTAAATCCTTCTCAAACCCCACCGGCAAGTTTTCCCGTTAAACCCTCTCCACTGAATGTCTCTTCATGGTGAACCTGCTGAAGACATGTAAGGTGTGATCAACGCAACAGGCCTGAGGAAGACAGTGAAGGGGCTCCACGCCATGCCCTGCCTCTGCGCATCAGCATACTGGGGGTTGCATCTCCTGCCATGGCCGTGCCCTGCCCGGCACACCAGCTGTGGAGCTGCCGAGGGGGAGGCCCGGGAGGCACAAAGGAGGACTCCAGGAGATGTTGTCAATGTCAATATTTTTCCAGGAAAATGGAACTTTTTTATTTAAATTGTGGAATCTGTTTCTCTGAGGGGAAGCATGGAAAAAATTACATAAGCTCACAGATCAAAATCTAACAAGTTTATTCAAATCCCAGATCCCTTTTTTTTTTAATTGAAGAAAACATTCTGTACTGAAAAGAGAGCCTAGTTCCTGCTTGGTAACGTTCCCAACGCGCTGCATGCGTCTTGGCTGTATCTCAGGGAGACACTTCAGAGTGCTGCTGACAGGATTTAAAGCTTACCAGTGGTGCTGAGCTGAGTTTAAAGCCGAAAGCCAGCAGCCATGGGAGCTATCTGTGTTTGCATACATAGTTAATCAGACATTGATCAGCACAACAAATCCCTGTGAATCACACTTTAATGGATCCCTCCTTGGTCCTACAAAGGCAACATGGTGTGGTGCAGTCCATGTAAGTGTGCAGGAAACTGGCTCCTATCTGAGAATGGGGAATGTCTCTGGTCATATCATCAGTACTTTAGATGAGTTTCTTCCTTTTATATATATGTGTTTGCGGCTCAGTTTTGGGGCCAGTCTTGTTTAATATCTTTATTGATGATCTGGATGAGGGGATTGAGTGCACCCTCAGTAAGTTTGCAGATGACACCAAGCTAGGTGGGAGTGTTGATCTGCTTGAGGGTCGAAAGGCTCTATAGAGGGATCTGGACAGGCTGGGTCAGTGGTCCAATGGGATATGGTTCAATAAGGCCAAGTGCTGGGTCCTGCATTTTGGTCACAACAACCCCAGGCAGCGCTACAGGCTTGGGGAAGAGTGGCTGGAAAGCTGCTCAGCAGAAAAGGACCTGGGGGTGTTGGTGGACAGCCGGCTGAACATGAGCCAGCAGTGTGCCCAGGTGGCCAAGAAGGCCAATGGCATCCTGGCCTGTATCAGGAATAGCGTGGCCAGCAGGAGTAGGGAAGTGATGGTGCCTCTGTACTCGGCACTGGTGAGGCCTCACCTTGAGTACTGTGTTCAGTTCTGGGCCCCTCACTACAGGAAGGACATTGAGCTGCTGGAGCATGTTTAGTTTGGAGAAGAGGAGGCTGAGGGGAGACCTCATTGCCCTCTACAACTACCTGAAAGGAGGTTGCAGAGAGGTGGGTGTTGGCCTCTTCTCCCAAGAGAATAATGACAGGACCAGAGGAAATGGTCTAAAGTTGCGGCAGGGGAGGTTTAGATTATTATTAATTATTTATATTATATATATTATATATATTATTATATTATATATTATATTATTATATTATATATATTATATATTTATTATAATAAATTAATTATTAGATTATTAGAAATAATTACTTTACTGAGAGAGTGGTCAGGCACTGGAACAGCCTGCCCAGGGAGGTGGTGGAGTTGCCATCCCTGGAGGTATTTAAGAAACGTGTAGACATGGCACTTCAGGGCATGCTCTAGTGCCTGAGATTTTTGATTTGTGTCTGCTCGTGGGTGGGTGTGGTGTGTGGTTGTGGGTATTTGTTTTGTGTGGTTTTTGTTTTTGTTGTTTATTTGGGTTTTTGTTGTTTTTTGTTTTTGTTTTTTGTGTTGTTGTTGGGTGGTTTTGTTTTTGTTTTTTGTGGTTGGACTTGATGATCTCAAAGTTCCCTTCCAACCAAGAAGATTCTGTGATTCTATGTTTGAGGGTGGAAACTTTTATTTATCAACCAGCCCTCCCCCCAGAAAAAGTTCCACATTAGTTTATTCACTGCTAATATTTTTTTCCCTCCTTCTTCTTTTCTTCAAAAATTTTCAGTTAAAACCACAACTGATCATTTTATTGGCCCAGTGTTTCTAGTCTGAGAGCTTGCACACCTGGAGGTTTTTACAGGAGTTTAGTTTTGGTCTAATTCCTATGTGATTTTGTCCCCCTCTCTTACCAAGAATCAGAATAGCTTACATTCCTGCACCATGCCTTTCCTCCCAAAGGATCCTAAAACCATTTACAAACTATAAAAGCTGCTTTTTCTGTAAACAGAAATCACTTCACCCATCAGCGAAGTGCAGCCACCTGGAGGGGAGGGGAAGACGGAGAACAGCAGCTGTTTAAAAGCACCCCGTATTGTTACATTTTAAGCTGGAAAGTGATAAGTACTGTATCCAGCTGGAATTTAAGACGGTAGTATAATTTTTCAAACTGTAACTTGACCAAGAGAACATCCCCAGCTCTTGCCCTAAGTGCAAAGACACATTTAATTTTAGCATGCAGTCAGGACAGCATCTTATGATTTATCAGAAAGAAAATCAGGACTTCTGTCAGGAAATTATCTGAAAGCTGACTCAGAACAGATACTAAGCTCTGTTAGAGCAAGTTGTGTACTGAAAGGTACAGTAAAATTAACACCAGTTATCATGTGAATCTTTCTCACCCATTTGAGGATGATGTGCCAAGGGAGAAACCTATATGCATTTTAAAACACACTGGCCAGAGTAAAGATTTTAAATTAGTATCCCACTGAAAACAACTTTCACAGAAGACATTAACAGCAACTGAAGTTGCAGTTTTATGATCATAACAGCAAGAATAATTACTGCTTATTTAGCACTCTTTATCCAGTGGTCTGTCAATGATCCCAAGGGACTACATAAGATACAGAAAAGGCTGTTACTCCAACCAATGGGATAAAAAGGCATCATTTCCCTTTTAATTAATAAAACCAGATTTTTTAAAGTCAGAAGAGACTGTTAAATCACCTATGCTGTCTCCAGGCTGTCACAGAGCAGGCAATTCCTGTGAGTCACTCCTTTGCTGGTCCTGGTACTTAGATGTGCTCTAGAAAGAGGCACTTCTCCCTTTGACAACAGGAAACAAAGGAGTGTCCACCACTTCCCTTAGAAATATTTTTCCACATTGTCCTAAAACAAAATGGTGTTAAAGCACTGCCATCCAGGGAAGAATGTAACAAACAGAAAGCAGGAGTGGAGAGCTGCAAAAGGACAGAGTGACCTGTGATCGCATACAGGCAGTGACTTGAGCGACTTGGGCCCAAAGGGAGTGACTTGAGCCCAAAATGGCAAAAATTATGAACTTGTGCTGTTCCCTCTGCATTTGCCCCAGAGGTATCCGAACTCCTCATAGAATCATAGAATCATTGAACGGTTAGAGTTGGAAGGGACCTTAAAGATCATCAAGTCCCAACTCCCCTGCCATGGGCAGGGGCACCTCCCACTAGAGCAGGTTGCTCAAAGCCCCATCTAGCCTGGTCTTGAACACTTCCAGGGATGGGGCATCCACAACTTCCCTGGGCAACCTGTTCCAGTGCTTCAACACCGTCACAGTAAAGAATTTCTTCCTAGTATCTAATCTAAATCTCCCCTCTTTCAGTTTAAAACCATTACCCCTTCTCTCCTGTAGTCCCCCTTTAGGTACTGGAAGACCATTATAAGGCCTCCCTGGAGCCTTCTCTTCGCCAGGATGAACAACCCCAATTCTGTCAGCCTGTCTTCATAGCGGGGGGTACTCCAGCCCTCTGATCATTTTCGTGGCCCTCCACTGGACCCATTCCAACAGGTCCATGTCTTTCCTGTGTTGAGGACTCCAAAGTTGGACACAGTACTCCAGATGAGGTCTCACGAGAGCAGAGCAGAGGGCTAGAATCACCTCCCGTGACTTGCTGGCTACAATTCTTTTGATGCAGCCCCGGTTGGCTTTCTGGGCTGCCAGCACACACTGCTGGCTCATGTCGAACGTCTCATCCACAAGCACTCCCAAGTCCTTCTCCTCAGGGTTGCTCTCCAGCCATTCTTCGCGCAACCTGTATTTGTGCCTGGGATTGCCATGTCCCAGGTGCAGGACCCTGCACTTGGTTGAACTTCATGAGGTTTGCACGAGCCCACCTCTCAAACCTGTCCAGGTCTGTCTGGATGGCATCCAGCATGTTGACTGCACCACACAGCTTGGTGTTGTCGGCAAACTTGCTGAGGGTGCACTCTATCCCACTGTCCATGTCTCCAACAAAGATGTTAAACAGCACTCAATGACATATTATTCCTGCATCCTGCCTCAAATCAAACCTGCATCCTCCTCCATACTTGTCTCTATTATTCATGTGAAATGCCAATGTTAATGCACTTTGACCAGGGTATTCATTGTTCTGAAGTGCTCTTGGCAGAGTATGAAGAAAATAACACATTTTTTAAAAAGATAGAAGAGGTTCTTGGGTATAATAGAAATAGGACAAATTTTTCCTGAATTTCTAAATATACCGCAAACTGTAGAAGTTAAAATAATTTTTAAAATAGGAAGTTCCCTATACAGCTCTTCTTTTTTCATTTCTTCCCCTCTGGCCAATGAGTACAATCTGGTTTCACTCATGCTGGTGAAATCCATGTTGAGGTCAGAGCAGCACCATCATAACAGAACATCTGTACTCAAATACCAAACAAACAAGTTTCCTGCAGCTTGATTCATCTTCTTCTTGATCTAGATTTTATGGCTCGGTTAACATCTTCTCTATAAATTTGTACCTTTGTTCAAAGGGAAATTAGATTTTCACACTGTAATGACTTCCTCAAAAAAAAAGCCTGCTAGATGGTAAAGTTAGAGTTAAGGTGGGTTGACTGTAGCAGTTGGTACATCTAATTTATTTTTGTTTATTAGCATTAATTGAAGATAACCTTTTTAATTCCATTTGCTTCCCACATGCTGTTTCCACGTTAGAAGGTCATTCACAAGGTGTAAGTCATAAACAGGTTCACTCCATGGAAAGACAGAGCATGTAATTTTTGAAAGGAGATCAACTGATATTTCAACCCTCAGCAATAAAAGTCCACAACAGGATGAAGATAACATCAGAGTCATTGAGGAAAAGAGTAACTGTACCTGAAAAATATATCATGATCAAACCTGTAAAGTATGTCTGCAGGAAATCATAGGAGGCCTTTATATTTTTATCAACTCTATCTTTTTCAAGTACTCAAGTGATATAAAAACAAGGGGAAGTGATTATAGAATTTCAGTTCCTTTATTTCTTTCAAGGCTGTGGGTCAAGTAGAAATATACCAAAAATAACACCAATCAAGTTTATTTTAGAAGTATAAATGCAACCAAAACCATTGGGGTTTTGGAGGCACATTATTTTAATTATGAAGTGAAGTTCCTTATCCAACAAATATTTACACACCATCTGATTTTGAGAGTATCACATGAAGTTCAACAAGCCTAGTAGGGTGTATAATTTGAAGCACTCCTGAGTATTTAAAGATATTTTTTGTCTCTACTTCAGCTTTGTTCAGCAAAACATATTTTGAATATATACATAGAAGCTGGTTATGCTTTGAGAAGCCTGCCTAAAAGTTGTGTTGATTTATATAATGGACAAAAAAGAATTTGTACCTTGGACATATGAGTGAAATGTGTATGTGAAGGTGTGCTCTAATATGAGGAGAATCACATGGATGGAGGAATAAAAGTCTTGTAATGACTTTATATGTTAGCCTGACATTTATGTGAACTAAGTAAACTATTTGGGCAGTTAGTGCCATATTATCAAAGCTGTGTTCTGAATGTATTTGAAAAATTACTTTTTGGCAACCATATAACCCAGATTAAATTACAGCATTAGCATTAATAATTCTGGCATAGATAAAGTATGGCAATGGCTAGAGTTTGAAAATGTGCATCCAAGTATTATAGCTTGAGGGTAAAAACAGAGCCAAAGAGAACTGTTTTCCTAGGAAGAGATCTCTGGCATCTGCCATTTATTTTTTTCTGCTAAATATGAAAGGAAGCTTGTGGATATGAGAAAGGGCTTTGACTTGGTTAGAAAGCTTGCTCAAAGAGTAATTTAACTTATACTTTGTGTAAGTAGTATTTATTGTGCAAGTATATAATATCTTCTGTAATAACTTTAATATGTCCATGTGATTGTTCAGTAGGATGTACCAAATGAAAGGGATATTTAACAGGTCTATTTTTATCACTGCTTTTACCTAACAATCCACCACATATGCATACCATGTGGAAGACATGGGGCCCAAATAGGCAGACTCTGAGTAGAAAGACTACAATATTTTAGGCAAAATTGGAGCTTGGATTCAGGAGTAGATTCAAGGTCAGTCTGAAATGACCTTTTCTGTTCTTGCAGGACTTCACATCTGCATGGCAGGCAGAAGGCATGAGAGAACTGTTCTTATAAGTTTTTAATACTGGAAACCTCTCTTGCTAACAGTTGTCCTTGTGATTGTCCACTACTTGTCCCCATAATTTAAGTAATAAAGTTATTTTCAAGAAATTTTAGTTGCATTTTTATCCCATGCAGAAGAAAAAGCCATCTCAGATTTCAGATGTGATCCAAACCTGTGGAGGAGTTTCTGATCTGAGAAACTACCTCTCAGGTTGTCTCTTCCACCTAATCCCCCATGATGGAAATGATCTGTTGAGCTGAGTAGGACCTTGGCTCTGTAGCAATGTGATATGGTTATATAGAAAGGGATAATATAATTTCATTAGACTTGTGAATCTTTCTATTCTGTAACAAGGATATAATCCTCTATTAGTAGAGGATAATGCAGAAAGGGGTCTATTACATTTTATGGGATCTTTCCATAAAGGTGTGTTCTCTTCCCTCCTTTCCCCTGCAGAAATGCAACGTGAATCCAAATTGAGTCCATTCCTCAAACTTTTTAAAATTAACTGGATGGGTTGCATGATCTGCAGTGGTCTACAGTACCTTCATTTAAACCTGACCTAGAATCAGAGGAAGTAGCTGGGCATTTCTGAAAACACAAACTTTCCTCATAGCCATCACAGGGCTTTTAAATGTTTTAAATCTACATCACAGGATACTAATGCCACTAATAGTAGGAAGTGGCTCCCTTTTCTGTTCGGGTAGATGTTTACTCTTAGGACTGTATTAGTATTAGTATAGATTGTATGAGTGGTTCCAATTCTAGAAGTGGTTCTTCCATGGTAAGTTTTGGTACGCACACTGGTAAGGAAATGCCAATATTCATGCAGTATCCCATACAACAGTCCAGTTCCTATTTGTAGGTTCTACCCATCAGCTGAACCACTTCCAGGCACATGAACAACAAGAAGGATTTTTTTTTTCTGATTTCTAACATGAACTGTCTGATTTAAATTTGATACTGTAGATGCAATATAGTTATTGAATTTTCCTACCTCTCTACATTGTAGAACAAAGACACTAGTTTCCCAGAGGAACTTGCTGTTTCTTTTTCTAAGGAGTCCAGGTATGTATTCAGGTGAACCTATTTCATATTTCATGCTTTGTTGGTGCTTTTCATAACTTTAAATAGAACTGAGTTCACAGCATCCCATGAAGTCTAAACCATATCTTCTAATGATTAGTGGAAAGACATCAGGGTAAATTCTCCTATGGACTGCGGTTATCATCATTCAAACCCAGACCTCAGAATTGAATATGCAGACCTACAAAGATGACTTAAATGCCGATGAGGTTTTTGGGTAGTATTGGATTGGCTTGGACATTCTTGTGTTTTCCTTCCCTGCTGTCCCCAGCATGAGAAAAAGGGCCAGGCCAAAACTGTCCTTTACCAAGTTGTGGGTATGGTACAGCTGAGAGCTGTAGTTGGTGTTAGGTTTATCCAACTGAGCACAGAAAATCAGAATGTAACTGAAACAGGAAGGTGATTAGAAGGATGGATAAAAGGGAAGGGACACAACCCCAACCCCAAAAGAGGTCCTACTGCATACAATTTAACCCACGCCTATTGTGCTTAGCTGCCTTTTCCCATGCACTTGTTTTTGATCTACAGCACACACAACAGTGGTAAATACTAAAATCAAGGGAACATTTGCAAGCTATCAAAGGAGGTGGAGTCACTCAGGCAATTGGAAAGGGAAACTCTGCTATTTCTCAGGATATTTATAGAAGGGTACCCCCACTGCCATTTGTACTTCAGGGAGGTCCTTCCCTTAATTGCTGATAGTGTTTACTTTAGCCATGTGTGGTGCAGCAGATCGGGCTCAGCACTGTGAGCCACGGTTCCCCTTTCCCAGAGCTTCCTTTGAACTTTGCAGCCCTACGCAATAAAGTTATGTGTGGTGCTAGGCTGGCCCACCCAGAGAGCAAGATACTTCTTGGAAGCTGCCTTCCACTTCCCTATGACAAGCTACTGTGAAAATATTATGGGAGGCTCTCCGTGTCAACACTGCTTCTCCCCCTCCTCACTCCAGCCTGCCTGCCGGAGGCAGGCTACGACTACCCCAGCCCAAGCAGCACCGTTTGCTCAGTGTTTTCTCTGATTTGAGACCTCTCATTACTGTCCCACTCCCTGTGACTTGCTTGCAAAGCAGGATGTTCAGTGACAACACCACATTTGCCCAAAGCTATTGTTTCAGCTTTTGTTTTTAATTGCAGCATTCTCAATAGATGGCCTTTTTTCCTTTTCTTTGATTGTGAGAGAAACAGGGCTATGTTACATGTGTTTCATTAGTGACAGTGCCTTTTAAATCTCTAACCCATTCTCAAAACAACAGTTGGAAAATACTTTTCAGGTCCCTCCTCAACAGCAGCTGGTGGATTTTCAAGGACTTTGGTCTAAGATGAGAGAAGGGAAGTGAACACCAGAAAGGGCGAGCAAGCTTGTCAGCTTTCTTATCCAAACACACTGTCATTCCCATGATTGATGGAGTCCTTGGCCAAACCCTGGAAGACTTTCCAACACACTTTGTTCTGGGGTGGTGTGTGTTTCAGAGGGTCATTCTGGCAGGTGTGACTATACGCAAATTAAATGTTAGCTCCCCAAATAAGTACTGACTCCAGGAAGAAAATAGGTACAATTTTCACAACTCACTACCTTTGAGCAAAGCAAATTGTCTTAGAGCTTAGGGTTATTCAGGAAAGACTGAAAAGCTTACATTTCACTAGGCACTGGGTGTTAAATCAGACATTTACTACTTCCGCTGACAAATATGTGCTTCACACCCAAAACTGTGAATGTATGTTTTTATTCTGTGGCTTTGAAAAAACTAAAACAAAACCAAACCATATATTCAAAGTAAAATTTTAGTCTCGTATCCAGGAAAATATCCTGTTTACTGAAAAACATCTTCAAGGACTAGCTTATCAGCAGGAAGAGGCTTGTGATATAGTGATCTTTTCACTGAGAAGAAAAAACTCTAACCTCGAATGGCCTTAAAAGAGTCTCAAACGTGATATAGCGATCTTTTCACTGAGAAGAAAAAACTCTAACCTCGAACGGCCTTAAAAGAGTCTCAAACTTGAAAAGAAGCAGCCTTATGTTCATTGTTGATACCATACAAAGCTAAACATTAAGTGACTCAATTTGACAATTTCAAATACACTACCTAAACGGAAAGGTCAAGTAACTATGCACACCTTTTTAAATTGAACTCTCAATTTTGATATCCATAAAAAAGGAAGACATGTTTTTCTAGTGTTTTCTTCTACTGTGAACTATGACTAAAAGTGCATATCAGCCTATGAGTGCACTGCCCAGACTCCTGTTCCAAATGTCAAACAAAAGTACTTCCTTCTGTTTCCAGAAAGTTAATCACGATCTTTTTTCTTTCATAAATAACACTGCACATACAACACCTTCCACCAAAATTTCCAGAAGTGGGAAAAGTCTCCCTACGCCTTTGGGGGACTGGAAGGTGTGAAGTGAGGAAGAGAGAAAGTCAGAGCAGATGTAAAGAATCAATTCCAGGTCATTCCTCTGCTAAAATGTTGCTGTAACTATTAAACCTTACCCTCCTCATACTAATAACAGGAAGTCAGTGGACAGTTACCCACCCAGCTAATGGATCTATTTGGAAATATGCTTTTTCATTGCTTTCCCAGGGTTCTCTGGAGAACAATAGACTCACAGGTTTTTCCCTGGAATTGGCATAGGCAGACTAAAAGAAAACCCCAAATATTGTGTGAAATTTATGGATCTTATACATTTGGTGGGGCTCTTGGTTTTGCCAGCAGGCAGATGGGTAGAAATCAAAGACTGTATTCAGTCACTGTATGAGCTTTGCCACTGCTTCCAGATGAAATACTTTGGGAATTTGTCTTTATGCTGGAAAATGCTGGAATTAATTTTGCTTTTTCAATTGCACTAACCACGGTCAGTGTTCACCCCCTGTCACTGAAGGACAAGAGAAATTGTCTGCCATGGATGGGTCAGATTTGTCATGTGCAAAAGTCTTGCTCTTGGCAGATCTTCATAATCAAGCCCATTAGAATGGATGCTGCAATATTTTTTCCTCTGCTTTGCCAGCTGCCTCGGATCCATGCCTCTTTAAAAGTCCCAACTAACTTGTTGCAGGGGCCCAAACTCCTGCACGTGTCTAAGACTGGAACATTTTCGCACTTTACAGCCTACTCGGATTGGATCATTGTGCATGTACCTCTGGTCTGCCCTGGCACATGAATCATCCTTTAAACAAGAACTCTTATTTACCATTATACCACTTTAATGGTATAACGGCAACTAGATGTTTCATTTACAACTGGGTTCTGAATCTTCGCCTTGAGGTTCTCATTCTGGTTTTAATTTGTTGAATACTTTTGTTTTCAATATATTGTAAGTGATTGAAAGCATATACAGGGTGGGAAGAGGAAAGATAGCAGAAGAGTCACCACATTACATAGCTTGTGAAAAGCTGGAACAGGACGGCTGCTGTAGAACAATGTGCATTTAGAAAGGCACAGAGCCTGTGCTGGCAACTCTAGGGAGCTTTAATGTCATGTGGATATAATATGTCCCCAGCGTGAGGCTGCATTACTGTGCCAGAGTACTGCAATGGAGAAGTACTGCCAAAGCGTAAATGCAGAGAAGTTCCCAGTATCTCATTGAACACTGGAGCTATGAAAAGCAGTCATAGAGGATGCTTTGTTGTTGCAAATACAGGAGGGACACGGCTGATAAAGGGAGGGAATTACTCTCTTCCACCACCCCTGTCCCCATATATATTGACAGTGTTGTCTCTATGGTTCTTTTACGGATAATGGAGAGAAATTGGCCATCTGCGGGAAATACCAGACTATTTCAGAACCTACGTTAAAAAGGAATAAATCATTCCCTACTCCACGCTGTATATTGACTTGATAGTTACTGACTATTAAAAGACTCTGCAGTGACTAGCTCATAGGCAGACTGTAGTCAGCCATATAAAATCTTGCCCAAAATACCTCAGCAGTGCAAGGACATCTTCTGGTATTACTTCATATACTCCTTGACCTCACTGAGTCTTTTTGGAGGGAGTGCCTTTGATGCCAGAATGGCAAATAGTAACTTTTGTATTGCTTGAGCTCTTTGGACTGGCCTTTCCATAGGTCTTCATAAACAGATACTCCTGTGGCAGAGGCTGAATGAAAAAATAGACATATACACACATTTATATAAAATACATACAAGCATGTATATATACAAATATGGAGCCGAAAAGTCAGACTTTTGTTCTGACTTTGGAAAAAGGGTTGTTAATGTGAGGTAGGTGAGCTCATTTATCCCTTACTAGTCCTTACTGGTGTCATTACGTTGGGGAGGTGGCACAGTGTTAGCACTGCATGATTACAAGTGGACCCACTGTGAGACACGGGTTGCAAAAAATGAGAAGATTCATACTGAGTGTCATGTATGTAAAATTAATAAAACTGAAGTGCTGTTTCTTGTCACTTTGCATACATGACTACCAAATTTCTGCTAAACTAGTTCCTTATGTGTGACATATTCCTTTCAGAGAGTGAACAGGGTCCAGTCTTGAGTTACCATTCTAGAGTTCATCATGCTATGTTTTAGTTACTTGTTAATTTACAGTAAAGCTTTAATTATGTTATATTCACAGTTTATTTTGGGGAAAAAAAAACAATCCAAAACCACCCACCCTCAAAAAAAACCCCAGAAATGTGAAAATTGAATTGGTTAGATCAAAAAAATCGATTAAGTGGTAGCAGCACTATGGATATTCTTTTCTTTCTTGTTGGGCAGTTGCCTAATAGATTGGATTATTTTGAGGGTTCTTCTCAAGTATTGGTTTTGATCTGTGGCAGGAATCCAAACTAAACTTACATGTTTCTAGTAATGTAGTACTACAGCTATCAGTTAAAAAAAGAAAATATGTTACCTAAACTTGTTATGTACTCTGAAGGTGAGCTGAAGCCTTATGAAGATGATGGGGGTCAAGCCTCTGTTAATTTCCTTATACACTCAGTTTCATTTTCTTCTTTACAGCAGACCCACAGTATACTAAAAGTAGGGTGTCGGGGTTTAGTTTTCCTTTGGTTTTGTTTGGGTGGCTTTTTTGTCTTCTTTTTTCTTTTTCAAATAAAGAGGATGTTATATTAGAGTTTTTATTCACCCAAGTGCAGGCAGAAAGGGAGTAAGTCAAATAACAGTTTCTGAAGAGGAAATCCTACCGAGCATCAACCTTAGAAATAATGAAGTTAGGTGGAGAAACATTTGCCAACTTTTCCATAGTAGCCCAAAATAACTGAGCCTGAAGGAGAGGTGTGAGGAGCAAAGAGGGCACAGAGGAAGGAAAACACACAAGCAAGGGAAACAGGCTGTTTGGAAGGTTGATATTTTAAAATGGCCTCAATACTATGCTTCAAAGAACAGTTCAGTGCTACTATTAAAAGAAAGGAATAAAACTAGGCAAAGAGTGAGGAATTAGGATGAGAACAGCTTCTTCTTGCTCTTACTTATGTGTCATCTACTTCTCTGAAAGTACCTACTTCTCGGTTTATTTAAATATGAATGTCTATCTCGAAAAGCATGTGGCAATGACTTTGCTCTTAAGCCTAACATTAATAGATGTCAATAACTTATATGACTTTAGTGAAAACTGTTATTGTTTAGATCCCACACAAATAAAAAGCATTGCTATCACGTGTCATAATACACTGTATTGTTGTAGGTTAAGATAAAAGTCCATTAGAGTGATTGGCTGACTCACTGCAAGAATTCAAAGGCTGTTTATCTCGATTAGTTAAAGACCTGTAATTATAGCAGTACGACCTCGAGGAAGGTAATTACTCTACAAAAGCTCTCTACAGGAAACCAGACATTAGCTTTGGCTAATTAGCTTGACATTCACAAGCTGCCCGTATCAGAATGCAGATGGTTTGGCCACACTAGCGTGCAAACAACATCTACAAGTGCTGCATGAGCAGCCACCAGAAAGCAACTGATTGTCAATGATGGCTAAGAGTGAAATTATTTTCTTGATGGCTTTTATAACTTGATTTGAGAAAAAGCCTTTCCCAGAGACTATTTCCCATGGATGAAGATGGAAGAAGTGGATGGCAGCCTGGGAGACTGACTCAATTTATTATGGGAAAAAGCAGATGAGGCTGGTTCCGTAAAGTTTTCTATTATTCCTGGTCCTTCTGACAGTGATTAGTCTTCTCATGCCTATTGGCACATTCTTCAATCTTTCTTTTCACTCTCTATAGGGTTTATATTTAGGCTGCAGTAGGCTCCTTCCATATGCTCCAAATACATTTCAACAACAATCAAAATAAAAAATAGCATTTAATTTACACTAAAAGTTGCATCATTTGCACACAAAATAAAGCTGAGCTTTGGTTTTGATTTACAGTTCCAACTTCCATAGATATAAAATATGATTCAATTAGTCCTGTGGAGAAGTTTTAACATGTACTCAGTGTGTAGCTCAAAATAAACTCTAATTAGAGGTCAAACTTTTTTAAGAAAAGAATTTAGAATTATTTATTTAGTGTCCATCCTAAGTGACAGACAAATTTTAACCTATATTTTAATTTATTTTTTTCTCCAACACAATGATATACTGTGTGTCTTACCAGGTTACTGATCTGGTGTCATTTGTGTGAGCACAGTATAATGAAAGGAAAGAAAAAATAATTTGGCAGCATGGGAAAGTATGGTGAGCATAGGCACTGAAATGCCAAACTTCTTCATATTTCTCCAGCAACAACTACAGAAGAAGGTTTTTTTCTATTATGAACAAGTGTTTCAGCAAATGATCAGCCTGTGAATTTGGGTGGTCGCCCAATAACCCACATCAGCAACCAGAATGCCTTGGCCTTGCTCCGAAGGCATAACTGTGAGAGGTGAGAGACTTGCTTATTCCTCTGCACGTTCAGTGTGCCCTGCCACGCTGTTGGGGTGTCTGTCCTTTTTGGAGTGGTGGCAGATTCTGCCAGCTAGTGGTTGCAGTGGCATCACATCTCACCAGGACGGGCTGGCACAAAGCAGGCAGTTTGTCATGTCTCTGATTAAATGGTAGACTCTCATAGGTGTCTGGATCAAACAGCAGTTTTGCCCAGACCTTGCTAAGACCTCAAACACGTGAGGCCTCTTTCATGGCTCTAACCTTTCTCCTAATGTCTTTGGAAAGCCTGACCTCATCTTCACATTGATCTGCTCTGAGCATTGCATACAATGGACAGGTGGTCTGGTGGAAACAAGAGCCAGCATGCTGCCTCCTGGTGCCACTAGGTAGTACTACTCTCTGAACCTCAAGGAAAAAGTACTTGAGATGGCCTAATCTCGAAATTGCCCTAAACTATTCTTCTTTGCAGTTTTACTGGAAGACACACGTGTCACACATATAAATGGTATTAGGATCAGATCCCATGTCAAAATTGTCATATGTATTACTAGTGACAGAGTGGACATTCGGAGAATTAATTTGGAAATTTCAGTTAAAACTTCTCATGTTATTTAAAAAATATTAAAATATTAAAATATTATTTTTAAAATATTTTATATTAAAATAACATTTTATAATAGGTAATAATATAGAGAGAGGTTTGAGGATCTTACTACTAAAAATGTAGACACAGAAGTTAAAGCTATAATGAGACATATTCTTACAGCATGCCTAAAATTTATAATATGGTAACTATCCTGGTGAGAAGCAAGACCATTGATACATATAAATAAGAGAAGTGTACCTGTTTTTCCTTTTTCATTTTTTGTATTTGAAAAAATTATTTGATGTCAGAATATTTTATTATCTCAAATGTTATTTTAAAAGTAAAATGTTACCATGTCATTTTGTTCTTCCTGCCTCAGACATTTTTTGTGACGGAAGACACAATATCAAGAAAGGATCCAAAAGGAGGATGATTCAGAAAATGAAGTCAGTTGTTGAAGTGCTGCTAAATGAGGGTTCATGGGTATTGCTGGGAACTTTTCTGCCTGCTGCTTCTGTCTGTCTCTGAACGTTGCAGTGTTTAGCTTTCCACCAGCTAAACTGCTTTTGCTGTGCCTTCTGCAGTTGTCCATAAACTTAATAGAAGAAAGAACTAGATTATCTTGTAACTTCTATGAGATGCAGACGAAATAAGGAACAGGGAAAAAGACATCCCCCCTGTGGAGTTAAATATGTTCTGCAGTCCTTTTTTTTAACTATTTTTTCCCCTCTTCAAGATGTGAGATAGATGAAGAACTTTGGAATAAATATTAACAAATGTACTTCTCCTGTATTTATTTGTCATTCATTTATATTCCAGTCTCAGCACAAGCAGTGTTTATTGCTCAAATAACTGAGAAATATCTACATTTGTTAAGTGTCGTTTGAATCTCCCTAAAAGTAAAAAACAAAAGAGAATACATATACAAAGAAAGCTTTTGTTGCACTGAAAAACATCAACTAGTCCCGTGGAAGAACATGCTAATCTAAGAAGATTTGCTGACATGTAGGGAATAATTTGATAGAAAAAATGAGTGTTCTTCCTCTCACCGTTCCCAACACCTACTCTTGTCCCAGATTTACCTCTGTTATATGAAGGAGTCTTTAGAAATGTCATGAAATTGTCCATTATGTTCACGGACATTCACAGCGTATCTCCAATTGGATGCATAAGCAGGCAGGTCCAGAACCTGCAGAGGGACATTTACATTGCTCCATGGAAGGCTGTGGAAATGCAGGCAAGGACCTGGTCCTTTTCTGGGGCAGCTGCATTTTTCTGCTGAAACAATTCAGCGTCACTCAACATGGTTCTGGTGGTGTTACACTGTCAGCACTACCAGAGCTAGCTGGTCTAAACCTGACTCAGGCATGTCTCATGATGTTCAACTATTTTTCTGGTTGTAGCACAGATCAATCTCAAAGAAAATGCAAGGATTGCAAAAGAGAGAAATTTTGACAAAAAGTAGCCTGCCCACGATCGCTCTCAACTTCCCCCCACAAATGTTTCTGGTCTGTTGGTCTGTCAGAAATACCTGCTTCCAAAGCCATGTACAGGCTTTGTGCTGGAGTACACACAAGTACATCAGTGCAGTCACAGGACACTTTCTTAGGGTAGAGAGAAAATGAAGATCTGTACTATTGACAAAAACACACAGGAAGCATAGCAAATAATTCCCCCTTTTCCACCATTAACTCTGTCTCTTGCCTTAATTCTGACTTATTCTTGCCTTAATTCTGACCCATGGCAACTCCCCTTGATGTCAGAACATCCTAAAGTAAATGCTGTTATGGTTGCTTGAGATTTCTGTGTGAAGCCAAAGGTTAGGGGTGGTCCTCAAACATCAAGTGGTGGATTCCTCCTAGCGTGAAGCATTTCAGGAAAGTGAAGGGGTAAGAGAAACTACAGAGGCTCAGGACTGCAAAAGGATGACCTTGTGTGAATTCCTGATCTTCTAGGTAGCATTCCACCTCTTATAGTTCCCTCACCTGGCCTTCAAATCCTATGATATGTCCAGAACCATGAATGATGTCCCAGCAAACATGCAGACATCAATCCAGTCTTGTTGTATGGCACTGAAAATCCACAGAGCAGGACTTACAAATTCCAGCGTGCGCCAATGTTGGAAATGAATTAGCTAGTGAAGGTACCTTTTTCAATTTCTCAGTTCCGTTACATGCCATGAAGTTTCACAGGGCAGAGCACCATCCAAGCTGCCTCCAAGGCCTAAGGAACAGTATTACAGTGAAGTGAGAAAAGGACACATGTCTACTTTCCCACTCCATGCAGCCATGGAGTTTAAGCCTCCCTGCTTTCTAGATGCTTCAGCCCATGGAAAAGGGGAGAAGCAAGCAGCTGCTGTTTTCCAAACCCATTCAGTCTTTATTCTTGACAATCTTTGCCAAAAAGGCTATCAAACACAGTGGTAGGGCATAGAGGACTGGGAGTGGGGGAGGCAAATCAGACATGACTATTTTTCCTTCAGGAAATAGGCTAAATCCCAACGAAGAGCCACTGGACCCGAACCAGTGACCTTGAGTGTGATGCCTCCCAAGTCTACTTGTGGAAAGGTAGTTTGTTATGCATATAGGATAAAAACTGCATACTGGAAAAACACAGAACGTAAATATTTAAAGAAAAAGAAACACAATGAAACAAATGCGTTGTGTTTATATTTCCTAGGGCCACTGCCAAGTACTTCTCCGCCTGTTACCCATCTAATGTTTAGTGTACCATATGTTTTTTAAACCAGTGGATTAAACTCCTACAAGGTTGTGAAAAACATCAGTGTATTTGCTCTGGCCTTCCTCTCCCTGCATTTGTTGTTAATTTACAAGTTTCTCACATCCCTCTCACAATTTCTGTCTGTTTACATGTTTTATGTTTCTGATGGAATGTCTATAGTGCTCTTACCACCACCCAGGATCTGTTATCCCCAGGAAAATCACATGTGCCTCATCCATATTTTAGGGGACACCTGAAAACACAGGCCAGGAGTATCTGCGATGTCTTTTCAGTCCCAGGCTCCTTGATGTCTCCCTTCTAATCATAGAATAGAATAGAATAGTAGAGTTGTCTAGGTTGGAAGGGACCTTTAAAATCATCTAGTCCAACCATCAACCTAACTCTGATTAAAAAAAACCCCCATCATTAACCATGTCTCTAAGCACTATGTCAAGCTGTCTTTCGAATACCTCCAGGGATGGTGCCCCAACCACTTCCCGGGCAGCCCATTCCAATGCTTAGTAACCCTTTCCGTGTAAAAATTTTTCTTAATATCCAATCTGAACCTCCCCTGGTGCAACTTGAGGCCATTTCCTCTTGTCCTATCGCCTGTGACTTGGGAGAGGGGACCAACTCCCGCTTCTATACAACCTCCTTTCAGGTAGTTGTAGAGAACAATAAAGTCTCCCCTCAGCCTCCTTTTCTCCAGGCTGAACAACCCCACCTCCCTCAGCCTCTCCTCATAAGGCTTACTCCCCAGACCCCTCACCAGCTTCGTTGCCCTTCTCTGGACCTGCTCCAGCACCTCAATGTGTTTTTTGTGGTATGGGGCCCAAAATTGGACACAGCACTCGAGGTGGGGCTTCACCAGTGCTGAGTACAGGGGGACGATCACCTCCTGAGTCCTAGTCACCACACTGTTCCTGATACACGCCAGGATGCCTTTGGCCTTCTTGGCCACCTGGGCACACTGCTGGCTCATGTTCAACCAACAGTTGACCAACACCCCCAGGTCCTTTTCTGCCAGGCAGCTCTCCAGCCACTCTTCCCCAAGCCTGTATTGCTGCATGAGGTTATTGTGACCCAAGTGCAGGACCCGGCACTTGGCCTTATTGAACCACATACCACAGGCCTCGGCCCATCGATCCAGCCTGTCCAGATCCCTCTGCAAACCCTTTCTACCCTCCAGCAGGCCAACACTCCCACCCAACTTGGTGCCATCTGCAAACTGACTGAGGGTTCACTCAATCCCCTCATCCAGATCATTGATAAAGATGTTAAAGATGATGAAGATTGATAAAGAGAACCGGCCCCAGTACCAAGCCCTAGGGGACACCACTCATGACCGGGCACCAGCTGGATTTAACTCCATTCACCACCACTCTCTGGGCCCGGCCCTCCAGCCAGTTTCTAACCCAGCAGGGAGTACTCCCATCCAAGCCATGGGCAGCCAGTTTCTCCAGGAGGATACTGTGGGAGACTGTATCAAAGGCCTTACTGAAGTCCAGGTAAACAACATCCACAGCCTTTCCCTCATCCACCAAGCAGGTCACTTTGTCATAAGAGATCAGGTTTGTCAAGAAGGACCTGCCTTTCATGAACCCGTGCTGGCTGGGCTTGATCGCCTGGGTGTCCTTCATGAGCCACATAATGGCACTCAGGATGATCTATTCCATGACCTTCCCAGGCACTGAGGTCAGACTGACAGGCCTGTAGTTCCCTGGATCATTCTTCCGAACCTTCTTGTGGATGGGCGCCACATTTGCTAGACGCCAGTTAGCTGGGACCTCCCCAGTTAACCAGGATGCTGGTAAATGATGGAAAGTGGCTCAGTGAGCACTTCTGCCACCTCCCTTAGTGCTCAGGGCACCATCTCCCTTCAAAGAGAGGAAGACTGTCAGGTCTCAAATTCTGTTCAAACCACAGCCAAAGCCTTAATCCAAATCTTTTTTGAGTAAGAATGAGAACCAGACACTCCTAATACTAACTTAGCCTCCATCACAACTACTTTAGCTGCATACTACACTTTGTGAGATTTGGAGGTCAAGCAACATATCAGAAGCCAGCTAGGGAGATGGTTTTTTGCACATCTCTGCACAGCTGGAGATGCACACTTCTACTCAATCTCAGAAGCTCAGCTCTTGAAGACAACAACCACCAGGGCCATCCATTTTTCCTCCTCTCAGCTCTCTGATCTGTCGAGTGGAGAAAGAAGTTCTATTAACTCTCATTGATATGGGCCTATGAATTACACAGAAACATCAGTATAAGGCACAGCTTTAAAACTCTTTAATGTTAATGATATGTGTGCTGAGGTTTAGGGAACTTGGTTGAACCATAAGCTTTCTTCTGTGTGGTTTCCATTTTCCCTGGAAGCAGAAAATATGACGTGCAAACAGCACTGGAGTAAAGACTAGCAGAACTGCTACCAGCATTTTGAATGTATAAACTATTAGTGGTGCATTTGTCACGACCTGAATGGAGCAACAAATCACATTTTGATTTATAAATGTGAATGTTCTCTGCAGGAATCCCTTTGTCGGAGGGTCACTCACCCTCACTGGAGATGTAGAGGTATGCCACGTGCAAGTCAAACATCACAAAATATTTCACTCTGGGTGCCTGCAAGGGAGGGACTTGGTCAAAAGCAATCACTTCCACCCCTGAGAAAACAGCCTTGCCCATGTATTTCCTATGCAGTCGCAGGTGTGGTGCTTGGATAGATGTTTGATCACCTCTGCTCTTGGATGTGGCTGAACAGCTCACGCTGATACTGAACCCCAGCCAGCCCACAGAATGCCAGGAACTTGATCATTCATGGTGGGAAAAATGACGAGGATGTCGCTTTAAATCAGAACAACCATCTTTTTCAGTGTTACATTGTGGGCAAGAGCTCATTTCTGATGTGAGGGCAAGCAGTGAGCTGTGTCTAAATATTCTGAAAACGCATTTGTTTACTTGAAGAGCTCTGACGCAGCTTATGCAATGAGATAAATGTTTGGTTGTCACATTACTTAACCTGGAAAAGTTTGTATTCCTTGCTGGGAACCAAAGCAAGGGGAAAAATGTCAAGAATTCATTGTTTCAAGTACAAAACCAAAGTGAAAACCTTCTCACAGATTGTGGCTAGGAAGAACATTAACTAGTGCTCAGCTACTCATAAATGGATAGTACCAAACTCCCATTGATTTCAAGGACATGACCGATATCAGTTGGAATTAGACTCCTGGATTTTTTTGAGGAGGTGGCCTATCTTTCTTGTAGCTTGAGTCTTTGACAGAATATGAGGCATCAAAAACTGTTTTGGCATGAGCACTTTGGTTTGTCTTTTTTCCTGCTGCTCTTCAGGAAGGGCTGGGAGTGCTCCTGCAACTGCTAGTCAAAATCCAGTGCCAAGACTGAATGACAAGTCTCAGTGATAGGTCACTACCTAGTTCCCATTGTTTCCCAGAGCAAACAGCAGCCCACATGCCTCTGTTAACCTGCTCTGCTCAACCCGGACCATTGCTTTCCATCAGATGGATGAGAACTGTGGGGGAAACCATCTTGTTTAGACTACATCAAGCTCAAAGTCTGCTGCTGTCTGATTTAGGCTTTCCTTTCTTCTCTTTGTCTTTGTCCCTGTTTCGCATGCCTTCTCTCAGTAAAAGACATAGCAGCACAGCTCCTTTTTTCGAGGAAAGTCTAAACATAAACCCAAGTCTTACTCTGAACTCCAGAGTGGTGAAAAAATAGCTTGGTGATCACTGGATGCAACGGTTACAAGGCAGACACAATGCTGCACCATTTATCAGGGCAAGGTTTCCATCTAGTGTGGCATCTTCCAAATAAACTGCCCTTAGTGTCCATGGCAGATAGGACACAACTGGGTACAAATCCTAGCAAGAGAGATTAATACCTATTTTAAGAAAGCATTTCTAGTGGTAGGGCTGGTGAAGCACTGGCGTGAAGTGTTGGTGGTGGGTGGGAATTTCCAGTGCTTGAGGATTTTAAGAATGGGTTTGGCAAATGTCAGTCAGGACTAATATAATTCCATGCGATATTTGGGTCTTGCCAGGCTTCTCTTACTTTTCAGAAGTAAGCCCAGTAAAAATCTCCTTTACTCTGTACAAGTAGACAGGAAAGGACTAGGGCTTTGCGAGAGGAAGAGTATCGTCTAATCACCAGATGACAAATCCCGTCAGCCTTATGCCAGCATCGTCAGACCCCAGCTCCCAGTGCTACTGGAGGAAACACAGAAACCAGACTGTTGCAGTTTGTACGGAGGACACAGGGATCAGCCCACTGCACTGCCCACGTGTCTGCAGAGAGACCCAGTGATGCCCCTTGTGTTAGCATTAATGCACATATGTACATTAAAGGAATAAAAAGGCACCTTCAGTCTAGATAGTCCCTGCACCTTCTCAAGAACTTCCTCCTCTGCTGACTCTGGACTTACTCTGAAGGGAGAGAGATGCGTGGAGAGCCTGTGGATGTCTATCTCAATCCAAGTGCATTTGTGCACACATGTTCAAAGAAAGTTTGCAGCTGAGTTTTTAGACTATCCCTGCCTCCAAGGCTATCTAGTTGGTGCTCCAGGCAAGAAAACTGCTGTGAGGTTGCAGGTGGAGCATGTTTGTGTGGTACGGTGGGAAGGGAATCTGCATTGTGTGCTTCTGCATTGAAATACAGACTATGTTCTGAGATCGCAAGTGTTGCCATCTTCTTTACAAAACAGCCACAGGAACGTGAAAGTTGTTTAAAAACTAGATAGGCAATGTCTGGTCAAAACGCTGTCCAGAGAAATGGCAGGTGTTTGTTCTCTTGGGACCTCTTCATGTCACAGCTTGTCTGAATATTAAAAGGGATCATTTGTGTGTGAAGGGGTAAAGAAGGGTCAGGGTCACATTGTTCATTACTCTCTTTGTTCTGTTAGAACAAAGCAAGGAGTCAAATTTGAATCCATAGAGTGAGGGGCAGCCAAACAGCGTGCTTGGGAACCTGTTTGCATTTGTAACTAGTATAGTGTTAATTAAATTGAAATGGATTCAGAGGCATACTTTCTGTGCTGGTTTATTTTTCTATAAAACTTTGTTCCATGGATATGAGAGAAAGAAGAGCGATTCTTTTTGTGTGTGCATGTGACAATTTAAGCACAGTTACTTAACACTCCAGCCTTCTCTGCCTGCATGGTGCAAATCACAAAAAGACAATTCACAGTCCAGAATATTATTATAGTTATCGTAGTAAGCATACTTTAGCTTTGCTTTTTCACCAGAAATTGTACAAGGATTTAAATAGGATAGTTACATTGCCGGTAAAGCTCGGGGTTTAGCTGAATTAAAGTGTATGATTCCTGTGAATAACAGCTCCAAATTTCAACTGGGATTAAATTACATATTATCTCATTAGTATTCAACATCATCACTGCAGCCTTCAGTTGCAGCTCTGCCCCATAAAATGTCTGTGTGAACACAGCACTGAAAAGACTCTGTGTTTCTAAATCAGTCTGTATCAAGTTAGTTCAGTGATAACACACAGACCAGGCTTTCTGCTTGGTGCTCTGCTACCAGTCTGTGCTTGCAAGGGATATACACAGCACATTTGACTTCAATCTGTGAGACACACAAAAAGTACATTTCCATTGTAAAGTCATTCTCCAGAGCAGAGCTAAACTTGATAAAAAAGCCCTATGCTTACTGGAAAAAAAAAAAAAAAAAAAAAAAGGAAAAATAGAAAGAAATATGTTGCTCAAGTAGGGATGAAGATGACAAATATTCGAGACGGCAAGCACTGCCATGTTTATAACACCATTCATGTCTGGTTTGACTGTGAAGAGGGCTATATAGTGAATCGTGGAACTTAGACTGCTCTGAAGTGCTCATAGCCAAAGGCAGGGTTCACACAGCAGACTAGAAAGGCTGGCCACTGTCTTGCCCATTGCTAAAGCAAGACACTGCAGTCCAGCTAGGTCACTTCATAGCTCTGACTGCACCCTAAAGCCAGGAGGAGCTGGGAGATGGCACAGGATCTGGCCTCTGGGAATGGACAAGGGCTTCTGCCTCCTGCTGAGTCTTCAAATCGGGTGGAGAAGGGAAGAGATGTTTCTGTGCTTGATGAGGAGAGGCAGTCCCCAGTGCTATCAAGACAGGAACTTGACAAGGACAGGGACAAGAAGCACTCCCCATTTCCATAGTAAGGAGCTGGTCACTGGGAATAGCAGTGTGTCCCCACTCTGAAGGGGCTAAGGAATGGGCAGATGAATGACCAACTATACCCTGTCATTCCCAGGCACACTGTCAGCTGAAGCTTAGTGCAAAATACAGAGCAAAAACTGGCTGCAAAATGTGACACATTTGAACTGAAATAACATTTTCTCAACCTCTTACGGGCACATCTATGTACATGTGGTCTCTTGCTAAAGACACTGAGTCTTCAGAGTTTAGTTCATGACATATATGGATGATTTATTAAAAGTAAGGTTAGTGGTTGCCTTGAAACCAAACCAACTTGTTGGTGATTGCATTGGGAGGGATGCTGAATCCAATTATTTGTAATCACAGCTGTGGAAGTCTGACTTCCATAACCAGCATGATCCCAAAAGACTTTAAAGTACTTTGGGTCATGTTATTTGGTATCCTTTCACTTATTTACACTCCTTTAATTATGCCAGTAGTGGCTTAACCTGTCACCTGAGGATTTTTTCTGCATGAGTGAATCTGAGAGCTACATTTTTCTTTGTGCCTTTTATTAGAGTTTTGAAGTTCTGTACTAAATGAAAACTTTTTTTTTTGTGGGTCACTTCTTGCTTTGATGTTCTTGTTTCCATCAAAATGAATGCAACTGAAATATTAAACTTTGCCTGATTTGAAGGCAAGGAGGAAGGAGAAATGTGATCTCATTAAACCACATGATTTCTCCCTGAGAGCAATAGACCTTTCTTTCCTGTAAATTTCAAAGCTTTCCTAAAATTTGCTGGAGTCTTTGGCAAATGCAGGATGTGCTTTGGTTTCATAATGAAAGATACAGTTAGGATACAGTTAGAATTTCAAAGTAGGCCTCGAGGAGCTACTAAAGATGCTGCTATCACACACTTGTGACTGTTGTCACTTTCTGTGCTTATCCACGGTTTGTCCTAAATTTGAGGTTAAATTAATTTTCTTTTGTATAGCCTATTTGTAGAAGTGAAAAACACCTCCTTGGTGACAAGATCCCCCATTGAGCATTGTGGGAAAGTAAAGAAGTTGAATGGAAGGATACAAATGGGCCTTACTCCTAAGGGTTGGGTTTTCAGAGTTTGGGATTTTTTTGCTTTTTCTATGAGTTCCAGATGCAAACTGATGGAGTTCGTATTGTAGCAAACACTGATGAATTCCGGAGGGACAGATCTAAGAATCTGCCTTTAGGTTTTGAATCTTGGTCATTTTAGGAACAGGAGATAGAAATGGTATGATGAGAGACAGTGTGATTTACCAGACCTGGTGTTCAGAGAGGAGATTCCCAGTACCCTCTTTGTGCTCACTGCTTCCTCTCTTGACAAATTCCAGGGGCTGAGCCCTCCCAGCCTGTGGGCTTAGCCTTGTTGCTCTGCTTGTCTAATTGAGAAATGCTGATAACTGTGAGAAGTGTCTTTTTCAGATTGCTTATGAACTGAGAGACTAGGGAAATCAATGAACCATCACCACAGCTGACTGTGGCTAACTCATGACTTATGACACCTTCACTGAATTAAGCACTTCTGGAAGCCAGTTTTGCTAGATACCCTACAAAAACATTCAGTTTAGCCATCCTGCATTTGCAGGATGCGCCTAGTGACAGAGCTCATCTCTGCCTTACCTCCTATTGTGGTTGAGGTTCACCAGTCCACTCTCAAAACAGGTGAACATGTTTGGGGAGGGAAGCAGAGCCAAAAGAGCAAACCCTTGTGAACTGTCACCTTACAGTATTTTTCCTTTAATTAACTTTATCTGCACAATGAATAGTCATGGGATTTCTCCAGAAATGGTGTTTCAGTGAGAAACTCTCTTCCCAGCTAGCCAATAGACATAAAGACTGGTGTGCAAAAAAGCCAATTTATTTATTAAATCACTGGCATTTTGTAGATCCAGCTAGCTTTTCCAGGTGTCCCGTATAGGCAGTAGAAATGGGGAAGGGAGGACAGAGGGATAGAGGGAGAAAATCATGCAGATGGAGTTTTCAAAAAGCAGTTACTGAATTATTCCAATTTGCCCTAATTTTTTCTCACTGAGTACATATGGAGTTAGAGGTGGGTAGCCAGCTGGTTAATTTATGATGTGTCTACATTTGAGTGATGTAAATACCCATGGATTTACCAACAGGAGTATATGAAAAACTGTATGTTGTGCCAGCCAGTATTAAAAGTTCCTATTAACTCTAGAGAGAATCTCTGTTGTAGCAGACATCTGTTTTCCCTGATGTAGCTACATATTGAGATAGGAAAAAGAGGCAGTGGGGATGCAGTAAAACACAAATTAAACTGGTTTGCAATCTTGTTTGTGTACCCTTGACAAAACAGGTGTGGATTCATGAACTTGCATCTCCTTTCTACACCAAGTACATTCACTAGCCTAGAAAGGAGGCAGTCTGACAATAGGGCTTCAAACAGTATTCTTTCCGTTTTGGTGAAGCTGACCACTGACTTGTAATGTGAAAAGTTCATTTGGAAGGAACAAGATAAACCAAAGCATCCTGTGACAGCCATTTCTGAGAATCTTCTTTCTGAAAGAGACAGGAAAGATGGTTTTGAAATCACCTCCACCATGGACTTCCCCTTGGAAGGCCAAGTGCCGACAGGATGTTGAGGCCTCTAATGACACCATTTGGTCACTGATTATTTGTAGGCTGAGGCTTAGTGGGTGGCATCAGAGCTCTCTGTGAACTTTTTCATCTTGTTGCTTTTGGCTGTTTTCTTTTTTTTTTTTTTTTCTCCTGTTCCCTGGAGTGGCCGGGAAAGGGTGGTAGTGGGAAGACACAGCATTCACAGTTAGCCTGAGACACCAGCCAGTTTATTTACTTAAACAACAAACATCCAGCATGCCAGGAAAGCAGTGACAGAGGGTAGTTCCTGAATGGGATGAGACAGTATGTCTTCTAAAGCGCCCACCCACATCGCCTGACAGGGTTTAGTGGTGCTGACTCCTTCTGAGGAAATGACAGCTTGTGTGTTCAGAAATGTCACTGGCTACCCAGAAATGTGTGTGATGTGAGGATCTGACAAGCTGTTTGCAAATGGCCAGAAGCAAAACTATGCTTATTTGCCCTTTATTTCCTTCACCCTTCTGTGTCTCCCTCCCTTGACCCCCTTTCGGGGGCTGTCATTCTTCTCACCATCCTGTGTGCAGCTGGCATTTAGCAGCAGAGCTCATTCTCCATCAGAGGGAGGGAGAAGGGGGTTATATAAACAAACAGAACAACAAGAACATTTATAGGAGCAACATCAAACCTGACCTCTTGTTTTATGGCAAAACGTAACAAAGATTCTTGGGAAAACAACTTAGCTGAGAGGGGAATAAACACGAACCCTTGAACTGTTGTGCCTGTTTGGAGCTGACCAAGCAGTGCTTTGCTTTCTTACCAGGGCTCTGAACTCTGCTGGACTATAAAAATGTACACTGTTGTTGTCATTCTGTAAAGGCTGGTAATCTCAGAACTCAGCTGAAATGAAGGAAAATAAACCTTTTGCTATCTGTTGTTTTTCTAGCAAGCTTTGAGTTGGATTTCTGCTGACAACTCCTCAGCATGGCAATGTGTGACACCAGTGCTCTGTGATCTGTGGTGCCCACCTGCTGCTTTTCCAGATTGAAGTGAAGGTGTTGACTTTGACCTACTAAGCCCTAAACCTCTTGGTCTTTCCTACTTGATTTTCTCCTTCTGCCAGTTGAGACCAGCATAGGTGCTCCAGATGCTGTATTTATGAGAGAGTGGCGAGAGTCGTTTCTCATTAGGGATGCCTGATAGATGGCATGAGCTCCTCCATACCATTCTCCTGAACCCTGAGCATACAAAAAGCTTGTGAAAAAGCAAGCCATATCCTCTGGTTCCTGTCACATGCCTAACACACCTTGGAAAGATGCAGTCCTGGGTCTTCTAAACACCAACTCTGCAGCTTTGTTAGAGAGGTTTTTAACTACTTGGGTACTGGTAATGAAGTACCAACTGCAGTTCAGTTTCAGCAGCATTTGGGAGATTCATTTCCTCAGTCAGGGGGAATGAAAATAGTTTCACCTAAGTTCAGGTGCCTAAAATTTAAACACCAACATTTATTATCCAATTAAGGAGTACTTTTTTAATATTGCTGCAACTAGACATTAGTTGAGATGAACTATTAGACTGGACTTCATCAGCAGACAATGGGGAGGAATTTTTGTGACCTATCTAGACACCTGCCATGAATTGAGAGGAGTCATGCCCCAGAACTTTCCCTTTCTCTTCACTGATGAAAGTGTCAGTGAACATTCATATGCATTTAAAACTCAGTTATCTAAACAAATTTATTCAGATAAATCTTATACAGTGGGTCACATAAGCATGATTATTTTTTATTATTCCCTTTTAACTAAAAAACCTTTCTGTGGTGCATATTCTTTCCCAAAATGTTTATTACTGCACGCTAACACCATGCTTTTTCCATCCTCAACTCTTAGATTGAGATCAAAAGCAGCAGTTAGCTGTCTTATGCCACAGGGCACCTAGATGGCTTTCTGGACCTGCACTTTACTACCCTAGACACAGTCTACTAATCCATTCTTGTCTGGTCAGAATTGGTATTATACAAAACCATGTGTGGACATACCCTTCTGCTCCTTATTCTTGTGAGCAGTAGGCAAACTAAAGCTCATTCTCAGAGTGCACATTCTTGGGCAGTTTTGAAATCTACTAAAACAGAACCAGCCTCTGCTTGCACCCCATGGTTTTAGGGGACCAGTGAAAGCAAGTTCTGGAAGTGGCATCAGAGCACAGCTCACCAGCGTTCTTTAAGAAGGGCACTTCTCTCCTTGCTTTTCCCACAAAACACTGCAGCAAGCTGGTAAATACTTGGTACATCTGCAGCAAGTTTCACAGATTATTCATGTAATGCTCACAGTTTAATGTGAGTATCCTAAACTACAGAGAATGATGTATTTTGGAGCAAGGAAGGCCAGATTTCTGTGTGTGTATATGCATCTGCAGTTGTGCACCAACTTCTTTACATGTGAGAACAACAATTCTAAATGGAATAAATTCAACTATTTGAATGAATGGAAAAGCTAAACTCCAGAACTAGGAACAGACAGAGCTGATTCTCTGCACTCTGCCTAGGCCATGAAATCATGTAAGTATACTTACCTACTTCATAGATATTGCTGTCTGTCTGACAGCAGGTCACTTCTACTGTTTCACTGTATCAAGCAGAAGGACATGAATCCTTACAAATCCTCCCCAGATGCTGTGAGGATTCCCTTCTCCACAGGGACCCATGGCACAAAGAAGACAAAGCTACTCTCATACACCTGTATGGACAAGTCCACTATAAATCTAAAAGGCATACAAATGCCTACATACACACCCCGATTAACCACACATTTACAGAAGTATATTGGCTGAATGAAAAGTATCAAAAAGCAGCATTCCACTATTTTTTGCATCTGGCTTTTCCAGAAGTCTTGAAATAAAGGGTGTACTTGCATTCCATGGGGACCATAAAGGTAGTTTGCCTCTTTTGCCAAAACTGAAATTTATCAGCAGGCATAGTCTCTCTCAGCTGTGTCATTGAACACCATTTCCTAGATTGTTACCTATCCTAGAGCTGACAGCTGGTGCCTGGTTTTGCCATCAATCAACTTTCCTCTTCTGTAGTCTCAATGCTGATCACACCCATAACTGAAGTGTCTGCCTGAGAGATGTAACCCTGCATCCCTCCCCGCACATAGTGTTTAGCCCTATGTACTCAGAGATGAATCCTCTACTATATATAAGATTTTGAGCCATGAGCTGCTACTCCAGTCTGTGATTCTTCAGTTGTTGTGTGCTGTGCATGGATACTGATATTGAGCCTCATACAACATCACTGAAGCACCAAGCTACTGCTAAATGTTCTCTTAAAAGGCATTTATAAATATTGTTACCTTGCTTTGGGTCTCTGAAAACCTTTGTCCTGAACATTATACCATGCAAACAGTCTAAATGGTCAGATGCTTGAACCACAATAAATTCTTGCGTCTATGTTTCATTAATCATAGAATGGTTACAGTTGGAAGGGACCTTAAAGATCATCAAGTCCCAACCCCCCTGCCATGGGCAGGGACACCTCCCACTACAGCAGGTTGCTCAAAGCTCCATCCAGCCTGGTCTTGAACACTTCCAGGGATGGGGCATCCATAACTTCTCTGGGCAATCTGTTCCAGTGCCTCAGCACCTTCACAGTAAAGAATTTCTTCCTAGTATCTAATCTAAATCTCCCCTCTTTCAGTTTAAAACCATTACCTCTTGTCTTACCGCTACACTGTCTGATAAAGAGTCCCTCCCCATCTCTCCTGTAGGCCCCCTTCAGGTACTGGAAGGCTGTTATAAGGTCTCCCTTGGAGCCTTCTCGTCGCCAGGCTGAACAACCCCAACTCTCTCAGCCTGTCTTCATAGGAGGGGTGCTCCAGCCCTCTGATCATTTTTGTGGTCCTCCTCTGGACCAACTCCAACAGGTCCATGTCCTTCCTGTGTTGAGGACTCCATAATAAACCATAGTGCAATCATTCCCTGGTATAATTTTAATTGGAATATCAATTCCTTCCCTGGGGAAGAGAGAGGCTAGTGCAGATTTTTAAACAGAAATTTCTAATGCACACTACCTGAGGGAGAAGACACTTGTATTATCTGACACGTAATGACTGAACCTGAACAATTGCCTTTAGGCACATGTTTTAACTGGCAAATTTCAAAGTGATCACATGAGAAGTAGTAGGAACCCTGTTTGTTCACAAACCTCAAGTGAATAACAAACCTCTAAGTTAGTACCACCAGTGGCACACATTTCAGTTGTGCCAAGAGTATGAAGCCCTTATCAAAACCTTTCCTGAAGGAGAATGGGTAACCAACACCTGAAATCAGTTTGCATTTCAAACAAGTTGTTGCCTTCTGCCCACACTAGACAGGAGTGACAGAGCTTGACTCAAAGTATATTTTCAGAACAAGCGTTTGTCTCCAGAATATCTCTGCATGCTTCTTGGTGAAGATCTTCCAGAGGACTTCTGTAGAGAGTGTTTTGACTGCTGTACTTCTCTGAATTTGTGACACAGCATGCAGCTCAAAGTAGCTAAACCAAGATGACTTGTTTTGGAGCTAGCGTGGAAAATCTGACTGAAAAACAGTAGAGCAAATACAGACATAGATGATGAACAGCTCTCCCGTGTAATAAGAACACCTTTAATTCCTTAATCCTAAAGTATTTAGTACAAAATGAAGCAACACCATATTAATACACAAACTGCCACTCAAGCATGTGAATATATGTTTGTAAAAATGACCTGTCAGCTCTCATTCTGAAGATTTTAATGTGGTGGAAAGTGTGCTAAAATGTAGATGTGGAATGTAGATAAATTCCAATTGCCCAAAGTAGCTCTGGGACAATCCAAGAGTCATGATTTCAAATAAAGTCAAATACCTTGACAGATTTAGAACCAAAGTATATGTCTGAGATCTGGGCAATCTGAAATTTGGTTACACTAACTCTGAACCATGTGAGATTACCACAGTGCTGTACTACCAACATCTCTATTATGGATTTGCAGTATTATCAAATTCAGGCTCTTGCAGTCAGAGATACAGTCCATCCACCCCGGCTATCTGCCAGAAGAGAAAGCAGCTTTCTTTTGCTGAAAGACCTGCCACACATATTGATTTTACCACACTGGATTGCAAGTTTTTGGCAGGGACTGGTCATCATTACCTTCACTAAAATTCTTAGAGCAATTACTACACATATGAAAATTCTCCAAATGGGAGACCAGAGTATTGGAAGTGATGCAGGAATTTTTCCAGGGAATTATTACTGCTTCAGTTACATAGAAGGTCAAAATAAATGATAATAACAGTCTCCCATGGCCCTAAAATCTATTAAATCTAAACAAATCTAGAAATCAGTACAGTTAGAGAGAGGAGATGAACCATATTTCAGTGAAGTTATGTTTTGTAACAAGTAAGCTAGAATTCATGTTGAACTCATCAAGTTATTTTAGCCGCACAGAGAAAAGCAGGAATCTTTCTAGACATCCTGAATCAAAATTCAAGAAGTTTACTTTGGTGATTTGAAGTGATATTCTGTTTAGAAATTTATCCAGCTTTATTTTATGAGAGAGAAAAATCTCTGAATGAAACTATGTGTTTTGGGGTTAAACAAAATGTCTTGTCGCTTCTCTTCAGCAACGCTTTTCCAACTTCCAGGTTTGCCTGTGACTGAAAACCCAACTGATCCTACAGGCGGACTATAAGAAGATGCAGTTTTTTAGTGAAATCTGATATTTGTTTTCAGGATCATGTCCTGACAGAGAACAGCAGTAGCAATGAAAGCATGTACAGCCACATGCTGATGAGCCTCTGATTGGTGTCTCAGAAAGAGACAACAGGAACATCTGGTACCCAATCCACTGTATGTGCCCTTTTAATTTGGGAATGCAAAACAACTGATGACCTTAATCTGTATGAAATGGAAATACATTTAATCTTCACTGTATTTCTACCTTACTGACTCTCAGATATAGGAGAACAGGATTGAGGCTACAAGTACTTATACTCTTTTCTGTTGAAACAAACACAAGATCTTCAACTTCTATAGAAAATTTTGGGTTATGTTTTTTGAATTCACGGTGATGTTTATTAGATAAATAAGTAATACTGACATTAATATGGGACAGCAAACCACTTGTCTGCTTCAGGAAGCTCAGATAGTCCTCTTTCAAATTGCCACTCTACTATACAACCATGTACAACCTTAATAAGTGGGACTACTGTCTACATCCTAATAAAAATAATTAAAGAAAAGATACAGGCAATGCCTCCCCACCTAAGATGTTTTAAACATGTATCTCTTTTGTGTCCTGTCTGATAGACACAATAATGGAAAAACATGACAAAACATGACAAAAACATGACAAAATTGCACACAGATAGACAGACCCATGACAGACCCACAACAGACCATGTTGAACAGCTGCTAAACCTATAGAAGTCACACTGTTTCCCGCACTGATTGTTTGAGGATCTGAGCTTATTGAAGCCAGGGTGGTTTGGAACAGCTTAGAGAGGAACTGTTGACTGGGAGCCCTTTTGTATGGAAAACTATTGTTCAGTAAAATTTTATGACTTCACAGCTCTTTAACAAGAGGAATTTTAACAAGGAAAGTTTCCTTCGAGGTTTCTTTATGAAGTGGGTGAGCTGAATTCTCCATTTCTCCACATATTAAGCTCTGTTCTAAGAAGCTTTCTCATCTTTCACCTACTGGAAAAAACAAAAGGCATAACCTGGGTTTAGCAGTGCAAGCCCCTCATCATGAATCAATCCCACCCACTTGAAAACTGGAAGAAGAATTTCCAGCATAATTATTATTAACATTGTGATGGTTTTTAGAGGAGCTGCTGGTCATGACTAGGATATCTCCTCTGGCTAAAAGTTACATTATCAGCAATCCCCTCCCTGTTGGCCAGGTCATTTGCCAGCAAGAAAGGCTTCAAGTTGCTCTTCACTACAGTGTCATTCCAACAGGGCAGAAGGGGCAACTAATACTTTCACTACCGTGTCACCTGAGGGCTTGTCCTGCATAGCATTCAATGATCCAGAGGTAAAGGACCTTTCACCAGATGCAAAAAGGGGAGAAGACCAGGGCTACCAAAGCACACTATGAAATATACTCAGAGTGCATGTGTGCATTCTCTTCATTCATCCCATTGCTGCAAGGAGGTTACACTCTGTGGCAGGGTTTTCTTCAGTGGCTTGTTCCAAGGGGACAATCCAGCAGTAAAAACAGCGCAGTATCATGTGCATAACAGCACTCATTCAGTATTCCTAGTGCTGCAGCATTAGCCCTGAAGCATATGGAAGGAGAAGCAGACACCAAAATATGTAGACATCAAACATACCCTCATTACATTCCAAAGTCTTATTGAAATCCATTGTAATCCTCCTTGCCGGGACATTTCTGCCAGACTATCATTCATGATCTTACAACCCATACTCATAAACTTGAAGAATTATGATTCATTTCATATTAGAATTTAAACGCCATTTCTAAAATGGCGTTTTGTGTCAGGGCCCACACAGGACGCTGTATGACAAGAAACTGAAGTGTAACTTTTTATTATACTTTCAAAATGTATCTAAATGGAGGCTGAAAGACTTTTATGCTTCTAAAGCATAAAAATATTCTGAAGTACTATGTTCCAATGGGACATATTTTTCTTAGAGCTGTCCTTCTTCCCAATGCCAGAGACATTTTCCTGATTGTGTGTCCTTTATCCTTCACTCTGGTTTTTTCCCCCTGACTCAAGGAATGTCACGTTAATTAGCATAAGCCAAGGTCAAAGCAGAGGACATGAGTGAGCCTAACAAAGTGAAGACCCTTTTCAATGTATCTTAATATCCTAAAGCTTCACGCTTTGTAAATTGCATCATTGTAGGATTTATTCTCCCCCTTTTTTCCAGTGTTTGGACTTGATAGAAAACCCTGATGGTCTCAAAAGAAAAAAGCTGCATCTTGAAAGGCAACAATTGCTCCCTATGTGGTATTGAACTCCCACAACTACAAATTGCTGTCAGTGCACCATGCAGCCAGCTGGGGGGGAGGGGGAGGAAGAGGGGGACAGTTAGAAACACACCTCAGAGACAAATGGCATTTGTCTGTCATTGCCCTGGTTATGCACCATGCAGAATCTTGTCTCAACTGAACAGTGAAATGGCAGGTCCACTGACACTCTATTTTTTATTTTTTTTTTTTTGCAAATCGCACATATATTTAGAGTAGCACCCCAGAAAATATTTGAAAATGCTACAAACTTATTTCCTTCCTCTGGCATGGGAAGCTCTGGGCTCTACTAGCAGAGTAGAAATCTCAGATAAACCCACCTGTAATTCCCTGCTATGTGGGGAGGCTCCCTAATACCTTCATGCAGGGAGCAGTGGCAGCTATGGCAGCTTCTCCGTACGCTTGCACCAGATCTGCAGCTGCAGCTCGAGTAATCTTGAACTCTGGGTTTGATAAGTGCTGCCGTGGTTATTGTGCTCAATGTGTGGTCTGGAAGGAAAGAGGTTCTTCCTTGGGAGACAGCAGCACAAGTTCTGCACTCTTCAAGCAAGACAGCATGGAGCTGCCCTAGTGTCATCTCACTTTTGTACATGGGGGGAAGCTGCCCTATTTGGGTCACTTCTGTCTTTATTCTTGTCAGAATTTTACTTTAAGACACTTTCTCCCCTTATATAATCTGTGCTGTGACAGCCTTTAAGGATGGGTATGAGTTTTACAACTTACGGTGTGCCAGGAATGAGAATGGTGCCACAAATATAAAAGATGGTCCCTGCAGATTATTACCAAATCAAAGGTATGATTACAGCAACAGAGAGCTGAATTCCAAAGATTAGCTGCCTAGCCATTTCTTTAATGTTGTTGTCTCTGAGCTTGACACATTTGATAAGCAAGTATTTTATCCAGCATACACTCTTTACTTTCTTCTATGACAGTGAAACAACTGTCACACTTCCAAAACATTTTAGATCTATACTGCACTTCTAAAGGAAATGATGGGAGAAAGGCAAATGGGATATGTAAGAATTGCAGCACCATTATGGCCAGGTGCATGAGAATATTTATTACTTTATAACAGCTGAAAATAATTTGTGAATATGCAAGATGTGTACATGAATAATTTTGTGTCTGCTTGGTAATAAAAACCAAACAGCACTATAAATGACCTGACAGTCTCATAGCATTCACGTCATGCACGGGGGGAAAGCAGGGGGAAGGGGAGATATGACATATGTTTCACACATACTTTATTCCTGGAATGATAAAATGCCTAGTCCCCCAGCAACATGTGTACCCTCCTACATATATTCAGAAGTGGAAAAGGACTGATGTGGCTCTGAGACTGCTTGGGATTAGCCAAGTGTTACCTGGTCAGGTGTTACCCTGACCTCCAGGCTGAAGTGTAGCTTTCCCTACCTACAACAAGGCTACAGTTGGTGCTGTGGAACCCATCAGGACTGTCACCCCAACTGAGTGAAAGCAGGTTATCCCCAGTGTACCTGTGCCTGGAGGAACTCTACCTCTCTCCTGAGTCATACCACCATAATATAGTTACTGAAGGTGAAATAAGATAAATTCCAGTTTTGCTTACATAGGCTGTGTGACAGGCTCATCCACAATAGCTTGATCAGTGATGGAGTTGGGGGAAACACCTCCTCCCCAGAGGGGCTGGCCTGTTGCCTTACATCAAGTTACATGGCCCAGTCTTACATTGCTCAGGGTCAGCATCAGCAGCACAGCATCCTGAGCACCAAGGCCCAAGAGTAGTCATGTGAAGAAGAAGAGAAGGAATGGCCTGGCTGGGTGCCAGACCTGGCTGCCCCAGGAAGGCAGGCAATGGTGCCCAGGCCAGGAGGGCAGCACCTCAGATCCTGTGAGAGGCTGTAACTGCTCATCCCACTGCTTCCTTGGGGAGGGACGAGACATCCCACAACAGAAATGGAGGTTTCATAAGAAGGTGGTTGATGATGAAAAAGTAGAAGGCCAAATCCATGCACTGGACTGGCTTTAAAGCAGGAGTCAGACACCTTCAACATAGGTATGGATGCACCATCTGAATGTCTGCAGTGACTCAAGGGTAAGAAAATGCACTGAATAAGCAGTTATCACCTTCTTGTTGTGTTTCTGAGCACCCTCACCATATCAGACAGTGCTGGGTGGCCCTTCTTTCAGAGAAAAGGTAGTAAATCCTTCACATTTAAATGGGATTAAGAATATGACCACCTCAAGAACTACATGGCACCTGGGAGAGCCAGGGTCTGTCTCTATAGGGTCGTTAAGGAGCAGCTCACAAAAGCAAACCTGTTGCTGATGTTAAGCATCAGCATCACCGGAGACAAAATAAGTAAAATTTGGAAAAAAAATTGAAGTTACATTGATTTTCATTTTCACTGTGAAACCTGTAACATTGCAGATATGAAAAAAAAAAAAAGTAAAAGATGGCTGAGTGTGTATCTCTTAGAAACACCAAAGCAAATTATTATCTATGCCTGTTGTCCACAAGGATATAAATTCATTATACTAACAGTTGTGTTGATGTAGCTGTGATGATACAAAGATAAAAGCAGTCAAGGTTTGTCAGGAGAGGCAGTATCTTTTATTGGATTAGGACATGAAGAACAGCAAATGTGTGTATGATAGCCTGTTTTTTCCAAGTATAACAGTCAATCTAATAAAGGACATTATATCTCCTGAAAAGCTTTGCCTCAGTCTTATTACACTATGCAGTTTTCTTTCTTTCTGCCAGATTTTCTTATAATTTAAAAAAAGTTGTGTGTGTACAACATTTATTTAAAATTGCTTTAATATTATCCCAAAATACGGCGGGCTGAGGAGGAGGGAAGGATGTTCCTCTACTATAACATCTTTCTCTCACAACAAACAATCAAAAGTCATTTATTAACAAAGGATTTGTCTGGACTGAAACTGCTGGAAACAAACTAAAACAATAGATTCAGAGTATTGCATGTTGTTCGTGTGCTTGCCATATGCCTATGTTGCAAACCCTGCCAGGTCCGCACACAGTTATTCAATATTGAAAGAACATTATTCAACTTTTACTGAAATCCTCTGTGATTTCATAAGTAAGATGGGTTTCTGTAATCCAGATGAGATCAGTGACAGGGCTTAATAACAGAGGCAGCTCTGGAAATCAAGGTGATTATCAATGTACAGGCCACCCAGACTCTGCCATTCATGGGGATCTGCCAAACAGAACAGGAAGAGAAACTGGCATCTACTGTGTATCAGCAGCAGAGACATTTTGTCGCTTTATTTATTGATCTATTTATTGATTTACGATGTGGGTGGAGCTTTGGGGGAAGAAAGCTGCCTTTTAAAGCCTGGATCTATAAAATAGCATGTCAGGATATTTAGACACTGTTCTGAGAACATTTGTGTCAGACACCAAGAGCTTCTGCTGTTTTCTTTTTGTACAGATTATGTCATTAAACATCCTCCTTTTCAAAATTGTTGCTGTTCTGGAAATATAGCAGAATGTGCTTTATTTATCCATTCTGATCAACTCGTATATTGTATTTGGGTGCAAGTGGTTAAGTGGGATATACATAAAACATCTTCCGACGCTTTTAGTCATTACAGTCTGGAGAACTTCCTTATCAAAAAAATTCAAGTTTTAATTAAAACTGAGGGCCTACGACATTGTCTTGCAGGAAAAAAGCCCCAGAAAATTGATAGGTAGAAATCAGTTTAGAACCAAATGTGGAGTTACTGTAAACTATCAAAATTAGGAGCCCCAGTTAAACATGAAATTACCCTAATTCTATCAAAGACATATACCCAAACAGCACATTTCAGTGTCTCACACCTCAAAGCACTATTTCTGAAGATTGCAGAATTACAACAGTTGTCATAGCTGTTGAACCTGCTGAGGGGGATAGTTGACACAGCTCATTGCAGAGAGCAGGAAGGGCCATGTAACCTCCAGCTCTTTCCCACTGTGTGACTGAAGTCATTTTTGTGACATACACCAAAACCACAGAGAAGAAGAAACGGGACCGGCCTGAGTTTTGGCCGCTGATGGGCACATACTTCAAGACACGTGACAGGTAGGAGTTTTAGGGCCCGTAGGAATAAGAGTGTCCAAGAGGGATACCAGTTGCTCGAGCAACTCTACAAGCCTGCAGCCTTGTAAAGAAGCAATGGGACAGACAGTAATAACTGAGATGTTTATAAATTTTAATTGCTCTTCAATCACAGGAGCCAGAAACAAATGATCTTGCCTGTTGCTGCTTCTTCAGTTTCCCCTCTACAGAAACCCCATCTCTTTGCCCTTGGGCATTTGCCTCTCAAGCTATTTCCATCTTCATGCCTATGTCTTTTTATCTCCTAGATCCTTGTTCTAGTCCCTCGACCGTGACACATTCCTCATCTTTCTATCTGCAGCTCTCATCCTCAGGTTGTCCCACTGAAGGTTATGTCCAAAGCTCACATCTACCAGGCATCTCTCCAAGTCTCTTTTCAAACCAGGTTCACTTCTTTTCCTATAAGTCTCTCACCCATCTCCCTAGCCAACTCCTGACTCCAGATTCCCTTCTTCTCCACTAGATGCCTTCCCATCATGCATATTCTTTCTTCTTCTGAAGGCTTTCTCTCCAGTTGACCCAGATATATTGCTGCTGGAAAATACAGAAGACAGAAAATAGGTAAAGACAGGCCTTTGATTGAAGTTAGAAAGTGTTGGGCTCATGCTAGGAAAAGTAATCACTTAGCTTCATTTTAAAGGGGCTTTAGTTTTCACAGATATTGCTCCTATCCAAGGACGAAAACAAATTAAGGAAGTCAAGAAGTTCTTTCCCAGAATGATCTACCCATGTGCCTGAGATTAAGAAAACACAAGAAAAGAAGCGGGAGTAGCCCAAGCTGCAGCAAACCCTGGAGGACCACTGGGACAAGATCCGTCAGCTGGATAAACTGACTTGGATTCTTTACACTAAAATATCAGGCCACCAGGACTTACATGTTTAAAACAGATATTATGCCCTTGGATGATTGTGCCCTTACTCAAGTTACAAGCTTTGCTTGTCTTGAGTCCATGTCTCACATGAACTCAAAGCTCCATTTACATTTTTAGAAAGTCATCTCTGGACTCTTCAATTGAAGGTGATTTAGGTTGAAGCATGCTTAAATATTGCTGCTGAGAAATCTGTGTGTGACTGGCTGTGCTGCTGAGGGCAGCCTGAAGCTTTGCTCGTTGGCCTTTGTGGCCCCTGACTGTGCCCAAAAAGCCTGCAAGCAACTTGCAGCTGCTGATCAACCTGGGGAACAGCTGCCTGTCTCTAGCTACTAACGCTGAAATTCAGTTCCTTTTCCAGCCTACTTCTTTTCCCTACTTTTCTTTCTCCCACTCTCCTGTGCAATTCAGGGCCTTCTGTCACTGTCCCCCCACATGTGAGGGAGAATGGCATTCCGGTCACATCTGAGAGATCTCCATTCTGTTTCAAGTGAAATGTCTACTATTGTCTTTCTTAAATCACCAGTGCTCCTCAGTTGACATATATAGGCTGGAGGGTAGGGCGTGTTGTGGATTAGAAAGGAGATGTGGGTGAAAACCCAGGCTAGAATAAAAAAAGAGAGTAAACACTCAATTACAGTTTCACGCTAAACTGTATTGGTCAAAGCAGAGCTAAAACTGAAGCCAGACAAATCAAGAAAATTGAATGACAGGTTAAAGCAGTCTTACATAGTAGATGAATACAACAGTAAATCTGTAACTAAAAGGGCAATATAACCATCTTTGATCGGCGAGAAGGTATACAACATTCTTTCATGTTCTTCAAAGGCAAAAAGATATTTTATTTACCTAATGTCACTAATACCATTGTTTGCTCTCACAGAGCAAGATCTAGATGTATTTCTCCTTCTATGGAGCACAGTTAAGAGCCCATAAAGCAGCCTGATGATCCAACTCCTAGCCATATGTTAGTCCATGGACAGGAACAGAACAATGTAGTGGATTTAGACCAAAGCCTGCAAGCAGAGCAGACATAGAACCAAGTGCGCGCTGATGGGATGGTCTCCTGTAGCATTGATCCCTCTTCAATATCGTGTTGACATCAGTAGGCTTTTGGTGTGAGCATGCCCGGCTGGCTCTTTCAAAGCTTTCAAAGCTATTAAGGTGGACAGCATGCTGTTGAGAGGTGTATGAAAGGCAGGACTTTCTGCTGGATTGTCAGGCTTTCCAGCTCAGCGTGGAGCTGAAATGTGCTGTGGTCTGTGTATGGTCAGAACAAAGACCACAAGCTCTGGTGTCTTTACCTGGGTTTCACTGAGAACTGGCTCAAGAAAAGCACTCTTGGAATCAGCATTTGACTTGTTTTTCGATTTTTCCTTTTTTTTTTTTTTTTTAAAAAAAAAAAAAAAAAAAAAAAAAAAAGGAACGCAGGCAGGGTTTTACTTTGAGGTCATAGTGCCCCCCTGCGGTAATGTGTGGTCAGAGACCGGCAGTGCTCTGCATAATTTTTAAGCTTATTTGTTTATACAGCAGTGCACATGAAACATGAAGATCTAACTTGCTCTCACGACCCTGACTTGTTCTGCTTTTTTTGTGGTTTGGTGCACCCCCGAACAACTCCAGTTTCTTTAGATTTTAGTGGCGTTCAGTTGATATTTTGCACGCACAAGCTGCAGTGATGTTGCCCTGCGTTTCAGCCATGCTCTCGTAGCACCCCTCAGTGGCAAGGCCACCTCTTTGATCTGCTTCTTCCCGGGAGTCAGTTTCAGTCACCAGGCAATATTTCTGTGTTTCAGTAGGACACAAGAAGAGGCAAGGCACTAAGATATCTCCGCAGCACTCACCCACTTCACCTTGCTCACTTCCCCACAGGACACATCCTTGTCATGCCTGGGTCTGCCCAGGCGTGAGGCCAACCTACACCTCCTTCCCAAAAAGTGGATCAGTGGTCCTGGCCTATGTTAGCATTAGGATATTATGTTTCATTCCTCTAATACCAATAACAGCAAATTAGTATTCAGTAAGAGGTATCCATTTATCATATTAACACTATCAGTCACTTCCCTGCAAGAAATTTGTGCTATGTCAAATGCCCTATTAGGACTCAGTAACTAAATAAACTGAATTACAACACCATACTTTTGCTTGAAATACAATATCCAGACTCAGCAGAAGATGTCTGTTTTTCTGCAAAGACTCATTCTGTTTCAATAGGGATTGAGCCAAAGACCACTGAGGACACTGGAAATCTTTCTCCTGCCTTGCTGGTAGATCAGTACTTTCTGAAACACACTTGCAGAATTTGGCCTGAGCTGCTCAGGGGAATTCAAGCATCTATATTACTACTATATGCTGCATAGCTTTTCCTTCAGTTATTTTATTCTGTATCTTATTATCATAAGTTATTTTATGCTGTACGTTCTTTAGGGCAAGAATTAAATTTTTCAGCACTTACAGTGCTAAGATATTCTAAGTCATTGAACAGCAGTAATATTAACCAGCCATGACTACACTTATGTTACTAAGTCTTCCAAGAAAGTGACTTCACTTCTGATGTTGGATAGATGTTCTTGTCTCTATGGAGGGCTACTTTGTCCCAGAGACCATAATGATCACCTCTGACCACATACTGAGTCTGTGCCAGCATCAGTCCTCAGACTAGATCATTTCCCTCTTACTGCTCCAGCTCAGGCACCTGAGTCACTCCTGTCTCCCCTTCCCCCACACCCCTAAGTGTGCTTAAGTCTATGTCAGGGCAAAACTGCCCTTGACTTCTTCCTTTCCTTCGCCAAGTATTTTTGCAGGAATATGTTTTTACCATTATTTCTTTCCACTATTTATTTATATTGTAAATTCTATGTCACCTGTCTGTTTGAAGACAGTAAGCAGAACTTTGATGTCCATTTATTTAATTTTCATGGAGCTGTTCACTGAAGACATTTCCCCAGCACAAACTCCCACTATGCTCACAATATAGCAAGGTCTTGCATCAGGAGGACATCTCCTTCTAGGTCACAGCAAAGTCTCTCTTTGTTCTGAAATAGGCCTGCCTTTATAATCTCAGACAGTAGAACATCATTTTGCTATCCTTGACATTTCCAAAAGGTTTCATGGGAAAGCCCAATAGTTTTTTAATTTGTTCACAGCAAGTAACAATCCTACTTGCCTCAATACTTCAGGGAGGTACAAACTGTAGTAGGTCTACCTCTCCCCTTACACTCTCCCCTTGCATTAGCAAAGCTATCAAGTTGGGACTTTGGTGTGTAAAGCTGTGTTTGACCTTGCTCCCTGCTCATTCTCCCTGTACCATTCAGCTCTGAAGTTTGCAGAGTGGTGGAGGGAAGGGGAGAGAGGAATGTAAAAACCCTTTTGGGCCAGCTGCCTTTCCTGTGCTTTTCTTTACTGCGCAAGTAGCCAGTAACATTAGCTGGACTTCTTTTGATTCAGCTTGCTTTCTTGGAAACCAAAAAAACCCAACATTTTGGAGGGGCAGAACGGTTTCACTGTTTCTCTTTTGGTCCTTTTTCTATAATTTTTCATGACAAACCCAGATTCACTTTGATTTGAAACATTTGGAGAAGTTTAGATAGTTTTAGTTTGAAACATGCTTTATATAAACATTTCAGTTACTCTTGGTTTTAATAATTTCTGAAAGGTTAAAATACACCAAAATCAACATAGGAGACTTTGGTCAGAAGTGTATTTTGTTAGCACTCTACTTTCTCAACTTACTGAGTGAGCTGGGCAGGATTTGAATGTAAATCATACGTACTATTCTAAAATGGGGACCTAAGCATATAAGCGTGGATCCAGGTGCCTAGCTTTAACATTCAAGACTGAAAATGTGGTTTAGAAAGCTCTTATTGTCTCATGGATGTCACAGAAGATGCAGAGGGATGTCAAGGGGCAGTTTATACCAGATGTCTGTCATGCAGTCACAGACAGTGACTGATAGTCTGTCTCACATCGGAAAACTCTTAGTCGTAATGTTGAACTCTTGCCTTCACCCCCAGAAGCAAAAATGTGCCAAAATATATGCTACCATGGTTTGCATAGGATCTGCAAGTATTCTCTTAACCAAGAAATCTCTTTAAAAAAAAAAAAAAGGACAACTGACCCTTTACACATAGGTTATGATTGATTCATGATTTTTGAAATGCCATTATGATGGGAAGAGGAGCAGACACAGCAGAATAGCCAAGGAGAGAATTTGCAGCCTTTCTGTCTTTCTGGTGTGTTTTAGGAGGACTGACATTTTCTGAAGGGTATACTGCAGTTACTTCAAGGGCAAGTCCACCAGCTGCTCCCTCAGCAAAGCACTCCTTACTCCTACAGCTCCTTCATGCTGTTACCACATACCAGTTCATCGCAAATAAATTTTTCAGGCAAGCTGCCATATCAAATTCTTTCCCTTGTGGGTGGTCCCTGAGAACAGTAGGGTCCTGTCTGTATTACCAGTCTTGATAACAGACTGTTTACAACACTATGATTCAATGGTTTAGGTTTTTTCCTCCTGCTGTAAATTGTTTGTCTAGACACATTTGAAGGTCCAATCTTTGCAAAAGCAAGGCTTTGACTCAGTTACTGATGTAATCCACTGATTGAGTACATCATATTGTTACATGCAATCTTGCAGTGTATAGTTCCCATTTTCCTTAATTTAATAGTGTTGCAGACTGATTAACTAAATTTTTTTCTTTAGTAATTGTCTCCTTTACCTGAACATGGGACTAGTTCAATAACTGAAATCTGTGTGAGTCAAAGACTTGCTGTTTGCATCCCACAGCTGCAAATTGTTTTAGCTTGGAACCCCTTTACTCAACAAGCAGTGATTTGTGGGAAAAAAAAAGGAAAAACAAAAGAGTCAAAACTAAAAAAAACCAACCCTCAACTCTATACTGGCCTCCACATTCAAAACCCTTAGTGAATGCTTGCACTGTGATACTTAAAGGAGCCTGAAGTTCAAAAAGATCTGATTTTCCTCAAACTAGGGCTCTTATTGAACCCCAGCTTCAAGGGAACCCAAGCCACTAACACTTCAGGATCACATCTGGGTGACCACACACATGCATACACACAGGTGCTAAACAGGGGAATGTAATCAGCAAGAGTGAATGAAAGAAGGAAAATGAGATTCTCAACATGTGTTGCTTTTTGTGTTATGATGTACTTTCAGACCCTATTTTCTTCTTTCCATAGGTCCAGTGTTTTTCTCTCTACCTTCCTTCTGCTCACTGATCACTCAGAAAAATAGCAGTGGTTTAGTTCCCTGCAGAAAAAAATCCCCAAACAAGCTCTTTGGGAACAACCGTGTGTACAACACACTCCTGAAGGGCCTGCCATCCCATGCCCTTTACTTAACACTTTTGCGCTGTCATCAGTTTGGTGATTGTCTCAGGTCTCCAAACAAAACAACAGCTCCTCAACCTCGCTGGCATCTGGCCTGTGAGGAAGGTGGCCATGGCAAAGAGCCTTTTGCCACAAACTGGAACTGATAGTGGCCTTCTCTGCTGCCTGCTCCCATGGCAATGGGGTCTGCAGGCAGGTTTTGGGTTTTTTTCTACTACATGGCCCCAGCTGGGGCCAAAATTGGCATACAGAAGGTAGACAGCTGCTGAAGTGGCCTCAGGAAGTGTGGGCCTCACTAGATGGAGCTCTTCTTCCAGCTGAGAGAGTTGAAGTGTCCTGTTTGGGATCACTTACTGTTCCGTACCTTCAATGATACAGACAGTAGGATTGAGTGCACCCTCAGCAAATTTGCAGATAACACCAAGCAGACTGCTGCAGTTGACACACTTGAGGGAAGGGATGCCATCCAGAGCGACCTTGACAGGATTGAGGAGCAGGACAATGTGAACATCATGAAGTTCAACATGGCCAAGTGCAAGGTCATGCACCTGGGTCAGCGCAATCCCCAATATTAACACATATTGGGGGATGAGCAGATTAAGAACAGTCCTGCAGAGAAGGACTTGGGGATATTAGTAGTTGAAAAAATTACATATGGGCCTGTAATGCAGGCTTGCAGACTAGAAAGCCAACCATATCCTGGCCTGTATAATAAGTAATGTGGCCAGCAGGGTCCCCCTCTACTCTGCTCTTGTGAGACTCCACCTGGAGTCCTGCATCTAGCTCTGGGGTCCCCAGTACAAGGAAACCATGGACCTGTTGGAATGGGTCCAGAGGAGGGCCACAAAAGTGATCAGAGGGCTGGAACACCTCTCCTATGAAGAAACTCTGACAGAGTTGGGGTTGTTCAGCCTGGAGAAGGCCCTGTGGAGACCTTGTTACTGCCTTTCAATACATAAAACCATCTTATAGGAAAGATGGAGAGAGACTTCTTTCCAGGGGCTGTAGTGACAGGACAAGGAGCAATAGTTTAAAACTGAAAGCAAGTAGATTAGATATAAAAGAGGGTGGTGAGACACTGTAACAGGTTGCCCAGAGAAGCAGTGGATGCCCCATTCTTGGCAATGTTCAAGGCCAGGTTGGACGGTGCTTTCAGCAACCTGATCTAGTGAAAGATGTCCCTGCCCATGGCAGGGGGGTTGGACTAGATGATCTTTGAAGGTCCCTTCCAACCAAACCATTCTATGATTCTATGACCCTGGGGAATGGAGGCATACATTTAGGGCCTGAAGGGCAGTTTTTCTTCAGACTTCCAGCTTCAGTCAGAGTATAAGCACATCAGTATGGCTGGATTTGGCTTTTGTTGGTTAGCCATTATTTGGTTAATTAATTTGACGATATTCAACCTTCCCACTCCTGGGGCTCCCTGGTGGACCAGGAGTGCTGCTGAGGCTGAGAAGACGTGGACAGTGTTTGTCCAGAGGTGATCCTCCTTCCTCTTGGTGGCTTGGAGAGGGTGCTTTGCTTCTCCACACCTCTCCTTCCTGCTCTGTGAAACAGGGGTAATGCTGAGTCCTTCCACAAAGTCCACAGAGAGCCGTGTCTTGAGTGTGCAGGTGTTTTTATTGTTATTAGCAATGTTTTATCACAAAACAGGAAACCCCATGTGATGGGTGCTAGGGGGAAGCAGAAGGCCCAACCTGCTGGTCTGCTCCATCTTCTCCCCAGGCAGGGAGTGCTGCGAAAAACTCTGCCATTTTCCCCCTCTGTTTCTGTTTCCCCATCAACCAGGTCCAAGTTTAGCAGCAAGACCAGGTGACACAACTTTTCAGCTGTTTGTTAGGCACTCAGAGGAGACACGTGGCCTACAAAATGAAGGGGAAAGCATAATTGCTTCTTCTCCAGGCTTACACACAGATGGCTGATCCACTCATTGACTTCTCTGAAGGGCCGAAGGAGGAGAAACCTCTCTCTGCAGCCTTATGTTAATGCACAGTCAGAGAGAGCACCCTGAAGATTGCAAATCTGAAGCACCCTGAAGGTTGCAAGATCCCAGCCTGATATTGTGCAAAAAAATGGGTGAAAAGGTCAAAACATGGCTACTCTAACAGAGTGGCTATGCAAGAGCAGAGAGTAACATGACCTTCCTGTTCCTCAAGCAAAACAAATCTGTGCTGATTGCTCAACTTCAGTAACAGCCTGCAAGACTCACAAGGCATGCAAAACCCTAAACAAATGTGAGACAAGAAGTATAGAAATGTCACTTGACATAGATTACAGGACCTGTAAACCTAGGAAACCAATCCCCCATTGCTCCCTAACCTCTGCCTGTGCCAATGCTAATTCTGTGTTACTGGCATCCCTGTGTCAGATAAGCTGGTTATTTGGCTCCAGTGGCAAACATACAGAACTTTTGTGATTGCAGGGAGGGTAAAAGGGTGTTCTCCAACCTTAGTTAGGTAACTCGTGAAAATCAGAGAGAAAGCGAGGGAATGTGTGGCTATATTATGTGTTATCATGACAAGCTGCAGACAAGGGAGTCCTCAGAGTTTGCGGCTGCTGCTACATGACCCCCACCAACTTGAGCAGAGCAGGAGAAGTCACTGCTCTGTAGGAGCTGCTTCACCCTGCTTGGACTACTAGCACATGTAAACCAAACATGCAAAGAGCTCTCTGTGGGCGGGGCCTCGGTATGTGTTTGGTGCAGAGAAGCAAGGTAAGGAGACGTGCACTGCATTTCGCACTGTACCTGAGAACATACTGCTTGAAAATATGCATCGATGGAGAAATGAGCACTTATACCAATGGCAAACACAAACTCTGCATTCCACACTCAGGCCCCCTGTTGAATGTGCATTTCCCCCAGGGACTTTAGTTTTTGGCCCACATATAGTATTTATCATATACTATATTCCATACTTATTTTCTGTGCAGCTGCACAAATACCACACTTAGAAGAATATGGTTTAATCACTTGAAAACACAGTCTTTATGAACTGATGAACAAACCATTCCTATTCCTTGCTTCTCAAACCAACAACGCTGGAATGTCCAGCACAGATGTCTCATTTTCACTTCCAGATGTTTTCTATATTGGGCAGTAATATTCAGTAGTAGTTTTATTTGAAGAATTATTTTATATGAAGGCATGAAGTACAAGAGGCCATAGAGAAATATAGAAGACATTTAATTAAAAAGGCTATGAGATACAATGGCATTTTAAAAAATTTTCTACAGCCATAGAAATACATGACTTCCTGTTCCAAAGAACAGAATGTCACCATTGGATGATGAGACAGAGCCTGAGAAATTAATTAAAAAACATTTTGAAAATACTGATTTCATAATCTAAGAATCAGTGATGCGTTTGCTCCTGAACCACAGAATTCATTTAAAAAAAAAACTTTATCCACTGCTTTTATTTCTAATAATGATAAAAAGCACCAAAAAAACTGTTTCCCTCACTCCTTTAAAAACTAGCAGGCTTATCTTGAAATATACACTTCCACATGCACAAACTGGAAGTTAAAACTTCTGCTTGCAGACCATTAAAACTAGTAGACAAAATTTCTTCTTGGGGCCAGAGGTGGTCTTTATTAAGCTTTATCTCCTGCAGATGTAACAGCAGCTATTTTGTCTCAGGGGAACTCTGGAGAAAGATTCCACACAGGGATGACCTCCCAAGCACCTATGGTTAGTGCACTATTGCAGTGCTCCCACATCTCAACACTTTTTTTACTGTCCTTCCAAAGTATGGCTCAGATATTCCTTTTACTCAGAGGCCGGATTTAATTTTCCCTATAGTCAAAAGACTCACTTAAAATCCCATCTCAACAGAGAAATCATAATGTTGACACTTACATAACTTTATCAAGATCCATGTTTGTATTTTCCCGAAAGCACCATGTTCTACAATCATGCCATTATGTGTGAATTGGAGCTTAAATATATATAAAATAAATATTTGTGGGTTGTTTTTTGGGGGGTGGTGGTGTACAGAAAAAACATTGAAACTATGAATTTCAAAGGTTAAAAAAAATCCAAAACAGACATGTAAAATACTTACAGTATAGTCAAATTTCACCATTTTAGGTGTGAGCCAAGCCTTTTTTAATGCTAGGGTTTAGCAAACTGTTCTCTAAGTGGCCTACTTTTCATCGCCAATTCTGACACGAAAGAATGTAAGTGTATCAGCAACTTCACTGAATTCAATGGAAGGACCTGGGAACCTGTGTGAATAAGGTGACTTTTTTGACTGTTTGCGGACCTGGATCAAATCTGATTTTACTATGGGAAAGATACATATCATTTTATGTATCACAATTTTTATTATTTCAGTTCAGAGGTCTCGGCACAATCCTTAGTTGTTCTTTTTGAGAATTATAGCAATAAGTATAGGAGGCAAATGCAGAAAGCTGGGACCCTGTGGTGCTGTGTTATAAGTCTATGTTGTGTTGCCTATATATGATACTAGCTTGAATGAAGGAGACAGGAATTTCTGGAGCCAGTAAGACACATTTTGTGATTCCTCTTCATCCTTTATGGCAAAGATTACAGAGACTCTTCCTCACATTTGGCCAAAACCCAACAACATAACATATACTTACTTTTATTAATAATGTCTTTGCTACCTTAATACAGCTTTACAAAAAAACCATTTCAGAATGCAGCAGTAAAATAAACCTGCAAAATGAGAAGATGCATTAAAATTCCTGATTTTTAACAAACTGAAGTACATCTGAATAAATAGACTAGACTAAATAGACTAGTTCAGTTGAAAGGGACCTACAACGATCATCTAGTCCAACTGCTTGATCGCTCCAGGGCTGACCAAAAGTTAAAGTGTATTGTTAAGGGCATTGTCCAAATGCCTCTTAAACACTGACAGGTTTGGGGCATCGATCACCTCTCTAAGGAGCCTGTTCCAGTGTTTGACCACCCTCTCCACAAAGAAATGCTTCCAAATGTCCAGTCTAAGCCTTGTCTAATGCAGCTTTGAACCAATCCCCATGCATCCTATCACTGTATCCCAGGGAGAAGAGATCAGCACCTCTTTCTGCACTTCCCCTCCCCAGGAAGCTGTAGAGAGCAATGAGGTTGCTCTGCAGCCTCCTTCTCTCCAAACGAGACAAACCCAAAGTCCTCAGCCACTCCCCATAGGACATTCCTTTCAGCCCTTCCATCAGCTTTGTTGCCCACCTCTGGATGCATTCAAGGACATTTACATCCTTCTTAAATGGTGGGGCCCGGAACTACACACAGTCCTCAAGGTGAGGCTGCACCAATGCTAAATACAGCAGGATAATCACCTCTTTTGACTGGCTGGTTATGCTGGTATGATGTACCTCAGGATGCGGTTTGCCCTCTTGGCTTCTAGGGCACACTGCTGATTCATAGTGAGCCTGCTGTCAACCAGCACCCCCCGATCCCTTTCTGCAGGGCTGATCTCCAGCCACTCCTCTCCCAATTTATACTTGTGCCTGACATTATTCCATCCCAGGTGCTGAACTCAGCATTTGGACAGATTAAATTTTATGCCAGTCGTGACTGCCCCATGCTCCAATCTATCTAGATCCCTCTGCAAGGCCTCTTGTCCTTAAGAGAATCAACAGCACCTCCCAGTTTGGTATCATCAGCAAACTTGCTAACGGTGCATTCAACTCCTGCATCCCAAATATGTTGAACAGAACTGACACTGGAATTGAGACCTGAGGAACATTGCTGGTGACCAGTTGCCAGCCAGATGTAGCCCCATTCACAACAACCCCTGGACCCCTGCCCTTCAGACAATTCTTCACCCAATGCACCATGTACCTGCTCATCTCACATTTGGACAACTTGTCCAGAAGGATGATGTGAGGGACAGTATCAAAAGGGTTACTAAAATCCAGGAACAAATATCCACCACCTTCCCTTCATCAACTGGGCAGGTGACCTTATCATAGAAGGATATCAGATTAGTTAAACAGGACTTTCCCTTTGTGAACCCATGTTGACCGTGCCTGATGATTGCACTGTCCTTGAAACGCTTTTCAATAGCACCTGGTATGATCTTTGTAGGTATCTATAATCAAAAGGTTTGCCTTCTGGACTCATACAGGAATGCAGAATTACTGCTTATCTTTTGCCTATGTCCCTGCCTTCTCCAGCCGATATCAGAGGATGAAGTCATTCACAGGCTTTGGACAGAAATACATTTTTTATGGTTGCAGTCTTCCAAAGGTCCAGTGTGTACTTTACACCCTGAAAGATTTCTTTTTTTCTTCTCACAAATTTCCTTGACTTTTCAGAAGAAACCAAAGACACGAAACACTTGCTGAAAGCATCAGAATACATTGTTTTATTCATGAATATCAAATAAGTATATATATTTGTGGCCTCCAAGCTAACATTAAAATAGTAACATAAATTTCTTAGAACCTGAGGCCCACGGAACTCACTGGAAGAGCTCTAACAAATTTTGTGGTCTTTGGAAAGGGACAGAAATGAATTAGCTTAATAGATTCATTAGATTAAATCACTTATCATTTGATAAATGATTTGGAAGGAGCTAGGGCTTAAACTGATTTGATTCCTTCAATGTTCACACACAGATAAACAGTGAAATGCATCCTGCTGGGGTTTCCCATTGTACATCTTCTGAAAAAAATGACTGTTAGGGGTTCCTCCACCTCTTCTTCAGATAGCTGGTAAATGCGTGCAGGACTGCTTCTTGAAGTCTGTCACTGTGGAATACCCATAACGGGACAAACTGCAGGACACATGCCTTCAGAATAATGAAGCAAAAGTAATACAAAGGCAAAGCGTTACAGGAATGTCTTGGAAAAAATCAGCTGAGTGTTAGAAAGGTCGTAGAAAACAGTAAATGCAAAAGCTTTTACTTTAGGGTTTCAGTAGGTATGTTTCTCTTAGAGGAAAACGTTCATTCCTCTCAGATTTTAGCAAATCTGTTCTCGTCCTTACACTTTCATTAAATGCTTATTGTTAACAGCTGTCATGTATAAATATTTATTCTATTTTGTTAGATTGGTATCCTAAGAAAATGATGTTTATGTGATAGCACAATCTGGTTTTATGTCGTTTCCCTTCCCCACTAATAACTTTTGAATCTGATGGCCAATTCCTGTGAAGTAGGGGTCTCAGGAATATTTCTAATAGGGTCATGAAAACAGGCAGCTAGAGAAAGGATAAAAACTAACCAGATATGAAACTGAGCTTAGCTCAAGACACAAAAGTGGAGAGAGCCACACTGTTCTGATACCACTGTGCTTTGCTTGTATATTCCTCCCTTCATGGTTTATTGGTGCCATATTGGCCTTAGTAACCTGTTCACTGTTTCTCATTTGATATCCAACATCAAGGTCTCTGAAAGCAGTCAAAAGAAACTGCTGAGCCTAGAGAGCCTTGGTTCAGCCTTTGGGACCCATTTACACACTATCAAATTAAATTACCAGCATTTCATGGGCTAAACATCCAAAGATCTCATCTCCAAAGGTGACATAATCCAGTGATTCACTAACAAACTCTTCTGCTGTCTTTGTAATAAGACCAGGCTTTTGGTACATTGTCATTGGAGTAGAAACACCATAAGGAGCCACTACCTAAAATAAGAAATCATAGTAACAGTGTAATGTCATCTAACATTTAGATAAGGCAATTCATTCTGCAGAATCCTACAGCATCTGAAAAATTGTAACAGATATTTGCAATGGATCAAGACAGCCCGTGGAATACATAAGGTACTATGGTGGAACAAGGGAAAAAGACTATAGCTGCATAAAGGCAAGAGAAAAAAGCTATGACAGGGTCACCCAGCACTTCACCAAGGTCGGCTATGCTAGGCAGATTTAGGATCTCAGATATTATTGAAGAATTTGTTAAAATGAAGGCAAATATTGCAAGATATAGCATCACCTGTATGATGATTCCCTTTGCTTTGTACTCCACTTGTAGCGCTTTGGAGAAAGTGCTTATAAAAGCCTAGAATAAAATAAAACAATATAACATTAGTATAGGAAACTAAGTACTTTCACATATGCTCACAAATATGTGTGAACAGGTCCTCAGCAAAAATGCCCAAGCATCATGCAACCTAAGGCACAGTGCAGTGGTGAAAAACACCAAAATGAACTTTTCAAGACACATTTTATTCTGGTGCATGTGAGCAATGGCAAGATTGGCTGTTTATCTGCACCAGAAAAGATAGACCCTGGCATTGGTCCAAACCAGACATGAAACAAGTACTACTGCAGCCTGGACTGAAAGCTTTGTCACATTTATGAAAATGCAGAGATATAAGCACCAGCATCCCATTTATTCTAACTATTGTCTCACGTGACTCACATCTCTGGCTGACACCTGCCCTCCCAGTTCAAGGTTTACACTGCCGTTTCTCTTGCAATAAGAAGGGGAGTGAAATACAACTCATGACTTCAGTGTGTACCTATTAGCATAGCCTACAAGCATAATTTTCAAAGTCATGTATTTTAGAATTTGGGGGGTGTGGGAGGGGATTGTAGCTTCAAGCTTTAGGGTTTATCTTTGTAAGTTTTTCTCCACACCATGAAAAATACACATACACTACATTGTGTAAAAGTTACATTTCTTTCAAGGCTGGTTTTAGGAGTTAGATCTTTGAGAAATATTCAGAAACTTGACAGCATTGAATTACTACTCTTAATTAGAAATATGTAAGTCCTACTAAGGAGAAAAAATGACGGTGTTTCAAAGCCATCATTTGACACGTCTTACAATTTAAACACCAAAAGTGTTGTGATATTGCATGAAACATCAATATGCTGACAAGTAAAATAGTTTCCTTTCAGAGCATTGCAAAAAAAAAAAAAAAAAAAAAAAAGCCAGTCCATTTATAAAGAAACAAAGGTAAAAGATAGCCAAGAATGAAAAAGTCAAAATAATACAACCAATGTACCATATCACTTTGAAATAATGTTAACTAAACTTGTTCAAGGAATTAAAAATGTCTGGTTTGAATGTAGTTCAAGTTTTGCGGAATGAGAAACTTACGTTAAAAAGAGAAGAAAAAGGAAATGGAAAACTAGAATTTCTTATCAAGAATAATTAGCTTTTTCTTACCAAGTTGAACTTTAGCTATATTCAAACAAATATTGTTAGAATTTTTAATTTGGGGCAAACCTGAGCTGAGCAAGTGGTTTTTGGAATTTCAATAATTTTGAAATTATTTATATTTTTTTATATTTGTATATATTTATATATTATATATAATATATGTATTTTTATATATTATTATAATACTCCTTATTTTTATGAGCTCTGGGGTTTTAATTCAGAGCAAAATTTCAAAGTGAAATCTATGAAGTCAGGCGACTCACCACCCACTTACCAGGAATTTTATTCTTGGTTCCATGAGCAAAATCTAGCAATTTTTTGTGCTTGTAGTTTTGAGTAAACTACCTAAGTCAGCATGGTAAAAAACACCACTTCCCGGAACAAGGAGAGGTTGTAAGCACTGGTTTAACCAAAGGCAAAAACATTCCAATGATCAGACAAATCTTCAGCTGATTTCATTTATATAGCTGTACTGATTTCTAGTTCTCAAGTAGTGCTCATTTACATTGCTTCATTATTTCAGTGGAGCAACACAGATTTATGTCCTGAAACCTGGCCCTGTATTGCTCATACAAACACTTTGGTAAATACTTGATGGGTATTTCTTTGTAAAGCAATGTGAATGACTTACCTTAGAAGCTGAGTACATTGTGTATAATGGGCAAGGGAAAGTACCCAGACCAGAGGACAGATTCAGAATAAGACCTTTTTGTCTGAAATTTAATTTAAACAGTTACATTCAGTTTACATTTGACAGTATTATAGTAAAAGCCTGCACAAGTTGAAAACAACTTTTTTCCCCCAGAAGGCATAGGTCTCCTATTATACTCTAGACTACACTTTCAAAAGACCCATTTTTTACAGTTTTGTTAGGTTCAATTAAGTCTAAACAAGCTAGGAATAATGTCGTAAGTGAAATTTAAATGCCTAGTGCAATCAGAACCATGGGAACATTATACATGCTATTGTACATCTATCAGAGCAAAAACTGCCATCAGAGGAAAGATTTTATGCTCCTAAGTAATTGGTAGGTCCCCTTTGCTCATTAGCCAGCACATTCTTTTTCCTGCTCCACACATCTGTTGTTTTAGCTTCCCTATTCACAGCTCCATGTACAAATCACTAAAAACAATTCATTCAGCAGCAACCAGGAAAAAAAAGATCCAAAACAATTAAACACTAAGAGCTTATTTTGTTGCCAAAACAAAAAGCATGCACAAAGCATGTCCTCTAAAATGCAGCAGTTAACAATGTTTTCTAGAAACTCCATCTGAAGGCCTTAACTTCTGGTTTAAGGACCCCCATGTCTCAAATATGAATTGTATCAAAAGGAGAAAAGCCGAATTAATCTCTCTGATATAGTACAGGTATTTCCAGAGCTTGAAAACTATTATTCCAAGTACAACTACCACTCTTAGAAGAATACCATGATATATTTGAATGTCGTTTCTTGCCTAATCAGACACATCACATGCCATTTTATTTCTGCAACACCCACACGTTTTTACTGGACAAAGACCTATATTTTATTTTTTCTGTCTTGTTCTACAGTTGACTGACAATTTGTGGCAGTTCCTATCATTCATTCCCACAGCACTAACAGCAACAGAAGAAAACCTTACTGATTGACACAATTACGAAAAAGCAGAGCTACCACTGAATAAACTGGAGGTAGCAGCTAACACCTACTGAAAGTTCTAGAAAAAATTCTTTTTACCTTGGCTCCATTTGTTTCAAAATTATTTTTGTCATCTGTAAGACAAATACATTAAAACCTATATCCATTCTTCCTCTTTCTGATTGCATTTTTCAACTGACCTTGTTTTATTCACAAGATTTATACTTGCTCAAGCCTCAGCCATATGTATACAGTTCAAATGGCTAAAATATCACACATTTAAAGCTTTGGAGAACATTTTAGAAGTGCTAATGCCTGCAAATCATTGAATTGCCAAAAAATTCCAAAGGTTAGTCTTCTAAGTAGTGAAAGTCTTATGCTTATCCAACATTTTTCGACAGTATCTGAATTTCATCATTCCTCAATACAGAATTGAGAAAGTCAACTCCATAGTGATTTTGCATTTTTTTTTTCTGCCTCTGCCTGGATCAGAAGTAGCAGAAAAACAAGAAAAGAAAACTTTTTCTTTTTCCTGATACCAAAGAGTGCTTTAGTATAATTTCGATGGCAATTATTTAATCATCCCTTCTTATTTTAAAAATAGACTTAATCACATTTGTGATTTTTAAAGTGCAGTTAAATTCATAATTTTTTGGTAAGAAATCTGCTTCTGCTTATTGTATTTGAAGAGTATTATTGATAATAAGCCTAACTCCCTAGGGAATTCATACTCATATTATTGACTCTCTATAAAAACACACATAATGTATGAATCTTCTCAGGAAAAAAGTGTGTCTTAACTTGTAAAGGGTAGTAACAAAAAGTAGTGCAAAAGACTGATGCAGTCCTTGTTATTTTTTCAGTGGTGTCATTGTGCACAACAGGATAGTAGGAACAGGGTTGGGTTCACAAGCTTCATTTTCAGCAAGGGTGATAATATAGGCAGGCTTGGGTGAAGCGGAATTTCCAAGTAAAGTGGAAAACATGGGAAAGGTCCTGCTTTTTCAGTGCTGAAAATCCCCCTAGCATCTGTAGGAGCCAGGAATACCTGCAGTTTGGGCATCCCACTGCAAGAAGCGGTGAGCAGGATCCTAGCAGGAATCAAGGGTAGGGAGGGGGGAACCCAAATAGATTTAAAGATGATTTGAACCTAACCATGAGGAATACTGGTTAGTACCATTCATTGTGTTTTGGAGGAAGGTGAACGTTCATGAAAGACTGAAAGGGACGTGTTTGCAGCAGTGAGGGTTAGGAATCCCCTGGCCCTGGTGAAGCAGAAGAGGTTGATTCCAAGGTATGTATAAAGTGAGAAGTAGTAAAGGAAGAACCCTTTTCTATCCAGACTGAGAGGGTACAAAATGCTTGCCTGTTTTTTTGTGAATCATCTACATATAGCTTTCAGATATTTCTCTGCTTTAGACTTATAAATAGAATAAAACCTAGGATCAGAAAATTTACCAAAATACTTCATGGAAGAATTTGTTTCAATTCTCTGATATTACATGATTTATTATTTTAAGTCATTAAGTAGCAGTACAAATTTGGTATGTAAAGTTTGCTAGCCAAAGAAAGATGAACATCTGTTGATAATTTTCATGTCATGTTTAGACAGGTATTAACCAAAGTTTAGATGAACTACAAAGCTCTTGTTTTGCTCTTCATGCTAGCTTGCAGGGCAATACAAATCTTAATCAGAGGTGGAAAGCATGAAACACTAACTGCTCTTGTAAGGGAAGTAGCCAAGCAAAATTAACACCAAGAGGTAACAATACAGAACTGGGAGCCAACTCCTTAAGTTTCTGTCCTGCATTGATACCAAAATATATTTACAGAAGAGAATTGTGTCAAAATGCATGTACGGTGCAAAATGTCAAACTACAGATCTTCCTGTCCTAAAGACTTTCATTCTGAAGAAAAACCCCTTCTTTACCAAAATCAATATGGTTTTTGCAAAATGTTTCAGCTGCAGAGTAACGATGTGTCTCAAGCAAGCAACTGTGTTAAAACATTTCCAGTTACCTCTAGTCAAACTACATCATAGGCAGTAGAAACAGATGGGGTCCTTAAAATAATGCTGACATTCCTGCTGAAAATTACTATCTGCAGATAAATTAAATGAAAATACACAGGAAAGCTAGTTGGTTGCTCTTGTGCAGGACTAATTTTTTTTCCAAAGAACTAATTACAGATATAACATGGATGTGAATGCGTCACATACCTTTGTAACAGAAATAATGTTGCAGTTGATGAGGTTCTGCAGAAAGAAAGAAAACAGTTAAGTTCATAGTTGACTTCAGTGAGCTTGTAGTTTATCTAGGTAACAGAGCTAGCAATTCCACCTGAAAAGCTTTCTGGTAAAGCAATTGCTTTTAGAGTTGCTTTGTTTGCCTCCAGTTGTCATTGACTGTGCCTGTGATGTGGGATGCTCAAAGGCAGGTGACCCCCAAATAATTTAATTTTAAACATGGCATTCGAATCTGTTTTGCATGGCTGTGTTTTGCCCAGCCACATCGTTGCACAAGGTGAAACCCGGAAGGCTGGGATGGCACCAGCAAATCAACCTGGATGCAGACAGACAACAAATTTCGGAGGTGCCAGGCTGAGATCAAGCTGCTCTTAGTGACGGAGACAGGCTATCTCTGCAGTAAAAGCACGGCCATGTAGAGATCCTCCCAAGACCAACAAGCAACGATGAGTTGTAGCAGCAGCAGAGGTGCCGTCATACGGCTGCAGCTCTGAGGGAAGCAGCCTGCTTGGGGATTTCTGATTTGTCACCTGAGATAGGTGCTAGCAAGAAATACATTTAGAAACCCTAGGTTTTTTCATGGCTGCTACTATAGAGGTAAATAACAAAAAGGCAATGAAAAACTTGATCACAGTCAAACTGTGATCAAGTCAAATCCTGTCAAACTATTCTACATATGTAAATTAATTCCCCCCAACAGTAAATTGTATTTAAATGAAATTTATTTTTTAAATTTTTTTACATACCTAAGCAGTGGTGTCCCAGAGAAAGTAAGTTTTAATGATACTAACAAGAACTGAATATTTCAGCTGTGGCTGTGACCAGACTAGACCCCATCACATTACCTGTGAGCAGTGAACCAGAGGGGCTACTGATCCCTGCTACGACCAGGACATCTGTGCTCTCCCCTCTATGGCAGAGTGCTTGCTGCAGTTTAGCTGAAATCTACCACTCTTTTTGTCTTGCAAGCTCTTCTGAGCATTAAAAACAAATCAAAACACACTCGTTCAGGCCCAGTTCTCTTCCCACCCAACTGAACAAATATGTTCTGTTTGAAGCAGGGGCATAATTTGTCCCTTGTTAAGTGGAATTACAGCTTCTCAGTGTTATATTGGAAGTAGAAACCCACAGAGTAATCCTACCTCATCTATGTCTGGTCCATTAAGAAAACGGCATGGAAGAGGATTATGAAGCATTCCAACATTGTTAACTAATCAAAGGAAACATAATGATAAGAACCAAATCTAGACAAAGTGCATATTTCAGCTAGTTAAACAAATGGCATCTCCTTGAGACTCAGAAGCTTTTGAGCTGTATCTGACGAGAAATGCTGTTTAGCACTGAGTTTTGTTCTCACTGAAGTCTTTGGTACTGATCAGTACTGACTTCAGGGAACAGAAAAACAGTCTATTGCTACAGTTTGGGGTTTTGTTTCCTTGTTTGTGTTTTGTTGTTGTTGTTTCATTTGTTTCACTATTGAAAGCATGATTTTCTTAAAACAAAAACAAAAGCAAAACCCAAAACTTCTCCCCAAAACACGTTTTCATTGTTGCTATGTGGATCATACCAATTTGTGTTAGCCACAGGCTCATTTCAGATTGAATATAAGAATTGCACACAGCTGTAAAACAACCAATAGCAAAAATTAATTCCTTGAGGCTAAACAGGGAATAAGTCACCTCACAAGCTGCTGTAAAGCAGCAGAAGAAGTTTTACAGTAAAGAAGCCACTGTACAGAGAAACAGGAAGACTTTGGAAAATTCTAATTCACTTTTAAAACTTCATGATAACTAGCGCTCAAACACATTGGGAAGCTGTACGCTTCGTTTTAAGTGTTGGCTAACAAGCTGTTATAACACATCATTTTTACAATTCTCTGTTTAATTACTGTAATCATAAAATACTCTTCAATTAAGAGCCCTTAGTGACTCACCCAGAACACCAATATCCAGGCCTTGAAGACTTTTTTCTATGTTCTCGTATACCGAGTTTTTGGTGAAATCAGCTTGTATAACCTTCACCTTTTGACCTGTGGCTTGCTCTGTAATTAAGAAGAAAAAAAAACAAAACAGAAAACCCTTTTGCATCTATCCAGAGAAAGGGAAAGCTATAATTAAGTAATGAAACAATCAGATGTTTCATTTAGTAATGTCTGCTGTACAGTAAAAAATTGTTTCAACTTTTTTTGCTGTAAGAAAGATTGAAACACAAGCAAAACACACTCACTGTCCCCAGTTATTTTCAAGGACATGGCCTGGCAAATATAGGATGAATTTATGCCCTAAAATCAATGCAAATTCCCTCACAAAATTCTAAACACCATTTAGTCCTTCAGTAAGAAAAATACCCCAGAAATAAACAACACAGGACCTCATCCCCTGGTTATCATAATATTTTTAAATTAACATTGTCAGCATGTGTTAGACAAGTGAATGTGGGTGCCAGATTCCCTACATAAGCTCAGTTTTGCAGAACTCTTTTAAAGTATTTTCATGTATAAGGTGAACATTTTAACAAGCAGAGCTTATCTTTTCCTCTAGGAGGAGGGGAAAACAGGGCTGGATGTGATACAATATTTTTCTGCATTATTTTCAAACAATTCTTCTCCTATTTTGACGTTTGCAGTCCCATAGACTGAACCTTCCCTAGGATTTTGCAGGACTAAAAGGCATTTAAGGGAGGGTATAGCTTAAATTTTACAAGGTCAATGTACACAGAAGGGAAAGGGAAATGTGTATGATTTTTCCAGTGTCATTGCTATGCAGGAGTGGAGCCCAGCTGTACATTACCATTTTTCATAGCAGTTGATTTATTGCTGTTCATATTTTCAACAAAGTTTCATGAGGAAAAGAGGTAGAGGCCCTTACTTACTCATTTTAAAGGCAAGGTTCTCCTTTAAAGAGGCCCAGTAAGGTCTCTTCTAACTAGATGTTCACATTGTAAATTCTTGCTACTAAACCTGCTTTCAAGTTTTATGGGCAACCTGAAATCCAGATGAAGTTTGCTGAAAAAGTGACAAGCAAGCTTGGAAACATCAGTACACAATGGGATTGCAGACTCACTGCAAGTGGCAGGAATTCAGGTGCATTTGGATGGTAGAAAGTCTGTTTTTGATCCTGTTTGGGAAACTGTCTCTGTTTGGAGCCTGATTTTATCACGCAAATGACAGGGAGAATTAACTTGAATAAGAATCAGACTCGCTAATTTTCACCCAGAAATTTTGCCTCATCCCTTGTGTATATCCAGAATTTAGGAAGACGCCTTGCACCAGCTCCCACAGGAGAGCAAGGCTGGCAGAAAGCTGGATTTGGGTCCAGTAGGCCAGTTTGCAACAAAATAGGGCCTGGGTTGGAGGGTGAGTTCCGTCCTAGTTGTTCCCTCCTTGCCCAATGCTACATTGCAAGCGTTGACCACTTTATGCTACCCAGGTATCACAAGTGGTCTGAGGAAACAGCAGATGCTCTGACTTCAGATCGGAAACATAGGCTGCAAGTTGTGTGCAATTTTAGAGGACATCTGTCTCCATGACAGAAGAAAGGAGGAACGAGTGCCCTTTTTCTTGCCCTCTTTCCAAGCTGCCATTGTGTGTATAAAAGGGATGAAACAGCCCTTGAACCCTCAACCTATAAAACCAACTCCAGTGGCAAAAGACCCCTTAGTGGTCCCTGGCTGGGGAAATGGTACAACTATAAAGAAAAGGACATTGTGAGTGCAAATGCAGCGAAGGGAAAGAACAGAGCAACAGCTGGAGTAGACACCTACAGTGACCTTCTCATTGAAGAGCTCTATAAACAGAATAAGATGGTCTTAAAAAGTGTCGTGATGTTGTGGCCATCTTTCTTGTGGGCAATAAGAAGGGCAGCCAAAACTAGAGCAATATAAGAATGAGGATTAAACAAACCATTTGGACTTCCTCTGCATCCCCTTGTCTGTACAGAACTGTACCGCTGCAACCAGCGCTCTTGGCCAACAAACAAGTACTCCAGATGGCTTTCCTCTGTCTCATTTAAGAATGAAACAATATATTAAAAAACAATAAAACTATCATGCTGATAAATTAATTATCTAGGGACAGCTCTTCAGAAAATAATAATTCTGCAAAGTAGAGAGTTGAAAAATAACTTCCAACATTTCTTGTGTTTCTCCCTCTCTGTGACAATGATCTATGACAGTCTTTGAAGACACAAGCCATTCCAACTCTTTTTAAAAGTCCTAAGTATGCCAGAAAGCAAAAAGCCTAGGTTTTCAAACATCAGCACAGGTTATTGTATTTTTTAAAAATAAAGAGAAAACCAGTTTAAGGAAAAATAAAAACTTGAACTGATTTGTTTAATCCAATGTGTTATGAAATGTATCATTAAGAAGGATACAGCTCCTTCTGACCTCTGATCACTGGGGAATCCCACTTGTCAGAAAGGATAATGTGCTGCCTTTTGAAATTTACCAAGAGGAAAATAAATCAGGATGAAGCATCAAGTTGGTTAGGACATGCATTCTGTCAGAAACTCTCCTTTTGCCTTTAGAGAGTTATGAAGGTCTTCTGGAAACTGAGGTAGCAAAATGAATGCCTGAGTGACAGGAGAACTGATGTTTGTAGAAAGAAGACACACTTTTGAAGTACTACAGCAAAATTTGAATATGAAGAGAGAAGCATTCAAACTAAGATGGCATTCATATCCACTGGAAATTTGCAGAGAGGAGGGCCAAATGAGAAGCTACTTTAACAACAGAAAGAGGTTTAAAAAAGATTTCAGACTGGGAGAAAGAAAAAAAATTCTGTTAGATTATAAGGCACAAGTTCTGGCTACATTTTGAAAGTCTTTTGGAGAAATGTATCTCCTCAGAAATATAAGATAACTCAGTTTTGGAAATATCAGAAAAATAGAGAAGACACAAAAAGAATGACTGTAAAAGCAGAGCTGCAAAAGATGCTAGAAGGTACCAGAGAACACAAACTCAGTGAAAAAAAAAAAACATGGGAATTGTTACTAGCTACCAGAGCACTCAGAACATTGGTCAAGGCCCTGAAGTGCCCTCTTATGTAGTAGTGCATATTGGAAAAACAGTCCTGAGCAATAATGTTTTACTTCAAGGGATCAGCAAGACACAACAGGCATTTTTAACAGCCTTTGAGGACAAAGGAAGGAAGTACCAAGCACGTATGCTAGTCCATGATCTCAGCTTGTCACCTGCTTATGTCTTGGAGCCGGAAGGATGAGAGGCAGAGGACACAATACAGCAAATTGGAAACTGAACCTCTAGCAGGGGAGTGACAGCTAAATGAATTAGCACCTTCACAGGTCTTAGCGGGAGCCAGGCATGTTTGGCTCTTGATGTGGGGTGATTTGTTTTACTCCATGTTTTTATTCTATATTAACAGCAATAATTTCTGGAGGGAGATGTGGATAAACTACTTTCTGCATCACCAAACCCAAATTCATTAACTGTGTACTCAGTTAGTCTAAACTAGTACAGCTGTATTTTCTACTGTTTTCTGAGAATCACAAACCTTATCTTTCCTTAAATGCAGATTTGTTTCCTCTCAAAAAAACCCAAACAAAACAAAGCAAACAAAAAAAACCTACCTAAAGAACCCCAACAAACAACTCCCTATCACCCCCAAAAAAAGAAAACCAAAACAACCAAATAAAAAGAAAACCCAACCACCCATTTTGGGAATAATTTTTATGTCTTAAAAAAGTGACTTTTTTTGTTTGTTTGGCATTAACAACTAAACAGTACAGACCCTGGTCACATAAAGAGATCCGAAGATATAACATTTCAATCAGGACCTAGATCTGCCTGTACAGCTTGCTTACAAAATGTAGGCAGAAGAAATAAAAAAGCAGTACAGTTAATAGCAGTCCATCCTTTCTAATCTCCTAGTTTTATGGTTTGATCAATGTTTCACAACCACAGTACTAAACATGTCAGATGAGCAGTATACCTGGTGTAATGGTCCCCTCTGTCTGCCCTCCACAAAACTTATTTTGTTATCTTTTATCTCATTCTAAAAGAGCTTTCCGGTCAGAGTGGGTGGAAATCTGTTTTTTAATTCCAGTGTTTCCTTAGAGAAACATTTTTCTTACTATAGATTTCTGCCTGCTCCAGCTCTGAGAGCTGTTCTCAGCCATACCTGTGGCCCACAGGACTTGGAAAGCCAAACACTGAGATCTCTGAAGTTACCCACAGTTTAGACTCTTTTAATTTATATTACTCAGTATCCAAACTGAATGTGACAGTATGTTTAGGCAAACAATATCATCAGTTTGAGAAAGGAGGCAAGTCTTTTAATTATGGTGTCCAACTGACTGCAGAAAGATGGGTGGTGTAAGAGTTAAGAAAAAGGAAACAAGATGAACCTGTCCAGTTCTGCAACAAATTCACATAGCCTACAACAAATTCTTTTTCTCTCTCTCTCTCTGTGCCTTGATCTCCTTGCATATTGGTTCAGGGTAATGATAGCTGCTTGGAGCAAGATTCTGCTGCTTAAGCAGTTTAGAAAGAAAAAGTCAGTGAGAGTTAGAAAGTTTAGAAAACAGTACAATCACTCTGGTTAAGCTTCTGCTTCATTTTTGGTTTCTGTTGTTCATTTACTCACATAACATCACAGTAAGTTTAACTTTTCTTCCTTCCCAATGACTGCTTAGCTTAATTACAGTAAAGCATGAGTTTGAAAATTGGAATCAGTGGAATATTTCCAAAGCTTTAACATAAGCCCACATCCAGAGCTCGCTGCTGATCTTAGTGGCCTCCAGGTCAGATAATCTATGCTTTTCATCACTATATCTTCCTCTCTTTCCATTTGTTTGTGCCATCTTCTTGTTGTTATGTACTTATTTCCAACCTGACAAACTAAATAACAGATGAGTCACTCTGGGCTTCAGCCAAAACCCACCAAAAACAATGGAAAGATCTTGCTGGGATTTACCACCAATCTCAACAAACTTTGGGGATGACTGTGTATTCCCACAACCTGGCTGAACATAGCACAGAAACTTGGTCAGGGTAGCCTGAGCTCCTAGAGTCACACCAGCCATCTCCCAGCACCTTGGATTGCATGAATAACACTGCTGCAGTTGGTGAAGTTTCCTCACATGTGAAAACTCACAGGGCACTTTTGCACAAGGTGTAGGAGTGTTTCCAGCATAGGATATCTTGGCAGTGATTTTCAGAACATCGCAAGTCCTTTGTTACATGCTGCTATACAATTCAGCACAGTATAGACTCCATTAGGAAGGTGGCCAGTAGACGGCCTTATAATATATCATAGTGCAGGGGAATTTACAGTATGTCATCTTTCCAGCCCTCCATGACTTTTTTTCTTTACTTGTTAGTCTCAGGAATGTTATTGTTTTCATTGTTTGCTTCTGACTATAATTTACAATGCAAAGAAACTATAAAAGCCCTTACGCCTTTTTTTTCTTCAGGTTTCTATTATTGTAATTCTTTCACATTTAGCTGCAAAGAAATGCAACAATAAGACCAGAGCTGACCTAATTCCCACAGAAAATATTTTTTATGGTTATTTACTTAAGAGGGGCTAGTGTAGGCCATATTTACATTGGTCTCATGGATATGACTGCTTGTAGAGACTATTCAGGGAGTTGGTACTTTCCTCCTCTAATGGCCCTTACTTCACAAGGGAAAACGAGTCTATTGCTGGAAAAAAAAGGGAGGAAAAATGGACAGAAAATTTCAGGGTCCAATCCTTAATTTTGGTAGCAGCAGGCTGAGAAGTTACAGATGTTTTCACCCACTTCAAGTCTGCCACGTCCCTGAGAGATGCACTGCTTTGTATCCTGGACTTGATACTCTGTTGGAGTCAGCTGCTAAGCCCGCTTAAAGGCAAGTCTTTCTGACAGAGGTGTAGTCTTGGAGTGATACATGCTTAACACAAGGAATCTCATAGATAGAAGCCACATATAGAAAAAGAGAAAGTGGGAAGAATAATCTTGATTACTGCCATCTTTGAAATTAATGGAGGATATACATTCATTTGACTCCTAGAGAAATCCTAACCGTCAATCTTAATGTACTTAAACAACCCATTCCCCAGTGTAAATGGCTAATTTCCTTTGAAGAAAAGAAAGCGAATATTAATTTGAAAGGCACACTATTTAACTGCTTTATTGAAAGCCAAATGTAACTGGAAAACCTTTGAAAACCAACCAAACTAACCAAAACCAAACCAGGTACTTTGATTTCATTTTAACTCTTCCTTTGCTATGTTCCAAGAACAAGCCTAAAGGTAACCTTATTTTCCCAAGCATAAGCTGCCTCACAGATCCCTCTGACAGTTCTAGTATTACAATCTCCTTTGCCTGTATTTACAGATTTTAAGGGCAGATGAAGCCAATAAAGAGCCCACATTCACTTTTTTTATCAAACCCATTGTGCTGTTTGAATGATAGCATATATTTTTGAAGTGATCCATGACTAGAAGGGTTCAAGCAACACAGTAATGTGAAAAACTATTTGTAGTGTTGTAGTATACCTGGGGCTATATCTGTAGCAATATCTGGGGCCCTACTGTAATAGATACTGTACCAAGGGAAGAGACCTCCAGATCCCTGTAAAGCCAGCCTGTTAAACAGGAAGATAAGTTTGAGACAAACACTTACCAACTTCAGAGGCTACTCTCTGCAGTTTTTCAAGAGTTCTGCTTATCATAACTATATTTAATCCACGTTTAGCCAGCTACAAGAAAGGAATATAAAAAATGTTAGAAAACAGTGACAAGAATCTTTCATTTTTTTTCCAGTTTCACGATAAAAGCAATTGTGGATTTTTTACACTGTTTTCCTTCACCTGTCATCTGCCTAATAGGTAAACAACAGATATTAAAACCAGGACAAATAATAATCAGTCTTCTTACAATCTTCCAAAACACCTCCTTGGACCCTTACAAGAAAAATATACTGGACAACAATCAAACCCCAATAATATGAACAATAATAAATAATATGAGCCAATTTCAAAAGAATGAAAGTCTGCAGGGAATGAAAGCAACATGACATTTCCGAGAAACATATTTTTATTTCTACTTGGATATGGGAGGCCAAATATGTTGATTACTTCCTAGTCATTTTACAACATCATCTCCCATCCTCACAGTTTTTTATCCTGAGGAAGTAGATTAAGGATATTGAACTGGAGGCTCAAGTGTCTGAAACGATTTGAACTTTTTTCAGATTTTTTAATAGAAATAAAATCTGATGCAGGTCAGATGGATAAATTTTAACAGTTTTATTCGTTAGATGCAAACTAAAAAAAAGAAAGAAACCAAGGGAAAAAGGAGAAGTCCATGCATAAAAACTCAAAATACAGTCACACAAATTTATATCCACTGAGATGTTAGCAATAGTTGAAGTTTATAGCTGTGAACACTATTTAACACAGCAGTCTGTTTATAAAGAGTTTGGTATTACCATGTGCAGAACAAACGCAGAATAAATAAAGAATGATTTTCTCATGTTTTCCTGAGGCCTCCCATTCCCATCAGTTAAAGAGTTTTAGGCAAAGCCTGAGAGAGAAACATGGCCCCAGCTTTTGAAACTAAGAAGTTATTAACAGGTGGAAGCTGAATGGATTTGTGTGCATAAAGAAAGGAAAAATAAAGCTGAAACTAGAAAAATGCTCTTGAGAGCAAGGAGAAAGAGAGCTAAATTAGTCAGCACAAAAGATAAAGCCAATGTTGCCTGAAAGTACCAGGTTTGCTTAGAAGAAGAAACTAACCCGCAAAGGCCACACACTGAAGACCCATTCATTTCCATAGCTGACTCCCTTCAACACTTTCTCCTTAAACCTGTTTGAGGGAAACAGTTTGTCCTGTTGGGCTCTTTTGAAACAATGCAGAGAATGTTAAGGAATAAGGACCTTTGTTCAAAAATTTGCTACATTGAGTACAAGGGGCAGACTGTCTATTAAAGGCATCAGCAACAACCATTTGCATTTTCAGCACAAAGACCTTGTTCACAATTCTGTGCTTTTGGAGACCCTCTAACATAACTGACTGGTGCTCCAAAGTGCACAGGCTTCAGGATTTTCGAAAGCTTGTTTTAAGGGCTCCATTTGAAGTTTTCAGGAAGAGAACTCTAATTGCCTACATACTGGCAGATTTCCCTTTGTTCACAATGAGCTTGACTCAAGCCATTTCCAATCAGAGACAGGGTCTCCATTTCCATGGTCACTTGCTCCTTTCTGCCATTTGAGGGTGTTTGGATGGGGTTTATTTTCATTTTTTAGGAGGCAGAAATCCCTCCTAAACCAAGTAAAACATTATTCCTGTTGCTAAGATTGCACTATATTTCAGCTAGAAACCATGTTTGTGACAATCTTATAAAATTGTTAACCATCAGGTGAGAGGACCCTCCCTTGTTGCTCTATACCAGACTAACCACAAGTATAAGGCTGTAGCAGCCTTTTCTCAAGGCAAAAGAGGTTAAACACCTGACTATTCTGTTTTGCTTCCTTACCTACATAGAAAATATGCATCCTTTTCAGAAACAGGTCTTGTAGGACATTGTAACTACCATGAAATTCAAATGCACCCTCAAGCAAACAAAAATAACTGTGCTTAGAAAATAATTTCCTGGCCATCCACAGGAAGGTTAAATCAGGTTTAACGCTACCACCTTTCAAATAACGGTAACTTCTGTTAGTTACCAGCTTTAAAGCGTAGACAGCTTTAGCACAAGGCATTTTCCAAACATACAAAGGCTTTGATGGTAAAGGACAGTATTTCCCCTCACAGTTAAGAATAAGGACTGGCTCCCAGCACTGTGTAACATGAACCTGCTTGTGTTAGGAAATCCTGACTCCCAGTGGCAAAGGACTAAAATGCTCCTGAATCTCAATCTGCCAAAATGTAAGATTATCACCGTCTGAAGCCATAACAAATTATGACAATTTAGCATTTAGAAATGGGGCTAACAATGAAAAAAGATCAAGCAGAATATGCACTCTGGAGTCTTACAAACTCAAGGTTAAAAAGTTGAAACCTACATTAAATTAGTATAAAGTCACTTTGCATTTTCTAGTGTGTTTTTTCAGCTCAGTCTGAGGTGAATTTTTAAACAATAAAGCTTAATGAAAGGCAAGACACAGGTTTTAGATTCAAACCATGCATGTAATTACTACAGTTACCCTGACAAATTGGATCTCTACTTGGATCATTAGATGTAATAATTTAAAATCCCTAACAATGCTTTATGGATTCTGCAGCCACCTACTGTAAATTTCTACCTATTACAAAAAAGATTATTTTCTTCTGTATCTTCTTATTCTTCAGGACTTCAAGATCATATCTTCCTCAGGACTGTGCTGATATGACCTCAGTGCTTCACCCCTTTTTTATCCTTGCCTGGGTTTCAGACCTGTCTCTATGATTCAAATGTTTCAACCTTTTTTGCTCCAGGAGACCAGGAATGAGATGACAAGGCAGAATGATTCTGCAATCTTTCTGCTAGCTCTTCACCTGTGTAATGCAAGTAGAATAGCAGTATTTCCAGAAGTAAATCCAAGACCAAGTGGAGAAATCTTGCATATTAGACAATATTAGAATATCTTCCTGGAGTGGGAAACCTCAGATCATATTTAGCTTGTATTATACTGCTGGTAATACTAAGCACAATATCAGGAAATGGTAAAAAGGTTTAAGATTTGAGAAACTGTTGTATTAACAAATGAATGTGGTCCGTGTCTCAAAACAGTCTGCTATAACATTGATTAAACACAAGTGCTGGCCTGATTTATAACCGAGTTATGAATTATTAACAATAACAAAAATGGTGACCATGTCAGCCACCAACAACCGGCTTGTGCCCTGACATCAGATGAAAAGTATGCAGAAGCTAAACTGTAAATCTCAGAGTATGGCATGGCCTTGTCCATCAAAGCAGTATGTTTGAGATGCTAGGTCAGTAAAAGATGCTAACACAGATCTGTAGATATTACATGAGAAAAAAATAACAAAAAAGACTGCACCAGTACCTGAAATGCTAACAGCTGAGTAGACATTTGACAGCCTAGCAGCACATTCACAGTTGACTTGGTTTTGTTCCTTGCTATAAGTCTGGTAAGTCTAAACCCCATTAGACCAAGAACTGATGGACCAAACCTAAAAGAAACCTGGCTTTTGAAATAAGTATAGCAAACCAGATCCAAAATCCCAGTACTTTGACATCACAGCAATCAGATAAAAGGTCAGGGTCTTTATGCTCAAGAAGGCCAGTCCTTCAGAATCACCCTGATGTGCTAGAAATACAGACAGAGCCTTCATGGAAGCCTGGACATTCATGCAGAAGAGGATAAGCTCGAGTTCTGTGTGTGCTTGCCTCTCAACACAAACTCAGGAAACTAAAGACACAACAATTTGCTCTGAAAAATCTGTGTCTTGATATCAACAAAGTACTGTTCTGAGACCTCACAGCTGCAAGGCTCTTCACACAGCACCAGCTCTTGAGCTTAACAGACTTTGCAGAGATCTGTATCTAGCTATAAACCTTGGTAACAAGGGTACTGAACCAGTAAATAATGTAATCTTTGCATTGATCTCACACTGCTGGGTTTTGCCAAATGAACCACCTACTGGGATTTCCACATAAAACACTGAACCAAGAGTCACATCACACTCGCCTTCCAAAACACAAGAACTGTTCTCCTTAGTCTCCCGTACCATGTACTACCAACAAGTGTGGAGACCTTACATTAGTTGTGAATCATTATTATCCCATGCATGAGCTCAGAATGTCAGAAAGAAATTCATCACTTGGTGTCAGAGCTCAAACTCTAGAAGAATGGACACTGTGACCATCAAACAAGGCTTGCCTTCACATCAGCCCATTACACCAGGAAAAACTATGCCAGAAGAACATCAGAGAATTTTGTACCCGGACATTAGATCAGCAAGACAGCAGTGCTGAGCCAGAAACTCCAAAGACACACAGATATTAAAACAGCAGGGTCAGATTTATGTATCCACAAGCCACACACAAGTGTGTGTTTGACCAAGATGACATGCCAAGCTATGAGCTCATATGGTGTGGGCTTGGGATCTGCCCCACAGAGCAGTAGCTGAGCACAGCTTCAATCAAAGGGACCACCTGGGGAGGAAGGTACATCTCAGCATGGATAAAGTTGGTTCTCAGTCACCCCACAAAAGCCAAAAATAATGAACAAATGTTACACAAAATCTAGCCAGTTCCAGACAAGTTTTTTTTTTTAAAAAAAAGACACAGTAGTTGTTTTATTTTTTCTCATGGTGAAAAGCAGCCATTTGCATGCTGTAGCTGGCCTTTTAAAGGGATTTACTCTTGCATAATGCACATAGCACAAAAGAAGCAGAACAATGTCAGAGGCTCTGATCTAGATATTCACAGGTTCCTGCAGCCTTCACAAGGATAAAATTTTAGCAGGTGCTTACACACAAACTTAGTTCAGCAAGCTGCATGCACCGATGACCACACCCAGAGGCATGGCATTAAATAAATGTTTAAGCATTTCTGGTGATTCCTCACCTGTCTCAATCCCACCCCACTTACCTCTGACCTATGTATTCATCAGACCCTTCCCATTTGCTCATCACTACAGTAACTCAGCAAGTAAACAGAAGGCAACATTTTCCCTTCTCTCCCATGGAAGACTGTGTGATCTGTATTACAGTTATGCCAAATGTTAAACTATAATACCTGGTATTTGTCTTTGAGTTTCCTACATGCAATGCACTTTTGAAAGTAGTTATTATACTGCCATTCCCAGTAATGAAAGTCATGAGGTAGGTACTTAGCCGATGCATACACTTAAAAAGATTAGCCTAAAAATCCTGTAAATTAATTCAAAAGCCAAGTCATTTTCCTTTCCTGTGAGATACATTTTATAATTTATGAGCAGAAGACATCACATCTAAAGTCTTGCTTATTACAGGCTGCTAATTTTCTCCTGGTCATCTCAGCTCTGAAAAGAACAACTCATGTTTCATTGTTCTTTAGTGTCTAGAAAAGGACTACTGTTCATCACTACCACTAATAGCAAGGCTGGTACAAGACAGTACAAGGCCACTCTGCATTCAGTGTTGATTAGCACAAGTGAATAGAAAGGGATGGCTGTAATGAGTCTGCACAGCAGCAGATACAAGGATGGCACAGAGCTCCTCTCTACTCCTGTAGCCTCCTAGAGCTACTGATTTTTAATTAAACCATTAGGTTTCCTTACAATTTCCATAAGTTTTTTTTTTTATTCATTTATAGAGATTTCTCCTTTATTTGTTATTTCAGGTACATCTTTCAAAATGTGTTTGCAAATGTAAAGGTTAGAAAATTACATTTTGTATGTTAATGCTGGACCACTGAAAGACAAAAAGCAGATTAGCTTGTGAAACTGGGAAAAAAAATGACAATTTAGGAGACTTCCTACCCTGGACAGACAATGTGAAATCTTTAGAATTACTCGTTTTATTTCCTTGGTCTGATGAGACCATCGAGGTATGAATGACTTTCCTCTGAAATGCAGCAGCAGTTTCCTTTCAGAACTTGATTAACGACGGACATACAGCAGAGAAGGATCAGCACCCTGTTTGTCACAGTGCTTTTGAATCCTAGAGTAATTTTACTAACTTGCAGAGACTGATGAAGAGGTAACAATTGACATTTTGTTAAAATAAACTTAAGGATAAGTAAACTGTCTTACCTCAAAGGAATACGCTTTTCCAAGCCCATCTCCTGCTCCTGTGACCACTGGAGGAAGTAAAAAGAAGAAGGATTGCATTTAGAGTTTTGCTTTGGCTTGTTCTTTCTTGACTTCTTTAATCTTCATCATTTGTGTTTCTTGAACATTGCAACCTATGCTTCTACTAAAGGACAGAATCAATCTTTTAAAAAATTTATTTTGTCGTGACCTTGTCATCTTTTTGTTAATTAATTTAGCACTTTTTGTCCTCAAAGCAAATCCCTCCCCACAGTGATCTGTCTAATGCAGTAGATAATTATCACTCCCATTTTCAGTAGGGTCAACAACAAGCAACAAGTCAACCATCTAAGCAACAATTGTCTCAGCAACATGTGAACTGCCTAAGAGATGGTAGAATTTTCTTCCATATACATATTTTTACAAGTTCTGCTTTGCAATTTTGTCACATATGCTGGTGGCAGAATGGTAGGAGATAAGGACTAATTGAGTATTTCTCACAGAAGAAATCAGTTTGTAAGAAAACATATAGCAGATTTTCCACCATCTAGAAAAACGTCTTCCTTCAGAGCTGTCCTGAAAGTAAACAAGCTTTAGCATTCGTAAAGCACCATGAACTTTAAATGTTACACAACCAAATACCAAAGACGAACAACAGAAAGAAAATCAACTTAGAAATAAATTAATTAATTAAAGAGGAAAGCACCTATGTAATTTCAAGCTGAACCTGGCACGTTTTCAGAGCAAAACAGAAAATTAGTCCATATTGAAAAAGTGTAGATTAAGGAATTTGAAATTGCAAGATACACTGGGGAAGCAAGGTGATTTTGAATGGTTAGGTTTGCTGGCAACAGAGGAGCAATCACTCTCTCCTTTCACAGAGAAAAGAGACCCCTCAATGAAGCAGCAGTGGATCTTCAGCTTTCTAGAAGACCTGCAGATGGTTCATCTGCTGGGAGTCTGCCGGGAAACAAGCTTCTACCTGCCAACTTTAATTTCCATGATTCTCAGGATCTCATGTGCCACATGATACAGCAAATCATGCAAGCCTTATGAATTTTACAGGGTCCCCTAAGACTTTATGTTTATAAAAAGGACAGCGCATAAAAGGTCCACTGAAGGAAACAAGTTTCTCAACCTCAAGCAGAGACAAGGATTTTACACAGAAAGTTCCCAATCCTGCTTCTCACCCCATGCACAGAATGGAGGTCCTTGCCTCACTTAAATCAAAACCAGACCTACATATTGCTTCAGTAGCAGCTGGTAGTCAGGCAGGTCTTTTGCACAGGGGTGGATTTCATTTCTTATTAACCCACTCTGAGATGTGCTCATTAAACACATTCAATCCAGTCACAACAAGTCTCTAATGCAAGGGAAAGGAACAAGGCACAAGCGTACTGTTTGGGTCACTTCTTACCAAGATGCCACCGTCAGCGACATCTGTAGCCCAGAAACTGTATACCTGTTCATTCTTGTTTCATACTGATAATCTAACAGTCTAACAGTAGGAAGAAAAAGATGTTTATTAAACATTTCTGTTATTTTATGAAAATGTGTAATGTCTTTTAAAAAGTGCTGCCAAGTTGTAGGCTTTGAAGTTTTCAGGCTAGAGTAGATTTGGCTCGTTAATGATACCATTAAGGATAGGTCACCAGTTCGGAAAAAACACACTGGAGCAACATTTCCAGGAACAAAGAAAAGTTGCTTTGAAAAGCGGACACCATATGCTACACATAAACTACTTGCTTTACATATCAGGAAACTGAAGATATAGACAATGCTATTAAAACTAAAGCATTTGCAGTAGAGAAAAAAACATCAGAGATAGGAACGGGGGGAGAATTCCCACCTACACACCAGGTGTGTGAGCTATTACCAGTTTAACTACTTTTCCAAATTTTCCCCGAGTACGCAAAACCTTCAGGCATATAAAACTGAAGTTACTAGGTAAAAACAAAAATAAATTAAACAAACCACACCTAGTGGAAACTGTGTTTTTTTCTGAAGGGACAGGGTAAGCAAATGCAAGGAAAGCCAGTCCTGATTAGTCATGTAACAATCCACTACTCAGTTACAAGAACAAGGTGAAGAAGTTTCCTTTACCTGCCCATTTTCCCAGCGATTGAAAGAAAGTCTCAGGCAAAGCACTCCAGACATGTGGGAAAATATATTTCATAAATCGGATACATTTTACCAGAGCACAGAAACAGATCAGACCCCCAATAAGAGTGAGTAGCTGGTGCTGGAACGCTTCCATGGTGAGCGAAGGCAGTGAGCTAGTATGAATCAGTTGCTCTCTCCCCGGGAAATGCCTCTTTCCAGCACGCTGTTAGTCTCTGAGCACTGGCAGAGAAGTGAGAAGTCTAATCAAATCACGTGATTTTCTTTTTCCAAGGAATGTCCAGGGCTTAGATTAGAATAACAACTCTACATTACACCCAGATTTGTAAACTACTGAAAAAATCCAAACTAAACAATGCTTGCTTTAGAGGAAAGGTTTCACTCCTTTTCTGGAAACTACTCAAGAACAAAAAGAAAAAAAAAAGAATTTTACTGTCATTGCTTAGGATTCATAGAGACTAAAGATGGGTCTAAATCAAAATTCTGGATAAGAATACCCCAAACCTTGGGGATAGCACACATCAGCACTACTTCTTACAGTGCTGAAGAGTTAAACTCTAGTCCAGATAACTTCCAGTGCAAGTTGACACCGAACTTATGTGGAAAATAGATTTATCTACAAACTTGAAGACAAAACAATGAAAGGTTACTAAAGTCTCCTAATTATTTCTATACAGAGAAAGATAAAACTTTTCAAAGAGTTTTCACAAAACTCTTTATGCCCGTTTTACAAATGCTGCGATTCTGGCATGAAAAAGAGCCGTAATATATTAACAAGTGAATAGGAATTTCAGCTTTTCTGAACAAAGTATGTTTTAACTAGTATTAAGGTTGAGGACATGTATCAAAACCTTAAGGGGAAAAATGCTTACAAGAACAGTATCTCACTGCAAGGCAAAGATTAAATCAATGAAATTCAGACTTCAAGCGATTAAAAAAAATTTAAAAGGTTAACATATAGGATTTCTCAGGGAAGGCACAGAAACAACCTTCACTCTTCTTCAGAGTGGCAATTTGAAACATTCACTTTTTAAAGATCAGTTTAAACTGGAAGAGGAACACTGATGCTTACACATGCACTTCGGATAAAATAAAATTTGTCTATATATTTTAATGATATTCTTCCACATTTAACATGAATCATCATTAAAATTTAACCTAAACCTGACACCCAGAAATCTCCAACTGAAGAACATCAATATATGTCAAGTGTCATATTACGGTCACCTTCAGCTAGAAAACCACAATATGCAGACATATTACAGAGTACAGATGATGTGTGAATCACAAGGAATATAACATGAACTGTATCTGTAACAAGAATATATAAAAATCATTACCATCTCAGCTTAACAACCCAGCTCCTCATGCATAAGCTCTCTTAGAATTTCAGTGTAATTACTGTTGTCCTTTCCATAACACCTGTTGGTTTACCCCATAAGCAAGGCAGATCAACAAAGATCTGAATATTAAACTTCAAAAAATATTTACATACAATCACAAATTCTCCAAAGCATCACTCACTAGTCAAGGAGTATTTTAAATTAAGTTGCACTGTTTTCTTCATATGCAACAACAGTGCTGAATGCCTCCTTTAAATGAAAAAGAAACAAAACCACTTCTAGTTCACAATGGAGTCAACATGCAAATTTCCAGAGCTGCCAGTCTTTACTTTTGCATTTCCATTTCTGCCCATGCTTCTTTGACATTTTCTTTTCCAAGGCTGGTAATGAGTCTGAGATATGCTTAGAGTACTTCATGGGCCTAATATTAGTAAATCATAATTTGTAAAGATACTGAAAGGAAAAATAATAAATTATTATGAATGTGAAGAATTGTTCATCTGGGCCATTCCAAGTTTTTTTCCTGAGGTATTGCTTCTCTGACTGTCACAAGAATCATTGCAAGAACCTTCCACGTTGCATGGGTAGAAAAGCTTCTTTTGGTGACCACTGTACTTTTTCACTCTTAATCTCATTCCACTACAGCTAGCCCTCTGCTTAGCAATCCCTACAAAATTAAAAGCATGAACAGATCAACATACAGTACAATATTCCTTTTCAATCCAGTTACCGGTTTTGTTTCTTTGTATGTTCCCTTGTAAATACACCTTGCCACATGTAGAACTTAAAAAAGTTTTAAAAATATTGGACTGACTTCTGAAAATGAAGCAGCTGTAGCTACTTGATCCATGTATCCACAAGATACTTTGGTGAGGGAATGTGACTTTCAGAAGTCAATCCAATATTTCTTAAAACTAGCCTACATAATAATTCTTTCATATATGTATTCTGAAGACTAATATTTTCTCTAACAATTTTTACCATTTTCCAAAAGAAAAGAAAATCAAGCTTCACACAGCAAATAAGTCATCTAGTTTTACAACTGGTTTAATATTTCATTAAGTGAATATGAAATCTGTAGAAAAGTAAGGTTAGGACTATCTCCAGATGTATCCTAAGAGCAATCAGTTGTAAATTACCACTTCATTAACTGAAAGACGCAGTTACTGAGGTTCTCAATGAAATAGCCATTTCCATAATTGCCTAAATTCTAATGTGAGAGTTGTGCCTAGTTGAGCCTGTATTCCCAGAGTTTCAACCACCAAATTTACTGGAATCGGTATTATTTACTGCAATCAGTATTATCTCTGCAGCTACAGAGGAAAGTAGTAAGTGACTGAAGCTGAGTTGCTTTGTGAAAGGATGCAAACACTTTCAAGTTCTTCTAGATAATACCTACTTTTGCTTATTCTTAAATTTATATTTGAAATGATTCTGAGTAATTTAGAGGCTTTGGGAATCAGGTCTGTATTTTAGGTGAGAAGTCTGAAGGACTTCAAAAACATGACATGAACAATAAATTACACAAAATCACTTCCACTACAGCACAGAATGAACTAATGAAACTCCTTCAAGAACAGTATAGCAGTTGATCATATAGAAAGAAAATATTTGTGCTATCCAGGTGTGCCTAAAAGTATTTTATGTGTCCATCCACACAAAAACCCCAAAACTAGTTAAAACTATAATCTGCATCTCTTTATTTATAAAAGGTACAGCAAAATATTCATGAATGAAATGCATACAGTAGCTGTTCCTTTGTGGGAACTAAATCTTATTTAGCAGATACCATTATGTGTCCATTTGTATTGCAATCAAGTGGCTCTCATAACCTTTCATAGTTAATGAAAACCTTCCAATGACTTGTCCCACTGCAGAGAGATGAGGTTCAATAACTAGGATTATGGAGGTAGAGATGATCTGGAGAAAGAGGAGTCCTATAAAAGAACACACTCAAAAATACCGAAGGCTTTTTAAGGATAAAAAAAAATCTTTAAAAACAGATCCCTCTAAAATATTTTCAGTGACCCCTTCCCTTCCCAGCTCTTCAATAGGCAGAAAATGAAAGTCCCATCTCTTAGCCAGCTGTGAGAAACTGGATAGCCCAAACTTCTGTTTCCACTTTGATTGCGCCCTTAAATTCCACTTCTACTATCTGCAGTCACTCGTCCTCTTGTCATTCAAATCCATGCAGGCAGCTGGCAGCCCAGTCATTCCCTGAAGCTTCTGGTGTGAGCTACTCACATGTTTCTTAGATCTAATCCAGTTTAGTCATTCACATGTTACACACAGAGTAATGCTTTACAGATTTAGCTACATTTAATTCAAGTAGGGATAAAACAAATCATTAGATAACTCTGATTCCATGTCATGATCTTCCAAAATCTTCTTTTTATTTGATTATTTTGATTACGCTTGCAGGAAGTCAAAAGCTTCAAGAAGATTAATTACTTTGCTGTCCTCCAGTGCTGCAATGCTTCTACGGTGCTTTCAAAGATTAATACTATATCCTCAGAGACACAGGTAAGCATTATCAACTGCGTTTGCAGAGAAGAAAATTAGGACACAGAGTGGTGCCATTATTGTCCTAGATGATAACCCAAACAACCAGATTTCAGACCTTTTTTTTTTTTTTTTAAACCACTGGACCAGTTTTGCCTACTGTAGCAACTCCTTGGGCTTATTATGATTCCTTATTTTGAATTTTAAGCACAAACTAGAACCAGATAAGCTTTCACTGCATATATAAGACACAACAAGACACTGATCCTTTCTCCTCATTTAAACACAAGTTAGTCTTCCATATATCAATCAGTCCATATATCAATCAAACTACTCTTGTAGTTTGTATATACTAGCATCATTTCTCTGCAGCTTTAAAAGGCAATTATAGACAAAACATCAGAGGAGGGGATTGTGAAAAGACAAATGTACCTGAACAAAAATATTCACCTTTGTTATCTCTCCTAATTACCTGTTTGGTACAGGCTCACACACAAAAAAAATCTTTTTAAATACAAAAAATCTTCTCTCAATTTCCTTCTCTCCATGGTCCTGCAGCAAAGTTACGAGATTTCACTTAAACAACAGTGACAATTGCAGCAGAACACCATGATGTTATTGAGGATGAGGAAAAGATTGAGAGAAAATGTCTACATAATGCATACCGAGCACACTAGGCCATATCCTGAATTCTTCAGTCAAGACTTACAAAAGGAACGATCTTATCTCCTCTTTGTCCCATATGTTCTACAGTCACTTACACAAGAACAAATGCATCCATGAAACCGTTCTGAATCACTATCATCTTTCACCTCTTCACTGCTATCAAAGATTGCATATGGCATAAGGCAATGGTGAATCAAGCTTCATGATCTTTACAGGCAGTTTTGCCTCAAAGAGTATGGGTAGGCACTGAAACAGAACAAATAGCACCAATATACAGGTAAAAGAAGAAATTTACAACTTGAGATTTGCTCATGGCATCCCTCCCTATAAATTAGCTCATGGTGAAAAATTAAACTTATCCGTATGTAAAAAAAAGTGTACAAGAATATTTCTGAATCAATGAGTTGTGTGCACATCTGCGGCAACTGAGGTAGATTTTTTGTTTCTTGTTCCAAATATGTTCCAGCACATACTTATTTAAGTTCTCAGCAATGCTAAACAAACTTGTATCTTCAGTCTCTTTCAAGGCAGGACTTTTTGCTAACTCTTTGACTCAGGAAGCGCGTTCTCTTCATCCCCAGGTTGCGTAGACTTGCTGTTTCCTCTTAATGTTAAAAATGAGTATCTCAGTCCTCCTGCCATACTAAAGAAAAGAGAATGAACAGAGGTGTCAGAGATACCTGATGTTGTATATACCATTTTATAGGTAAATAGCATAAATATAGAATAAATTAGGTGTGCCTCTGAGCTATGTAAGCCATCTGAGAAATGAGCCCTGAATAGACAAACATCAATTATCAGTTGCTCCAACAGATTCATACACACAGATGTAACAGCTCATCCAAACACAAAAAGTAACAACTCACACATCATAACTCGTATTTATAAAGGGCACAACTCATTCAGTCAATGTTCTCATTTCCCACACCACTTGGCTTTTACTTGGAAGCCTGACAGCTCAGAACTGTGGCTTGTGAAAAAAGAATGAACTTCAACCCAACATAGTAAAACTGCAGCCATGTTTCCATAGTTAAGATCTTACCACAGTTACATTCAACATCTGAAAACAGACAGGAAAAGACATCACAAATTGTAATGAACTTTACATCCTGAGGCAGTGAGTCCTCAGGCCAGTAGTTTCAAAACTGCATCACCCACGTGGACCAAATCAAACAAAACATAAAACTGTACCTCACTGAGAAAACTGCAGCTTTAACAAATAAAACCTATTCAAGTTCTACTCACCAAATATTTAGCCCTATAAAGTTTAACATGGAGAATATGTAATCTCCACCAACCAACATTCCAATGTAAGCAATGGATATATTCTGAAAGGAAACAAAAGCCATGCATTTATTGAAGTCAGGTTTGATATCCAAGAATATAAATGATATTAATTAATTTACTTTTCTAAGGAAATAGCTATACTCTAATGCTGGTCACTCTAAAATCAGTGTTCAAATTACTTTCACAGGATGTCAGCTTTATGGGTAATGTAACAGCAAAATAGAATAATAAAATCAGTATGTTTTCTAAATGCAGGCAATGCACTGAATGACTTTCTGGAGGGGAAAAAAAAATAAAGAAGAAGAAGAAAATAAGCCATTTTATGTTAGGTAAAATGGAATTATGGCCACCTTCTGAAAAAGTTCTTCGTATTAATCTTTGGAAGGCTCATTTCAAATCCTATTTCTTAAAAGCAGGTTTGGCGTTCTCAAGTATAAAAATTATGCTTTAACGTTACAATAAAGGCTCCTTACTATTGCTTTAAAAGAGTTACCACCTTACTTTGTCAATTAAATATGCATTGAAAGCACTTGACTGAAGTTCAAGACAGGCACAGTTTAAAGTTAAAGATTCTACCCCTCACCCTGCCCCCCATCAAGCTTTTGGAAAATTGTTCCCTATAGACAGAAGGAAACCTATGGAACTGTGTGATCGTTTTACCAATACTTTGTTGGTTTCACATGTTTTAGCAGTTAGCCTGGACAAGTACATCATTTCTACCAATTTCTGCTGGGGACTACTGCATCACAAAGTGCTTCTCAACTTTAAAGCTGTTCAGAATGTCTCAAAGACTTATTATTACTCAGAAATAGTGCTGCATCAGAAGTGCAATGCAGACACAAAATTTAAAAGAATGCTTTCAGGACCACAGAATGAAAACTACTAGATTAATCTTGCCAGCCTTCAAAAAAAACCACAAAAAATAAACAAACCAACCAAACAAAAAAAACCCCAAACAACTCTAGAAAGAGAAGTACCGTCTTCCTTTTGCTGATTTTGCTATGCTGGAGGTATTCTTTTCCTTAGTCATCCATGAAAGGGAGCACCCTGAGGACTGTTATTCCTGTGCCTAAGCTAGTTCGGATTCTGATAGTTGTTTGGCCCACAACTGCACAAGTTTTAATTCTTGCTAAAACTCTTCCAGCTTACAGCTCCAAGCTTCTCTCCAAACTGGCCTACAAAAAGGTGCTTTGGCAGTCAGTGATCTTCCCACTTCAGACATGCTGGCCTTGTCAACACAAAGGAAGCTGCACTGGTTTAAAGTTAAACTGAGTTAAAGAAAACAGACTGTAAGGACACCAGTTCAGTTTTAAGACAGGCATGTTTTGGTGTTAACCAAATTGACCAGAATTTATACAAACCAAAATGAAAGAATGCATTCAGCTAGAACACGAGTTCTCACAGAGACAGAAGCAGTTAACCATAAAGCAATAAACTCCTTACTACAGCTTAGCCGTTATTCTGTATCTATGAATGCCCTATTTATTAGCAGCAATGGAAACTAGATGAGCCCAAAGTGAAAGTGGGTTAATCTGTATCACTTTGCAATGGATCAGCATCTGGCTACCTTGACTAACTGACAGCAACTTGAACGGAAGCATGCTAAATGTACATCTTTTAATTAAAGTGGTTCAAGTTTCTCATGTAGGAAAAATGAAAATAAATAAATACTCACATTGCTTTCTAGAGTATACCTAAGCTTCAATGGAAGAAAACAAGGTCATTTTGTTGTGTGGATCTCCAAAATCTATGGCACAAGCAGTGTCTCAGTATTAGCCCTCATTTCGAGTTTCCAGCTCCAAGCATAATCAGGGTCACTGCTGAGTCAATGTTCTTCCCTGTCTATTTGACCATTCTCATCTCCCTCTTCTCCATAACTCACCTTGATGGCACCAACTACTGTCGTTGTAAGCGCAGAATTGTAATGACTGCATAGGACAGTAGAATACATCAAGAGAAACCTAAATAAAGCAAAGAAGAAATTTTTATAAATTACTTCCAGGGAGCTCAGAAGTTTAGCAACACTTTGAAATGTTCAACATTTTCCAGATCAGTATTTTGCTGGGATCTTCAATCCCGCTTGTTCCAAGCCCTATAATATATAATACAGATTCTGTGGATCTGTTTTATAAGTTGTTGATGTGCACACACAGACTACTCAAAATACAAATTAAAATGTGCTACTTGAGCTCTAACATCCCTATTTTCTGTGCTTCTTAAATGTCGCTATTTGAGGTTAGTTTGACCCCTTGGCTGGTGACGTGTGAAAGAGCAGAAAAGGGTCCAACTGATTTTTTTATTCTTGCCTTGACTCTGCAGTTCCAAGAGAAACAAAGCATTGTTTCATTACTTTTGAGTCTCTCATAGCCTTCCAGGTACTTTAAAGAACAAATGCAACGAAACAGTCCCTATACTAAAGGGCTTACATTCTATTAACTGCAAAGAAGTTAGATAATCAGAATACACCACCAGCAGAGAGACACTGAGTACAGAAAGTAAAAAGCTAATTGTCCTATTGTTGACCACTGTACTGTGAGGTCAACAACACAGATAGTACTGAAACAGTTACACTATTAGAAATAATTAGAAGGCAGGAAAGAAGACTGTGGGAAAATATATTTTCTTTGAATTTCAACATAACTTATTAGGGAGCCTTACATTTGATATTTGCAATTTGAAACTGTCATTAAAACGTCTTACTTGATTGCCCTGTGTCCTTACCCCAACAGGCAGGAAAGAATAAATTGAAAGACAAATAAAATATTTGTCCAGTGCTGGAAATGTGTTGCCTATTAAAAAAAAAAAAAACAAAACAAAACAGAAATAATTATATGCTATATAATCGCCTGTAACCAAATATCAAATGCAGTTAACATAAAAATGTGCAAAATCACAAAATACATTTGAGTCATACTATAATTATGAAATATTTATATTACTATTGGGAACAGTTTAATGCATTTAACTTCAGAGACAACAGGATGACAGCACCCGTGACACCTAGACACATTCTTGTAACACGTACAGCAGTACAGATATAACACTGCATGCTACAAGCAATGAATATAAATACAATACAGAGAATTTGTGGTTTTATATTTATTGATACCGATAACACTGTGATTAATATCATATAATAAATAGTGTTGATATGAGACAGAGAGAAAAAGCAAATAAATAAATAATCTCCTTGAAATCTATTTCATACCACAGATTCATTCATGAACAGCTTTCAAGGTGCAAGACTGCATTTTTGAGTTCAAAAGTAGATTAAATAAGCATTACTAAGGTCTCTCATCAATGAAGGTCGATGGAAAGACTAAATCATCACTTTGAAGTCTGCTTCTTAGTGATGTGCAGCAAACAAACACACAGTGCCACACAACAGTCACTAAGAAACATGATACAGATTCTTTTCCATCTCTGGTAACTCAAGGATATGCCTCATTTTAATCTGATTAGTTTAAAGTCATCTGTATCAGCACAAAACTCAGCAAAGGCTGAACACATCCCTGAGGAACAGGATAAAGGCTGTTTGCCCACGCTGAGCTGTGGCTAGCTGAGCCTCCACCACCTGACGTAACAGATTAGATGGATGTCGGGCAGCTCTGCCCTGCTAGAATTGTGCTGGCGTGCAAAAACAAACTGCAAAGTATTACAGATAGACACTCTGGAGCTTCTTTTCTCTTCCATTGCATCCAAAGCATCCATTGCTTTCCTGTCCTCCTAGTTAGCCAGCTGGTGAAGAACTGAATAACTGGGACACTCACAAACTGCAGTCTCTACAAGATGTGATAGCCACTGTTCCAGAACTAGCTAGAGAAGCAGAAGCAATCTCCCTATCACATAGACACGATAATGATATTTTGACTGGTGAAAGATACATGCTGTGCATTGTCTGTGATGGATCAAGGCAAAAAGCTCTCCTAGGGTAAAAGCAAGCCAACTTCTATGGCCTGAAACTCTGCTAAATACAGCTGTTATCTACAATGATTTCTTGACTTTTCATCAGTATTTTTCTATTTTGTGTCTTTTTTCTTTGATAGTTCCTGTGTGTCACATTGACAGTAGTCATCCACATCATTTAATGCAACTTTTAATATTAAATGACCAAGCCAATGAGTATGCACAATAGGCATTATGCATTTCTCTGATATTCATTTATTCTTTTCAGGTAATTAAGCATTTACTTGTTTGTGACAAATCAACATGTGGGCACAACATACTCTTTATTTTTCCCATAGGATAAACCTAGCAACAAGGTACACTTCCCTGTCCAGTTCTCCCAAAATGTCTCCAGCTCTGTCTGCTGGAAAAGCAGTTGAAACCTTACAGCCATACAAACTTGGCACCCACTACATCTGCCAAGAAGGGCATCAGCTGCGTTTTCCTAAACTGGCAGAAGGTCATGCTGGACTGACGTCACAAGAAGAGATTTCAAAATAAGAGCAAATATAAATCCATCATTTTCAGGGAATGACATTTTTTTCCACTTACAGCAGACTTCTAAGAACACAATGACAAAATTATGTGAGTCCAGGGCACAACATACAACAAAGGACACTGGAATGATTTATGACACCCCCAAGCTCTGTAACAATTTTCAGGGGCAAATCTCAAACATTTCCAAAAAGCAATACAAAGTGTCTAGACTCATTTTAGTGGTAAGAAAAAGGCAAGTCAGCAAGTCTGTGAGGGAGCCAGAAAAACACAAGCCTTCTGGTCTGATACTTCATGTGCCAGGACATACTGCCTACACTATTACAGTGTATTATGATTAGCTACAGAGAATCATGCTGTCAAGACTGTAAAAGGTAGGTTACTAAACTAGACTGAGACTGAACAGGAATCTGTTCTGTGCATCAGAATGAGAGAAGGCCTGGAAACTGTCTGTTTTCGGTATTTGCAATCTCATTTTAGAGCACGGGGCAAATCACACAGTGCAGCTGGATTCCCAACTAATTGCTCCAGCTGAGAGCCCCCAGTCATACATTAGTTCTCAAACACAGATTCATATAAGGGCTATCACACAAATTCAGCTTCTCCTGAGAGTGAATAATTATAAGTTCTTACCTGTGAAGGGCAAGTCCAAGTCACATATTTCAAGAACTAGTCACTAACATGGAGATAGGCCTACCTCTTTAAAAATAAACAAACAAAAAGCCGTTATCAGTCTGAGATATGCAATATTGCTCCTTACCTGCTGAAAGTCTCCAGTAGAAAAGCTAATAATAACTGTTGGAATCACCATGAAACAAGCATTATAGAAAAGGACACCATATTTTCCCAACTCCTGTGAAAAACGAAACATGGTGTTTGGAATTACAAGCCATTTGAGAACAAAATACTAAATATTACTCGGCAATCCTTCTGAAATTATTGTCAATGAGTAGAAAAAACATAGTACACTTCAATTTAAAATACAATCTTGTGATTATTGGGTTCAGTGTTTAGTACCGAGCAGAGTTTCCACTTCCAGTCACTTTGTATGCTCAGTAGAGTATTACTGTTCTGCTATACCTTGAACAGTTTCTTTACAACATCAGCCAGTCACAAAATTCCCAAGGCACTGGTTCAGAACTGCTTTGTTTTAGACTCCACATAAGTCTCTGCCTGGCCAAGGGATTACCTATTCCATCTACTGCAAATCAACCACGAAAGCATAAGGCAGGGTGGCTCCCTGGGACCAGCATAACAGGAAAATTAATGAATTCTGAGTCCTAGATGGAGCATCTCTAATCACTGGTAACTGATATAACTTCAAGCAACTTGAGGGATGCCATATATCCTGTTGGTTAACTTGCTTCACACAAAGGCAGAAGATTGGGGGAATGAAAAAGCAGCCTTCCATTCCTCCAGATTCAGCCATACTACTTAGCAAATCTCCCCAGCTTATCTCTTGCTTTAAATGAAACCCCAAACTTGGCAGAAAACTGTGAGGCCATTATGTGCTGCTTATAAAGAAAAATACAGAGTCTGGATTCAATGTGACTCCTGAGATTATTAAAAGATACATATTTCCACTGTACAGACTGAACCACAAAAGTCAGTGACAAAACCTCTATCCAGCACTTCCAAGACTACTCTTCGCTATGGGTTGGTATGTTTTTATGTCACTGTATTTGAAAAGCAGCCTGCTCAATGTTTACATAAAGTATATTGTATAATGGTATCGCCTAATTCTTTAGCATATCTGGTTTTGGTGTAGACTTGCTTTTAGATAGCCAAAAAAGATAACTGTTGTGGTTATTGGCTCAAACTGGACAGGTCTCAGTTCCTACCCACAAGTTTATTTTACATAAACTTCACTTAAAGTGTGTTTCTAGTCAAAAAGTCATGTTCCTTAGATATATTTAGATATATATCAAGGCTGCAGCCAAACAATTTGCTTTTGGTTTAGATTTATTTCATTTTTTTTAGCCAAAAGCAGTGTTTTAAAACCACTACAAACTCTACCTAAAAGACTTGAGAGAAAATAAAATACACTGTTTATCTAAGCCTGTCCTGAGATACTAATAATGAGTTCTTCCCAGGCTGTTCTGTATTAAGGACACATATATCACCTGAAATATGAAAGCAAATGAAACTATTTATCAGTTCATAACCACATATTCATATAGTCATATAATAAGAAACCCATTGTTACCATACTGTCATAACATTAAATTCAGCCATGACCCCACAGTCACCTTTGGATCAATTTTCTGCTTTGTGTAAACTCCATTTGCCGCTGTGAAGATATCATTTAGCAATACAAACGTGTAACCCTCCAGACTAAAAGACAGATCAGACCTGTGAAAAAAACAGTATATTGTAAACAAGCAAAGAGTATACAATGCATTGCATTACCTAGAGAAACAACATAAATGAGGAAATGTAATCCTGAGAACTCCAGCAAGTCACAGGTTTTCCTTTAAGCCTTCTTTGTAAGTCAAGGTACTTTATACTTCTCCAGTCACAGGACCATCACAAACGAATCATCAGAGAGTTCCCAGTACTCAGTGTGGAAGTGGCAGGAAATGTTCAGTTTCATTCTGTGAAAAATTCCATCTGTCTCAATCCTGACAACCTGTCCAATTATTACTAAGTATACTTATCTATTCCTTTTAACACAAAAAGTAGCTAGGGAATAAAGTCTGACTATTTGTTTTTTACAGTCAGACCAGACATATTGTCATCCTTTCTGTTTTGACTAGTTACCTCATGCATATAGGGTAATTCATTTAATAGGACATGGCTCTATCTGAGTCACATCACATGGAAATTATTTACCTTTGTACACAGCAAAGCCAAGAAACAAAAAATAACATCACATTTCCAGTTAAGTAAAGGAATATTCAAACAGAAAGAAAACAGAGGAAACTACTATACAAGTGTTTTGTAAACTCAATCTCACCTTTGAACTTGTTCAAAGTTATTAAAAAAACTAGACATTGCCTAATTCAAAACAATATTTGACAACCAAAAAAACAGTCTTTCTAACCAGAAAAAGAATATATTTTTCTAATATTATTAAAATACACTGATACTATGAAATAAAAGCAGCATTCCTCACACAATTTGAACTTTGCCACATTTATGATCCTGCAAACATGGAAAACCTTTGTGGGGAAAAAGAAGCACACAAATACTTCCAGCTGGAGTTAAATTTTTCCCTTTGTATTCCTGCACCTCCCAATGATGTCAGTAGAGAGATTTTTCCAAATCAACTTAATCCAAAGCAACTGATCTCAATCTAGGTTTACTTGGAACTTAAAAAGGAAAAAATCCTCCTGTTGTCCTTTCTCTCATAACATGACTTTGTATAACAAATGAAAACCTTACCCAGCTGCTATGAAAGCCCCAAGAATGATGGCAAATACGCTGACTATAATACTCAGTGGGTATCGTTTCCTGTAGACAAAAATTAGACAGTTCACATTTTCATTATTTGAAGAGGAGATTAAATGGCTATCTGCCTGAAAAGTTTCCAAGTTTCAGAATTAGTAATAACAGAGCATTTAACTGGAGGGCATAGTCTTGATAACCTCACAGAAGCAATGTGATTGACCATGTCCCATGCTATCAGACCTTGGCCCTGAGAAAGTTTCAAAGCAATTAGTAATGACAGAAGATTTAACAGGCGAGCACAGCCTTGATAACCTTACAGAAGCAATGTAATTGACCATGTGCCATGTTATCAGACCTTGGCCCTGAGAACAGAGATTGAAAAAGCATTGTAAGCAATCCGCTACTAGATAATTTTAAAAGTAAAGATTAAAGGTTTAAAGTAACAGCACTGGAACAAACTGTAATTTACTGTGTATTGGTATTCATAATGGACACAGTTCAGTGTCTTCCAGCAATCCAGTCAAGGAGAATCACTACACATTTCTCATGTAGTTTTTCATCTCCCTTTTCTTGGAGAAGACCCTGTATAGCACACTATCTGGGCAATTTTTCAGATAGATACTTATTTTGAAGTCAAACCGAAAACATGTACTTGAATGGAAAAGCGCAGAAGTTTATCATATTCTTCACTACGTCTATACCAGCTCTGCCACAGAGTAGGGAAAAGCATACTGTAAAACTATTTTGCTTCTTACACCTGAATTACTTTATTTAGAAACATCTCAAGTACTTATTTTTGCACCATACTGCAATGTGCCTTACAGACATTCCCCTAGTCATTCTCCCAGGCTAGTCTCCAGCTCTGAGCTAACCTGTGAGAAAAGATTTATCAAAACAAATTGTACAATGCTCTTGAAGAAACCCTGTTTGTCAAAGGAGCATAGATGTGGACCATTGTCCCAACAATAAAGCTGTATGCAGTCTCTAGATATATTAGGCTTTGATCACAATGACTCTTGACAGTAGGAACCAAAACCTTCACTGTTTTTCAAATCCTGAGGTAAACCAGCAGAGTCTCTGGAGTCCTTTCATTTTCAGCCCTGAGGGCTGAAATACACTGCAGCAGTCTGTATGAATACAGTGTTCTGCTCTTAAGCTTCCCTTAGGTTAGGATGTTGCTTACAGTCATACACCCCATTGCTGTAGTCCAGCTGATGACAGCCTCACTGACTCACGGTTTCCTCACTTGTCTGCGGCAGTTCTCAGGCCAAAAAGAGAAGACAGCAAGTTCTGCTTGCCCTGTGAGAACTTAAAACTAGAAAAGAATCCCAGAGCATCCTCAATTATAAATCACAATGATAACTGCTGTTGCAGACAAAAGGAGAGGACAGTCTGCTTGGGGGCTTTTTGAAAAGCTTTTTACCTGACCATCACTCTCATGTTGCCTGGATTCAGCTTCAACAAGCTGTTTTTCCTCTTGTGATCTCACCGTAACCAAGCACAAGCCATCTGGATAGAACTATGATGGTGACAGAGCATGATGTATTTATATTTATGTTCTTCCAAGTCAGTACAACTGAAACTAGTGATCCCAAGCTGCAATGGCATACAATTCTCAATTTCTCATTAAAAATAACAGAGGTATCTATCATTAAGGAGTTTTCTGATCAAACAGCACACTGGTAGATACCATTTTGCTTCATTAAAGTGGTATGGTTTTAGACTTGACCTAGAAAGCTACTCTACATAAGCAGACTGCCATACCATCATCACTGTTTTGTGACATAAGCATCCATCTGTTTGAAGCAGTTTGCAGCTTAAGGGCCTCCAAGACAAGACACAAAAAATAACCGCTAAAAGCACCTTAAGCTGTGCTCTCCTTACATGATTCCTGTGCAACAGTTAAAAGAAGAAGCTGTGTAAATGAGAACAAGCTGAATTTTTTTCCTGTGTTCACTAAAATGCATGCATCAGTCTTCAAAAAAGCTACTTAAAACCACTTTATTTGCTTTTCTCTACTTGTCAGTAAAAAGCACTCATTCTATATTCTGAGCAGATGCCACAAGTAATCCATTTGATATGATCTAAAATAAAGGTATCTTAAATGAAAAAAAAGGATCACCGAAGTATGATGATTTCCAGCAGTAAAGTAAGTGGAATGGTAAACTTCCTGAGCACTGTAAACATCGGCAAACTGTCAAAAAAAAAGATAGAAATCCAAGCATAGCGTCAGATTAACATCATTTTTATGTTCTAATTCTTATCTAACTTTACTAACCAGAGGATGAAACTGTTAGTCCAGCAATAAGCAATCAAAACAAATTCACAGCCACTTAGCATATAGAAAAAAATGTCAGTCTAACACTAGAGACAGATTAGATAACCAAATCACTGAAAAATAACAAGATCTGCCAGTTTGTAAAACAATGCCACTGGCTACCTTTTAAAAGGTCCCCCTGCAAGAGTGAAATTGAATATAAAAACTATTTTCTACCCACCATAGCCCCTATGAAATAATGCTTTTGTAGAATTCATGGGCAGGGCAAGTAAAAATTATTTGTATTGTAAACTTAAAGGATATGATATAAACCCGTCTCTGAAAACACAGAACAAAAATAAAATAGAAAGCAAACATGCTCTAGTAAACAAGCGGTACTTTTCAAAAAGTCAAATAGATCCACAAGAAAAAAATCAGAGAAAGTACAAGAAACATGAAAGATGGGACCAGCTGCAACTACCAAACAAACAGCTACTTTTGAACAACATATTGTTGGTCTACATGAACTAATGCAGTTGGAAACCTTTTCGATTAATTTGAGAAAACACTTGCATCTGACATGAGAAATCTGATAGACTGGCCATATGGACCAATTAATCCTCTGCTTAAGGTAACTATTACCAACTGCATTAATAAATGATACAAATCGTAACTTAGAGTTTAATCACTTTAAACAACAGACATTTTGAAGTTATGCATAGGATCATCTACATCTTACAGACAACACAAACAACGTGGAAAATTCCATAATGTAAATAAGTGTTACATAATGTAACAAAATACAATGTAACAAAATGTTAATGGTAGAAACACTGCAGCCATTCTTACTTTTCTGTTACAAAAATTAGTTATGAATGGTAAATCTAAAAGACGTATGTCAGTCACAGGGGGAAAAGATAGTGCACTTATGTTGAAAACCACCTAGTAAACTTTTTACTTTAAAATTACAGTTAGGGAAATGGGAAAGAAGAACCCATGAATCAAACTTTTACAGGACTGAAACTACTTTCATATTCACATTGGCTGAAGTGCAACTAGGAACAGTACTGCCGAAGTCCTTATGTCTGCCTGAACAGTCAGTTCAGTGGAACAACTTCTGAATGCGTACAACAAAGAGATGCTGAATCATTCATCTAATATTGCTAGTCAGAGAAAATTAATTCTATAAATAAAAAGAAATGTAAACAAATTAAAAGTTGTACATGTTATCTCCCAGGATCTGTCTCAAAGTTATGAAATGCTGAAAACGTGAAAAATTCTCCATCTAGGTTACTTCAAAATCCTCGAGATCCTGTAATAACATACAAGAAACCACTGCAATGGTAGTGCTGTATCTTCCAATCCTGGTGCAGCCATCATGCTTCTGCACTCCTCTTCCACAGAAAATTTGGTCATTCAATCTATCACAGCAGGCCCTCTAAACAACTTACACCTTTTTAGTACCAGCATGGAAGCAACTCTCATAAATCTATGCTTACAGGCATACAGGAGCCAGCAAGCCCTTCAGAAATCTCTTGGTGCTCAGATGGGCTAGGCCACCACCACCACCCCACTGCACTGTAGTTTTTCCATCTCTTGGTGACTCCTAAAGAATCTGTACCGACGTCATGGTACAAGTCTTTTCCTTCTTCTTCTTTCTTCAAAAACGTCTTTCTCACAACTTTCAAACTCTCTGGTTAGGACACACAGGAAGAGGTGAATGCTTGGGTGTGAGGGGAAAGTGAAAGCACTTTTATTGTCACAGAGGAGTATTGTGATTTTCTGTCGGTACAGGCCTGGCTGAGCCCCCCTTAAAAAAGCATACAACTTGTAAACAGATCAAATGTTTGGGTAAGAATTTCATAATAGTATCAGGGGTTTAGACAGACAGACATCATATGCATTTAAGTCCCTACAAAATGCTCTTCTTTAGTGATTTTTCACTCCCAGAAAAGAAAAGGGTTAAAACTCAAAGAGTTTACTTATAACTTCTATTTACTGTACCTGAGTTTGCTGGTACTTGATAAACCACTTATGTGGTTTCCAACATAAATCAGAGGCAGAGGAAACAACTGCAATAAAATTAAAAGCACAACTCAGATTATTATGTTTTGAAGCATTGTTGAGAAACTTTACTTGATAGAATTTAATAGCTGTAATATCAAGAGCACTTTTAGCAAGGAAGAGGGTTTTTTCAAGGAAAAAAAAATCTAAGTATGTTGCAAACTGAGCTGCAGCTCTATTCATGTGACCATGCGCAAACCACAGCTTCACTGATTTCATTAGAAGAGTTCCAATCTACCTCTAATGGGACTCAGACGCTACAGTAAATGTTAATCAGGTTCATTTTAATTACAGTAATCCTCAGATCAATATCCATTCTAACACTTGAATTGTATAATAATGTAATATATGTAATGTATATAATGTAATTTAATATAAAATTATAATAATTTTGTATAAACATAATATTAATAACAGAAGCTAAATAATCAGGAGAACAGGTGGAATAAAACAATGAATAAACTGTAAGTATGCTGTGCTTCTCTAGGTACTCCACATGTATTAGTATGCCTGGAAAATACACCATTTTAGATCTACCCAACAAATCATGCTATGCGAGATACTAGAAAGGAAAGGTAAGTAGGGGTAAATTGAACTTTACCTTTTTTTTGCTTCTTGCATAATGAGACTGACTCACACAGAAATATATGGTCCCTAACACAATACAGAGAAACAACAACAGAACTTCAGATGCTAAAGAAAACATACAAAAAGTCAGGGATCCCTATGCAACATTCAGCTGCAGCTCAAAGCTGTTAATTCTCCCACTACAGAAAAGTTGCAGACTAAAAGCAACCAAAGTCAGCAACGGGGGGAAAGTTGGTGTGTACATCTAGTTCTACTTACTATCAGTCAAGCAGAGCTGAAACGGCAGAAAGACAAAACAGATCCTCTACCCTAACATGTGTAGTAGTTTCTGTTGTGCCTACACGCGCTTCAGGAGACACTGTGTGTGCTGGAGGCTACGTCCTCTCAAAGCATTGTGTGCTGGAAACACATACAGATTAGTAGGCTGCACTTTGTCTATGTTAAAAATTCTACATTTCTTTTACAGCAAAGAGGAGAGGGGAGAAAAGTGCAGTTAAAGTTAACCTTTAAAGGAAAGTAACAGTAAAAGTACACAGGACTATAAACAGGAGTGTAAGTAACAATAAATATTCAGCCTGCTCACCTAAGTTTGCAAAAATTTTGTAAAGCACTATCTCTTCAGCAGATTTTTATTTAGAAACATTTGTTTCATTTCATTCATAGGATGAAAACAGAACTGACATTACATTATCTTTCCTCTGGACTTCATCTATTGTGAAGACAAAATTACAATACCCAGCACAATGCCAGAGATCAGCGAAACATTTACTTAAAAAGGGTCCAAAAAAAAAAAAAGAGAGAATTCCAAAGCTTCATCACTAAAATAAGGACTTTGCTACTTTAAAACTCCAGCTGAAAGCACCAAGGACATAAACCAGCCCAGGAGTGAAAAGCAATGACAATCTTTGTGTCAATGAAATTAAAAGTTGTCAAAAGAATAAACAGTCAGTCAAAGGGTGCTTTAGAAAGTAAAAAAATCAGTAATGAGCAACCCAGCTGATTCACTATGACTAGTCAAATCCAGCACTACAAGCAAGTTCTGGATGCTGCAGTGTCAACTGCTCCCAGCACACGCAGGAAAGTCTTCCAAAGGATAGATATTATTAGAACAAAGAAAATGAGTGGTGTATTTTTTTAATGCATTTGTACTGATGTTAAAGTGAAGGCAACAGCAGAGAGAGAGAGTAGTGGGACTGGAGGAGGTGGAAGGAAAAAACTTCTTGAGGTCTCAACAAGCTGTTTATACACAGAACTCAAAACGGCCCACTGGGAAACCTTCCTCTTTCATATTTTGGAAAAAATAAGCACTGTCCATTTTATAATTGATGTTATAGATATTCCTGCAAGATTTTTACATGCAGAAATTCCAACAATTTCAACATGCATTAAGAATAAACAGCATGCACCAATGGCTATGAGATGTTTATAGTAAAACTCATACTGAGAGTAAGACAAGATTCTGCAATGAAGATGCTGGCCTAAAAAGCTATGATATCTGAGCCGTCCAGCAGAGCTCAGAGCTAACTTGCTCTGTATCTCTGAGCAAACACTGACCAATACTCTGCAGCAAGCCATAAAACCACAGGCTTATGCATCAAAGTAAAGCTCCAGCAACATTGCACCATGGATATAAACATCTACAAGGATCATCGCAGTTCCTAATCTGAGATAAATAAACATTCTCTCATATTTTCTCTGTCCTGTCTCTTTAGACTACACACACTTAAGGTCTGCACGATGCAGCCAGCCCCTACCTACAGTGTTTTCAATGAGCATTATTTTAGCCCCTCCTATGTAATCTTATGTTTGGAGTCAACTGTTGATCGTGTTTTTGGTCCATCACATATTCTTTCACTATTGTTTTATCACATGTCCCATTCAAATTTCCAAGCAGCCTTTCTCCCTTCATGCTGTGATCAAAATTCTTTCTTAAACACAGACGTCCCATCAATCCCACAGGTAGCTGTATACATTCAGAAAAATACTTCAGGAATTTGAAGGAGTTCATCCAGTTGTATGAAGGTACAGCACCCTTTCCCATGTACTGCATAACAAAATGGCACCAGATTGCTCTGCAAACAAAAGGCCAGAATATTGCAGAGAAATTAAATAATCAAATCCAGTATTAAATGAAACAAAGATACAAATAATCACATTTGACAAATGCAGATTTTTTTTCTGTTCTTCTATCTTGTCTCCATAAGAAAGAATGCCACTGTAAGAGGTAACATTTTCTTGTTAATATCAAGACCTACGTAATCCTTACCTTCACAGGTATACTTTTATCAAAATCAGGGAAGTGAACAATCTTATTCAGTTTTGACACATACAATATAAGTATAGTGGCTGCCATCTAAACAAAAAGAAAAAATAAGAAGTCATGTAAGAGCAAAATTGCAATGTACGAACGAAAGAACTCCATCAAAGACAAAATCTATGTATGAATTTGACAAATTCATTTTGTATTATGTATTTCTTTCAAAGAACAACACAGCACACAATTAATAAACTGGATCAACTTAATTCTTATCAATTTTGCAAGTAAAATATAGACATATGCTTTACTACCTTGAGAAAATTAGTGGCACCCTGTGAAACAATGCATGCTGAGAAGGAGCTGAGAAAATAAAACAGGACATGAGCCCAGAATAATCATGCTATTTCCACTCAGAGTGTTGTTTAGTCTGTGAAATCACTCCTACAGCTTTTTTCGGTAAAGTAGAACAGGGGTTGTGCATTGATCAGTCTGTTGACAACTTGATGAAGAAATAATAAAGTTACAGATAGAATGAAGGAGAGTATTTGAGCAATCACACACCGTAAGAGTTTATGCTGGCTCCAGGGAGGAAAAAAAAAATATTTCCTTATACAAAAATACAACAATTGGCTATCTAGAGGATGAGGTGGAGTCACGTTCTGCAGGCTAAAGCATTATACCATATTATAAGCACTTTACAAAGTGTTCAGGGAAATCCTGGAAGGATCAGTCAACAAGAAATGGAAATGCCATTGAGTCTTAGGTTCTGCAACGAAACAAAGCTGTATCATTGCTGTGCATACTGTATACACTTTACAAAGTGTTCAGGGAAATCTTGAAGGATTAGTCAACAAAAAATGGAAATGTCACTGAGTCTTAGGTTCTGCAAAGAAATAAAGCCATATCATGGCCCTTAACACGAATTAAGGCCACAATTTCTAGTCGTTGGTTTCCACTGAAACATGATGTGTAGTTCCTTGAGCAGTTTGGATGTGTGTCTCTTTCCCCCTCTCACACAGCAAAGACTTTACAAGACATTTTACTCTATCCAGCACCAAACAGTAGAGATGTCAGACTTGCAGTATCCTGTTTTCACCTCCTCCTCACTACCCCTTAGCTTGTAACTTTGGCAGAAAGTAAATCCTCTCTTTTAAATGTATTTGCCTAATCAACGCTTCAAGGCTCCATCTTCTCCAGCCATCTCTCTGCAAAGTCACACGTTCTTTTTTTATGGACCATGTACACGAACATTTGAACTTCATTTTACTAGGACGCCTACTAACAACAAAAATAACAAAAACCATACTTCTTCTGCAGTACTGCAAATTGTCTACAGGCAAATATAGCAACAAAGAACCAAAATTGTGTGAGAGTCATGCTGGAAAACGGGTGGGAAAGGGGGAAGAGATTTCTGAGGAAATACATGGTTGGTCTACAAACAGGGGCAGCATCTCTGCATATAATCTACAAACGCTCAAGGACTCTCATAGAATCTATGCACTTGCCAGAACAAATCCTGACAGTTTTGAAGGCCAGATCTCTTAATTACTGAACTCTACAAGGGGAAATAAATGTCAATTCCAGTCCTTTACATGACTCTTCCCAGGCAATAGTTTTGACTTTAGCTGAAACCTCCTTGATCTCACTACAACAAATCACTTTCTTACAGTGTATCTAATCCAGAAGACAAGCAGTGCAGTATAACAGAGATTTCCTCCCCCAACAATAGACTTCTATGCTAACACTAGTTTAATTTACAAAATAGTAAGTTCATTTAGTGTGCTTTACTTGTGAACATACCTGTCCAATTCCAAGAAACATTGGTGATGGGAAGCTGAAAAGCATAAACAGGTATTTAATTGTGAGGAAACAAAAAGAAGGAAAAATGATAAAAAAAAGAGTTTAAATTTAGCACCAAAGTCAACAACTGTACATGTGGATGACTGGCCTGTCTTTCAGAAGAGCTCAGGAACTGCTAGACTTACAGGAGTTCTAATGTTTTATTTCTACAACAAAACACGTTGCATCTAAGTATTATAGCATATGCACAGCTTAACCATACTAAATTGCTAATTGTTTTGGGGATATTTGTAAGTGAAGGTAACACACTTGGAGAACTCTCCAATGTGTGATTTTTTGAGTGGCATCACATATACAGTACACATACTGAGATGGTATAATAAGCGCACTTGCCCTAACTTGGAAGCTTATCTCCACAGCCCAAACACACTAGCGATATGTTTCTGTGAAAAGAAAGTACCTAGGTAAATGTTGTACATCTACATTCAAATGTTCAACATCTACAGATGTTGAAACATCTATCATCCGCTAAAACAGCTAAATTCCTACCATAAACCTTCAGTTAGCTTTAGCTGAAAGCATGGATACTTGAATGTTAAGAAAGCAGAAACTTTAGCAGGACACCTGAAGAGCCTAAGTACCTACATTTTTTCCCCTAAATCTACATCAAGTTAAAACCAATAAAGGTGTGGCAGTAACTGCTAATTCACTGTATGCATAATGAAATACAAGCAATGAAGTTCGTTATAATGGATGGCTGCCTTATGCCACAACCAGCCATGTCTGGAGCCTCTCTGCCCAAAAGTCAAGGAGCTCCCTGAGCATGATGGCTCCTGTTGCGTCCCAAGAGTCTCACAGCATTTTGCTGGACTGCCCTGTCAGGGATGTTCACACACCAACCTGCATCCGGGGAATCTAAATAAACCCCATTTCATTCTCTGCGCACATCTGCACTAACAAATACCTAAGGCGGGTCCACGTTCTCAACAAGCTTTGTAATTTTCCATTTATCAAGGCTCCTTGAGGTGCTAGTTATTTATTGCAGAAGCCACCAGGAACTGCTATACTGCTACTTGGTGTGCTGTGAAGTGTACATCACAAATGACTGTGACTGGGATGGCAATATAGCATTAGCAAAAGAAAGAAATGCTCTGAATGACAGCAGGAAGGCCATAAGGACACTAGAGTCATAACACGAGTAAAGAGTTAGGAGCAGCCAGTAGTAAAAGAGATACTGGAAAACAGAGGTATTAGGGGAGAAAGAAAAAAAAAAAAAAAAGTAGAAGAAACAGGACTTAATCATGTGACACATTAACAGCTACACCATATAAATATGGAGATTTCACTCATGTTTACTATGCAGATTTCTCCAGACATTTTTGATTTGCAGAGCCCTAAATATTCCCAGCAAGGCTGTAAACTCTTTATACAAAACTTAGGCTTACTGATGGGCATGTTGTCCTTGATTATCTCCTATGGATGTGCTACATGTATGCCAGGGACTTACAGGGAGATGCAGACTGTATGATGAAAACCACAATAAAACAAAAAACTCAGCTCGCCTCATCTATCACTTCTGGGAGATGTTCTATACAGCTGTTACACATTCAAATAGCACTGAACATTAGAAAATAACAGCAAGTTTTGCTGTTTAACTTTTTTCCTTTTGTTTTGTTGGGTTTTTTCCTTTTCTTTTTTTAGGTCATAATGTGACAAAACACAACAAAAGCAGAGCAAGCCTTTTAAGTAAAGAATATTGATAGTGATATAGATATATTGATAATATCACTGCTACAGGAGGACAGTTCCATATGGGATGGCCGATCAAGTCACAGACATAGTTTTTCAGTGCTTTTGTCATTAGGAGATTTTCTGAGGTTTGCTTCCCATTTATGACTGCCTCAGAAAAGAATGGTGCTCGCAGGAAGGTAACAAGATTGGCAGCAACAGTTAGGGGAAACGCTGTTTCCCTGAAGGGTCTGAGCCGGTGTGACCAGCAAAACACCAGCCTCAACGCTGGGAATAACGACAGGCTTTCAAGGGAAAGACCAGCATGTTTCAAAAACACGCCTGCCCAGGACTCCGCCGCCGGGTGGTGTTGTACAGGTATTATGTACTGGGCACAAACCGGGTCTGGAACTAGAGGAACAGACCCCAGTCTCAGCACATGCCCCAACACCGCCGGTGCTAAAAGCGCCTGTGCCGGTGCGCCAGCTGATCGCCCCGGGTCCGGACCCGCACCGACGCCCCCAAGTTATGCTCAGCGTCATGAAAACACCTCCCCGGCGGTGTGGGGCGGTGCGGCCCCGCGCGGCTTCTGGAGCGAAGCACTGCCTGCCCTCTCTGGGAGAAGAACGACACTGCCGCCAGGCCGCGGGGATGGCCGGCCGGGACAGGCCCCGCCGCGGCCTGCGGCCCGGCCGGCCCTCACCTGTAGGCGCTGAGCAGGGCCTTGTTCACCAGCACGATGAGGAAGGAACACGTCCCATAGAAGAGGGCTGAGAGCACCCTGGGCAGCGCCGAGGCCGCGGCCGCGGCCGCCACCTCCCCCGCGGCCTGCCCGGCGCTCATGGCGGCGAGGAGCGGCGGCGTCGGGCAGCGCTTCACCGCCGGCTGCAGGAGCACGACCGGCCGGGCGGCCGCCGCCCCTCCTCCTCGCCCCGGCACGGCCCCGAGTGGCGGCTGCCGCAGGGCGCCCCCTGGCGGGACGGTATGCGGAGCCAGGGCCCGGGGTCCCGCAGCCGCGCCGCGCCCCCGCCCCGATCCGGGGGCGCCGCCGCCCGGCCCGGGCCGGCCTCCAGCGGGGGTGTCTCTGTGGGCGCCAGCCCCCCACCACCGCCGCTCTCCGGGGCCCGATGGAGAGGGAAGGTAAGCGGGGGTAAAAGTCCGGCGCCACGTGCGGGCCGCCGCCGCGCCCGGGGACGCCACGCCAGCGGGGCTGCTCCCCAGGCTCACCCCTGTGCCCGCTGCCGCCGCCCGGCACCGTCTGCTTTTGGTTTTTAAACCGGCCTCACGGGAAAGGTGTTCAGCGTCGCTGAGCACCTGCCCCCGGGGTGAAAGCAGCTGAGCTCGGGCTGCAGCCCGCTGTGGCTCCCCGTGCTGCAGAAGGCCTGGACTCAGCTTCGCAGGAGCTCTCATAAGTTTGTCAAACTGTAAAAAAAAAAAAAAAAAAAAAGTCTAAAAAATTTCCTTTGGGTGGTTAATTTTGTGTCAAATTTCAACAGACAGGTGGAACATCTTCATGCTCTGCAGCAAGTCAGGCTGGTGGGGTTACAGAAGCAAGGAAGAGCCCAAGTATTAAAAAATTACCAAACAGCACACACTAAACTTAAAAATTAAACCAAGTTTTTATTCAAAGCGTCTATTAAAATGACAGCACATCCACTTGTCTGCTGTTAAGTCACACCAAACTACAACTTAATCTTTTGAAGCACTGACCACTTCAAGATCTCTTGTATGTAATCACTGCCTAATAAAACAAAAAGCAGTTTTCCATATCTCTTCTTTTTTTTTCACTTGGTATTTTATCCAAAACTTTTCATGACATAAAACTGCTTCGGCTGTCTGAATTTTCTCTACAGCCAAGTACAATTCGGTGTACTTGTCATACTGGAAGAAATATTCTGCCACTTGCCCAACGCATTACAGATGGCTGGGGGGAAAAAAAGGAAATAAAATCAATCCTAATGAAGTAAGTTACAACTCCAGTCGGCAACTGGCTGGTAATTACACTGTGAAATACTACACAGGAGCAATTCTGAGTTATGACTCAGGAGTACAACAGATTTATGCTCAGGGGCCATTCGGGGATCAGACCATTCGCACGCAGCCAACTGAAGTTGCATGTAACTTACTTGACAAACTCCAAACCTATGCACAGGAATTATGTGTTTTACATTGGTCAAGAAGCCTAGAGCGATTACAATGTTTCTTATTTTTAAGAGTAAAAGACTTAAAACAGAAACAAATTAACTTGATGTCAGCTAAGGTTAGGAGCTGAAAGCAAAAGTTAAACCGTATCACTGGTGCAAAATTATTTACATTCAATGAAAGTGATTTTTAAAAAAATTATTCAATTACTCTTAAGTGCATCAATACATGACTTAAACTGGGTTAATATGATTTTCAATAACAACATATTATCAATTATCAGAGAACAGAATCCAGCAGTTGCAGTTTCTGGTGTAAAATCATGCTATTTCTCTGGAACAGCTGTATACATCTAGTCAGTCTATATAAGTGACTGATAAAATTATTTCTTCCTCTTGCTTAAGCGAGAGGGAAAGTGGCTTCCCTTCTCATCTGAATTTCCTGACCTTCAACGAGAGGAAGGAGTTAAAGCAAGCAGATCAGTAAATACAAATTATTAATATCCCCTAAAGCAGTAGCTTAATGGAAAGAAAAAAAAAAACAAACAAACAACAAACCACACAACAAGAAGTCCAATCTGAAAATAAAGTTTCGTTAGCATATTAGGAATCTCTGGTTGCCTTCAAAGCAAAACACGGAAAAAGATCACCATGAGACATTGCTATTTAAAGTATACAACATTCAAAGTGACAAAATATCTTGCTAAACATTTTATATCAGCATCTGAGTACTAGGCAGCATTCTGTAACTTCATTTATTTGGGAAATACATGAAATCACAATGTTAACACACTTGTAACTATCTTTGGAAGCCTATTTGCTAGTTGTATAGTGAATACTTTTCTGCAGTGTTTAAGTGATAGCTGTGCTACAGTTAGTGAACACAAAATTGGCATGTTATCCTGAAGTAAAGCAATAAGGTGGCTTTATGCACAGAAAGTACAGAGGCTTCTATTTGCTAATAATCATATAAAAGCAATACTTTAAAACTTAGTGTTTGCTAATATAAGATCTAGTATAATTCACTACAAATCCATACCACCCTGTAAATACCCCCTTTATTAACAAAATCAAGTGCCAAATCACTACAGGGTCCAAAAATATCTGAAAAAAAGTATTATCAATTGTTTACCTTTGTCTAGACTTTGCAAGACTAATCATTTTCAGATAAATCCAACAATGTGCAAAAGTTCCCAACATCACATGCTAGGAATAACAAGTGCTACCAAGAGATTCTGCTGAAATCAAATCAGAAAACAAAACAGCGAAGTCAAGGCTCATACCTTGAGCGGTCACAGTGAAGATCCTGAATGATCTTACAGTTTCCTGCATGAAGCAGTTTCATCCCCAGTTTCATCTACAAGCTGCAGTAACTAAGCTTTGCCTTCCGCCTCAGTGATACTAGGTAAAGATATACTGACATTAGAAAAAAAAAAAAAACGGTTTCATTGCTGCTTAACAATATCTTCAGACCTACCAGTTAACATAAATTTGCTTAAATAGTCAGATAAATACTTTTCTTTTTGTCAGCCCTTCTTTGGCCACGTGTACCATTCCGCTAATCACGAACACTTTGTTCAGAAAGTGCTTTCCGGTGAAAACTGCTTCAAATAAATGAGTTAACCTTGCAAAATCTAGCTTCCCACAACACGTAAATTTGTCCACCCTGCATTATGCAGTCCCATATTTACAAAATATTTAGAAACTTTACATCTGTCTTTTACCTTACGAAAAGTGCAATTCTCTTACCCCATGTTATGGGGCAACAACATTCTTCATAAATTCTACAGAATAGCAGCCTATGATAAGCAAATAAGGTGCTTAGCTTATGCCCAGGATCTAACTGGTTAAATACCACCAGGAAGTACATTTTGTATAGGCAGACTCTGCTCCACTCTACTGTCCAAGTGGTGCCACATCAAGGTTTGCAAGCTCAATGAGAGCCAGTGCGCCATGCATGCGTTCGCGCTGTTCCTGGAGGCGGCTGCGGCGGGCAGCTGAATGAGCGCTGTTTTTCTCTTCACCATCCTCTTCATCAGATTGAAGATACTCCATTGGGTCCTGCTGTTCCTGATCTGTTTTCTGGATTGTTTTAGTTTTCAATGAAGGAGCACGCTGTTCTCTTGTCTGCCAGTATCTACAAAATAAAACACAGGGAATGCTTTTAAAATATATACAACTGACTCTCACACCAACAATTCAAAGCTGGCAAATAACCTCTCAAGTACTAGCTTGCATCTGACTAAGCACTGCATTTGGCTTTATCTTTCAGCCCTTATGCAGTAGTATTTAAGCTGTCAAAAACCTCCTTTATTCAGTATTTCAAGTGAACATCTCTGACAGGTTTCTTCTCTAAATGGTGTTCTCAGACAGCATTTCTTCCTGGGCATACACAATCATTCACCCTCATACAGAAACAAATTCAGCAAGACTATAGCACTAACTAACAAGGTATTAGCACATGTTGATCAAGCAAAGAGAAGCATTAAGCGGGGGGGAGGGGAAGATACAAGAAAGTCTCATGAGGAACTTTGTCGTGACCAAGACTTCGTGCTTCTTTAAGGAAAGGAAAGGCTGGGCTAAGGAACAGCTGGTTTTGGTTTGCTGGGGGGTTTTCTGCCCCTAAGAATAAAATGCTTTCTCAGACCACCCTTACAAGTTTTTAGAGAAAGATGACACCATAATGGAACATACTTTGCTAGCCACTCAGCCACAGCTTTATTGTCAGCCGTCTGCTTCTTACTCAGCATGTCTGTGAGCTCTTCCCTCTTCAGTCGGGCATATGGATGTTTGGGGCAATGACGGTTTGCATGTGTGAATCTGCTTAAACAGCCTTAGAAAACACAAAGTGACAATGAAGTACACGTTATGGAAAGCGGTCAACCAATGAGTACCTAATGTACAGCATCTATGGGATGAAGATGCTGCTGAATCCAACCTTCCTCATTCACAAAACCCTACATTTGCTTGAAAACAGCAAGTTCTACTTGCAAGGTTCATAACATGCCCCATCATTTATACATTAGTATCAACAGACAGAATTACTGATAACCTGCTTACATAATAACATATGCAATCCTTAGATACATATTTGCATGATTAATGCAGGTTCTGTGCAGCTCATCCCTTCTTTAGAAGCAGCTCCAAAATTAAAATCCAAAGCTTTTGTGGATCTTAGCCACATGGACATGCATACATTTCCAGTACTAGACTGGCCCCAGTTCTGAAAGCTGCAAATTGTTCTCCGATGGCTCACCATTCTCTGAGCAGACAAAAGGTTTCTCCCCTGTGTGAAGACGCTGGTGAGTTTTGAGCTGCCCACTCTGAACAAAGGCTTTACCACAATCTGGATAGTCACACAAATAAGGTCGTTCACCTTAAAAATAATAACAAAACAGATTTATGAAAGCTGAATATACAAGAAGAGTCACAGTATCCAGTGGTGGCCCTTTGGTTGAAACTTACACAAACAAGCTCTCCTCTTACCCACTTTAAAAAGCCCTGGTGTAGCAAATAGCAGAGATCCACTTTTACCCCAAACAGATCTTTTCTCTGAAGTATGTGCTCAATGCTCTGGATAATACAATTATTTCCAGAGGGGAAAAGAAAAAAAAAACAAAACCCAAATTATGTTTTTCCTTGCCACATTTTCTGATTGAAGCCTCTTGCACAGCGCTACATAAGCTTTGTCCCATGAAACTATGCACCTACAGAGCAAGAAATATATGAAGTGAAATGAGTAAATGGACATGTAATGTAACTCAAGTTGCAACCAGATAAATTTTATCCTTTACATAGCCTGAACTATGGTAAAATAACTGAGGTCAACAGCATAGTAACATACAAAGCTGAAGAAATCTCTTACTAGGGAAGGCTATTTGAGAAAAGTTGTAATGGATAAATGGAGGTTGCAAGAGAAACTTATTCCAGACTTAAGCCAAGAAAGTTTTCTTTGGCCAGTCAAGGAAGACTTCCCTGAGTCAACTGCAACAAGAACAGAGGTGGCAGGTGTTCCTTCCTCAAGAGGATCTGACTGCATGCAACTATGCAAAAACATGCCATGCCACCTCTCCTCAGGAAGGGTGGCAAAACCATGGCAATGCTGACTTAGTAAGTCAGAGGAATAACAGCAGGGTAAGCTCTGCTCAGGTAAGTAGCTCGTACAAGTTCAACACCTAATACAACCAAGCAAAATAGAAACCTCTACTGACCAAAGAGCATGAGGGAACTGCTGTTTAATATTAGTATCTAGTGTTAGCAACTTGAGTGAGAAAAAGAGACCATGGGAGCCATGGTTCTTCTGGGGTTTTTTTTTGCTTGGTTTGGAGGTGTGACAGAGTGTTGGTGGTTGTGTTGGTATTGTGAGCTACCTTAGGTCACACTTTATTGCAAATAGAGAGTTCTGCTGGAACATGAAAAGCAAAAAAGAAAAAAACCAACAACATATTTGCTTGGTTTAAAAGAAACCAAAAAACAGCGTCTCCTGTTCAGTTCAGCTGGGTATTGAGTGAGTTGTTCCTACATTTTAACTTAATTGTGAGTTGCTTTCTACGTACAGTTCAGTAAATGAGCACAGCCACCTCCATCCCAGAAAATGAATTCTAGGCGGTAGGAGAGAAACCTGGATGGTGATTTTAAGCATTTGATCTCTTTTCTCAGCCTTTAAGCTAAACTTCTAGTGTTACATTACTAGTTACCAGCCTCTTTTTAAGTTACTGTCTCCTGTTACAGCTAAACTTCAATTGCTGTGTAAAAAGAACACCAGCTAGAAGGAAACAAATCATAGAGAAGAAGCAGTTAGAATAAAGAAAGCTACCATGTACAGAGCACCAAACTCAAAAAGTTTTGTTCTTCTTGCACAGTAAGCCACTGACACCAGCAGATATGCTCCCCCATAACAAACTCAGTTACAAAGACTTTGCACTAAAAAGCCTTGGAAGTATGATTAATTTAACAGTTACAATAGAATAGTAGCAGGTGGAGTTTGTTGGGGGTTTTGGAGTGTTTTTTTTTAGTTGCACCTTCCCTTTACTCACCGGTGTGAGTTCGTTTGTGGGCCTGCAGTGATTTCTCTCGTGGAAAGACCCTGTAGCAGATGTTGCAGCGGATGCTGCTGGAGGAGTGCACCCCTTCATTGATCAGCTCCGGGACGGTGTCTGCTCTTGGCCGGCCACGCCGCAACCTGTCCTGCGTTGAAATAACCGCCCAACTGAAACCCGGTGTGTTCCCACCTCTACAGTTCAGCCAAACCCACCACTTTCCCCTCCAAGTGATTTTTGAAGCCAGGGGTGTGACGGAGGACGGCCACCGTGACGTCGGCAGCATCAGCAAGGTAACCGCTAACCCACCCAGGGGGTGCTGAGCCCTCACCCAAGCGCGCTGCCGGCACGTGTGGGGGCGAGAGGAGACGCCAGGCACTGACAGCGCTCTGATACGCGCGCTGCGAAATGGGGAGGAACAGACAAAACAGAAGACAACTTTTTTGCTTCCTTCCTTCCTTTTTCTTTTCTAAGTTTTAAACTGAAGGAGTGAAGGAACCCCGCCGAACCCGCTCCTCCTCCGCGGCCCGGCCCGGCCCGCCCCGCCCCACTCCTCTTCCTTCTCCTCCTCCTCCTCCTCAGCCCCCACACCGCCCGCACACCGGACGGTACCTGGTCGCGCGCGCCGCCGCCGGCGGAAGTGACTTCACTTTAAATCTCCGGGCGGAGGCGGGGGAGGGGCGCGCGGTACGGACTCACCCTTTAACTCCGCCATCCGCCCCGCACCGGCCCCGCGGCCGCACTCACCTTCAGGTGCCGATGCCCACCGTCGCCGCCCGGGCTCCCCGCCTCCTCCTCGTCCCTGGTGGGGGCTCTGCCCGCTCCCGCGCGGGGCGGCGGGAGGGCCGAGAGGGCGGCGGTGCCGCCGGGGCTGAGGGTCACGTTGTGGGCGTTCTCGCCCCAGCGCCAGGGGTAGACCATGAAGTCGCTGAAGCCGGGGCTGGTGGGGACGGGCAGGGCGGCCGCCGGCTCCTCGCGGGGCTTGATCGGAGTGGTTTTGATAACGGAAACCAGGATACGCTTCGGCGAGTCCTGGCAAAAAATCACCGGGAGGCCCGGCGGCAGCCGTTCCGCCATCGCCCACCCCTCGCAGGCACCGGCGCGGAAACGGGGTGAGGGCGTGGGGCCGCTCCGCGGCGGCTCAGCCAGGCTGTCCGCCCGAACTCCCCTCCCGGGTGGGGGATGTGGAGCGGCACGGAGGTCCCGCAGCCGCCGCCGCCACCTGTCGCCGCCCGGGCCCGCCTCAGTCGGTCATCACCGGGCCCGGCGGCTCCCAGTGGGGTCTCAGTGCCTCCCTCCCTCCGCGGCCAACCCCGAGCGGATCCGCAAAGTCAGCGGCGGCCCCCGGCCATAGCAAACGGCCGGGGCAAAGCAGCCACCACCTCTCCGCACCTTTCCGAAGCGGTGCCGGCCGTGCTGGCAGACCTGGTCCCGGCGATGCCCGAGGAGGAGAAGTCACCACAACCCCTCCGCACCCACAACTCAGGCCGAGCCCCAGATTTTCCCGCGTTACATTTCGCGCCTGGGCGTAACCAATCACCCAACCCGGCGCTGGCGTCACGCAGCGGCGGTTCCCGCCGACCAACCGCTAGGTGGGCCGCGCCCTCCGGGGGGCGGTGCCCGAGCTGGGCGCGGGCGTCGTCTCTGCCACCCTATTGGACAGCCGCCCGGCTCGCCGGCAGAATTCGAAACTGAGCGGGCTCGCGGGGCCGTGGGAGCCGCCCTGCCTCGGGGGGGACACTGATTGGCCCGCCGAAGCGCGGGTGAGGGGAGAGGGAGGAGGAGGAGGAGGAGGTGGCGGCGGCGGCGGCGGCTGGCGCGCCCGGGCTGGCTCAGAGCGCGCCTTTCGCGGTCGGGCCGGCGGGGCTAATCGCCCAGGAAGGGGGAAGGCCTTGCCCCTGCCCCTGCCTTTCCCCCGCTGCCGGTGTGCCCGTTGTTGAGGGAAGAGAGGGTTCCCCGTGAGGCGCGGCGATGTGGAGGCGGCAGGCGCGGCCGTTACGGCGGTTGCGGGCGGCGTGCCGAGGGAGGCCCCTTCCAGCTGCGCCCCCCTACCCTGCATTCGCGAGCGTTGGCCGGCGGCGGCCCGTCCTGGCGGGCGTCCTGCAGCCGCGGGGCTGGCCTGGTGGGGCTGCCCTGCCTGGCGGGCCCGCTGGCACCGCCGCTGTGTTGCGCTAGAGCGGCAGGCGGCGGTCCCAGGAGCTTAAGATGTGTATCCATACTGCTGTCTATCTACGGTGCTAAAATGGTATCTTAAATCTATGGATTTCCAGCCGACATCCTGTGAAACAGAGGCCCAATCTAGTTCTGCTTGGCGCAAATGGATGGATGCAGGGAGGCTGCAGCTTGAGTGCCAGGCTGCCATGGCCACGGGAAATGGGAATTTGTCTTGACTTTGGCTCATCTGTGTGAGTTAAGATGTATATGTGGCTGATCTGTGAAAGATTTTGTAGTAGCGAGGAATGATTTGGGGTTACAGTGGCATACACTGATCAGGCTTTTGCTGGTAAAAACATGAAACAGGTCATATGTTCAGCTTTTAAATCTGCAACTCGTGTCTCGTTTATTGAATACTTTGGAACTAAAAAGGCTATAGCTTTAGCTTTATCAGATACAGCAGTACATTTTTTTTTCTGTTTTTCTGTGTTTTTTAAAGCAGGAGCACATTTCTTGGCACTTGGTGTGGGCCTTTTGTGCTGAAGCTAACCAATAGCATTACATTAACATGCTACTTTTGCCTCACTGTCTTACTATCACAGTAGGTTTTACTGACTAGTTATAGGTTGTGAAATAAGTAAGTGACATTTCTTACATTAATAGCTAAATTTTGAGATAAATATCAAGAGCACAGAGGAGCCAATAAACTGTAAAAACAGTGAAGGTTTTTTTTCCCTTTTCTGCTGTATTCATGCAGTTTGTATGCTGTAGAATGCTGCCTTGTAAGAGTGCTAGCAACCATTACTACTGACAGGAACAGGAAAGTGCAGGGAAGAGCAAATTCGCAGTGTATGACTACTAAGTGGGTAATTGGAAACTCTTAGTTCTTCCAACATAAAGACTAGTACTGGAGTTCAGTATTAAGTATCCATCCACAGATAATCAGCGCTTTCATTATGAATTACATAGTTTGTCACAACTATCCTTTTTAACTAACTAAAAAAACCCTAATCTTTGCTTAAGTAAATTCTTGTTCATAGAAATGGTAACTCAGCTTCTCAAACTCGGTGTTATATGTCAAAATCCCACCACTACTATGCCAGGTCAAGCTGTGCTTACCAGGCCAGAAAGAAAACACTAGCCTATAACTTTTGTTCCCAAAATGAGCAAACATGTTTTCATGTGCTTAGATCTGATCCACTTTAAAAGATTCAGCCCTTAAAAATAACCCGTGGAAGAAAGTTCCAATAAGAGAACAATATTGTAGAGGAGTACAGAAAGATATGTTAAAATCTAACAGGGGAAAAAAAGCCTGACTCGTATTAAAAGAATTGCATCTCCAAACCAAACTGTGAATACCTTCGTAACTTTCCAAAACTACACAACTGATGCTTGAAGTAGTGCATGTAGCTGCTGAGGAACTCCAGTGACAGATGGAATTAGTGTTATGATTTGGTACATAAAATTGTAGATATTGAGAATGGTGCAATGCATTGCAAGTAACTGGATATCTCCATACTTACCTTATGCCACCTTAGTGTACACATTTAATTTTGTAATGACATTCAAGGGCCTGCTAGCAGATTAACTTTTTAACATGGATTTCATAAATTTTTCTAATGTCAAATCATAGATGTTTGTTAAGGAAGACAGCACAAGAGAAGGAAGAGGTGAGCTGATGCCACTTCGGATATTTTAACTGCTCTGAACAATAGTTTTTCATGTAGTAATAACAATAACCAAAAGGAGAGAAGTGGCCTCTGTCAAGATCCTGCTACTGGAAGAAGAAATGCACACATGCACAATGCATGTAGCTTAAAGGCCTCAAAATACACTGCCTTTCAGTACATACAGTCATACATATTAAACTAATTGTTCATGTAGTGTCAGGTAAAAACGGTTCTAAGATACTGTATCTTAACAATATTTAATGCATTTGCTCTTGATGGTATTTTGATGCTATGCTACTAGCTTAATGTATAAAAGCATTAATATTTTAGTGTTAGTGTAGAAACAAGTAAAAGTTCTCTCCGAGAGGTAAAGCACCAAGATAATGAAACATTACACAATCTACAATCAGGTAAAATCCTACCTATTATTACAACACAGCATACCTTTTATTACACACAACATGATAAAGAAATAGTGAAAGGAGAGGGAGCGCGAATTCAGTAGGAAACAAGGAATAAGTACCTGTTTCTACCCAGCTAGTTAGACTCAAGAAGGACATCACAATTCAGGAATTTGAGGATAATAAACTCAGAAATAAAAACTAACTCTCTGAGGTGGGTAAATGCTGTATTTCTTAAACTGAAACAGAACACAAATACTTGATAAATGAAGAGGAAACAAGGTTCTTTGTCTCTGAAGCATGCTTCAGCTATTTCTAATGATACTCCAAAGTTCATACCAGAAAACTTCAAGACAGTGATGGCCTTTAGGTAGATAATAGCAAATACTTAATCACACTGCAAGTAACTTTATTGTATGTTGTAATATACGGTTATAGCATAACTTCCCAATAGTCATAATATCTTTTACCTAAGTGGTTTTTATTACATTTCCCAAGTTTTGCTTTATATCAAATCAATATATCAAGACAATAACATCGCTTATGTTAATATAGCTCACTTGAGGTCAGATACTGAATGCTCCAGAGGGAACGAAACAGAATGAGGTAAGCGTGCCCAATAACAAAGGTAAATTCCCATCTCTTCCTGTGAAGATGATCAAAGAATAGGAGTTACCATAAGCAGGTCCATCTTCAGTGATGTAGTTCTTTACTGCTCAGCTTAAAACTTCATGTAGTCAATTGAGTTCAGTAGAATTATGTTGATGAAAAATGTATCTGATGGCTAGATCCACCAAGTGACACAGTGTTACCCTCTCTACCTGTTCGAGTGCCCTGGTCCAGAGTGGGACCTTGAGCCCTATGGTGGGTTTGGGATGCTTCTACTCCAGGCAGGGCATAATTAGGTGCTACAGAATGAGTTTCATATCTGGGGATATGAGTGGCTGTAGGAAAGGTCAAGAACAAGATGCCCCTTGCTGGTGATTAAATGCTTAGCTGTAAAAGTCAGAGGAACATCAGCCTCCACCATCTCCTGTCATTAGGCACCTTTGCACTTTAGGAAAAAAAAAAAAAATCAAGGTGTCTGTTGGTAAAGATGCAATACTGCATATCTGTACCTGTTTGGAAAGCTTGTGTAGGGTGGCTGTTATGCACATGTGAAAAATCCACTCGCAAAGAGAACCTGGATGGATGAAGAACTTTGGCAGGCAGCCCTTATCACAGCTAAAATAAGATGAGTAGTCTGGTGTCAGAAAAGTTAGGCACCTGTGCTTCAGCACTGCAAATGTGAGATTCAGGATTTGTGTGCAAATATGTAATCATACAGAATCTGTCACTGTTACTATTCCAATGTGAAAATCCAGGCAGAACATTTGGTTTCATATTAACTGCAAAATTCAGACTCTTTGTCCAACTCTTTTTTGTGTGGGTATGTAAGTTGACAATCATACACTGTTTTCCCATAGTGAAAAGCTGCAAATGAGCAGGTTACAGGTTACTTTAATCTGCCATGCAAAACACTTAATCAGTTTGGGGTTTGAAATCTATATTAGAGAAATTTTGTTTTGTTCGATAATTCAGAGCATCAGAAAACCAAGAACTTTTTGTAAAGACTTACATTCATTTTAGAAATAATTATGCAAGATATAACTAGTGCTATTTTTTGGTTATCATTGTGGAATCTCTCTGAGAAGTTATACTTTCTTTTTTTTTTTTCTCTTCTGAAACTTTGTGAAAACAAAGCCAGATTCCACAAAACACCAAATCTCTAATCTTACTGATAAAATACTTAATTCCTCATTTTTGTCCCTCTCCAAAGATACTACGACCTTCAAAATGCCTATTAAATCTAAAAGTGCAGTGTCTCTACAGTCAATGCTGACACCCTTTCGTCTGCCATCTTTCATATACAACATAACTTCAGGAGGTTTTGATTCAAGCTTGTAGAATGTTTTAAGTAAACTTTCTAAGAAGCTTCTTGGATACAGTCCTTTGTTGAGGAAATCTAGTGTGGATGCTGCAATTGATACCAAAAGGCTCTATGAAAGCCTGCAAAAGATTTGGTGGTTTTTTTGTTGATGTGTTGTGGTAGTGTGGTGCTGTTAATGTGTTTCTCCAGAACAGAACTGGACAAAGTAGCTTTCCAATTCCTTTTTTTCAGTGAAAATACGTGTATTTTCATCTTTCTACAAAATAAAGTAACTATTCAGAGGCAAGCTCAGTTGATCTAGATAAACATTTCTTATACATATCATATGTATCATATTCATGGAGATACCTTCAGAATTTTCTATTTCATTTTCAATTTTAGCTAGATATTTTTTACAATTTAAGAACTATGCAGAAATAACAATAATATATTCTCGTTGTTGAGAATTTCCTGCTTCAATTTGAAACATGTCAGAGCCTAAGACATCTGACTTGACTACCAGGATTTTCTAAAGCGGTTTCTGAGCAGATAATCCCCCTAATTTAGTTGCTGTCAATATTTCTGTTGATGCAAAACTGTTTGTGATGTCTTGAATGAGGAGGAAGCTAGAAAGGGCACAGTTAAATTAAATTAGTTTTATTCTGTAGCAAGCATGCCCTGCATAAATGGGTCTACATAAAAGCTAGGGGAGATGCATTGATTATGTTCAGGGCTTGGAGTAATGTGTAGTGGATGTGCTGTATTTTGTTTTATGATGGTGTGCCTAGACCTATCTGCACTCTGAGAGGGAGGGAGGAGATGATTGTTATGCTGCCAGCACTATCTAATCCTGCCTTTTGAAACACAGCAGGGAGTCTGAGTTTCAAGGTCCTGTACTAAGGAAAAGATTAATTTCAAAGCAAGGTGGGATGTACACTGAAGTTATGTAACAAGGCATTAGTTTCCCATGAACAATCAGGATAAAAACATAATTTCATCACAGAAATCAGACTGTAGTCCTCATTCTTTGGGCAATTGTGTCTGAAGGGCAGGGATTTTTACAGCATGTGTTTGGGGTTAGCGTAGCTGATAAGAGGGGGCAGGGATGTTTTGTCTGTGCAGTTGCCTGTCCCCTGTGAAGAAACCCTGTCAAGTCCCCAGGAGTGTTTGCACTGCTGTTCACATTTATAAACCTCACAGACAGTAAGTAAGAGGACTTGCACCTCGCTCCAGGTATCGCTGGCTGTGGCTGACATGGCTCCTACAGCCACAGGGGAGGCTGCACATAGTCTTTGTCACAGAGGCTTAGTGGTGTCTGGGGAGCTCCATTCACTGGTTTTGCTGGGCAGGGCAGCTTTCCAGGTTAAGCTGTGAACCCACGCATCTCACTGTAGTGCTGCATTTAGCTGTTGGAAGTGTTACTGCGTGCACTGGCCGAGGTCTGCCAATGTAACGAACACCACTGCAGTCTTAAGCAGAAATGGGCAATTCAGACACTTTGTGGGAATACTAGGCTAGTTTATCCAAGTGTGCTGGCCACCTGTGTTGCCCTTGGAGCTTCCAGTCCAATGTGCTCCATCTTTCATTGAAGTAATTCATTAGTGGACATGGATTATATTAAAAGACCCATGGCGACGCAGTTATGTGATCACATCAGATTATAAACTCTTGCTAAATAGTCTACCCAGATATGCATACTGTAAAGGAATATGGAATGTTAGGGGCTCAGTTTAAATAAAATTAATCATTTAGTTCTAGGCCACATTGGCGTACTGCTTATGTAGAACTCACTCTGCGTTAGTAGCTCAAGTTGCTAAAGCTTTGGGCCTCCGGCTGTGAACTCGCCTAGGTAAATTGAACTTGTTCTGAACTTCTACTTAGTCATATAGAAGAAGGGCCTGAGATGGGAACACACTGGGAGATAAGGAAGCTCCGAGCTCCGCTGCCAGTAGAGGATGCAGCTCGGCAGAGTAAGAACAGTTAATGGCCCTGCTGGAGACGGAGCAGGAATCCGGACAGGAATAAGAGGACTCCACAAATTACCGTTGGACCAGGTGGTGCGTGCCAAAGGCATGAGGGGACGCATGGATTGGGAAGCGTACAACTGCCCAGGCGTTCCTGGGTTCTAAGTCTCACTCTGGAGGATAAGCCCTCGCTGCTGTGCCACTCCAATTAATTATTATTATTTTTCCTTTGCATTACTGGCCGAGACCCTGCTGAGGGAGAGGAAACCCCTTGAGCGCGTACAATCAGCCGCGGTGGTGCCCACAGACCGGCTAGCCGAGCCCAGTGCTGCAGCCCGGTTCCGCCGCCGCCAGCAGCTGCTGAATAATGCACCGATGATTAATATTATCAGGCCGGACGCCCCGCACGGCACACCACACCGCTCTGCGGGCCGTTATTGACTGCACCGCCTCCGCGCGCTAATTGGCAGTCGCCGCACGCCAGGGGCGGGACGGGGCGGAGCCTAAAGCCGGGATTGGTTGCTCGCGCCCTGCTATTATTTAGTATTGGCTGCGCCTGGCGGTGGGGGGGAGCCGGCAATGGCGGGGCGGGCTGGGTAGCGCCGGGTAGGGACCGGCGCCAGGCGGTGACCCTGCCGCTCCTCCGGCCCGCGCAGCGCCTGCCCGAGGGACTGGTTCGGGAGGGGAGGAGGGAGGTCCTCCGGAGGCGATGATGAAGGGGACGGTGAGCGGCCCTGTGGCTGCCGTCATGCAGGAGAGCTTCGGCTGCGCCGTCGCTAACCGCTTCTGCCAGCTCCTGGACGACGAGTCGGACCCCTTCGACGTCCTGCGGGAGGTCGATCGCCGCCAGCAGCAGCGCAAGAAGCGCGATGAGGCGATGGCGGCCGGCAGGAGAGCCGGTGGTGGCGGCACGGCGGCCGGCGGCAGGAGGGAGTCCCAGAAGGATCGCAAGCAGCCTGGCAGTCCCCCGGCGCCCGGCGGGCCGCCGCAGCGCGGTACGCCGGAGGCGTCGCCTCAGCAGGGCGAGGCGGTGGGAGCAACGGGGCCGGCGGCTAGTGTTGCCGAGGAGCGCGGGATCCCGGCGGGTGGTGCCGGTGCAGGCAGCCGAGCCGCTAGCTCCGTGTTGCCTGTTGGCAGCCGTGTGGTGGTGACCGGCCAGTTGTGGGTGGCAGGGTGGGAGCAGGGCCGAAGAACGCCGTCTGGGGGTGTTTTGTGAATGCACAGCTGGAAGTGCCCTCGGCGACACGAGTGACGAGCGGAGCCGTGCTGCGGATGGCCGTGTTCGGGCACGGGCCCCAGGTGGGCTTGCGGTGCTCTGCCGGCCTTGGGGAGGCTTCCGAAGGGAAGCGGGGCTGTGGGTGTGCGAGTGAGCACTTTGGGAATGGTCCCAGGAGACAAATGGAAGAGCATCGATTTTTCCGCTGCAGCATCTGTAGCGTTTGGCATCCCTGTTGATTCGTTCCATCGCTCGTCAGCCTGGCTGTTTTCCTTATATGTGTGGTGCTTCCAGGCTCGTTTTCTCAGTACGCGTGAGCTTTCTGGCTCTTCAGTTTCTTCAGGGTTATAATGTGTCTGGGGATCTGTGCTTAGGTTGCTGTAAGCATCCGTTGATGCCCAAACCTTTGAAGAAAACCTCATTTCCTGGGTGAACCCTTTAGCACGGTGTTCAGGAATGGCCTGGGTTGTTTGGCAGCTGCTGGGTTTTGATGCTAGATGTTGCTTGGGGGAATAGGGAGCCAAGTCGGTTTTTATTGTCAGAGTATTGGGCACAGTCCTCTTTGCAGCTGAAGGCTTTGCTGTGCTTTAGCTCCTTGCATTTGGAGGCATATTTGTGGATGTGATTGATATTACTTACCTGGTAATGAGCTTCAGGTTGCTTGACTCAGTACTTAAAGTATCTGAAAGCTGGCTGATGGTTTCCAAATATTGAGAATCTCCGCACAAAAGACTCTGCTTTTACCCTCCTGAGTTGTTGTAAATTCCCATTTTCCTGCAGTGGACAATGAAGTTTAACACATTAACTGTTCTTAAGGTATTAACTTCTCCCATAGTAAAAGCTTCTGTTAAATTCACGGTGACTTAACTGTCTGTTTTAATGCCTTAGAAAAAGGTGTGGCCTTTGAGTCGGGGTTATTGCTCCAATACATTATTGCCAGTACTACCAATTCTATTGCTTAGACTTACAGCCTTACACTGCTCCCATGGCGATTATTTGACCTTGTGGAGTGGAGAATATGTATGCCAAATATGTATTAATTAATGAGCATCTTTGTAGAGGATTATAAAGTTGTCACTGTCCCTTTGGACAGTTGTATGAAACATATCTTTTGAGATTCCTCTGCGTTTGTTAAGTGACTTTGTCAGTGATCTCTGCCTGTAAGACCAATACTTGCACTAGTAACAGGCTTATTTTATTTAAAGGATATTTCACTGTGGTTATCAACAGAAGGTGAAGGAGTCTGATCAGTGAACAGCAGAGTCTCAAGTTTTGATGGAAAAGTTCTTGAACAAGAACTAGTGGTTATCAGTAACCTATCAGGAGCATGGGAGTATGTGAAGAGCATCATTTACCTCCTACTTGTCTATAGGTGTCTTAATTACACTCAGAACCTGTATGTTTCTGGGGTAATGCACAGTGGCCCTGTGGAGTGTGTTTAACTATTTTTTGCTACCTTGATATTAAGAAGCCCAGTTCTCTCTTATAAAGACATCAGGCATGTGCACCTTGTTTTAATTTCCTGCTAATTTAAATTGGAGAAAAGACTGCTGGCTTATAGTAGCCTTTGTGAAAGTGAATTAACATCTATCTTAAGAAGACTTACATGGTCTGAAAAATGCAGCACTTTCTCCTTTAAAGAAAATATCTATCCTGGGTTTTGTGTGTGCTGTGTGTTTATGTCTCAGGCTTGTTGTGAAGTAAGGATTCCAAATGTGTAGTGCTCAGGATGCTAAACTAGGGCAGAGAGTTGAGACTTGGTCCTGTCTGCACACTCCTCCTTTGGATGTGCTGTCTTAGCAAACCTGCTCTGAAGGACAGAGATCACCCTCTGAACTTAGGGCAAATACAAAGATGGCGTAGCCAACAAATATAAAGCAAGTGAAAGGTTGAGGGAAAAACCTAGGGTTTTTTGGAAGAATGGGAGCAGCTTTTTATTTGGGCCATACAAAGTTAATTTGTTATGGAGGATTCAACCAGAAAACTTCTGGATGTGGTAAAAGATTCAGGGGACTATCAGCTTAATGGTTGATAATGCCTACCCACTTGGGAAGGTGTTCCCACCAGCTCAATTTTGTGTAAAGCTTCTAATGATGGACACATTGCTAGAAGAGTGTACCTCTGCTTGTGGAAGTAAATAATACAGATTAAAATTACTAAATTGGGAAACAATGACTAAACTATTATTAAAAAAAAAAACCAACTGAGAAACAAACAAGAAAGATTTTTGTTTCCAGTCTTTTGTAGTGATTTTTTTTTTTTTTGGTCAGATTTCAGGCATAATTCCCTCTGATTTCACTTCACTGATTAGGAGTTAAACACCATAAAGAAGTGTATAGACCAAACTGAATAACTGAATCAGATTCTGGTATTATGGCTGAAACAACAAAATTCAGCCTGTGTTTTTACTAGTGTTTTACTAGTGTTAATAGAAACATCACAGAACAGCCCAGGTTGGAAGGAACCTCAAAGGATTGTCTGGTCCAGCCTTTCCTTTGAAAGCTACCAAAAAGAGATCATCTAGCACCCTGTCTGATTGCATCTTGAAAACCTCCAGTGACAGGGCCTCCACTGCATCCCTGGGGAGGTTGTTCCAATGAGTGATTGTTATTAATTTTTTATCTTGTACTGAGATGAAATCTCTTTGTGTAACTTGTACCTGTTGCCCTTGTCCTCTTCATGTGTCTCCTTGTGAAGAGAAAGCCTCCATCCTCTTTGTAGCTACCCTTCAAGTACAGGAATATTGTGATGCGGCCCCCACCAAGCCTTCTCTTCTCCAAGGAGAAGAGACCTGGCTTCTTCAGCCTTTCCTCACGGGGCAGGCTCTCCAGTCCTTTGATTATCTTCATGGCCCTCCTTTGGACCCTCTTCAGACTGTTGTCTCTGATTACTGGGATGTTTTGCTTGTTTGGGTTACAAAAAGTCTTGTTAGAAGTTCATGAGTTTTGTTTTATTGTTGTATTATCTCTTGAGCATATTGAATCTTAACAAAATAGTCTTTACCTTTAGAAAGACTTGAAGCAAGCCTCGTCTTCCATCTTGCAATATGTAAAAAGTTTTACAGCAGTCTGAGAGACTTCTTTTAGTGTTATATTTTGATTTTTAGATTGGAAGGTTTTCTCACAAAGTTCTGTAATTCAACATTTTTTAATTTAGTTCTTCACTGCCTTTTCAGAGGAGTTTTTACTTAATTTCTGGAGTTGCTGTCAATTTAAAACAAACCTCCTAAGAGGAATTTTCCAGATAATCCAGTACTTCTACCTTTAGGACCCAAAATGCTTATTATGAATTGACACAACTGTAAGGAGACTATTTTTTAATCTTTATTTAAGGAGAAAATGGACTCCTATTTCATAGCCTGCCAAAACTTACACTCTTGACCTTAATGATGTATTTTTTTGTCTTTACTGACTATGTTGTTTTGTGATTTTTTTTTTTTATTTTATTTTTTTTTTAGTGTATCTACTGAGGATTTGGGTAAAGGCTGTTTGCAGGTATTGCAGCTCTTATAATTGCACCACTTAATGTTAACTCAGTTCATTCTTAACATAGTGGCCAAACTACATTTACCAGCTCTTTGTTCAAAAGGCCCAGTTGCAATGCTTGCATTCTTTAACGGTCAGGCAAATTAAATTTGTTGATCATGCAGTAATAAGCTCTGTTCTGTTGAAATCACTAAACCTTTGTTGCTAATACCTCTAAAAGGTTTACTTCTCTCATGTATATTTGATGATTTGTGTAACATTTAGATGTAGTTCCTGAATACTATGTGTTTGAGTTTTTAGTTATGATTTTGTTAACATTGCACAGAATGTCTCTGGGAAATTTTATCTTATACTGACCGCAATTTTCTTATTTTTAAATAACTTGTTCCAGTATTGTTCTTTCAGCTACATAGTCATAAGAATTGTTCAGAGGAAAGCTGCAGTTGGCAGTTCTGTAATTGAGTACCGGCACATGTGAAAACAGAATACCACAGAACAGAGTCTAACTCCATGTGTCCATCTCTGGTGTGTTGCATGCAGTGACTGAAGACTTTTTTTTTTTTTGTGTATTTTGGGATAATGTATTTTTCCCCAAATCATATAACCAGCTGTGCTTTAGTTCAGAAAATTAATTGTTTGAAATTTGGAATTAAATCACATGGACATACACATGGAAAGGGGAGAAAGTAAGGTTGTACAGGCTTAAATCTGCTATACTCTGAAATACAGCAAAATAAGTCCCTGAGAGTGTGAACTGTCTAACTGTTTCCAATTATGCAGCTTTATTGTAAAGGAGGATCAGTTGTCCATGTATAGGTATTATTGTGTTACTGAGACGGTAATGAAGTAGCATCTTTTCATGCAGCCAAAATTCATGAGAGAGATCCTTGAATTATAGCACAGTTTCTCCACTTGCCCTCATTCCAGACCAGCCAGAGTGGTATTCCTGTTTGGTTTTGGTTCTTACTTCATGGCCTCTGAACTCCCATTAAATTGTTTCTTGAGCTTCAGATTTTTTCATCTAAAAATGAGCTGTTAAGCTGAAAGCAGAGGAAAGGAGGGTGTCTTGGAATAAGTGGGAAGAGGGATTTGGATTTGGGACCAGTGACTGTGCTGCTGTTGGCATTGTTTTAATATCTACAGGAAAGTGGAAACTTGTCTGAAATTAAAAATTTTAAGCACAATTTAATTTTTTTTTTTTTTTTTATTTTGTGCATATGTATGTGGGTGGGAAGTCTGTGATAAAAGAGCTGTGAGAGGAATAAATAATGGAAGCTTGCTGGTACAAGGTTATTTAGCCCAGTGGAGAAAGAGTTGCAGGGCAATGACACAAATTATGTACTGTAAATGAGCTATAAAATGACAGGAAATGCACTATCAGTAAGTGTAAAGTAATACGTATGGGAGAACAGGGGGCAGCGTTTCAAGCTATATTGCAATGTGGAAGATTTTTCTAATTCAGACTATTGTAGTTAAGTAAGGAGAGCTTGGAGTCATTGGAACTGATAAGGGTAGAACAGCAGGTCTGTTTTGAGTTGCCAAACTAGGAGAGAAGCGGTGTTGGGGATTACTGAGATAGCAGTAGCAAGGAAAATATAAAAGGAATTGATGTGCCTTTGAAGGAATCTCAGCTTCCCACATCTTGAAGTGTGCTCTATTGGTCACCTCACAAATGTTAAAACTAGAAGAAGCACACTAGAGTGACATGCATGATGAAACTTACAGAATGATTTTTGTATTGGGGGAAATAAAAATTCAGGTTTTTTTTTTGAGCGGAGGTGTCTGAGGTTGCAAATGGAGTGTATATAGAACTGCAGGTGAGACATGGAGAAAGCAAGGAATATTTATTGTTTCTTATTATACAGAAATAAAGGGATATAATTTCAGACAGATTTTGTAAGATAAGGAGAAAGAATGCTTTTTCTACTGTGACTATAATGCACCTGTGACACTTGTTGCTGTAGGGTGACGTGGATATATCAAAGCACATATCTATTCAGACAGCAGTCTGGGTAAAGACATGGGAGTCCATCTGTGGATCTATCCTCCGTAAATCAGTGCTCATAGTCTTTGATTCAGAAAACCTCTAAGGCTAGATTCCCAGATGGAAAGTGTTTTGTCATTGCTTTTTTCTTTCTTCAAATACATGCAATAAGATATACAAGTCTTTCATCTGGCTACTGTGGTTGCTCTAATGTTCCTCCTAACTGAATGAAAACACTCAGTTTGCCTTTCCTCTGTTCCCGTGTGTACTACTTGGGCAAAATACAAATAACTCTTCATTTGTCACTTCTTCATCCCAGACTGTATTTGTGGAAGTGGGGCATTGATGGAATTGTCTCACTTGATTTGAGTGTTGCCTGTTTTGGTGGGTTGAGTTGATCTCAGCCTTGTGTGAATTCATAAAACACTGTGATGCAGCATTGTCTACTGGAGTTTTGGTCAGAATACAAGGTTTTGATGCTCTTTGCAGCAGTAACCTCCCTCAGCCCATGAATTGCATGTCAGCTGCCACTCTCATCTGCCATGATCCTTACATAACGGAATGGAGAAAATTGAGAAAGATTTATTTATTTATTTATTTATTTCTCTAACTTGTAATCACTGATAGCAGTTGCCAGGTGGGCTCCTTGTGAGGCACTTCTAAAGTCAAGGTCTGCTGCACAAAAATCTTTTTTTTTCCCTTAAAACTAACAATTAAAAAAAAAGTTGAGAGCATGCTGTTGCGGTAGAGGCTGGTGAAGAGTCCACAAAACCTAAAAAACTCTCTTCCTGGGCAATAGTCCCACTTATTTGAGGATAAGTGATATGGATAGAAGAACTTGGTGAAAGGGAGATGACAACAACACTGCAAAGGCAGCTGGGTTTTGCTGCACTGTTTTAAATCTGACTGTTAGTACATAGAGATCCAGTATTTAGGAAACCAGGCAATGCACGTCTTAAAAATACAATTTCTGCTTTCCCAGTTGTGAGTGCTGTGATACTTATTAAAAACACTTTTCTAGAAAGTCTTCCTGTCTCAATGCTGCAGTATAAACAAAACTAATACTGGTAATAAAGTATTATTGTGGGGAAAGCAAAAACTATGTAATTGTATGTTAGTGCTGTATGAGTTTTAACAGCAGCTAGTAAAACTGACTTTTTTTCTCCAGCAATGTCTAGGTCTTGTACCTGGTATTTTTAGTATTTACAGATGTCTTACTCTCTAATAATAACTCAGCTGCTGCTTCTGGAAAAAAAAAAGCTGGATGTGTTCAAACAGTTTAAGCATCAGATTTCTTTTCTGATTTCTCAGTTTAGAAAGAAAAGTGACAGGCAAAACTCAGCCGACAGACTGGGCTGCTGCAGTAACCTCCTGGGGAAGTGGTGGTGAGTTGGGGAATGGTGGGCAACATCTTCAGCTGAATACAGGTGTAAGTCACAGGAAAACCACCTTAAAGGCTAAACTTGGTGACTGGAAAAGGGTGATCTTTGGTTTTCAGCAAGATGTTTTTAAGACCTCAAGTAGGTGATCCACAAACTCCAGAGCTTTTTTTGTGGTTTTGAAGAAGACCTGCATACTAGTCTACGTATGCAAACAAGTGGGCAAAATTGGTGTGCACTTGAAGAGGTAGTTAATGAGCATTCAAAGCATAGCCCTGTTTTTTAAGTGAAAGCTGTTATGGCAGTGCTATGCAAGATTGCTCATGTTTTGTTTGTTTGTTTTTTTTCCCCAAAGGGTAGGTGGACCTTCAGCTCCTGAAATAAAAATGAGTCTGCATTGGGATAGACATATAGCAGAGGATTAAAATTGGGTAACTTGTGTTATCACTGATGCCAGGCTCTAGTTGAGTTTGCCCTTATATGCAGAGCTGAAAGTTGTGCTGGCATTTGAACTGATTCACAAGCAGTCAAAAGCTTCTGCCGTGAGGGTGACCCTGCTTATTAGAGAGGTGTAGTTGCTGCATACTGTTTTAGTCCTCTGCTGCATGTCTGCTAAATCAGTTAAAAATGTTTTTATGCAAGTAATAAGTGCCACAAATAATCATTCTAGTATTTAAAATGTCTGCAGTAATTATAGCCACCTGTTAGAATCAGAGTGAAATAGCCTTGCACTGAAATCAGAGTAAATCTTACTGCTTTGTCTAGTATGCTCAATGCTAGGGACACTGGCATATCTGGCAAGAAGACATGTTTTGAAGTACTTTTAAGTAGTACTTAAAGTAGTAACACAGCCAGAGCCCATATTTTTAAAATGACCCTTGCATCTTCTCTTTTTTTTTTTTTTCCCCCACATTGCTTTACTAGTTTTAAGGAGTTATTTGAATCTGAAAGTGAAACTGAGGTTAATATGAAGTAAGGAAGGTGGTCTCTGACTGCAGCATCCTTGCTAAGTTATTCTGTTTCAAATAACTTATGTTTCTGATAGACAGTGAGAGTCTCAAAATTAAATAAAAATGCACTTTTGTATTGCAATTGCACATTCAGATCCAAGCAAAGTAAGTAAAAATGAGGTCAGAAATGAGTAGTCACTTTTTCCATAGCAAGATTCGAATTTGAAATTAGCACTTGTATAGTTGGTGGTATAGTTGAGATGTGCATAGAGCAGGCAGGTTTCTGAACAGCATGTACAATTCTGTGTTCTTTATAATTTTGCTCTTTATTAAAGTATCCTGGTTTGAAAACCTCAATCAGAAACTGATTTCAAAAATTGCCCTTTATCCAGAGATTACATAGTAATTTGGGGGATGGAAATCATAGAATGGTTAGAGTTGGAAGGGAGCTTAAACATCATTGAGTTCCAACTCCCCTGCCATGGGCAGGGACACCTCCACTAGAGCAGGTTGCTCAAAGCCCCATCCAGCCTGGCCTTAAACACTTCCAGGGATGGGGCATCCACAACTTCCCTGGGCAACCTGTTCCAGTGCCTCACTACCCTCACAGTAGATATTAGGAAAAAATTCTTTAATCTCCCCTCTTTCAGTTTAAAACCATTACCCCTCATCCTATTGCTACACTCCCTGATAAAGAGTTCCTCCTCATCTCTCCTGTAGGCCTCCTTCAGGTACTGGAATATTCTTACTGCTCTAGGGATCAAGCAACTCAAAAAATCTCGAGAAGGGAAAATTACTGGAATATATTATGTCAAGTGGTTTGTAGGTTAAAGAAAACATAAGCTAAGGTTGCTTCTGCAGCACAAATAAAACTGTCTTCTGTGTACAGATAAGACTGTCCTTACTAAATACAAAATGCTGTATTGACCACTTTTCCACTTTATTCACTGAGTGGATAGTTCTTTGAAGTTTTCTTTTTAAATGTGGTGTTACAGACTTAATGTTTGCCGCCTAGGCTTTGATCAGAGATCTTATATGGGCATTTCTATGGAGCTATGAATTAATTTGTTTCTTAATATTGTGACAATAGGCTTTTTTCTCTTTCTGTGCTAGCAACGGAGGTACAGCTGACAGGACTGTCACTTGTCCAATGCGAGTAACCTCAGTTCAGTAACTTGCTTAGCGGTGCACAGGTGCTTTTTGTAGAAAGAATAGATCAGTTTTCTTGGTCCGAGAGCAGTGTTTCTGCTGATTAACTTAAACCAACACCTTTTTCAGCCAATAGTGTAAGTATAGGGGCCAAGCAGACAAAAGGCTTGCTTGCTTCTGGAGAACTTTGTCCTAAATAGAGCACAGAATTTGGGAAAATGGGGAAGGAAACACATAATTAACTTTAATCCTATGCTAGGTTTATATGGGTTGAGTGGATAACCTCAATGTATTCTGTTTTATAATACACAATTTCTCTCCACCCTGCCCAGCCTGCTGCTTCTTAATGCTGACAATGTCTGAACAAAACCCCAGAAAGCTTAAATATGTTTTATCTCAGAATTTGACATTCTAGAATCAATTAGTAGTGTTGGAGGCTTTGTACTTACTGCTTGGGTTTCTGCTACTTAAACTCAGTGACTTGTAGTGTTGTTGAATAGTCCTCTCTTCCACAGAACAGTAACAACCCTCTTCTGGTTGTTGGATATCATAGCTGTGAGCTTAAAGTAGACATGCAGGCTCAGACTTCTAATTTCAGCTCATCTGGCAGGAGGTGTGCTATCTCGTGATCAGCAATTAACGTCTGTCTCTAATAGGCCTCCTCTTTTACCCACCCTCATTGCTCCTGCAGCTGTCTTGCAATTCATGTCTTCCATTGAAGCTTCTGAATTAAAGAATAAGGCTAGGTATGGCTTGAAGGTTTGCTTAGCAAATATAACTTGGCTGACCACAAATAGGGGCCTACACCCCTGCAGAGCTACGATAAGTAACAAGACAGGAAGGTACCTATGTAGATAGCAATTGTGAGGCCAGCACAATGTTATCTTATCTCTGACAAATGGGGGGCTCCAAGAGGGAGGTAGCATATGGTAATGAGTTACTGGAAACTAATGAATATGTTAAAACTCCTTGCATGAATATGTGTGTATGGTGTGCATATATGTTGTTAAACTGACTCTGTCGGGCACGCACATTTGGAGGAGCTATCCCCTGTGCGTCCAGCGCTGCAATAAAGGATACCTGCTTAATAGTCATCCCGACTATTGAGTCCTGATTTCGTCTTTCACGGCATCACTTCTCTGCCTTATCCTGTAGTATGCTAGCAAGATCTTTAAGAGAACATGAGAGAAACAGATTTTGTTTTCCATTTCTTTGGCTTAATGTGAGTAAAATGAGATTTTTCTTTAGCCTGTCTTTTCTGGAAATGTCTGAGGCATGTCAACATATGTACTATTTTTGCTGAAGACAGGTTCATCAATACAGAAGGGAAAATAAGTAGATGTCTTTAAAACACACAGTGTCTGGCAACATTAACTGTAAGTGCTTTTAATATTTTGGTGGGTTTGGGACTGGAGAGAGTAAAGCAGAAGACTGTAAGGTGTAACCAACTCATTTCAGTCAGTTTGGTAACTGCAATTCAGTTATTATTAAACTGCTAGTAATCTATATCTGTGTGTTTAGGCCAGAAGCGAGCACCGAAGCGAGGTGAAGAGCAAAGATTCAATAACAGAGGTACAGAAGTGAAACAAGACAAAACTGAATGGAGACCATCTTTCAGGCAATACCATTCCTGTGAAGCAGAAGGACAAGTGGAATTCACAGTGGAAAGGTATGTATCATACTGGGAGAAGTAAGGATCTGCACGGGGTGGGAAGGGAAGAAGTAACTTTCTTAAAAAGAGATCTAGTAGCCAGATATGACATGAAGACATGGTTGCATTATTAGTGTGTAGATTTGTTGCAAGATACTTAGTTCATGCCCATTAGCTGTAATTCCAGCTTCCTTACAGATCAATTTACAGCAGTTTTGTTAAATGTTAGAAATAAAAGGCAAAACTGAAAAGTGTAAAGATCTGAAAATGTGACCCCTAGTCTGCAGCATACATGTTCATTTCTGAGCTCGTGTACCAAGCTTTGCAGAACATGTGGTGCAAGTTCCATGTTGAATTAATTTTATAGTTCAAGATGAAACCTTTGTTTATTATTTAAACTTTAAAGGTTTACTACTAAACCTTTGTTGTACTATTTACTGCTTGGACAGTGAATGTATATCAATTTTGCTTTCTATATAAATACTAGAAAATTCCACATAAACCCTTAACACTTGAGAGCATGGCTGTTTTTACTTTGTATCACAATATTCGTTATTTAACAAAGTCCCTGAAATTTTTAGCAGTTGTCTATAAATCTGGGTTTAGACAGTGGAACTGTTTCTTGCTAAATATGTCATAGTTCCCCCCGAGTTCAGTTTATGTCCATTTTAATGACAAAACTCAAACAACTGTACTGTGCGCTGTGTAAAGATGCACTCTAAAAATTGCATGGTAGCTCTCTTACTGACTTCTTTCACAGCTGCACAAATACAACCATACAATTTTTTTACTCCTTGTTAATTGTTCTATAGAAACAAAAATCTGACTAGAAATCTTCTTTTTAGACCAATCAAAAGATTAGACCATGAAGGGCCAGTAAGAGGTCATGGCGGAGGAAGAGGTGGAATGCGAGGTAGAGGAAGAGGTGGTGGAATAAATAGAAGTTTCAATGGTTTTGACCAAAGAGGAAAACGGGGATTTGAAAGACAAAGTGGGAATGATAAAATGTAAGTGTTCTGTAACCTGCTACTTATGTGGTGTACAAGTAAACAGTAGTCAGCACTGCAGTAGTGTCTCTGTTCTAGAACTGTATTCTGTTCCCCTCTTCTATATCCAAGTTGGCTGGCAAAAAGTCAATATTGGATTTAGTTTGAGGCCCTAATGAAAAAAAAGCTCTTAAACTCATATAACACTGTTTCTGTCTCTAGAGGTATGAAAGCAGATGACAAAAAGAGTGGAGGTGGAGCTCACAACTGGGGAACAATTAAAGATGATACAAGGTACAACATATACTTAACTATGTTATATTAATATTATATTAATATATTATATTATATTATACTATAATATATTATAATATATAATATATTATATATAATTATACTATATTATATTAATATTATACTTAACTAAGTTATACTTAACATATACATAAACTATGCCCACCATAGATCATCATTTTCCATGGCCCACCTTAGGTCATAATTTTCTGTTCATCAGTTTCATATCCATTTTGAGCTTCATAAGCCTTGCTTTCTATTAATTGTTGTGATGAACGTAGTTTTACAGTTTTCTGAACTAGTTTCTTTCATGTTGGTGAGATTAAATTGTAGCAAAGGCATGCTATTGTTTCTTCAGTTAGGACTGCCAGAATCTTTTGACTCGGGGCAAATTGTCTTTTAACTGAAGTTATGGCTTTTGTCAATAGTAGAGTGTGTGATATCTAATGTCATTGCTACAAGAGGCTGATTAAAAGATTGAAACTGTGTTAGTGAGCTTAAAGTCCAATTTCTTTTTCTCATGTTTAAGTATCATTTCTAAATTGCAAAGCTGTAATACAATTCGGTGTGGGTTTTGAGGTAATATTTAGCTGACTGTACTTCTGAAATACATTTTGAAGGGCACAGGAGGATCAATAACAGAATGTGATGGCTTATTAATGGTCAACTAGATTAATAAAAGGGGAATTTTCAATTCTGTCTTTCTTACATTAGTTTCTGTTCAGATTTGCAAAAAGCTCACTGGAAGTGTCAGCTTTTGTCCATTCTTTGCACCTATCAACGTGCTACTCTTTCCAGTAGCTTTTCTTCTCCTATGCCTCTAGAACCCGTTAATTGGAGGCTGATAAAGGGCAGCAAAAAGGCAGTGCTTTGAACTTACAGCAAAGATCTCTGGCAGTGTACCCACTCATTCACAAAATTGTTTTAGAAATAAAATTTTATTTTTAAAACTTAGATCATGGATTCAGGCAATCTGGCTAAAAGGTAGAAAAGTACAGCCTTGATGGGTAATAATTTTGGGGTTTGATATTCCAGCTTCTTCTGAAAGGCTGTACTTGCTTCTCTCTTCTATAATATTTCATACTAAAAGTAAAATATTGGTTAGGTACTCTAGTCTTTCAAAACAAAGGAACATACTTCTGAACACAAATCTAGCTGAACAAAAGCACAAAAGTAGCTTCTGTAGCATGTCAGGGAATGTTGTGTGAACTTCATAAAGTACAAGAGATTTAAGATCCCTTATATTTATTCTCCCTAGTTAATTTTTTTAAGTTCAGTAGCATCAGAACTTATGATATAAACATGAGATATCTATAATTCCTTGTGATGTGGTGTGTGTGGTAGAAGTGACATTAAATTGGAGTTGTCTAAACAATTCCAAGAGTATGTCTGTTCCTGAATAGTGGTCAATGCATCGAAGCTAGAAGACGTTAATTTTGAATACATATGCCTATCAGTAGCATGAAAGTATGCTACTGCTCACATTTGACAGTGAACTAATGTCCATGTTACAGAAGGTACAAACTTGGAGTATCAATTTTTCCATTTTAATAGTTGAAAAGAAACAAAAAGACAAACCCAAACATCAGTGATATACGGTAATCAAGTACTGGTATTAGTATTTGCAATTAAATTATTTTGTCTTTGTGCATGCTTTTCACTTTTCTGATTAAAAGTACAAGGAAGCTGGATTTTCCTAATACTTCTCATTTTGTTAGTTGCTCAACTAGTCACTTAGTAGACCTACTTTCTGCTTATGATCCTAGAGTTTTTCTCCTCTATTTTTTCCCTTCCCAAGGAATTCTGGAAAAAAGTGAGGTATTGATCTGCAAGTTTTTTTTTCCAATGTGACCCATGAAGACTTTGTGGTTTTTCTGTTTACTGTTTTAGTGGGATGGAACAGACTGCTCCTATGGAAGAGACTGCAGAAACAGCTGAGCAGCCAGGGGCATCTGAAGGAGAGCCTCTGAACAAGTATAGTCTGGTTGAAATATTTTCTTTCTAAATGCAAAGAAAACAATTGACTGTTACTGATACACTTGTATTGGGAGGCACACTTGAAATGTGAACTGTGAAGTTTTGCTAGTGCACATATAGAAAAAGCTTTTCTATTTTTAAATATTTGTAAGTCAAGAAAATGCATCCCTAGTTCTGACTAAAGCTTGGTTTATACAGCTGCAAATTGCATTTAATTGCCCAGTGATGCTTATGTTCCTGAGATTTGGTCATAGTTTAAGGAGCAGCTACATATGGTCTGCTACCCTTTCAACTTGGGTGATACATAAAAACTGCCCTGCATTGTGACATTCTTTATGCCAAAAAGGTATTCAAGGTGCCTATGCAATTGTATAAAGACACTTAAATTGCATTAAGATAAAATTCTTTAAGTCGGTATTCATCAAGCACTAATACCATGCAGTTGTCATCATGAGGGGCCTGTGTAGAACTTGAAAAACTTGCTGGAAATGGTCTTGCAGTGAGCCTTAGAAGTAGGGAAATTGAAAGAGAAATCTACCCCTTGTCTTCTGGCTTTTGTTCTTGTCAGTGTCCAGTGAGAACTTACTTCACAGCAAATAAACAACTAGCTTAAGAAAAAGTAACTGGACAACCTTGTCCAAGTGAGAGACTTTAAAGAATAGTCAAATAGCATGTAGTGAATATCTCCTAGTGAGTGAATGAGGGTCAGTGCAATATCTCAGCCTTCTCTTCTGCTATGAAGAGAAATTAGCTTGCTATGAAGCCTTTTTTACGTAATGATGCAGCTACAGTCATTAGTGGCCTTGGTTCACTTCTTAATTATAAAGCTGACTAGACTGCAAAACCTGTTTTGTGTGTTCAGGTTCTATAACCCTGTAAGAAGTTGAGTTGAGATAGCTTTGATTCTTTTAATTTTAAACTAGCTTTTAATATATATACATGGGAAAATCTGTCTCTGAAGCTGAATGACTACGATTTGATTTCCAGAAAACTGTTTCTAGACTAACTTAAATCAGGTGGGTAGTGCAGATAAACTGTTAAAAATGCACTGTATTAGCTAAACATGAGAACAGTTATTCAGCTTTTTTTGTCAAATACTGGTACCCTTACTTGTTTCAGACTTGTATTTGTTTCTTCTCCAATTCAAGCTCTTTATACGTGTATCCTGACATCGGATCCTTGTAAAGCATAAGGCATGAGAAGTATATCTAGTGGCAAAAGAATCTGACAGTTTCTTTAACTCTTTTCCCTTTCTCAAAGATAACAAGGTACTCAGACTAAACCTCTTCATTTTGTGTGTTTGTTTTTTATTTTTTTTTAAAAAAAGCTTCGTTTAGGAATAGTCCATTGAAATCCATAAGATTCAAAAAATGCAAGTAATCTACAAGTACAAAATTCTGCATCATGTACTCTTTTCAGTGTGGTAAATATTGTCCTGAGAACTCACAAGTCTATATACAAAATATGAATTACATGTACCTCATTGCACTTACCTTTGGACGTAGTGTCAGCTTGGTGACTCTATGTATTTTAAAATAAAGAGGACACATTCTACGACTAGTGCTTAGGTAATTAGGGATAGCTGTATGGCATCCACCTTAACAAGGTGGAATTATTTTTGTTGTTGCCTTGTATGCTTACGTTGCCTCTGCTGTCCAGAGTTGCTGTTTTCTGGCAGGTAACACACCAGCAAAAGATCCTAGCAAGGTTACCTTCCACTTTCACTACAGCCTCAATATTGAGGGTGTGGGAGCGTGTGTTCACTCTAAGCTACTGCTAGGATTGTTGTCATTTTGACTCTTAAATGCAAAGTCTCCAAGAAATTAATTTCTTTTCCACTACTTTATTGCAGTTGTGTGCATGTATTGAGGAATACATGAAAAACTTGGGTTTGTTTCTTCTCTCATTCTCTTTCCTGTTGTAACTGTTTCCATTTACAAGAAAAAGAAAAATGTATTGCAGTAAATTGGGAATAATCTTTCTGCGTGGAGATACTGTATAACTTCCTAGTGTGGTACTAGCTAATAATTTCGGTGCAACTCTGGTATTTATGTGGTCTTGCCTTTTGGACTGTGTCCACATTGCTGTTTTTGAGCTTCTATTTGCAAAGTACTGCAGGACAAGAGTTTCTTTGAGACTTTCATAATATAAACCAAGTTTTTTTTTTCTGTATCTTCAAATTTCCTTAAGTGTATCAACAATATCTATCTCTGTTTATCGCATCCCAAACTGCATGCTAATAGTTGTGGGGGTTTTGTTGCAAGTAATAAGTACAAAATATATAAATAGTACAGCAGTATAAGCTTTCCTCACAGCTGCTTTCTGTTGAACTTGTCTTCACAGTCTGAACAATGTAACACACTTCCAATGGCTGGTAATTCAAATGAAAAGTTTTTTTCTTTTTATTCAGTACAACACATATTCTAATCAATTCCTATCTATGATATTTGCAGAGTTAGTATTTATTCTGTGGGGTTTTCTTCCATTTCTTCACACAAGACTTTATTTCTTTTTGGTAGAGCTATGTATTCGTCTGGTCATTTAATAGGGAACCTTCAAAATTTGTCTTCAAGTTTGCTGAGCTAGTTACCTTTCATGTTTGTTTTTCTTATTTTGGTTTTGTTTGGGTTTTCTGTTGTTGGTTTTTTTGTTGTGGGTTTTTTTTTGTTGTTGTTTTTAATAGTGTCATAAAGCTATCCATAGACCAGGCCAGATCTTCATAAGTATTTGGTTGAGTGTTTTTCTTCTATAGTTAACTTGTACAGTTGTTGCTTGCTCTTACCTTGTCTACCTTTTGAACTTTGCTATAACTGGTGGTAATGCACCTGTCAATTATGTTTAATAGGAAAGATTCATGTCATTGATTTCTTAATAAAAGCTGAATAAAAATTTGCTTTGTGCAGCCAAATAATACAAAAACTGACCTGAAAAAGACCCACTATCATTATTTTTAATGATATGAAAATAATCAGCCAAACCACTGAATTGAATGTCATTCTTTTCCATTCACATTTCTGCATGCATAACGTGTTCACGTAGAGCAGTTCCTGCAAGAAAGGTATGCATAGTAAACAAGGTCTAACTAGAGAGTTATAGTCATCCATTGAAAACACTGAAGCAGTAGGAACTGTTGCTGATGGCTCCTGTTTGGTGTTTTGGTATGGACTTGCATTGTGTATTCAGTTTGTTCATGTCCTGAGGCTGCGCTTAGGTGCCTGGCAGTGTTTTTGTAAGCACGATTATTGGTGTGCCAAGGAGCTTATTAACTTAATTAATGAAAATACACAGCAAACAGTTACTGAAAATGTGTAAGGTTAAAAGGTAGAAAGTAATGCAGAGTGCGCTTCCATACAGGCTTGGTGCCCAGAACAAGTTCCTACAATTGAGTCTCTATACAAAATGTGATATGCAGGTTCCTGTTGCTGTGCTTCACTAATCAGAGGTGTTTCCCCTTGGGAGTCTTGGCATCCTAAAACAAATTTGTACTGCTAATAACCTAGCAGTTGAAACCATACTTTGGAGTAAAAATCAAATTTTTTTGAGTTGAAAAGACAAACATTTGCAGTGTAAATCGACCAGTATTTCCTTTAGAACAGGCAAGTGGTTGTTTTTGATAGATGAGTACTTTTCAAAGCAACACCAGTGATTGCTTTTTTTTTTTTTTTTGAGAGGTGAAGTTGCTGTGTGTAATGAAATGTCCTCATCTTGTCTTACAATCATGGAAATTTAGATCTGAAAGGGATATTGCTGACCCAAGGCATGACCAACCATACCTGCGCCTCTTCTTATACTTGTCTGGTTGATTTGAATGTCCTCTATTGATAGAGATTTCAATGTCAATTGACGGTCTTTCCAATACTTTGAAAATTGAAACTACTGTGTTTGGGTTTTTTTTCTCCATGTGGGTGTCTTGCCTTAACATCATGGATATGCAAAATTTTCTTTATTTTTAAGTGTTATGTATGTTTCCCCCTCAGTATCTCTTTAAAGCCTTCCCATGTAGATCACATATTTTAGACCTCATATCTGTCTTGCAGTTCCATTCTGGAGTTTCTAAGTGTTCCCTCGAAGACATTATTCAGCTGAGACATTGTTCCACTCTACCAGCAGTGTCATCTGTTCCAAATAAAACTCTTGATGGTCTCCTTATAATGTATGCTGTTTCATAAGGGACAAATGCTGTTTATTTAAAGTTCAGCTTGACTGGGTTACCTGCAATACTCTTGCATGGTTTGGGGGGTTGGGATTCCTCCTTCAGAACTTCTGCTCTTCAGTTCTTTCTGTGTTTGGGCAGCTGATACTTTTGGCTGAGAGTAGTATTCCTACTTGTGCTTGGGACTTCTTGGTGGTGGTTGTTTTGGTTGCTTGTTTTCAAATCACTTGGTCTGTTTAGCATTGTGTCACTTCAGTATTCTTGAACACTTGAGCTATTGCCCTTTTCTTTTGCAAGCTTTGTGCCACAGAAAATGCAGCAAATGTATTATGTACTACATTGTAGATAATTGCACAGAACTGGCCTTAAAGCTCCCCGCAAATGCTTGTTTTTCTTTTGCAAATTGAAAGATTGATTGCTACTTTGCAAGTACTTGTTGCAACCAGTTCTACATCTTTCTACAGCTCTTGCCAAGGACTGAAACAGTGTCTCCCTAACCTGGTGAAAACTTAACTGGGTGAGGAGGACAAAGGACTTCCTGAAGTTCAGATAGGCAATTTACTGATCCTGTCCTGAGATAATGGCTTAGGAAGAAAGGAAACCAATTTAACAGAGCTCCTTTTTATTGTCTTACTTTCTCTTTTTTTTTTTTTTTTTCTTTCTTTCTCTGGGTGCTTGCAACTAGTCATGTTTTTCCAACACCTGTTCCCAAAACTGAAGCTTCAGGTAATTTTTGATCAACTATGTAGCTTCTTACTCTTGAGGACTGTCGTGGTTTGGCTTCAGACGGCAACAAAGGACCACGTGGCAGCCGCTCGCTCAGATCGGGCCCCCCCCCGCCAGCGCGGCCGGGAAGGGAGAATCGGAGGAAAAAGGCAAAAACTCGTGGGTTGAGACAAAGGCAATTTAACAGAACAGCAAGGGGAGCAAGAAACAACAATAATAACACCGACAGAGGAATATACAACCACGAGTACGATACCACCGCTTGCCGACCGCACCCGGGACGCCCCCCGACCGCTCTGCTCCCCCCGGGGGAATGACTTCCTCTTCCGCCCCCCCCCCCCCCCCCCCCCCGACTCCCTGTCCCTCCCCTTCCCCGGCCAGCTCCTGCTACCCCCTGGGCATGGCTCACATGGCATGGAATACCTGTGTCCCTGCTAGGTCCTGGGGAGAATTAACCCTATCCCCGCCAGACCCAGGACAAGGACAACAGATATAAATGTTTGGGGTACAATTGTTTCTTAATACTCTTAAACATGGAAGAGTATCTGTTGGGGTTTTTTCAGGAGAAGCTGCATCGTTCATAGAATGGTTTGGGTTGAAAGGGACCTTAAAGATCATCTAGTTCCAAACTACCTGCCATGGGCAAGGGACACCTTCCACTAGACCAGGTTGCTCAAAGCCCCATCCAGCCTGGCCTTAAACACTTCCACGGATGGGCCATCTGAAGCTTTACTGGCCGACCTGTTACAGTGTCTCACCATCCTCACAGTAAAGAATTTCTTCATAATATCTCATCTAAATCTCCCCTCTTTCAGTTTAAAACCATTTTCCCATGTCCTATCGCTCCACTCCCTGATAAAGAGCCCCTCCCCACCCCTCCTGTAGGCCCCCTTCACCCCTCCTGTAGGCCCCCTTCACCCCTCCTGTAGGCCCCCTTCACCCCTCCTGTAGGCCCCCTTCATCCAAGTACTGCTATAAGGTCTCCCCGGAGCATTCTCTTCTCTAGGATGAACAACCCCAACTCTCTCAGCCTGTCTTCATAGGAGAGGTGCTCCAGCCCTCTGATCCTCTTTGTGGCCCTCTGCTGGACCCATTCCAACAGGTCCATGTCCTTCTTATGTTGGGGACTCCAGCACTGGACACAGTACTCCAGGTGGGGTCTCATCGGAGCAGAGTAGAGGGGCAAAATCACCTCTCTTGACCCGCTGGCCACAGTTATTTTGATGCAGCCCAGGATGTAATTGGCTTCCTGGGCTGCCAGCGCGCATTGCTGGCTCATGTTGAGTTTCTCACCCACCAACACCCCCAAGTCCTTCTCCTCAGGGCAGCTCTCAATCCATTCTCTGCCCAACCTGTATTTGTGCCTGGGATTGCCGTGACTGAGGTTCAGGCCATTGCGCTTAGCCTCGTTGAACTTCATAAGGTTTGCACGGGCCCACCTCTCAAGCCTGTCCAGGTCCCTCTAGATGGCATCCCTCTCCTCCAGTGTGTTGACTGTGCCACACAGCTTGGTGTCATTGGCAAACACTCAATCCCTCTGTCCATGTCACCAACAAAGATGTTAAATAGCACCGGTCCCAGTACTGACCGCTGAGGAATGGCACTCATCACTAGTTTCCACTTGGACATCGAGCTGTTGACCACAACCCTTTGAGTTCAGCCACCTTGCCAGTTCCTGATCTACCTAGTGGTCCATCCATCAAATCCATGTCTTACCAACTTAGAGACCATGATGTCATGTGGGACAGTGTCAAACGCTTTGCATAAGTCCAGGTAGATGATGTCTGTTGCTCTCTCCTTATCTACCCAGTGCTGCAGCACCATTGTAGAAGGGCACCAGATTTGTCAGACATGACTTGCCCTTGGTGAAGCCATGTTGGCTGTCACCAATCACCTCGTTTCCCATGTGCCTTAGCAGAGATTCCAGGAGGATCTGCTCCATCATCTTGCTGGGCACAGAGGTGAGACAGACCGGCCTGTAGTTCTCCAGGTCTTCCTTTTTTCCCTTTTTGGAAGTGGGGGTTATGTTTCCCTTTTTCCAGTCAGTGGGAACTTCACCAGACTGCCACAACTTTTCAAATATGACGGAAAGCAGCTTAGCAACTTCATGCACCAGCTCTCTCAGGACCTGTGGATGGATTTCATCAGGCCCCATGGGCTTGTATACCTTCAGGTTCCTTAGAAGGTCTTGAACCTGATCTTCTCCTATACTGGGTGGTTCTTCATTCTCATAAGCCCTGGTTTTGCCTTCTGCAACTTGGGTGGTGTGCTAAGATCTGTTGCTGGTGAAGAACGAGGCAAAAAAGTCACTTATACCTCAGCCTTCTCCATATTCTGGGAGAGCAGGTCTCCTGGTTTCCTTCTGGAGAGGGCCCACATCTTTCCTAGTCTTGTCTTTATCTCTGACATACCACCAGTATCCTTTTTATTTAACTCACTAAACTGGTTATTTTTTTTCTTAACAGTCCTTCTAATATAGTTTCAGACCTTCTTAATCAATATGTAGCTACAAAATTCTTGCTGGTCTTTTAACCTTTAACTTCTGGTTGATATAGCTGGTGTTTTCAAAATAACAGAGCGTGAAGACATGTTAGAGGGTAGGCATATAGTACAGGACTTGCAGAAAAAGTAAATAAAAAATATGCAAAGTGCATTTAATACCATGTTCATCCTGACCAAACTTAAGGCTGTCTTACTGTTCAGTTCTGCTTCTGTCTGTCACATGCAAGGTGCTTCAGGAAAATATTCTGTAATTTTGACTGGCAAGAAATAGAATGGTTCTATGCAAGATCAAGTAGGAAGAGGGATCAGGCCTATGTACGGAGCACTCCCAAACAAATGTGTGTGTTCTGATGGGGTGCATCTACTACCTCAAAAACAAAAGGCACAATTCACTGGCTGTCATTTGACTCTGCATCTTTCCATGATAAAATAAATTTCCAAATTGCATAATTAATTGTATATTTACATTGGAGAAATCGTCATATTATCTCAGAAGATGACTTGAAACTGCGATTGAGTGAGGAAAGACAAATCCGTAGTACTCCCACCAGAAGGGATCAAATGAAAGGGTTTTCTGGAAAAATCAATGTTAGGGAAATACTTAACCAACTTTGGTATTGCAACATGTAACAGTTTTGCATGGAAGAAGGGAGAAATGGTTTCTCAGGTTTCTGGGAGTAATCAGTGATGGTTATCCTGTAGTTCATGATATTTGACTTGTTTCTGCAACAGACAATTATGGTGATGAAGTGAGTTATGCTCCCTGAATGTGATGCTGCATAGTGGGGAACAGCTTTCTGCAAATATCATTAAAAGGTACACCTGTAGGGTACTGTAATAGCTGCTGATCCTGGGCAAGTAAGTCTTGGTCAGCATCAGAAAAGTGAGAGAAGAGCAGTCAAGCAGTGGTGGCTGGAGAAGAGTCTCTAGTTTTGTCTTATGCATCTTATCAACACAGACATAAAGCCTTAGATTCTGTCTTTACAGTTCAAAAATATGCAAGGCAGACTCTCACATATTCCGTCTGTTTTCCTTGAACATCATTATTACACTTTGTGACACATTAAAACTGGACTAGGATTAATCTGGTTTTGCCAGGTGATGAATACTCTCTCCTTGTGTGCTACTACGTCTACAAAAGAAATCAAAGAAGCATCTTGTGAAATTAACAAAGGAAATTTTAATAATTACCTAGATGCCATGGTGTGATCATTGTGTCTTTTTGATGATTGAAAGCTGCACTGAAACATGAATCCATCTCATTGTCATCCTGCAGTACAATTCAATAAAACCATGAAATTGGGGTGTTTTAAAACTGCTTGGTATGCTTTTTTTTTTTTTTTACTATGGCTATATTTGCTAGGAGTAGAATCAGTATTAAACAATAGGTTTGAGTATATGCCAGATGAAAAGACAGACTGGTTTTGCCTAGAATCTGAAGTGCTTGAACTTACAGTGAGACTGGATAAATACCAGAACTTGCTGCAGGAGGCTGGAGACAGCATTTGTTCATAGGACTGATTTCCAACAGGCCACAAGTATATTTTCCATCTTGCATTAGTGAAAAACTTGCACATCAAGTTACTGTGGGGAATAGGAGAAATTGAGGATATTAATTTGGTGAGAAACATTATAAATGTTTTGTTTAGTATCCTTATTTCAGAGATTAGTGTTCTTGTTCATCCTGGCATGGTGCAAGCTAATGGTTTTTACTTTACAACTATAAACCTTTAGAATTGCTGAAGGAGAGCCTATGGAAGAAGTAGTTCAAGAAATGACATTAGATGAGTGGAAAAGTCTTCAGCAACAGAATCGACCAAAGCCTGAATTCAACATCCGGAAGCCAGAATCCACTGTTCCCTCCCAAGCAGTGGTGATTCACAAGTCAAAATACAGCGATGCTGTAAGTATTGCCTCAGGAATTCTGTAAACTCCACTTTATGCCCAGAGTTAGGAAACTGTCTCCATTCTTTTTCTACTAGTTTTAGTATAATCTGAACAGACTAGAAATCAGTATCTAAGCTTTGTGACTGTAATCATATGTGTGCCCTAAAACTTGCTTTAAACTCAACTGTCTGTTCGTTTTCTACTCTCAGATCACCCCCATTTTGTATGCAAATATATAATATATCATGTAGTTCTGCCTTATGGCTAAGTCTTGGCTATATAAAACCTGTGTCCTTGCTGCTGCCACCTATATAGGTCTCTGGTGATGCTGCTAGAGAAACTTGGTTTATTAAATGCTTCTTATCCTAACTTTGAATCCTGTTTAGCTTACTTGCCAGTATATATTTGCATGTATATATTAAACTCGGGTCTTAGCATCTGCTAGTCTGAATGCTAAGTGTCCTGTTTCTCATCTGTGATGGATCCCAGCTTTCATTGTGCACTTGAAATATGTAAATATTTTTTTTCCAGTTTTATGGTCCTGCTTCTTAGAATTAATTCTGGAGAGCTTGTTTTATAGTAAAATGCTTTTTCTTCCCCCTTTTCTCTTACTTTTATTCTACCATATCACTGGGGCTGACGTTTCAAGGAGAACTTCTAGTTTATTGATATAATTGGCGAGAGGGGGGAGGCTTCTTTCACAGATTTGTGCCTGCTTATATTTCAGATTTTGGGTGGTCACAGAAATATGTGAATATACTTATAGCATAATGGAATTTTGATCACTAAGATCTGCATACACATATGAATACACTTATTATCCTTTGTCTAGTTATACTATTAACATCAAAACTTCCAAATGTTTAAGCCTTAATTGCTTTAGGTCATTGAGCCCTTTCAGGGACAGGCAGTAATACCAAAGTGGCCTTTTTCACATGGCTTTTGGTGGCCACAGTTGCCATTATCCTTCTCTGAGGGAGATGGTGGGAGGGGTGGGGAGAATATTTTCCACAAGTTTTGAAGAGAGTGTGTGAATAGTGCATGGAAATTTCTGTTCTTTTGCCTGTAAAGTTTCTTGGCTGACAGTCTCAAGACTTGTCAAAATGAACATAGAATAGGAGGTACTGGAACTGTATAACATGAACAAATCAAATCTCTGTATTAGACACTGAATAAAATAAGTGTCTATATGGGATATAAGTCACTGTATGAGATCAGTTTACATATATGTTATCATTACTACAGTGCAGATTTAAATTATGGTGGGAAATAATCTTACATCCACAAGCTAACACAGAGTTAAAACAACAGTAATTTCATAGGTCACAGGATTGTCTAGGTTGGAGGGGATCCTTTAAGATCATTTAGTCCAACCATCAACCTAACTCTGATAAAAACAACAAAACACATCACTAAACCATGTCACTAAGCGGTATGTCAATCTGTCTTTTGAATACCTGCAGGTATAGCAGGTATACCTCCAGTGCCTCAACCACTTCCCTGGGCGGCCCATTCCAATGCTTAATAACCCTTTCAGTGTAAAAATTTTTCCTGATAGTCAATCTGAACCTCCCCTGGTGCAACTTGAGGCCATTTCCTCTTGTCCTATCGCCTCTGACTTGTGCAGTCAGGTGCGGACAAATAGACTAATAGATTGGTTAGTAGCCAAATACTGTAGTCTACTATGGCCTTTTAACCATTACTTGAACATAATTAAGTAGTAGGAGTAAGTAGCTTAAGCCTGATTCTCTAGTCCCTTAGAAAACCTTGTAGGTGCTATTTCTAAAAAACCTCTTTGGTGTTATAGATCTAATACCGAAGATTTTTGTTGCCAGGATTTTCTGATCCAACAAAGAATTATCCTAACCAGGTGGGAAGCTACAGTTGCCTTGCAAAACTTTGTGCAAGTTAAGGCCTAATTCAGGCCATTATTCTGAATGTCATCTTGATTTATCTGCATATTAATCTGTAATATAAAAATGCGTCAGGGAGGGGAGAATGCTGTACATGGAAGCTATAGCCTTTAACCAGATCTTCTTTTTAGTTGCAAAAAGAATTTGAAGATGATTCTCATGTCTTTCGAAGACCAGTGAATAACATAACATCTCAGCTGGATATTAATTTTGGGAGTCTTCCTCGCCCTGGTGGTGGATCAAGAGGAGCACGAGGTGGTCGTGGTCATGGCAAACGAGCTGAGGAAACAGGACCTCGACCAGAAGTAGTGGTAATGCTTTTTATGTTTTTTATTGTTGTTTGCTTGGAGGTTTTTTTTTCAGTTGTTCGTATGTTTGTGTGTCCTGCCCCTTTTTGTGTGGAATTACTGATATCTGTAGTGACAGACTTCGTTTCTGATTTCTTCCTCATAGTATGTTGGCCTGGTTATTTTGAGTTCCTGACCCATATCATGCTACTCAAAATTAAATACCAGCTCAGGCTCACAACCCTTAACACATAAATTTCAAAAGGTCTGATTATTAGTTGCTGTAATGGTAACTAGAGGAAAGGATGCAATGAAGATTTGTTTCTGCAGTGAGTTTTGATACAAATAGGGAAGTAATTAAAATGACTTAAGGCTTGTATCACCAAAAAAAAATTCAATATAGTACAGTAATATTGATTACTGAGAGTGAGATCATCGAACTGGGATCCTACAGATGACAGAATAAATTGTATAGCATCGTACAGAATGATACAAATGTTCAATATAACCATTAAAAAAAACTTCCTCTACCTTTTTCTCTTAAAAAAAAAAAGCATTTGCACACTGAAAAATGACATCTTTATTTTTCATACTGACTGAAGGTCTCAGTTTATCTCTGTCTAGTATAAGTAAAATACTTTAAGGTTGGGAACTTACAGAATGATATGGAGGTGACTTAATGCATTTGTTTAATCTGAATGAAAGAGGCTCTGTATAATAATAGAATATAGAGTTTAAAACTATAATCCAATATGTGCAGTAGCCTTAGAATTTACTTTTTTTTTTTTTCCTTCAGTGCTGCAGAACTTGCGATCTTCTGGTTCTCCCCAGGCAGTACATCAGCATTATAAATATATTCACTGGATAAATACTTAAGAAATTATAGTAGTTATAACTTCTGCGATAAAAGCTTTGCATTTCTGTGACAGTGATGGATACAAAGCATTTAAATAGAAGAACTAACCCTTTTCAGGGGTAAAATACATATACATAGCTGTCAGATGCTTTTGAAATACATTCAGTTTTATAAAGCTTCCTTTCTTACTTTATAGGTGCAGCTTGTTGCTCCAGATCCTGATGATCCTGAGGATTTTCCAGCATTAGCTTGAGGAACTGTCATGAACGGTGTTACCTCAAACTGGCTTGTGTAGCTGTGAAGAGACCAGTTTTATGCTGGTGTGGATAAAGAAAGTCTGTTTCTACTGGAAAAGCTGGTTGGGTGTTTGGTGTGGAATGATAGCAGCCATCTGCTAATGGAGTTGGGTTCTGGAGATACCAGTGATCTGGGATCCTGTCAGAGGTCCTAGTGTCTGCCTCCTTTTGTGAAAACTGTGTGAGGGCTTACAGTACTTCATTACAAGGCTTCAGATGAAGTTTGACAGTACAGTGTTTAAAAATGTGTATATAGAGATTATATCAAGTTATCCACAACACCATGATGAAAAGTAAACTCTACAATGTGGTCTGCAGTTGGGACTCTATTTCACTGTATATTTGAAAGCTGCTTTCCCTGCTCCTTTGAGTGAAGTGTGTATTTTTTACAGTCACAAGTTACAGTTCTTTATAGAGTTTGACAAGTAAAGGAAAGTGCTCATTGATTTGGGTGTGAGGTATTATTGTCACAAGTCAGAGTAGCAGATTGAAGCTTTTGCTTTTTGGATGTAGTCTGGAAAGAAAAACAAAATCCAAACCTAAACAGTAGACCTTACCCAAAACAATGAACATCTTTCTAAACCTAAGTGATCTTTAAGGCAGCACAGATGCTTATAATTGATAGCTAACCATAAGTATTGCTTCAGTAACAAGGCATAATCTGCAACTACTTTGAAGATGTTGAAGGTGAAGTAAAAGACAGAACTCTTAAGTTAAGTTAAGGAAGCTTTTAATTTTAGCAGGAGCAACTACAAAGAAAAATGTTTCATGCCTTACCAAGAAGTTTGTGTGACATTGGGGATGAGGGTGGGATGTCCTTTCCTTGCAGCTTTAACTACTTACTCACTTGAGCCAGATATCCTAACTTGTTCCCTGTCAAATGGGACACTTGGAGCCATTCTCAGGGATCTGAGATAAACGAGGAAGTGATGAAGGAAAGAAATGAGAGAACAGACCACACTGGACATCTTAGAAGTAGCTGTCGGCCTCAAAGGAGTCTTCAAATGCCTGCATTCTTTCAATTTACTGGGAAAGCAGATGAATATAAACCTTGCTTCTTTTCCTGTTCTCTGCCTCACTTTGTTTTTTATCACTTCTAAGCAGTTTCCTTTGAGAGCAAGTAGTGAATGAGACTTGAAGACAGAAAAGGTTTGCTGCAGAGTAAGCTCGAAGAGTATTCTGAAACTTAACTCTTATCTCAGTGGTAAGGCTTTATGCAAGTAGGATATAATCATCCTAGGAAAACTACTGACACTTTTCTATATGCTCCAAACAGATGGTCTGCAAAGTAGTGCTACCCAAAGGACACTTTTTACATTGTTAAATTACTCGTATGACAATTTGTATGAGTTTGGAATGCTACAAGGAGCTCATTTTAGTGGCGTAGAGATACTCTGACAACCTGTAGTAGAAAGTATGTACAAAAGCCAACAAAGTGTTGGTGTTAGAGGAACACATGCTGCTGCTTCTTTTTGAGTAATTGACCTGGATGAAATAATGTAAATGACTTTCAACTTTTAGGAGCAAGCTACTACTTGAAATCACTGCTGCTGCTCTTTCAATAGGTGTTTGGGTGTTTTGGCCAAAAATGTCAATTTCATGATTATAGAACAGAAGTGATTTTTTCTTTGTGGGTCTTGGAATTTTTTCACTTGTTCTTCCCTTCCTGTCCCATTGGACAGGGAAGAACGTCTCTGCAATCTTATTTATGTTTTTACTTGCAGGGATGAATGTGTGTATAGGTGTGGAAAGCTGCTTTGCAAGTCTCAAAGTCTATTTTCATCATGTTTTGGAGATGTAGCCTCTTCTTTTACTAGCACTTGATTTTGCTAAAGAAAGCAGTGAAATACTTAAAAGACACCCTCCTTTTTCTACTAGAAATTTGAAACCTTGTTATGCCAGTGGGCGGAATCTGGTGTAAGGCAGTTGGTTCAGTTCTGACTGTTCTGTGGGAAGGCTGAAAGGATTGTTTTGTTTTTCAGTCTGGTTCCTGCTGCTGCAAAGTTACTGTTTGCTCTTCTAGCTTTGATCTGTTTTTCAAAACAGAGTGACAAATAGGTTCTTTGGGGAATGTTTTAAAGGACATGTCAAAGTGTATCTGTATAATGAGCATTTGGTCAGCAGCTAGTTTAAAAAAAAACAAACCCAAGTGGACTGGTTTTAAGACCACAAAAAAACCCAACCACACAAAACAAACAAAAAAAAATCCCACACCTAAACAAAAAAAACCCAAAACCCAAAGCAACCCCCCCCCCAACCAACCAAAAACCTATCTAACCCAAAAGTTTGTGGGAATGAGATTTAGTATAGTTGGTTACTGCTCATCAAATCAAAAGTGTCTTAGAGCAGCTAGTTGTGACAATTTTCTTTTACAGTTTGTCAGACTTGAATATGGCTTAAGGGTTTCTCTAGTTGATAGTATCTAAGTATAGAGGAGAAATTACTAATTTTAAGTGATGACAGTGATCAGATTCCTTTGCCTATCTGTGAAAAGAGAACTAACTAAATCTCAGTTATCTGTCATATTTAAGGTACCAAAATAACTGTATCTGTTAAGCACATGTCTGCTGCTAACAGTCATTTCTGGTTTAGCTGTACTAAAAGCTTTACTCCTTCATGTAAAGCAGATGGTAGCATATATACACAAACAGTCATAAAACATGGCATGCATCTAGGAAGAGATTAAATTCTGTTGCAGATCTTAGTCATGTTACTCTGTAATGCACTACTACAAGGTACTTTGCTGTTTGGATTACTGTAGTGAGTGGCCTAGGAAAAACCACTGCATTTCAGCTTTGAGTTTTAGATATAGTAAATCACAATAAGTTTGCAAAGAAAGGAATTCATCTCTCCACAACTATCATTTGTATATGGTAGTGTTGAATTTTTGTCATAACATGGTATAGGATTGTAAGAGTATATTCCTATGAAAGTGACTTTAAATGAAAGAGGAGAGCAATGTCTGTGCTTAACATAAGAATACTGAAGAATTACTAAAGAGACTTAGAAGTAAAAAGCCCTGGTAAAAAAACTTGTTAATAAATAGGAATACTAGGCAATTGAGCCCGTGGGTGATGAGTTTTCAACTCCGGTTACACTTGGTGATGTGAAAACAGGGCTGGGGGGCATGTGCAGCCTTTTGGCTGCATGTCATTGATGAAGGTATTAAACAGTACTGGTTTCAATATGGAGCCCTGAGGGACACCACTCATCACTGATTTCCATCTGGATATTGAGCTGTTGATCCAACCAATTTTTCATCCACTGAACAGTCCACCCATCAAATTTGTATCTCTCCAATTTAGAGAGAAGGATGTGAGCAACCATGCCAAAGGCCTTAGAGAAGTCCAGATAGATGACATCCCTTGTCTACTGATGTAGTTACTCCATTATAAAAGGCCATGATGTTGGTGAGGCAGGGCTTGCCCTTGGTGAAGCCATGCTGGCTGTCTCGAATCACCACCCTGTTCTCCTAGAAGGTATGCCTTAGCATATCTTCTAGGAGGATCTGTTCCATGATCTTCCTAGGCATGGAGGGGCTGACAGGTTGATAGTGCCCAGGGTTCTCCTTTCTACCTTTTTTAAAAATGGGTGCAATGTTTCCCTTTTTCCAGACACTGGGAACTTCACATGACTGCCACGACTTCTCTAATATCATGGAGAGTGTCTTGGCAACTACAGCAGCCAATTCACTTGGGACTCTGGGACGCATCTCATCAGGTCCCATAGACTTCTCTATGTTCAGGTTCCTGAGGTGGTCACAAACCTGATGTTCTTACAGTGGGAGGGATTTGGTCCCCCAGTCTCTGTCTAGCTGTCCATCCACTGGAGAGTTGTGGGGAGAGAGGTTGCCAGTGAAGACTGAGGCAAAAAAGTTGTTGAGAACCTCAGCCTTCTACTTGTCCGTTGTTACCAGTTTGCCAGTCTTGCTCACCAGGGGAGGGTACGCTTTCTTTGACTTTCCTTTTCTGGCTGACATACCTGTAGAGGCCCTTCTTTTTCTTTGCATCCCTTGCCAACTTCAGCTGCAGCTGTGCCTTGGCCTTCCTGACCCCATCCTTACACAACTGGGCAATGTCCCTGTACTCTTCTCAGGATACCTGTCCCTGCTTCCAATGCCTGTGCATTTCCTTCTTGCCCTTTAGTTTGACCAGCAGGTCTCAACTCAGCTGTGCCAGTCTCTTGCCTTCCTTTCCTGATTTCTTACACCTGGGGATCAAGAGCTCTTGCGCTTTGTGGAAAGCGTCCCTAAAGATCTGCCAGTTCTGTTCTGCTCCCTTGTTCCTGAGGGCAGCTTCCCAGGGGATCATATTGACTAACTCCATGAAGAGCTGGAAGTTTGCTTTCCTAAAATTCAGGGTCCTGGAAAAAAAAAGGTTTCCTATAATTCAGAGATCTGAAAAAAAAAAATCTGTAGCCCTGGTAGACCTCTGTCAATAAGATTATTCTTACACAGTGTTCAAGCCATTTTTTTTGCCTTCAGAGCTGTTGCAAGCACGTGCATATACACCCACATCCACATAAAAGTATATATATACACACACATATATATATGCAGTGTTGAAAGTAATGTAACTGACTAATTGTCACTGGATCAACAACTGAATGAGAAACATGGTTATCTTTGCAGAAAAAGTACATTTCAGTCACTGAGTAACTGGCATGGAATTAAGAGCTTTTCTCTTTAACATATGCTGGGCAACTACTGAACAGTTTGGACAGGGAAAACCTTCAGTCTTTGGAAGAAGTAACACTATTTCACATTAAATTCTAATAGAGACACATTAAAATCTTCAGCTGGGTTTTATTTGTGTGCAAACAGGCCTTTTTGAAGATGTGATGCAACAAATGTTGAAGATAGCTGTCTTCAGAGCAGCTTTAGATATTGCATCACATTTAATGGCAGCGTTATGTTTGAGATGAATGACTTAATGAGACTTAATGAATTGAATAAAGTTTTTGCTCTCTTGCGTAGCTAGTGTGAATATCCATATTCTGTGTTCTGTTGTCTCTACAATGTTTTACAGCTAGTTAACAGGACTCAGTAAGCTGCTGTCTACTTTTAGCAATGGTAGTTCCTCTGTCTAGGTTTGTACGCTAGTTACGATTTGAACGAAAGATACTGTTTTGCATAATTAATTGAATTAATTAAAGCAGGATAGCTTTGCCAAATGGTAAAAATAGCAACAAGATACGGATTTATTCTCTTCTGGCAAGAGAAAAACTAAGTTGACAAACTATAATCCAAGAATTCTGTGCTTGTTAGTGGTTTGGTTATATTTCTGTTACTTATGGATTGAACGCTCAGAGATTTTCCTGGCTTTAGCAAAGGCTCTGAACCTTGGAAGCAACTGTGGGAAAAGTAGGAAGCAACTGTGGGAAAAGTAAAAGGTAGTAACCTTTTCAATGAAGCTTCCACTGAAGTGAAAGAGGACCATAGGTTGGAAAAGGTCTGATAGTAGGAGGAAGGGAAGGAACCCTTCAAATAAGGGGTAGCAAAACCCAATAAACCAACATTATACTCAAAACCAGATATTATGTTGGTGTGGAAGAGATGGACAAAAAGTTCCTAGAAGCAGGACACCAGGAAAAATGTCACCTGTGTGAGCACTGAGTAGAGATTCAGTCCTAGAAGTATGACATTTTGGGAAGAACATTTTTGAATAGAAGTATTTGAGTTGATCAGTATTTTTTGCTGTTGTGTTTGGATTTTTTTTTTTTAAAGACTAAACTAGAACACCATCAGCTCTTATGCAAAAATAAGTGTTCCTGAAAATACTTTTGAGAAACCTTCACTTTCATGGTGTCAAACTGTATCATATTTAATATGATGTCTGTTTCCAAAAATGAGTACTCTGTAATCATAAAGGAAAGAAACAAATTAACCATAACCCTATCTGCGTTTTTTACTGGGTAACAGTATCCCAACAATTCAAATACAATTACTGTTGTTTTCCGAAGTAAGTCCCCTGAGATACAGAGCCAGAAGTTCTCTATTTTCGAAATTTGAAAAGTATATGTTTTCAGGATTTGTGCTTAATTAAAGATTTTCAGGCAGCTGAGATTCTTGCATTATTTTTCAGAGCACATATGAGTTAGTGTGGTACAGATATGATGGTTTTGTGCTGATTTTTTTAAGAAAGCTGGAAATAAAAGAAAACAAACATCTGATTATTAATTTAATTTTACACAATATATGTTTACATTTCTAACTATTCAATAGTTTGTATAAAATCAAATACAATATGCAGTATTTTTAAATAAGACACAAATGCTTATTTAACTATAGTATTACAAGATAATATGAAGCTTTATCTTAAAAATACCTTCAGCAAAATAAACTCCCATTCTGTCAATCCAAGTTAAAAAAATATGATTAGAAATATACAATTTAAAAGTAAGCAGGATGAACAGTACTGATTAGTCAAGAAATTTTAGATCTTGATAGTCTGTACATAAGTTTATGCAGGACAAAGAGTCTGCAAAGCATGAATATAAAAAGTGCAGTGCAACAAACTGGTGAAATCACATTTTTTTTTTTTTTTTTTTTTTCCATTTTAATGCATGAGTTTCTACAAATTATTATTTTTTTTTTTTTAAATCAGCAGCACTTCCTCTATTGTCATATTGGGGCAAAAAGACAAGGTCTGGGTTAACATTTGAGTTATTGATGCTGTAATGGAAGCTATCAATTTAGAACCATAGAATGGTTAGAGTTGGAAGGGACCTTAAAGATCATCAAGTTCCAACCCCCCTGCCATGGGCAGGGACACCTCCCACTACAGCAGGTTGCTCAAAGCTCCATCCAGCCTGGCTGTAAACACTTCCAGGGATGGGGCATCCATAACCCCTCTGGGCAACCTGTTCCAGTGTCTCAACACCCTCACAGTAAAGAATTTTTTCCTAGTATCTAATCTAAATCTCCCCTCTTCCAGTTTAAAACCATTACCCCTCATCCTATCACTCCACTCCCTCATAAACAGTCCCTCCCCATCTCTCCTGTAGGCCCCCTTCAGGTACTGGAAGGCTGCTATAAGGTCTCCCTGGAGCCTTCCCTTCTCCAGGCTGAACAACCCCAACTCTCTCAGCCTGTCTTCATAGGAGAGGTGCTCCAGCCCTCTGACCATTTTTGTGGCCCTCCTCTGGACCAGTTTCAACAGCTCCATGTCCTTCCTGTGCTGAGGGCTCCAGAGCTGGATGCAGTACTTCAGGTGAGGTCTCACAGGAGTGGAGTAGAGGGGCAAAAATCATCTCTCTCAACCTGCTGGCCATGCTTCTTTTGATGCAGCCAGGATGCAGTTGGCTTTCTGGGCTGCAAGTGCACATTGCCAGCTCATGATAAGGTTCTCACCCACCAACACCCTTAAGTTCTTCTCCTCAGGGCTGCTCTCAATCCATTTTCTGCCCAACCTGTATTTGTGCTTGGGATTGCCCCAATTGGGATTTGACCCAAGATACTACAGCTTTTGAGTATGCTGCATACTTTTGAATAAGAGATCAAGGGAGAATCCATCTGTCATGTATATTAAAGAAGGGAAAGAATTTCTAACTAAAACCTCCCAATTGATGACAGCAGAAATAACTTCCTTCAGCTGCTCTGTGGAACAATGGTGATGCAGCTGCCACCACATATTCCATTTTGGCAGGTAGTGCTTCACAACTCAAAAAAGATTGAGAAACGATCCCTACCCATGCCCACTCTTCATTCTTGTAATTAAGACAGCTTTGGTATGGCATAATAAAAAAGCTAGACAAAGTACTAAAAATTCAGAAGAACAAACTAAGCAATGCAATTAGATGGGACACAATGAGGTAATGAGCTAATTTTCCATGTAAGGCTGTTTGGAGAGTTCAATGACATCTATGTGTTTCTTACTAAGAAGGGGTATCCTGAAACACATTGACGCCAAACATGCAGTTTTGGTTTAGCTAGAGTTGCTATTGTGTGTTTGTGCATTTGTTTTATGCAAATTTACTTCTGATGAACATGAAAGTGCTAATGGCTCTGCTGGTTACTGTAAAAAGGCAAATTCCAATTTGGAATTTGGAAGGAGTGTGAAATAGACTGATCCTTTTTAGGTTAAAAACAAAGACACTAAAAGAGGAAGCTCAGCTGAGAGAAGGGCAAAGCCAAACACAATAAATATTACTACATCTTTCTTGCTTTGGCTCTTACCCTCTCACCTTGAAATCTGTCATCGAATTTAAAGTTAACGAGGGCTCTGTGGTTAATCAAGCTTTTATGTACTGACTTTATAGTTAAGGATGATTGGAGATAGTTGCTAAGGAGTGGATCAAAGTGAATTGTTTGAAGGAACATCTATAGCCTAATTATTTGGTCTTTGGGGGACACTTAAGACCTTAAATGAACATCTAATCAAGATCTTTCTACAAACAATGGCAATTTGGCAGTGAAAAACCAAGTCCAGGCGCTCTTAACTGAACTGTCTTCGTTATAATACTAAAACACACACAGAGATGTCAAAAAGACCCAGGTGAAAACCCTTCCTCCATGCAGGCAAAGTGACTGAAGAGAATGACACAGCAGATACTATAATTGTATATAAATTACTAACCAGTCATTGTAACTGGGCATGTACTACCTTGTGACTTTTGTTTATAAATATAACAAGGAAACCAGCATGGGGTATGCTTGATTTGTGGAAATCCACCGAGCACCCAGGCCTGAATAAAAAGCAGTATCTCCCCTGTGTGTCAGAACTGGTTCATTGGACACCGGACAACGAATGTGCTTTTTGGACAACAACCTCACTAGTTGCATCCCTTCTGCTTCCAAGATAAGAATTTTCTTCAAAAATAAACACAGATTCGTATTTGCACAATAGACCTACTATTGTGGTTACCTGTACTTCAGCTTTTGGGCAAGTGGCTTAAACAAAAAACAAAACCAAAAGAAGACAGGAAATTTTAATCACTGTATCAGGATGAATTCTGTCCCTCTTTTAGATGCTTTTTCACCTAGAAAAAAATGGTGGTGAGGGTGAAGGTTAAGAGGAAAACAAAAAGTATTTGGGGTCTGAGCCTCAATAGTCCTTTATTTTGCACCATACAAGCCTCTTCTATTTTCTTTGTATTCATATTTGCAAATTTTGACAATCCAAACTCATGGATGCTAACTGTAAGCTTACACTTCACATCCTACTGCCCATCCGAATCATGATGCTCTTGCCAGAAAGTGTTTTCAGGCTAATGTGTGGTTATCCATACTGGCATTCAAAAATCACCAGCCTAACAGAAAGCTTAATTTTAATTTAAAAGGATGTAGATTGAAACAAGTCACTGAACCTTCCCATTTACATTCATAAAAAGAAAATTCTCCCATCCTTGCAGAAGTAATCTGTATCTTTAAAGACTTCAGTCATTCCATTGCTAACATTTCAGATCTCTCAAGTTCTTCTACTTTCTACTGTAAGAGTCACTAAATCAACAGATAACTATCATATTTAAGGCTATGTGGTAACAGTCCTCATCTGAAAGGTATGCAGCTATAAACTTCAGTTGGCAGAGAAGGGTACATCACTGCAAAGTCAGCTTTGAGATTTCATAATGTGAAAAGCGGTGGGGAAAAAATGCTTTGTAGTAGATGAAAATTTCAGATCTCAGATTCCTCTAAAAATTACACTGCTTTTTACAGAGGTAAGCTGTAGTTTTTAAAGTGCTAATTAGATGTTAAAAGCTATACCCACCCCTGGGTTCCACTACTAATCTCAGCGAACAGCAACCTTATTTTCCCTTTTTTGTGTGCTGCACTCATTAAATGTCTCAAAGCTAAAAAACAGTGACACCCACATGTTAAGTGTACTGATAAGACCCGGGAAAAAATCCAGCCTTTTAGATATGTTAATCTAAAGTTACCTAAAAGACCTGAAGATAAGAGAAGAAACAGTAATGATATTTCAATATGACAACACTGCTTTAAATGGTACGCTGTTTTTCCTCCCCTTTAAAATCATACCAGGTTTAAAGCACTTACAACTAGTTAAAAGAGCCATTGTCTGTGAACAACTGAAAACCTATTACTATCAGAAACAATTACTTATAGTTAGCTTTTTCAAAATAATCAAACCACACAACCTTTGAAAATAAAGCACTCTTTGGTGGACAATATTTACTTTGTGTACTCAATATGCAGCTTCATAAAAAACTTCATACAAAATAATAAAGAATAACCAATTAACACAGGAGAGTATCAATACTATAGGAAAAATGCTTTTGTGGTTGATTTTCAGTCTCAAGTGGGGACTTGAGACCAGTCTGAATGAACAACACAGATTTGTATACTTAAAAGCTCCCACAATCTTTTCATTTCTGGTGGTCAGCAACTAAATGATTGCCATCACAATTTATACACATGCATCATACATACTAGCAAACCCTCTTTATAATAGAGAGCATAATTTTTTATGCCTGAGTCTAAATGTACACAGATTTTGTTGGTTTTGTTTGGGGAAGTGTTAGCACATTAGGAAAATGTCTACCAAGTATGTTGACATTCATTTTATTCTACAAGTAGGGAAGAGATTCTTCTGTTTCACTTTTACTGAAGAATGGAGCCATAGTAATCTTCCTTGAATAGCATCAAGTTCCCTCTAGAGGTCACATCCCCTTCACTCCTGAATATCCTCTTTAACGCTGGTTGCTTATCTGAAATTTAACGCAATACTGTTCTAGTCCTTGAGACGGACTGGCTGCTGAAACAAAACATATTTGAGGAAGAAAGTTAAATATGTACTCAATGTATTTCAAGGAAACATTTCTGGCAAGGTAAAATGAGCAAACAATACTTCAAAGAAAGAAACAGAAGATAAAAGTCACTGCATTTAAAAACATAGCAATACTGGTTGTAGAGAAAGCATACGCAGGTCTGATCACAGACAGTATGAAGAAAGGAGGCATTCCATACAGAAAAGCAACAGAGGATTGAAAGTACCATAATTTCATTAAGGGCATTTGCTGTAAAGCATTCCTTTTCTTTCTCTCTCTCTGAGGTATCAGACTGTAGGAAAAGTAGAAAGAATAGTAAAGAAACATTATTTTTTTTAAAGCTATATTTAGATCACATATAGATAAGCTCCGAAATGCTGCAGGTAGTTATCAGTGTTTGAACAAGGGTGCAGAAGGCTGCTTTACAAGTCCCAGCAAAGCAAAAGCATATGATTTTTGAAGCATATTCCTCTTCGTTAGTTTTTGTGATATACCTTTTGGTTTAAAAGCAGTAAAGGAATCTATACAATACATTTTTCATACATTTCCTCACATACTCCCAATTATTATTATGTAATAAACTTGAGCTGCATTCCCTTAAGCACCTTGACCTACCAAAATTCTTTCACCTCTCAGGATTTAATTTCTAATTAATTATTTACTATATACATAATCCTAATTCTGTGATGTGTGGTAACACGGAAAAGACTGTTGCGTTTCAGTCTTACTATAATTCAGTATGTATGTGTATGTGGATGCACCTTGTTAAAATATAAAGATGAACTTCTTGGTAAGTGGCAAATTTACAAGGACATCTTAGGTGTAGAAATAAAGGCATCCACAGAAAAACACTGTGGATAATGCTCTAGTAATGTGATTTCCTGCAGTTCAACAACAGTGCCATTTCAATCACAAGATATAACGTGTTATGTCCACCAGTACTGGTCTTTCATAGATGGCAGCTGACATCTAGAGATGTTCTGCAAAGGAAATTCAGCGAATGTTGTGAACAGGATTGAAATTACCTAAATTCTCTTTGCAAAGCCAGAACAGAGTGTTTTAGCTGTAAGTGGCTGTTTTGGCTGAAAAATCATTCCGGTGGCATTCCATGATAGTATGCCCAACAGTCTGAAGGACGAAATGGCAAATGAATTACCCAGCTCTGCAGATTATATTGTGTTAGGATGGTCACAAATTTGATTCATCTACAGTAAGAATTGACTAAAACAACATAAAGCATCAACAAATGATATTAATGTAAAAATACTGCAAGATGTTTGTGTTGGACCAGAAGACAGAAATGACAAGAAAATGAAAGAATAAGGGTACACAGTAACATTGGAAGTTCAAAGAAGGCAACAAGGTCTTGACAAACACAGATGTTGGTTAGGGCATGATCCCAATTGTGGAATAATAATTATTCTCCTCTACTCTGCAATCTACTTGATCTTGAATAGGTGAATCAATTTGAGCACTATGAGGTAATGCAAACTGCACAGACTTAAAGAAATTAAATACACTTAGATGAAAAAAAAAAAAGGGATGCTCAAAAAATAAATGAGTGAGGGTTTGCCAAATGCTACAGGAAAAATAAAAGGACACCTACAAGATTAACAACAAAGTACTGCATTCTAATTCCATGAAATTGCACAGTCAGACTGAAGTAACCCTCTAGAGGGACCAGCACCCAATTAGCCCTCTCAGATGACAAGGTATTTAAGAACTCCAGAACTGCAACATAACTATTTAGGACAAATTTGATTATGGGATCCAAGCATAAAGTCACTGAAATATTTTGACCTCAAAAGTCATTAGAAAATAACCTGTATGTGGAATGAAATATTTGGGGTAGAAGTTTTAGAAAATCCATTAAAATATAAGTACTTTATGAAGTTTGAAGTCAATCTGCTCTTTGGTCCACACAGTCATAAATCTGGCAATACACCTAAAGGATTTCTTTCAAAATAACTGAAATCTTCTATGAACTCTATTTTAGGGATGTTGATTCCTACCTACCTAAGGATAGATATTCTCATCTCACACAACACAAAGGTCAACTTGGGGGTGTGTTTTCCAGAAACTGAAAATCTCTGTTCAATTATGCATGTGCATGTATAGCTACCAAGAGTTTCAAGGAGCTTAAAACTGGGAGAGGCGTGAAGAATAAAAACAGCAGGCAGAATTCCATCAGTCTGTTTGGACCCAAACTGACATGGTGAAAATGATGCAAAATGGAGGAAAAACCCAACCAACCAAACACCAAAACCTTGAGAAATACTTCAGATTTTTAGTAAAATCTGCATTCCAGGAAAAAGTGATTATTTTTTAACATACTGTTATGTGAACTAAAACATATAGCCATGTAGCCACTGCTAAAAATTCTCTGACTAGAATTTACTGCAGTCTACTATTAATGACTATTTCTGTTGCCTGACAGAGTGAATTTTTTGTATTTCTGTTACCTTCAAGGGGGAAGAAAAGCTCTGTGGGGAAAAAGCTGCACAAGAACATGGAATTTTCAGCAATATTTATAAATCAAGCTCAATAACTACTAATGTTATTTGCCACCTTTTACTCTCCTCAACAAAATAAGTCTCTTCGGCACCTGACAGACCCATTCAAAAGGTTTTCACTATAAGCACAAGACAAATTCTGGTCATTTTTAAGCACTGGGAATTGCTTGGAAATTATATTAAGCCAGACTCCCAGGCTCATCTTTGATAATGACCTGGAGAGCTGCCACAGCTGCACACACAAAGAAATATACTAGTAGTGTGGCCATGTGCTTCTGGGCCAAAAGGCAATTTCAGTCTTCTATAAATCCATCTGAATTTAAAATTTCATTAAGCTTTACCAAACACGTTGAGTTCAGATTATCAGTCATACTCTCAGCACAAAATCTCATAACAGCATACACATGCATTTTATCCACTTCACCTCTCCACTACTACTGCATTTTAGTTATCCACCAAATTCCTCTTAGTTTTGACTTCATGTACTGACTGATAATTGACTTAATACTGTGAACAACTTTTCCACTTCTTACTTAGGTTTGGTAAAGAAAGGCGCTTTTTTGTCACCAAAATCCCTTACTTTCAGTAATTCTGACCCACATTAGGAATTACAATATAAAATTCTCAAACTTGAAAGACCAAGCAACATGAACAAATGACTTAAGATTTAAGGTTCCAGATATTCTCAGTACATGACATAAACCATAAAATCGTTTCTCATTTCCCATTGCTTGGAGGAGAAGTTGAACTGTGGCAAAAGCTCCTGTCAGCAATGGATATGCCAGCTGAATGTATATCCTAGAGAACAGTTACTGGATCTGTAAAGAGGGTAACTCTCACCTTTTTAAACTGTTTTTTCTTGCAGCAGACCTGGTAGTTCTTTTAGTAATGTCTGTACTGTCAGAAATGCTAGGTTCAGAGGTTTTATTTTTCTGAACACTGGACTGCAGAATTACTCTGAAAAGAGCAGGAAAAAAAGAAAGATTATATAACCTGAAAGTTTCTAGGAGAACTGAAAAGAGGTTGCAGCTGAGCTAACAAGTATCAGCTGGCTTTTCACAACTCATTCTGAAAAGCAAATTGTTCTGCCTGAAGCACATCCTTCTCCTTATAACATCTTTGTTTTAATTATGGTAATGCAAGTTGTTTTATTAGGGGCATAGCAGCTCGGTTTGTTGTTTGGTTTTCGTTTCTTTGCTTTCAATGAATGGATTAAATTAATGGTTTTGAATTTCCTGCTAGGTTTTTGGAAGATGAAAAGCTAAGAAATTGTATTTTAAATTAATGCAACAAAACAAAAAAAAAGATAAAATATGAAGTATGCAACAAAAACATACATTATTTTCCAGACTGACACGGAAAGGAATTCAGAAACAAACCCAAGTAATTCAATTTGTGAGGGTCAAAGTCTAAATCTCCTGCAATTAACTGTGAGATATTCCCTTCAAATACAGTAGGAAAATCATTGCATACGTTGGCATTTTGTGCTTACAAGGAATTACTACACCACACTGAAAACTCAGCTTTACATGCTGGTTGTGCTTAACCGCTTCTCTGGAAGACTCTAGAGTGATATATTGACTATCTCCTAAACACGTAGATAAATCCTACTGTTGCTTACATCAATAACAATAGAATTCCAGATTGTGAAATGCAAACTATTTCTAGCCACGAGACAACTGGTTCATAGGGAAACCATGTCTTCTGTATTCCTAAATACTTGTAGTGAAATTATGATACTATGGAGATAAAAAGTGGCAACTGGCCAATGGAGTCCACAGATATCTATTCAGTGCATCATTTTACTTGTCTGTTCCCCAGTCATTGCATCTGTGCAAGTTTCCAACTATAAAACTATGCATCATTTTAGATATTCAGGCTAAGAGTAAATTACTGTCTTCCCCCTCCATTGACTGGAAATCAAAACCTTCATTAAGTTGTATAAACTGCAGTCCGGATGATTAATACTCTGAAGAAACTGTTTTCAAGGAATCCTAGATATGAACATGAAATGTAACTTTTGGAGCAAAAGTGGACAGAAAAACATATGAGAAAATATAAGTATTTTCATATATAACATATTCACCAAAAACAGAAATAGAAAAAAAATTCTATACTTTCACTGTTTTATATGGGTTTGATAACAGAATTAGGATATGCTTTGGAGATTACACAATTTCATCTAAAATAAATTCTGTACAGCAGTAAAACTGATCAGCACCCTTATTTACCACATACTTCTAGATTGTTTACCAAACAGATGACTACAGAACCACAAAGTTCCAGTATTTCAAATTTCTAATTGAACAAATCTCTGTGAACATTTCAGACTTGCAAATTCTCATCACTTCATTCGCAAAAGTCCAAACCAAAGAGTCTTCTCTTCCTCTGAGATAAGATACAAGATTGTAATGGCAAGTACTATCAAAATGCAAAGCAAATTGTACTGTGAACACAACACATCCAAAGTCGCTTTTTTGAGGAATCAGTTATTCAAGAGGCTGAAAACAGAAACTAGATACCTTCAACATCATATCATGCTTCTGTAGACAACACAAATTCTTCTAATAGAAACTTGTTCTCCTTGCATGCCCAAACTGAAAAGGTTCAAAACCTAGAAGTTCACTTTATAATTTCTATTGTGTTCTAGTATTAAAACTTAAAATTCTCTTTTCAGTGCCACAGTTGTCATACAGCATAAACACATCTGGGCTACTGCACTTTCAACTAAGCTCCAAAAATGACACCAGTGGTGAAAAAAAGACCTGTATTGTACCTTTTATCTGTGTGATTAGCAATTTCCAGGACTGAATTGAAAGTACAAAACTGGCTTAACCTCATAACATTTAGTCACTGAAATGTAAGCATGACCAAATCGTGGCACATGCTGGTTTATTAGTGCTCATGCAGACAGAAATATGGAAAAATCATGTTTTCTCCTTATATATATACATCCAGTGTCTCTCTGCAGGAAATGTATAGAATGTACATATAAAGAAAGCAAGTTATTTGAAAGTTATCTAGCGGTTATAATCTTTCTCTTATAGGTGCCCATTCTTTCCAGACATCAAAAGTTCAGAAAACAGGTCAGTATACATGGCTTAGACTTGTATACTTAGCTAGTATGAATGGAAACACCGTGAAGGGTTAAGATATCATCTTGCACAAACACTTCATCTTTATAACGTATCATAGGTAAGTCCTTACATCCCACAGAATTTCATTTTATCAGTTCAAAACAAACAAACAAAAAAGAGGCTTTAAATGGGAATGTGACTCACAAAAAATAGTCACTACATATAATTGCACCTTAAAACCAATCCAATCACAACATCATCCTCTTAAAACTGCTGTATCTACCAAAGGGTGGGGAGAAAAGGACCTGGCTTATGGGTGATCAGAGCCAGCTCTGAGCATGGTAGAACATATAATACCATCTGCTCTTCAGTAGATATGTAATTTTTACATCTCAGCAATATACAACTTCACACTGCTACCCAGGAATAAAGATTATTTGAAATCCCTGTGAACAAAATGTTTGCTGAATGAACAGATAACGTTTAAATCAGACTAAAATTCTAGACTTCCAAGGCTGATAGCATCTCAAGGAAAACAGACAAGGTTCCATTTACACAATCATCTGACATGGTGTTACAACTAAACACCCGGAGCTGCCTTTGGGCCCAACAACTGTCATCTTAGGAGCAGTAACAGTGCTAGCAGAACTTTTATTAGAATGCTACTGCATGCATGTTTAAGGTAAGAGAAGGAACTATCTTCAATGTATGGAATTTTGATTTAACACAATTAGGCTAGCAGCCTCACTTGATAGCAGGTGTAATTGATAGGTTTTATAATGAGGCCACAGTATAGAGGAAATCCTCTCAAAATCTCAGCACCAAAATATAAAATCCCAAACTACATTGGAGAAGGGTAAGATCCTCAGGACACCTACCTTAATGCTTTGTAACTGTTCATGTAAAATAGCATGTTATGTTGTACGTGACAACAACCAACTTCCAGAAAAACCAGCAGAAGGAGCATCCGATGTATGCCAAGGTTTTTCAACTCAATTAAATATGATGTTTTTTCTTTTTAAGAAAAAGCAGAATGTTTCCTGAACACAGGGTACACGATGCTGTAGGCTACTAAAACTGGTAATCTGTATATCATAAGAATTTTTCATCTTCAATTAATCTGTAATGGACTCATCACTTGGCAGTTTTGAACCTAGTATAATCCCCAAACACCACACTAGTTTATATACTACTTTCTTATTCAAGCTAATACATTGGCCTTTAAACAAATCAAAACCTGCTTAAATGGAACAGTGTTTGGGGTCAGTAGCACCATCTTTTCAATAGTTCACAACTTTTTTTCACCATTTAGGTACACCATCAGGACACAAAAGCCCAAATCCCACAACCCAAGACAAAATCCAAAAAACTTGAAATGCCAGCAAGGAGAGAAATCAATCCTCATAACGAGCTTTTTTAAAAGAAAAATGATTACATTATCCTAAGAAGGGATGAGGGGAAGAGAGGTTACACAGGAGTATGTCTCCTCTGACCTGCGGTGGGCATTTTATTCTTGCCAAGGCTATCCGTTTTATAAGGTCTGTCAAATGCAATATTGCTTTCTCCTTCACCACCTCAGGTTTTTTAGGAAAACAGGCCAGAGATCTCTACCACTGTTTCAAGTCATTGATAGGCAACAAGTGACTGATACTTTTCAGTCTACAGGGCTCCAGCCAAAAGGACTGCCAGGCTAGCCCAGAGAAATTAATGATACTGATTAATCATTTGATCTCTTAAAGCACAAGGGACACTAGCTGCATAATGGAGAGAATGTTAGTCTAACTTTTAAGGGAAGCTTAAGTGTTTTCTCCGACATAAACCAACACTGCGTGATTGTCAATCCTGGATACGAGGCAGCAGCACCAGTAACCCAATTGTTTGCATCATGACACATTTACCACATCAAACAGTCTTTTCCCTTTTCCTCTAGCAAGGGAGTTTTTAGACAGAACACAGAAACTGTAAGAGAAAAAAAAGGATGGTAATTGAGTGAAACTGATCAGTTTCCTGTACAGGAAAACAAAGGACAGATTTTTTTCTTTTTTTTTACCCAGTGTTTTAAGTTTAGCTTTTTACACTGTGTTTAGAAATCTGAGGCCTGACTTCTGGAAAACATGGGACAAGAAATTCTGCTACATTCAGTGTAAAACTTTGACAACAAGCCTCTCATTTGAACTATTTGCTTAGACAAAGTTAGGTACCAATGAAAAAAAAAACCAGCTAAAGTGACCTTTAGTTCAGCTTTGGTTTGGTTGTTTTGTTTTTTTTTCTCCAAAAGAATAGATTAAGATGACCACAGCTAGGGCTAATAGGGTAACTGAATTGTTCACAAGTCCCCCAGTTCTCATTATTTAGTTATTAGGTCATTTACTTTAGCAGAAGAGTTCCATGCTTTTTGTAAGTGTGGACAAAAAGTTGCAAGGCTCAAGGTAACAAAGACAGAATCTCCTAGGCTTAATGCTCTGCCAGGAGAGAATGCCTTTTCTTACTTAGTACGCTGGTGTAAAACACTTTTTCTGACCTATTCTAGTTTCCTGGCAGCTCCACGTGCTGCTGAAGTTTTTTTTTGGCCAAAAGATGGAAGTTGCCATTTGATGAAAACATTGCACTTTTTAAGTGGAAGCAAGGCACAGCAGTCACTGCAGCCACTCTGACAAAAGCAGTGTGGAGAAAGAGTGGAAACTGTACTCAGGGACCTAATATGCTTTTAATGCTTTACTCAGCTCCTGAATTCAAGTAACAGAAAAAAGAGATTTAAGTAGTCTCCTAAAGCTCTATAAAAAAATAATTGAAAACAAAAGAAGATGAAGCTAGACTGGCTGGGTAAACAAGTGACCCTTGATCTAATACTGTAACCTGCCTCATCTTCTGTTATGTTAAAAAGGAAAAAAGAAGTCCCATCTAACTGCCTCTTAATGGCACATAATACTATAACCTCTTAGTAAAAACAAAGACTTACTGACATTTCTAACAAATTCTAATTCCTGGCATTTCATATGAGTAAAACCATCCTTTGGGAAACTAAGCTTCTTCACAAATTCATTAATTTCAAAATAAAACTGGCACTAACATCTTAATTTGCAACACGCAAAAAATAGGATCATATTTTAAAGCAGTACTTTTTCCATTTTACAAACATAGTTTTGCTTATATAGTTTTGCTTATCTGCAGGAGCATGCAGAGAAGAAAGACTTTAAAATTAGAAATTATCCTAATTATAAAAGCTTTGCACTTTTTTGTATTGCAAGCCAGCCATAAAAATCACTCAATTATTCCAAACAATATATACAAAAATACAACAAAACCAGAGCAGTGAAATTTACTCTTGCAACAAAGCTGGTAAGAAACATGACATGAAAACATGCATTTATGAGATACTAGACAGAAAGCGTGAGGTATTGTAGAGAAATGGAATGGGACACTTACACAGTGGCTCTCTCTCAGGGGGTCCTGATGGTTACTATGTTCTTAAACCATCTAGACAGAATAGCAGGCTGGGCAGAAGGGAGCCACATACAATCCACCAGATGACAATGCTACACAATGTAGACACCAGCATAGCTAGGAGCCATCTAAAAAAGGGGTTGGAGGGGGAGGAAAAGATGAACAAAAATTCAAAAGCAAAAGCTATTGGTGCATTTTAGCTTGTTTCAAGTTCTTCAAACGCATATTGCTCTATAACTTTTGCCAAGCATTTTCTTACTTTCTATGACTGTAACAATCCATGCAATGATAAATTGCCAAATGTACTATCCATGTGTTGCTGGAATCAAAGCAAATTTTCTGAAATCCTCACTATAGTCATCTATTCCAAAGAAAGTTTACATTACTCTCTTGAAAATAAGTGTATGCTGGGGCAGTACATCTCTGACCACTTGCTGTCATCTCTTCCGCAATTTGATCAGCCTGTACTCATACATCCTACTTGACAATCATGTATTTTAACGCTAAAACAGTAGATCAGATCAGTTTGTAGGAACAATTTATGTACAGATGCAGATGATCGGGTATACTACCTTCCTGTGTTCAAAGTAGCAAAAGCTAATTCATAATCCTTTGCCAAAGGTGCAGAACATTGCTAGAAGTATCCATTCATCAAAGCATACAGAGTTTCTACAACCAAATTCAATAAACATTAACAAACGCTATACACAAATCCCTTGCAACTTAAATGTAAGAAATGTCTCTAGCTCTCAAAGACTGTAATTGTCCCAGCTTCTGGTGCTCTTATTTTGCCTTTTTTTGTTTCTTTTCTGTGAAATAAAACTCCATAGAGGATTCTGAAGCTTCTTTCTGTTTGCTTAGATAAAATGAAATAATTTCGCTGCAAGATTAATTGTTTTTAACAGTATGAACTAAAAGGGAAGAAGTCTGACACCTCTTCTAGTAAGGAAGACTTCTGACTCTGGTAAGGCAGCTAAATATTCCTAGTGATATTTTCATTTAACAATAGCAGCACAAAGAATGTAAAAAGCTATACATTAATTTTTCACCAAATTATTTCAAGCTGCAAACCATACAAGTAACTCAGGGGAACAGGAGGAGGGAAATTCCAACTCCCTCTGTGACTATGCACACTATAAAAAACAACTATAAGCTCTAGATCTTTAATGCTACAGAAGGACAAGCTAACTAGTTTTGATTAGAGCAGTCGTTGCAGAATGCTTCATGAATGGAGTAATATTTTAATAGTTGATAAGCTTTCTGCATATTAAGACAATGGCTTTGAATAGATTATCATACAGACTACATTCATTCTACGGAACATACAATAAACAAGACCTTTCACAACCTTTATTACATGACTTAAAGTACCTTTTATGAAAAAATATTATGAAATGGAAACTAAGGCTCTATGTGCCTTAGAAATTAACATGCAAGGTAGCCGTTTCTGTACTGTCCTATTTGAGTTAACTGAGGTGATGTGTTTTGGGTTTTTTTTAATGTCAACTGGGTACAGGCTTTGTTCTGAATCTGTTGTTTCTTATATGATTGCGTGTGTAAATGATGAGCATGAACAAAAGAGAATCTTTAAAACAAAAGCACAATTCATACATAGCAATGTGTGACAGTTTCAAAAGACATGTTCCTTTACACTCAGCACATTCTTACTACATACCTGTCACTTTTTCAAAAAGACTGATGACACTGTTTGGTCTTTAAAAAAACAAAACAAAAGAAAAAAAGAAAAAGAAAAGGCCAGCAGCTAGCAGCATCATCCCCTACAGAAAGCACAATAAAAGCCAAGTTGCCTTTGGTCTGTGACTCTGGTGCTGTGTTATTTGCAAAAATCTGACAGCTAGGGGTCACCATGTCTCTCCTAGCAACCAAATGAGATCCAGATATGTCTTGCAAGTCCTGCATTCTCTTGTAGTTTCTTTTAAGGGCAAACAGAAAGTTTTTCTACCTACAGCTTCTACAAGCTACAACAGATGCAATCGCTATTATAAACTTTCTTTTACAGGTGGTGTTCCAGTACCTGTCTAAAATAAAGGTTCCCTGAGGATAAATGGACTTGTTTTGAATTTATTTACTGAAATAGTGCTACTCCCCGCCTTCCAGATCTACCAGTTGTTATCCCAAAGCCCATAGGATTTAGGGAAATTTCCTCTCCAAGGAAGAGGAAGTGAAAGGAAGCTAAAGATTCTTCTTTCAACTCTTCATAGATAGCTGACTTTACTTCAAAAATGCATACTTTATTTCAGCCAATCAAACACCACCATACAGAGTCATACTCTTCCATTTTTATACTACCAGAGGAAGGACAAGGGAATGTTTGTGATTAAACTAAAAGTAAAGCATTCAGAAATACTATGGGAGCTTGTAAAGTGCAGACTACTGGAATCTGAAACAATGCAGGAAACTAGAAACTGAGTGATGTAGCTCTTTAACGAACTTCTCCTGCCTCCTTTGCACTCACCAAGCCTTCAGAGAAATGGTGAATCTTATGCTTGTTTTAAATGAGTAAAAGCAGCCTTGGCAATAAACTCTTGGAGGCAAAGGGAAGTATGCTTAAAGAAAAGGATAAAAGTATTTCTTGCATTTGTACATTCAGGAACTCACTTACGTTAACAGTGATGCAGTTGAAGCTTTTGCCTGTCTTCTACTTTTCAGAGCACGAAGTTTATCACCTTGTGTTACACACTTTGTTTCATCTTCATCACTGTACTGGATAAGTGCAGGCAGGGAAGGGATAAATCAAGATTAAAACATAGACACTTAGACATTTAAAAATTAACCTTATCTTAAATCTTAAAGTTAGAAATATCCCAGCAGGAAAGTTTGTCAGCGTAAAATCAAAGGAAATTCACTTGCATAAATGCAATTCTGCTTTTTCCAGTTTCCTGTTTGCTGCTTTTAAATCTGTAAATCATTAAGTGGTCTCATGAATTACATGCATCAGAATGTTGTCTACCTTTAAAACAGTTGAAACCTATTATCAAGTCTTTGCTCAGGTACAATTTTCACTCAAGTACAGCATTTTCCTCCTTCACTTGCCTTCTTAAAACAGCAGTACTGTTTTTTTTAAAAGGTAGCATCAAAAGGTATTATAGAAATTGCAGTTACTTAGAAACTAAAAAGAGCAAAAAACCTTTCATCTCTTCCCTCTAAACAGATACAATGAAGTAATAGACAATCCAAAACAAAATCACAGTGTTTTTGATTGCAAATTTTAAATACTTTTTTTGTTCTAATATCTACCTAATTATTAAAGTATAAGGATGCTCCTACTTCACCTGTGTACTGCACTTCATTTTTCATACTTGCTGTCCATAACTTCCCCCCCCATATCCCTTGATACAAAAAGTGCAAACAGAAAACAGTTTGATTAACATAGTTTTACTGTACCCACAGGTTTCTTCAGAACCTGAGAGATTCTCAACAGCAGTAACAATTTTTAGAAGAGCACTAAGTTCAGATGGTTACCAGTTCAATGTCCTTTTCGCTCATTCTCCTGTTCCTTGTATCGTTAATTGAAATATCATCTACTCCTGAGAGAATTCGTGTTACAGCAATTTTACGGTTTCCTTTCAACTTTGCATGGAAAATATCTCCTTCTGTCCAAAGTTCTGCCTGTTTGCTATCATAACATGGAAAAAAAAGCCCAAACCACAACAAATTAGCACTAAAGATTATTAAATGCACAATAAGAAAAGAAGAAAAAAGACATCTAGCTCTATTTTTGGAATCATTTATAGTTAATCTACTTACTCCATCAGGAAGTGTTGTTGTGGTCCAATCACTGAACCAGGTCTATTTATTCTAATCCAGGCAATAGTTTCAGCAGCTGTCATCCGATAATGCTTCATAATATAACAGGCAATAAGTGTGCCAGTTCGTCCAAGACCAGCTGTGTAAGATAAAAAAATGGCTTCTTTTATATACCCATCTTCATCTGGAATCTGCTGTAGCTACAGATGTTGTTACTTGGACAAATAGTACTTGCCGAGTTTATTAAACAAGACTGTTACTGATCAAACTTGCTAAGTGCAATCCACTTTTTGAATTTTTTTTCCATACACAAGGTTGCTAACACATTCATATGTTTTTTTTGAGTGAGGTAACCTTCCAAAGCCATCGACTTTACAAATATCTTTAAGTTTATCTATCTTTATTTACTTATCTATCTATGAATATGTATAAGAATGTTTTTATGCATGGGATAAAACATCTGGCTTTTTTCCAAAACTCTCAAAGCACCTCTTCCAAATCAATCATACATTGCCCAGAAACCAGTTGTTCTTCCAATCCCTCCTCTAACTAATCTGTTAATTTAGTTGCCGAGAAAAAGACAAATTTTGCAAAAAGCAAGTCTGGGTACTAGCTGACTCACGCAAAAAGTACTCCAGAATGAGGAACAACCTTCTTTGCAAAGGCCCTCAAAACAGTTCTATTTACCTTGGGAAACATGAGAAGCAAAGGAGGACAGCTCCAGCTAAGCAACTTCTCTCCTCAATCACTTGCTATAAATGCCAAACCACACACCACCTTCTCTCATTTAACAAGAGACTAATCAACACCAGTGTAAAATCTTCAGTACAGCCCAAGAGGTAAGACAACCGGCACAACACTTCCATGCCTTGATGAGCTTTAAGAACAGGCTACAGCATTTTATTCTTTTCTCAAGAGTAAGAGCAGGTTGAGGAACATAAAATAGTCTAGACACTATTAGTATGATAGATACCAAAGAACATCTTAATTTGAAAGAAAACAAAGCCTTGTACCCTTGACATTCAGTACTCAGTCATAATCAATTAAGCAATATGCCTGAATTTATCAGCTCAGTGGAGTGTAAGAGTATGCATTTGCTTCCCAGCAGTCAAGATGATGTTTTACCGATTCTTCAACTTCACAGTATAACCCTGTTAAACACACAGCAAATGGATGGCAGATCCAGGAACAAAAATGCAGTCTTTGCAGGTCCCAGGCAAATGAGTTAAGAAAGGCCATTCTCCTTCAATCACAGCATTATCAGGAATGCTAGTGAGGCAAAGTTTGTGTCTGATAGACTATTAAAGATGGTGTTGAAAGTGAAACATAGTTCCTCTAGAACCACAGAAAATTCTGTCTTTATAGTAGCTGCATTGGGCATGCTCTGATAATCTTTTCCTTGGCAGACCAGCTCTGGAGGAATAGATATTCACAGCATGCCCAATGTAGCTTGCATAAAGGATTTCTGAGAGATTAAGATTTCTGTAGTTCTGGAAGAACACTCATACTTCATGAGGAATCTCCTCAAAAAGCTGCATTGATATTTTCAGAAGTTTATGACTTGGTATATTTAACCATGTATTTTCAGAAAGACCTATAAACCTTGCCAGGAATTCAAATTCCTGCTCAAAACCATCCTGTGACAGTGCTAACACTTTCCAGCAGAAAGCTGTTAGTACTAGCAAGCTCACTTTCCTCAACCTCATTCTTGCAAACAGCTGGGAAGATTTTTCTGGATACTTAAAAATTTAGAAGATGAAGTGCAGAACAGAAGCATAGAAAGAATACGTATGGAAAAGCTGCAGTTTAGCAGAAAAGTTAATAAGTAAATATAATATAAACATAATGGAATTATAATGCAAAATACCTCAGGAACTGTAACTATAAGCATCACTTGTAATATAAATTGTTTTTACACTATACCTTTGCAGTGAACGGCTATAACACCTTCAGCATTTTCACAAATATTTAGAAATGTTTTAACTATAGTATCACTAGGTGTGCTTCCATCAGCAAAGAAGAGGTCAAAATGCTCAAATCCGGCATCTGTAAATCGTTTGGCATCATACAGTTTTTTGTTGAGGCGTATTATAGTGGTGACCTTATGTTTCCTGAAGTACGGGAAATAAGCCTCTGGAGCATGGTGGGGATAGCCTATTTGAAAAAAAGAAAGGAAAAACAAAGGAAGAGGGTAAGGCTCAAACTGAAGAAATAAACAAAGACTCAAAAACAAGAGATGAAAAAAACTTCAAAACAGAATTCGTGTTCAACATAAAGAAATAGACTAACCGAAAATGGAATTTTAACATAATCACCTAGGTCAGGTACAATCAAACCAAGCATTAAAATTTTACTGCCAGGGTTCTTACAAAAGAAAAAGAGCCAAGGAAAAAACACACTGTTTGAGGAACAATTTTTAAAGCTTGTTCTTACAGATAACAATCAACTAAGAAAGCAGTGGGCTTGTGTCCCCCACCTCCTCTTTTAAGCATACCATTTTCAATTTTACTTCTTGAATGAGGTCCACTGAAGGCAATGAATTTGTTTGGTATTATCCAGTTAAAATCTCCATTTTCTGCTCTCTGTCAAGAGAAAATGCTTGGTTTATCATTATCCCTGTATTTTCAGGCTTTTCCTTATTGTTTCAAAATACATGCTAGATAGAAGTGATGTACAATTTTTGCCAAAGGAAGTTATGTTAGTCGCCTGCTTTCTTTTCCATCGGGAGGATGCCAGATGCTCTCAAACTCACTTTTCTTGACTGTGTTCTCCTCTTTCTAAATCAGTTTTAGAACAACACAACCAATGCCCTTCAAACGAAGGGCAGCTTCCAGCTTTTAATTTTTTATAGGTTTCTAAATTATGACCTTGGCCTTATGTCTGTTCCCAATTTAAATCATGGTTTTTTAGACTTTAAGAACACAATTTTCTTTTTACAGATAACTGGCAGCTTTACATTTCTGAGACTGCATATAGTCAAGAGTTGCAGTCCTTCATTGTCACATCCGTTTCCCAAACCCTGAAGTGAATTTTATAGGCTTGGGAGTTTCCCAGTCCTCTTTCCTTCTTTACCTCCAAAAGTGTTATTATACCTTTGACATGTATTCACAGATAAATACTTTAATTGCTCTCCAGAATTCAGTCAGACTTGTATGCCCTTGAAGTTTCTCATGAGGACCATTCAAGAATATGCAGTGCCTGTAAAAGTGGCCAAATTGCTGCTCCCCAATCATCTTCCAAGGCTTTAATAATAATGGAGAAAAGCATTTATTTCCATTTCTGTTTCTGCTTTCCCCCCATGTTTGAGGCTGACTATGCTTAAATCTGAATTTCAATATTCTCTCTCTGACCACACACCTTTACAAAGTTTAAAGAGACAAAACAGAAATGGAACCTAATACTACAAAAAAATAGCACGTATTATAAACAATCATCTTAGCATTAGTAACAGCAAACAAATCAGAAGATTGATACTGAACACTTACTTCATAATGCTCATATTCATTTACATCAAATGTATTGAAATCCAGGAAACCATACTGCAAAGCCTAAAATTCAGAATACAGCTTTTAACAAAGACAACATCTTTTCAATGAGGACAGTTTATCACTCTTTTAGGTTATTGAAATCCTCTATTTTCTACTCTTTCGGATAGATTTCTTCATCTATTTGGAAAAGATACAGATCAATTTAGTCTTGGTTCAAAACAATTATAAATTGTAATATAAGTGAAGTTAGACAAGCAAATCCACTTTTTTTTCTTTTCATTGAATCACTAAAAAATTCCAGACTACAGAAGCATTCAGTCTTTTTATTACTGCTAGGAGTACAAAATAAAAAAGATAAAAATAACTGGCAAAAATTATATATTGAAATTATGAACACATTCTAAAATCTGCATTCAAGGACTGCAAGTACTTTTGTGCATGAATGCTATTTGCTCTTATTATGATGCTAATATCTTTATTGATTTTAAATCATTTGCAGACACACAGTCCTAAGCAGACACTAGGAGGGTCCCTGATGTTCTGTAATTATCCACAACCATTATATTTAATATTATACAAAAAACGTAAACTTTTGGGTAACTGGTAGTTTACCCACTTGCTGAGTCAGGAAGCACATGTAAATATAAAATTTGTAAATGTAAAATTTAGAATGTAAAATATTACATTCTAATCTCCTTACATTCTAGTCTCCTCTTTCACTGCATAATCTTCTGTAGTTTTACTTGCTGTTCATCGGTACTAAGAATAGCAACTCACTTTAGGCATACAAGCAGCCAATGCCAACACATCCAAAAAAGCTGAAAATCACAAATCTGCGAGAAACTGGCTTAATCAGTAAACCCACCAGTATTTGGCAGAGACATTCACGATACAAATGACAGTAGTAGGGTGGAGAACTGCAGAAATCCCTGTTGCACTACTCATACAGACTAAAAAGAGTTCATATAAATTTCCTTGCCTTCAATGCCACGTTACTTCACCATTATATTGCTACAAAACACTAGATTATGATAATTTGTAGTTGGGAAAAAAAAAAAAAAGCACCTTCCTACTAACATTTGTTCTATTTGTATTACTAAAGCAAAACTTGAAGTCATTAGCACATGCTGCAAATGCCTTAAAAGTATCACTAACCAATTCAAAACCACTTTCAAAGGTTATATTCAGCCTAAAATGTAACACTGGGGGGACACAGAATAAACCTACTGTATAGCTCTTAGGGATTAATGTCTGAATAACTGTCCTGAGAGATTACATAAAAAACCCTCAAAATTCCCTCTTTAAAATCTTCACTAATTGATTACATAAGGTATCCGTCAACTTCTACGGATGCTGTACCTAGAAACTTTGTTATAATACATAATAACCTAGGCAACAATCAGAAAAATCTGCTACTGCACAGCTCTAATTGGATCCTAGTTTACTAAGCCTTCTTTTTCTGCTGGGCAATATTTACCTGACCTTTTGCAATATGAAAAATATTGTTTTACTCACCTTGTTTATTGCGTGAAAACAGTCCAGCAATGTGAGATGAAAACTGCAAGTACCAAAGGAAGCATCCCTATAACATATGATGACCAAAACAGTAAAATTATCCCATTTTAGTCCAAATGAAAACAACTGAAGATATTTCTCTAAAACACCTTTAAAAAATTGCTTCAAGATAATGACAATTATGGTGAAATAAGTATATCAAATGATTACTTAATTTCCCATACTTTGCATCTTACAACAATAACAAAACAAAAAATAAGTTATATTAACATCCAAGAGTAAGATTACTCCAGTTGTAGTTTTGGTAAAACTGACATGTTCAATTTCTGACATGAACATTGAAACTGGTATGTTTCAGTGTTCATGTTAACGAAGAACACAGCACAAGCTCCTTGTGGCAAAAGCTAATGCCTAAGTTAGTAACATATTCTAACATACACTCTTAGAACATTTTCTTCTGAAATACACTTTTAAAAAAGTCAAATTGTAACACAAGGCAAATTTTTTCTTCAAACTCCATGTAGAAGAAAAAAAGATGCTGTGCATATGCATTCTGTGTATATGTGAACAGCATCTTCTTAATAAAACTAAGATACACATTTGTGTAGATCTATTAAAAGACTTTCCTTAAGATGCATAAAAAAGTTTATGCTTAAACATGAGAACAAACTAGTTTTCATTAAAATGCCTGCTTTCAACTACCATTTTTCAAATTCCCTTGATCCAAGAATGGCATAGTACGTAATGGCTTAGTACGTGACCATTATTAGATTCCATAAGCACTGTACAATAAGCATTCTACAGGAACACTATAGTCAAGTGAAAAAATAAATTTGAACTGAATTTACATCAAAGAATACTATGTCTTGGCAGAACACTTTCTTTTGAGACCATGCAGCCCTCATCAGCAGAGAATCATTAGTGTTGCAAAAAAGTAAAATAGCATGTTCAAATTTCAACAGAGAGGAGGAAGAACTTTGAAGAACCCGGATGGCTGCCTCTACAATTTGTACCCTTTTCCTCCCTAATGAATCAGCATGAAAAGTGGGGGAAAGAATCAGCAGGGGAAGGAAATAACTGAACACCATTCAGGTAAAAGAGAAGACAGGTAAAGGTGACATTGTAGTGGGCATCTGTTAGGCCACCTGATCAGGAAGAACAAGCGGATCAGGCCTTCTACAGAGAGACAGGAGCAGCCTCACATTCACAGGCTCTGGTCCTCAGGGCAACTTCATCCTGATACCCGTTGGAGGGACAACATAGCAGGACATAAGCAATCCAAGAGGCTCCTGCAATGAACTGGTGACATCTTCCTCCTCCAAGTGATACAGATGCCAATAAGGAACAGTGCTCTCCTCATACTCACCAACAAGGAGGTGGTCATTGAGGGTGTGAAAGTCAAAGGCTGCAGTGACTATGAGGTGGTGTTCAGGATCCTGAGGGCAGAGAGGAGGCTCAAAAGCAAGCTGACAACCCTGGACTTCAGGAGAGCAGACTTGGGCCTCTTCAAAGATCTGCTTGGGAGAGTCTCATGGCATAAGGCCCTGGGGGGGAAAAGAGGCTCAAGAAAGCTGGTTAGTATTCAAAGATCATGCCCTTCAAGCTTAAGAGCATCATCATCCTAATGAACATGAAACAGGCAAAAATTTTAAGAGACCTGCATGGATGAACAAGGAACTCCTGTCCAATCTCAGACACAAAACGATAGCATACGCAGGGTGGAACGAGAACAGGTAACCTGAGAGGAATATGGATACCCTGTTTGAGCATCCAGGAATGAAGTTAGGAAAGTTAAAGCCCAAATGGAATTGAATCTGGCCAGGGATGTCAAAGAAAACATGAAGGGCTTCTATAAGTACATAGGTGACAAAAGGAAGACTGGGGAAGATGTGGACCCATCAACAAGTTTGCTGATAACAAAAAACTGGGAGGAGTGACTTGATACGCGAGAAGGTTGTGCTGCCACCCAGAGGAACCTTGACCGGCTGAAGAAATGTGCTAGCAGGAACCTCATGAAGTTTAGTAAGAAGTTTGAAGTTCTGCACCTGGGGAGGAACAACCCCAGGCACCAGTACAGGCCAGGGGCTGCCCAGCTGGGAAACAGCTTCGCAGAAAAGGACCCAGGGGTTCTGGTGGACATGAAGTTGAACATGATTTAGCAATGTGCCCTGTGACAAAGAAGGCTAATGGTATCCTGGACCACACTAGACAAAGTATTGCCAGCAGGTCGAGGGCAGTAATCCTTCCCCTCTCCTCAGCACTAGTGAGGCCACACCTGGAGTACTGTGCCCAGTTTTGGGATCCTCAGTGTAAGAGAGGTATGGACATAGCAGAGAGAATCCAGCAAAGGGCTGCAAAGATTTTTTTGGGACTGGAGCATCTCATATAGAAGGAAAGGCGGAGAGAGCTGAGACTGTTCAGCCTGGAGAAGGCTTACGGGAGGACCTTATCAATGTATACAAATGCCTGAAGGGAAGGTGCAAAGAAGACAAAGTCAGGCTCTTTCAGTGGTGCCTAGCGACAGGACCAGAGACAATGGGCACAAACTGAAACACAGAAGGTTTCCTCTGAACATCAGGAACCACTTTTTCACTCTGAGTGTGACTTAAGCACTGGCACAGGTTGCCCTGAGAGGCTGTGGAGTCTCTATTCTTGGAGACACTCAAAAGCTATCTGGATGTGGTCCTGGGCAACTGGCTCTAGGTGGCCCTGCTTGAACAGGAATGTTGGACCAGATGACCCCCAGAGGTGCCTTCCAACCTCACTAGGATTCTAAAAGTGAAAAAATAAATTCTTTGCATTCTGCTAACAAAAGTTTCAGTGTTTATAATGACCTTAAGTAGCAATGACCTGATTGACTAAGACTTATCCTATGGGAAGGTACTGTTTTTGTGGAGGTGAAGATCTTAAAGAACAGGGCCTAGACTAACATCTCAGATGATTAACACAATCTGAATTCCTCTATTTGTACCAGGTTTAGTTGCACTAGTAAACTCAAGAAAATGGTAAAGTTTGCAGACACTTCAACAGACTGCATTCTTCAGAGACTGGACCTGTCTTCAGAAGTCAGCTCTCTGTAAGTCTTATATACAACACATCTTTGCATTTCTTTTAGTATTGCTGTTGAAGTGATGGTCTGGGAATATGGGCATGGTACATGACCCAAGTAAAAAGGTACCGTCTCCATCATCCACATAGACCTTTACGATATTTAGAAACAAACCTTACAGTCTTCCTAAGGAGGACTTTTGTTCTTCTGGGAATATAAAAATGGAATTTAAAAGTGAGAAATGGGATAATGGAAGTATGCAAATAAAGACAGGTGCTACTACTACATTATATTTTGGTGGTAGCAGGGGGGAAGTAATAGAAATTCAAATCATCAAAAGCCCATCTCTTGGCAAAACAGCTAGAAAACACAAACAAGCAAGGGCTGAATTAATCACCCCATGACAATATATTTGTACAGTAAACTTGCCTCCCAAGAAGTTTTTTGGCCATTCTTTTCTGCATATTGTGGCAGCCCATGGAACGTTAGCTTAGTCCAACTTTTACAAATCCTTGTTTGAAAGAAATTAAGAAGTTGTTCCTGTGCACATCAGATTGACTTTATTTGCTACATTATGCAGTAAAGCATATATCACAAACAGAAGTTTGTGGCCTGAAACATCTAGAATTACATTCCCTCAGGGTCAAGCAACCATGAACCAATGGTTTTACACATTTCCTCACTGGTAAAAAGACATGCATTAAAGTTACAATAAATCATAGGAAGTTAGCTAGCATTCTCTATGCACAAAACAGTTTTTGCAGGTTATTGCACACATTCCACAAATGGGAAAAATTGAGTGCTAGAAGCATTACAAGCCATTTGTGATGAATGACAGATAGTTTGATATATTTAACTATCAACTACTGGCACAAAACCAGACTGCCAAGTGAGAAGCAATGTAGATCAAAAAGCTCAACAAAAGTACATAGAAAGCAGCACGGCTTTCACCTTCTGTCAGTACACTTCAGTACCAGCTAACACCCCTGTTCAGCAGTCTGCACTTAAAGCTCAGGCAGTGAATGTGTCATGTGTTAAAACTTCAACAGCCTCCCTACCCCCAAATTGGTACTGATAAATGCTACATTCTTCTTCAAAATATCAAGGTACAGGAAGTTCTAACAACTTGTTATTTACCTGAAAGGAAGATATGAAACGCTTCCAGCCAATATAAGCCTGTACACGTCTTCTGGGGATTCTCTCAGGTATATTATCTATTTTTGTGGGAAAGGACAGAAAGGAAAAAGATTATTTTAAGATTGATATTAGTAACTTCAAGTCACTTGTTTACTACAGAAGGTATAATTAATTATCACAAAGCTTAAAAGTGCTGGAAAAGAGTGGCATCAAGAACAAATGTATGCAAGTGTGCAACAATAAAACTTACATAAAAAGTTTAAAATACTGGTCAACCTAGAGGGATATCTATTTTTAAAGGAAATTTATAGATTTGTGCAGGATTTGTTCAGCTGGAAGCTACAGTGAAAACGTCCTGTCCCTCTGGATTCTTCCATGTTTCTATTGTAACTCTGCTGGACAGTCTGTAGATTCAGTATTTTTTTTAAATTAAACTTTTAAGATGTAAATCAAAACACAAAAAGCCACAGACATATCAGCAAAGCTATTAATCGTCTGGTCTACCAAACTGTGTACACTCAGCAGACAAGATTAAAACAGTAATTCCTGTATGTTTTGATTTTCCTACATCAGTACATTAGCATTATTCCAAAGCCTGTACTTTCGCCTTTGCACTGGTGAGGCAGTTTCAGTAACTAAATCCAGATGCCATAAAGGAAAAAAAAAAAAAAGAAAGAAATCTGTAGCTTCAGAAGCAAAATCCTAAGAACAGAATTAAGTAACATACTTGAAGCACTATGTAGCAAACTTTCTACTGTCAAAACCACTCAGAACAGAATTCACATTGGATGAACTCACGACAAATACCATATGGTCTTCCATCACGACATGCCTGATCCCTTTTGCATAGCCTCTAACACTAAACTCTCCTTTAAGAATACCATAAAACTCCTCTTTTATGCAAATCATGTCTTCCAAGACCATCAAACACCATCCCCAGCATGGCCAGGAGATAACAAACATGAATAACAAGCTGTCATTAACAGGTCAATATTCAGTCATTTCAAGTTAATACTTTTTCTTTAAAAATGCATTTACTGAGCTTTAACACACTACAGAAAGTTATATTTTTCATCAACATTCCATAAAATTATTTACATCTCTTATGACTTTTTTCCCTTAGAGGTTTTTTGAAAGTAAGAATCCGAATTAAAATTCACCCAAAAATCTAAGTGTGGCATTTTTTATTTTTGTTGCTTTTGACATTTTTTTCTTTTAAAAGCTGGCATTGCCTTTCAAATTTCTTTGATGCTGCTGCAAAGCCAGTTTGAAGAAATGGCTTAGCATACGTTCAACATCCTCTTTCCACACACACACACACATATTCTTGTGAGGTGAGAATGGCTGGTGGAACAGATGTTGCTCAAAAAAACCAAAAACAAACCACAAAACAAACCCAGCTGGAAACATATCCTAACAGACAGCTAAAACAAACATGGCAACAGGTGAACCCTCTGATTTGATTACTGTGTTAAGTATGTTCTGAGAATTCTTCCTGTGCAATTAGCAAAACCAAAGGAAAAAACATCTGTCTCAAGTAGTTCGGTCAAGTAATGAAAACTGCATGTTTTGTCTGCGTGTGTGCTTTCACTGGGGAGGGGTAAGCGACTCTTGCATTTATATTGGCAAGCATACACCTGGAATAGAAAAGAGACTTTAAAAGAATAGAAAAGAGACTAAAAAAGTCTTAAAAGTGCAGGAGCAGGCTGTCCCTGTGTGCTGTAAAGCGAGTCATCAGGGGAAAAGACTGGCCTAGCTGAACAAAGAGATATGGTCACAAGTCGGGGAAAAAAAGGAGAGTTTATGGCCTTTGGAAAACGGGGCAGGCCACTCAGGAAGATTACAAAGGTGTTGTAAGGCTATGCAGGGAAAAGATTAGAAAGGCCAAAGTCCAACTAGAACTTAATCTGGCCTTGGATGTTAAAAACAATAAAAAGAATTTCTATAAATATATTAGTAACAAGAAGAGGACTCAGGAAAATCTCCATCCTCTATTGGATGCGGGAGGTAACGTAGAGACAAAGGATAAGGAGAAGGCTGAGGTACTTAATGCCTTCTTTGCCTCAGTCTTTAGGAGTAGAGTTGGTTGTTCCCTGAGTACCCAGACCCCTGAGGTAGCAGATAAGGCAGGAAGCAGAATGAAGCCCCCGTAATCCAAAGGGAGGTGGTGAGGAACCTGCTCCAACACCTGGACATACACAAGTCTATGGGGCCAGATGGGATCCACCCAAGGGTACTGAGGGAGCTGGCAGAAGTGCTCACTGAGCCACTTTCCATCATTTACCAGCATCCTGGTTAACTGGGGAGGTCCCAGCTGACTGGCATCTAGCAAATGTGACACCCATCCACAAGAAGGGTCGGAAGGATGATCCAGGGAACTCCAGGCCTGTCAGTCTGACCTCAGTGCCTGGGAAGGTCATGGAACGGATCATCCTGAGTACCATTATGCAGTGCGTGAAGGACGCCCAGGTGATCAGGCCCAGCCAGCACGGGTTCATGAGGGGCAGGTCCTGCTTGACAAACCTGATCTCCTTCTATGATAAAGTGACCCACTTCGTGGATGAGGGAAAGGCTGTGGATGTTTTTTTAATGGATTTTAGTAAGGCCTTTGATACAGTTTCCCACAGTATCCTCCTGGAGAAACTGGCTGCCCGTGGCTTGGATGGGAGTACCCTCCGCTGGGTTAAAAACTGGCTGGGCCCAGAGGGTGGTGGTGAATGGAGTTAAGTCCAGTTGGTGATCAGTCACGAGTGGTGTCCCCCAGGGCTTGGTATTGGGGCCGGTTCTCTTTAACATCTTTATCAGTGATCCGAACAAGGGGATCGGGTGCACCCTCAGTCAGTTTGCAGATGACACCAAGTTGGGTGGGAGTGTCAACCTGCTGGAGGGTAGAAAGGGTTTGCAGAGGGACCTGGACAGGCTGGATCAATGGGCTGAGACCAACGGGATGAGGTTCAACAAGGCCAAGTGCCGGGTCCTGCACTTGGGTCACAACAATCCCATGCAGCGCTACAGGCTTGGGGAAGAGTGGCTGGAGAGCTGCCCAGCAGAAAAGGACCTGGGGGTGTTGGTTGACTGTCGGCTGAACATGAGCCAGCAGTGTGCCCAGGTGGCCAAGGCGGCCAACAGCATCCTGGCCTGTATCAGGAACAGCATGGTAAGTAGGACTTGGGAGATGATCGTCCCCCTGTACTCGGCACTGGTGAGGCCCCACCTCGAGTACTATGTCCAGTTTTGGGCCCCATACCACAAAAAAGACATCGAGGTGCTGGAGCGGGTCCAGAGAAGGGCAATGAAGCTGGTGAGGGGTCTGGAGAACAAGTCTTATGAGGAGAGGCTGAGGGAGCTGGGGTTGTTCAGCCTGAAGAAAAAAAGGCTGAGGGGAGACCTTATTGCTCTCTACAACTACCTGAAAGGAGGTTGTATAGAAGCGGGAGTTGGTCCCCTCTCCCAAGTCACAGGTGATAGGACAAGAGGAAAGGGCCTCAAGTTGCACCAGGGGAGGTTCAGATTGGATCTTAGGAAAAATTTTTACACTGAAAGGGTTATTAAGCATTGGAATGGGCTCCCCAAGGAAGTGGTTGAAGCACCGTCCCTGGAGGTATTCAAAAGATCGGTAGACGTAGTGCTTAGTGACATGGTTTAGTGATGGTTTTTTATCAGTTAGGTTGATGCTTGTACTAGGTGATCTTAAAGGTCCCTTCCAACCTAGACAATTCTATGAGTCTATGATTCTATTGAAGTCCCCAGAGCATCATTGGATAGCTAATCCTCAGATGTCAGAGTTCATTTTCTATTCTGCAGACATATTCATTGCCTGAATTGGATATAAAGGTTATTTTCCAAGAAATTTCAAGTTGTGTGCTTGATACAGTCATACTTTGCAGCCCGCAGCACAGTGAACACATACTGCTAGCATATATATGCGCTATGCAACCATATATATCTAGCACTGCTTGCTTATCAGAAAAAAGAGCTCTGCCCCAGAAAAAGTTACAAACCAGAGACAGGAAACTGCATTAGCAAAAAGAAGGTAATTAAACAAAGGAGACAGAGTTTCTAGCCAGAAATGAGTCACCTGGAAAAAACCTGGGATTCGGTGCTGTAAGGCTGGTAATATACAAAGAGTACCGCTTGTACTTTCACCTTAATAAATATTTCACTACTTCTCTCTTACAAGTGAAGTTAATCACTCCACCTGCAACAACAGCAGGCAAATAGAAATGCATCTAATACTGTAAGCACATGTAGCTCAGAAAGGCCAAGGACTTCTCCCATACCTTAGCTGAGCTTTTACCAGCTTCTTAAAGAAAACAAGCTTCAATGTAGATGCATTTGCTTGCAAGTGTAACAGCTGCAAGAGGCAAGGTTTCTCCATAACTTTAAGTGTTGTATTAAAATAAGTCTAAATAATGTTACAGAATACTGAAACATGTTAGTTCTTAAGCACAGATGCAACTTCTGAAGTTATATTACCAGTGAAGTTGCTAGAAACACCTTTTCAACATACATGCACATGTGTATGGGCTTTCGTTAACATACGAACACTCGCTATATACAAGGACACCTAAAAAAGCCAATCTGATTTTGACATAAAAATCCAATGACTACCAGTGTCTAGTACGTACAAAAAAAACACACTGCAAGGAGATGGAATTTTTTCAAAATATGCAGTACTTCTGTACAGCTGAAGCAATATACAGTTTATTCACTGAAGAAGGAAGCTCTTCAAGTTGGACTTCTCAGAATTTTCTGAAATAAAGAGAGATCCCGCTACACTTCAGCTGTGACACTACTAAACACAAGAGATACGACATGTTAACAGTTGCAGTAACAGCAGTTAATGAAATGGTCAAACAGTGTTCTCAAGGAAAAGTGGCTTAGTATGAGGGTATCTGGATAGGTGCAGTGGTATGCTGTGCTTCAAAAGGGAAGAATGGCATTCAGTCTCTACACAGAAAAGGAAAGACCATAAACAGACACTTACATCACAAGGAAAGTACCCTAGCAGTAACACAACACAAGAAGCTGTGACAGTCAAAGGGGACACAGGATTAGTTTCTGTCACAGCTTTGGACCGTAAGAGGGTACCCAGCTGGAAATCTTGAATGCAAGCAAGGCTGGATAGAGGCTGCACGTGAGCCTGGGTTCAGGCTGTGAGTGAACCAAATTCCAGATATGGAAACAAGTAAGCTTAAGGAATGAGGGAAGGAGCAGCAAAACCCAGGAAATCAACAGGTGTCAAGGCAGCAGAGGCCACATCGGCATTAGGAAGTAGCGCGCATCAGCGGAAATGCATCTGTAGTCTGAAAGCCAGCACTTAACATCTGACATGTGCACTACACACTTCCAGCAGCTTTTAAACTTAACAGCTAGTCCTGTGGACTGAACACCCATTACCTACTGGAATTGCTCCTAGACTGCTCCATGAAGTGAACCAAAATGGAGTGAGCAGGGTTTAATGAAAGATTCACTTCAAAAACATTCTCCAAACACAAACTGAAATTGTAATATAGTTATATATGTATCTAACAATATATATATAGTTTTTTATATATACCATACATGTAACTATATATATAAATATATAATACTGTTTCTGACCGGGGGAGGCCACTAAAGCATTAACAATTAACAACTTCATTGGAATTATGTGGGTGAACAAAGGACTAAAGAAAGCTAGTAAATGGACAGAGAGAACGTAAAAGTGATCAGAGTCCTGTAGTAGGCAGAAGTGTTGAAACAGAGAAGGACTTTCTAAGGCATTAAGCAGAACTGAAGTTTCTGAAAGAAGAAAATGGAAATGTTGATCTGATGAATAGCAAAACAAAGATGTATTGGTAAATTTGTGAGGTATGTACTGGGGTAAGAAGAGGAAATGCAAAAAGACATAACCTCCAGAAATCAAAACATAACAACAGCTGAAACTCATTTGTGCAGATGTCAATTTTGTTATGTTTCTGCTGTGCTTTCAAAGATGACAGAAACTTTCACAAATAAAGTTGTTTTCTTAAGATTAAAAAGTTTAAGGTTAAAAGATGTGTAGACATGGCACTCAAGGATATGGTTTAGTGGTGGACTTGGCAGTGTTAGGTTAAAGGTTAGAGCTGATGATCTTTTAAAGGTTAAAGGTCTTTCCAATCTAATGATTCTATTATTCTAAGCTAATGCTAATAAAGCAACCAACAAGAAGTACTATTAAAAAGATGAAAAATAATAAAATACCTTTCAAGCAATGATATTAACTGTTATTTATCAGAAGCATGCAATTTTGGGGATAGTTTTTGTTCATTATTGTATATACAGATGGAGAAAAGTCTATTAAAATTTTACATTGATATCCCAAGGGGCTCCGTTCCTGCTGGTCGGGCAAATAGTATACAAAAAAAAAAAAAAAAAAGCTTTAAAAAAAAAACTTAGAGAATTCAGCAGACCTGAAATAAATCATCCACAAGTTGCATTGGTTTTAGAATACTCCTACAATCATATGCAAGTGCAGATGGGCGTACATACACATCTACATACAAACACACACACAAACAGACATCAAAAAACTCTAAAAATCCTTTACAAACCTTTTACTTAAGTACCTTCTAGGACAATTGGTACTATAAAGAACTGACATCTTTCAAGCCAAAATAACATACCATTTTATCCCACTGTGTAATCACTTGTGTACCAACAATTTAGAAATTCACTTTCTTTATGCATACAAAAAAAAATCCTACTGAACTTCTAAATACAGCCAGAAATTTGTGATTAGTAGTTGAACCATTAACATTGTTCTAATCATCCTTTTCATTTAGGACATCTGTTTCTAATTAAGGGACTGCAGGTGGCTCTGTGAATGGTCAAGAACCATGCAAGTGTTACTCAACTGGGAAAGGTGCACCTGCCAACATTGCTGTGTAGTCAAACAGCTGCTATAGTGTTCACTGAATGAAACAGAAGGGGGCTTGCAGGTCTAGGCAACCCAGTCTTTATTTATAAGCATTTAAAATCAACCATAGAATGACAGTGTTTTTAACAAGCCATGTTATTGTCTGATTCATATTAGTGTATTATGTCAAATCAGCCCTATTTTTTAAACAAAGGTTCCCTACATTAGTGTTACAACCATGAAAACGGTGTTCACAATAGGATGAAAACTGTTCCTAGTAGAAGATAAAATGAAGCTCTGTTTGAAAAGGCACCGTAATCTTCAATAAAGGAGATTGCCAAGTGAAATAGTAATGCTGCATGCAAGACAAAACATGTTTGATAATAATCATCTATGACATAACTTACTGCTTTTTCAGGAAAATTAAATACGATATTTAATTATGCTGTACTGTTAGAAACTACCAACTCAAGTCTGTAAATAGTACTTTAAATTCATGTCTACTGGATATGCTAGTCAGTTAATATGTTAGTTTTTCTAGCAATATTCCTTAGAAGAAAAGATCAAATATAGCAAAATTAAAACAGAAATATAATGAAATAAAAAGCTTCCTGCATGGGTTTGTGGTGTACTGAAGAAGTGTACACGTGACCAACAGTCCCTTCATAAGCAGAAACACAGTCAGTAAGTGGATAAAAGTGGCAGAGAGGGAATAACTGCCTGTCTCTGGCAACTCTCTTTCTTCACGATAAACAAAAGCAAGAAACCTCCAACTACTTTTTAAACAGCGGAGGGGAGGTATAGAAAATCCTATTAGCTGGGAACTGGTTGGGCTGGGCACATCAGTACTTGACGACAGCTAAGAAACCAAGCTTGAGAGACAGCCAAAGAGCCACCCCTGTTCTCCTATGGAAACAAGCAATCTGGTAAGAACATCATGAGGAAGAACCTAGTACAAACAGCAGGAAAGGCTGCTGTCATGAAGGCTAATCATAATTCCCCAAATATAGTTTAGAGAAGGTAGCTTTTTAGAGGACACGAACACAGAGAAAGCCAAAAACACTCGAGGCAACTTTTGCTTAAATGAAAGGCCAGTACTTTGTCCATCTCATCTCTGCCACTTGCTTGTCAAGCACAAGCACCTCTCACTAAAATGTTACTGAGGGTAAACATGGTTTCCCCACCTGTAATTTGCGCGCTGCCACAATTACCCATTTACCACCACTCAGCCTGGACCACTAAACAAACAGGTTTCCCTGCTTTCCCACAGCTTAGCCAGAGATAATTCTGCAAATGCCACAGTAAGAACAGAGCAGTTCAGCATCACACAGAAGGGTTGTAATTGCTTCTGCAAGCTCCATCTTCTACCCACTATTAGGCCCATAGCTAGGAAGGACACTAACAAATTGAAAAGGCAAAAAAACAGTATTACAGGTCAGAATGGTTGAAGGAAACGCTGCTTACCCTGAAGAAAGAGGATGAGAAAATAGACAAAGTACAGAGATGAGTCCTGGAGAAGATGACCTGAATTACAGCAGTTCATGGGGCGGTACCCTCGGAGGGTCAGCCTCCAAGTACATAATTAGTGCCAGGCCTGAGAAAAAAAACACTGTTACTAAGTTAATGCAGCCAAGGGGAGAGGGGGGAGCTTGGGAATTGGGTGGACAGGGCACAGAGGGTACATTTTCGTTCTTAACATAGAAGGAGCAGAGATGGAAGAAGCAGACTTTCCTCACCCACAGCCAAGTCCTGGCGAAAATCAAGAGAAGCCACTGTAGAGATCAACTCAGAAGATCACTGCTGCTTTGGTAGAGTGGTAAGGCCTGAACAGTGCAGATAGCTTCCAAGGAAAAGCAATTTTTCTTTAAAAGGTGAAGAACAAAGGGTTTTTTTACCCCCCTCCCTTCTTTCCCCTCACCCTCTCCACCCACATAAAGTATAAACACTCAACCCCCCCCCCAAGAATACTGGCTACCCTTTGTGTGGCTCAATATGCCAATTTTATGCTCATCTACCTAGAAGAATATTATGTCCATTATGCAGTATATCATCTGTAAAAATGAAACAAAATACAGAAATAAAATAGATGGAAGATTAACATTAAAGGGATTAAGATCTACATTGTTACGGTTTACTGTAAAAATCCACACTTTATTCTAAAACTATATATATAACAATGTGTCTGAAAACTTTGTTCTTCAATTTTAAGGTCACATTATACTGAACAGCCCTGTAGCTTGAGATAGGCTCTGCTGTCACATCAAACTACACCTGGAAGGAAGCAGCAGATGCGGGATGGGTGAGAAAGAAGTGTGTAGCCTGGAGAGTTCAGAAACTATCTCCACTGAAGAGGAAAGAAAGACAAGTTAGATGAAAGGGAGGGTGAAACATTAAAACACACCAACTGTGAAGAAAAGACGGGGAAGAGACTTTGCTTGTAAACCAGGACACTAACAGCTGCCTTTATACTTCACCATAGTTAATGAAGACTTTCATAATTGCCTTAGTAGTCAAAATGAGCATATCTCCACACAATATATATACACACACATTTATATTTAAACAAAAGATGTTGAATAATAAATCATGCTACTATATCCCAACTCCTTTAAGCAGAAGTTAAATAATATTATGTTTAAGAATACAAATTTAAGGCCAATAAGCCATTAAAATGACAGGCTTGAAATTTGATAGCACAAAAATATTGAATGTTTATGAGGATATACAAGTTCCAGAAGAGAACTAGTTATGTACAGTTCATTATAGTTTAATGTAGTTATGTGTTAAAATGTGACCGTGTTTAAAAAAATGGAGAACAAAACCATAAAGCACACACACTTACTGTGTCTGTACTATTCCTGAAAACCTTGCAGCATGTTATTCCTAACAAGTAACTTGAAGGGCCTGCACCTACAGAGCACCTTGCACCCAATACTATGATGAAGTTATCAAAGGCCTTACAGCACATGCAGACAACCGCTATTTTCATGACTAACTCTGCAAAGGCAACTTTTCCTTTCTACTTCCTTGCTTTTCCCACTTGAAATCCTCCAACCTGATACACTGTCACACAGTTCCTCAAACTAATGCAAACTATTGAAATGGGAACCCACCATGAAGCTAAAAACAAAAAAATATCAAAGAAGAAAACACATTCAACCCACAGAAAATAAAATACAGTGGCAACCTACCACTTACACTGTAAGGGACTAGAAATTAAATGATGATACCCAGTTCAAGCAGCAAAGAGCACTACCAACAGGACACGGTCTGATTAAAATTACAGAAAAGCTTCTTAAAGTTTTGACCAATAGCTGGCTGGGTCCTTCTTCATTAAAAAGTGAAGCACTCTGAACTGAAGAAGCAGTTGGATGCTTAAGCCTACATATGTTTAAAATAAAGAAGGCCTCAATGTATTTCCTTTCAATCAGGAAATATGCTTATAGACATACATTTATCATGCATTCGGAACAGATCCTATACCATTGCTCACCCCATGGGAAACAACCCAATTCTGCCTGCAGAAACCAGAAATGTGGGAGTGTATATCTGAACACTTCAGCAGTGAGTGCTGCAATTAAGCCTGTCCCATCATGAAAGCTCATCACAGGGCAAAAAGTACTCAGGGGCACAGTTATTTCTTTTGTGATCTTCCCTCACTGCAATCCCTCCCACAGTAACCTGTGAAGAAACCGTACCCTACTGCATAGAAAAAACAGTACCAAAGCCAAAGTCTGTTGCACTGTAAAGAAAATCAGCATCTAGCTCGAGCTACCTCACCATCTAGGACTTGCGATTATGCAAGACAGGCACCCCACAACCAAGGCCGGGATTGATACTCACATAGTGCTTCACTATGCACTTCTTGTATCAGATTTTTCTGCCAGCTTTCCCTACTGTGGATTCTGCTCAAAATGTCAGATGCTGTGCTGCACAATACTACTACACATATTCAGAACAAAAGCTTAGGAAAAAAACCAACCCATTTCTTTCCAAATAATGGCTGATAACTGAAGCCAGCCCCTTCTCACTTTCTTGGCCTGCTATGATCAAGTCACTAGGAAGAAGTAGTTTTCCTAAAAGCTGCAGCTGTCTTGTCACCACAATGCCTTAACTGCAAACAAGTTTAGTAACTCATGTTGCTGGTTTCCATGCAGTTTAAGAATGCATCATTCCTAAGCATGTGTTTCAAATACTGAGTGACACAATTTGAAATCTAGTTCTTAATTTGTAATAAATACTGTAGGAAATAGACAACAGAGAAATGCTGTGGAGCAGGAAATGGACTTACTACACGATGTAGAGGCAGCAATGAGACTGCCAGCATCACAGTAAGTACTGTACAGCCTTGTAGCTAAGAACAGGAATGACCTTGAGGTCATTTTTTTGGACTTCAGGAGGGCTAACTTTGACCTCTTCAAGAAACTGCTTGGAGAAATCCCATGAGTGAGGGCTCTGGAAGGTAGGGCGGCTCAAGAGAACTGGTTGATATTCAAATACTACTTTCTCCAAGCTCAGGATTGGTGCATGCTTAAGAGCAAGAAACCAGGCAAAGGAAGCAAGACACCTGCACCGTTGAGCAGGGAGCTTCTGAAAAAGCAAGGCTTTTGACACAGTCTCCCACAGCATCCTCATAGGTAAGCTTAGGAAGTGTGAGTTGGATGAATTGACAGTGGGGTGGATTGAAAACTAGAGGTCCATAACAAGTGGTGTTCCCGAGGGATCAGTACTGGGTCCAGTCTTGTTCAATATATTCATCAATGACATGGATTAAGGGATAGAGTGTAACCTCAGCAAGTTTGCTGACAATACAAAACTGGGAGGGGTGGCTGACACACCTGTGCCGCCATACAGTGAGACCTGGACAGGCTGGAGAGTTGGGCAGAGAGGAACCTGATGAAACTCAACAAGGGCAAGTGTAGGGTGCTGCACCTGGGGAGGAATAACCCCATGCATCAGTACAGATTAGGGGTTGTCCTGCTGGAGAGCAGCTCTGTGGAAAAAGACCTGGGAGTCCTGGTGGACAACAGGATGACCATGAGCCAGCAATGTGCCCTTGTGGCCAAGAAGGCCAATGGTACCTGGCGTGCATCAAGAAGAGTGTGGCAAGCATTTCGAAGGGAGGTTATCCTACCCGTCTCCTCTGCAATCAGGTCAAGGGCGGTTATCCTCCTGCCCAGTTCTGGGTTACCCAGTTCAAGAAGGACAGGGAACTGCTGGAGAGGGTACAGCAGAGGGCTACAAAGATGATTAGGGGACTAGAACATCCCTCTTGTGAGAAAAGGCTGAGGGACTTGCGCCTTTTTAGCCTGGGGAAAAGAAGACTGAGGGCGGATCTGATCAATGCTTATAAATACTTAAAGGGTGGGTGTCAAGAAGATGGGGCCAGTCTTTTTTCAGTGGTGCCCTGTGATAGGACAAGAGGTAATGGGCACAAACTTGGACATAAGAAGTTCCAACTAAACATGAGGAGGAACTTTTTTACTTTGAGGGTAGCAGAACACTGGAACAGGCTGCCCAGAGAGCTGGTGGAATCTCCATCTCTGGAGACATTCAAAACTTGCCGGGATGCCATCCTTTGCAACCTGCTTTGGCAGGAGGGTTGACCTAGACAATCTCCAGAGGCCCCTTCCAATCCCTACCATTCTGCGATCCTGTGTGATTCTGTGACCTCAGGCAACATGAACTCTGACCCCTCAAATCTCCAACATCAAAGAATGCATAGGTTCTTACTTCATTTTATTACTCAGTAAACAAGAGAGATGGTTACAATCAAGGTGTTTTACAAGTCAAAACAGAACATAAATATGGTACATCACATCTTTCATTCTGAAGCATTCAGAATTTTGTTCCTTGACTACATTTTCATGTACCAAACACTGATTCTTTAGATACTGTTGTAGTGCAAAGTCAGTTGTTTTCCCCTCCAAAGCCAGGGAACTGGCTCAGTACATTTCCAGCAACCTTGTATATTCCCAGACTTTATACCAGCTCTAAGCCTACGACACGATCTCACTCCTTCTCCTAGGTTAACTGAAGAGTTCACCTTGCATTAGAAAAGAAACAGCTGGGGAAGAAAAGGTGTAATTAAACATGCATGCAATGAGAAAGTATATACCCTACTTCATGGAAGATAATATTTGTCTATTTTAACAAAGAAAAAAGACACTATGTGTGGGTGGGGAAAAGGAAAACCATAAAGAAATAGTGATTTTTTCTAAACGAAAATATTCACAAAGAAGTTTTTTTAGTGGTGTCTTTATTTCTTAGGAGCAGAGAATGAAGTAAAGAGGAAAAAAACAAACCCACAACTCCACATACTTGCTAGGCTTCAAAAACTGTCCTAGTATACCTTACTATAAAATACATTAGTAGAAAGATTATTCAAGAGAAAATAATTGTTTTTATCTTGCTGTTTTAGAAATGGAATATGAAAATATGAACACATTTATCAAGCTGACGTAACGTAAAAATTTAAATACTTACTGCGTAGGAGCCTATGAGGAATGCAGCATTTGCTTGTTTTTTCTGATCAAAGCCAGTATAATGAATTATTTTCTTCCTTATCAATGAAAATGACTGCATCAAGAAATGAATAAGGTTATGATTTTGCATTTTAGACTTTTCATGCCTTCTTTTATAAAATTAGAGGAATGCAAGGGACTGTTCACCTACTTCCAGCCATCACTTCAGAGGTCCAAGTATACTGTAGACTAGTCCTTCAAAAGCTTTGGAGGACTGTATTGCACCTCTACCCAGATTGTTCCAGTATTCTTCCCAGTATCCAGTGTAAATAATTTTTGATACAAATTACAGTAATCTCTCTTTTTCTCCTTGAATGCATTTGCTATTTCTGACTTTGAGCCCTATGTAACAGATAGGTGTTTATGGGAAGTAAATACACAGTGGCATTCTCAAAAACGTCTCAGGTGTATTAAAGTCACCAATGGTTTTGAAAACAGAACTTAGACTTTTTTATTCTTCAAGAATAAAAGACTGGCTCTAGATAAATAAACTAGCAGCTGTTTCTAAGGATCAGAACCACTGGAAAATACATGCTTATATTATATATAATATAATATATTAATATATTATATTATATAGTATATATTATATTAATATAATATATAATAATATATTAATATATTATATATTGTATATATTATATTATAGTATAAATACATGCTTATATAAAGTATTTCTAACCTTCATCACAAATTTTTAAAATTTCATCTGGGCTTGGCATATAGTTTCTAAATTATCTCAGAAAGGGAGTGGAATGGCATTGCCAATAGAAAGGACACTTATATCTGTGATGGCAGCAAAAACTATCCCCTGACCCGCCCTTGAAACAAATTTTGATGGTCTTGAAACTGTATACTCTGATCAAAAGCTAAGCTATCATAAAATGTCACTATTTAAATAGCAATGTTACTTGGTCAGATACTATTCAACTCACTCAAGACAAATAAACGACAGAAACCTAGCAGCAGCATGTTCTCAGCAATCCTAACATACCTCTCCAATACCAAACGCAATATTCAAAGGGATTAAAATATGAACTTGTGTTGCTTCAGAGCATCCTGTAAGCAAAAACCAGAGAATCTTGTCTCCAGCAAACTTCTTCACAGTGCCACAAGGACAAAGCAAGTCTGAATTATGCAAACTAATACCAGTGACAGACATCAAGGAATTAAAAAAAAAAAAAAATAAAAATCTCTGCTATAAAAAAAACTATGATCTTCTGCATACTTCCCAACTTTCACAGTTCAGTGGCACTTTCAAGATCTAAGTAGTTTTGAAGAGGCAAACTGTGATTCACATTGTGATTCATAAGCTTTTTTACCTGCCTAACAGGTTTTACACTCCAACATCTGTTAAGAGGTCAACTAATTTGAAGTCATTCATGTTAATTAATATAGGAACTCTCTGTTTTAAAGAGACTATGCTCTCTCAAGAGCCCAACCCTGAAAATTACCAAGCACCCTTCAAAGAAGATAATCTGCAGTAGGAGCACGGCAGTCTCCTTCAGGACTATGCCATAAATGCTATCAAAGATCTAATGTTGCTTCTTACAAAAGAGATGTCAGGACCAGAAGAGAAGCCCAAGTCAATAAAAACCATCTCCAACATAAATGTGTTTCATTGCAACCTCAAGCTCACTTAATGCTGGCAGATTGCCAAGAAGACCGAATTCCAGGAGGGCAGCTTTTAATTTAAAGAAGTCTGTACCCATTTAGCAACTCATCTTTTAGGAGCTTAACATTAATTACTGCCACAGTGGTGCATCTTATGGGTCTTAGAAGTAAGTGGGTTTTCCCTCTTGATGCTCCTCCTCCCTAAATTCACCTTGATAAAATTTAGCATTTATATCCAAATCTTAGCTGGATTAGGAACACAGGGAAGCACCTGAACAAAAAACTTTTGGCCCATTTGTTTTTGCTCTCTAAAAAGTCAATAATACTGAATAAAAAAATCCAAGTGTTACCTTTAATTTCTTATTTAGCTTGCAGCAGTATCTGTAGACCATTGCCAGATTGAGTGGTCCAAAGTCTGCATAGAAGCTGGTAGGAGAAAGGGGGAAAAGCATGTCTGCAAATGCCTTTTTTTTTTAAATCAGATGCACAAAGTAAGGAGTAATAATATATATGTGATTTATGTGCATCATTCTAAAAATGTTATTGCCTTCTTACATACATACTATTTTGTTGGAGGAAACAGTTCTGTCATCTTTAAGTAGGGAATAAAACTTTTTTTTTCCCAGACATCACCACTCAAAACCAAACTGGTATACTCGAGGTTTGAAAAATTCTCATTACTGTATCACTCTGTGACACCAGTTTAGAAACTCTATTTTAAGAGCAACCAAAAAGCTTTACTTTAAAGGAAGGCAATTAACACCGCTAGAGAGAAGTGAACACAGAGAATAAAGATTGATTCATACTTTAAAAAAACAGTCAGCACACCCTTGGTCAAAACTATTTAAAGAATTAGCAGCATTCCAGATGACATACAAAGGCATACACTGTTCACTACAGGGGAAACAATATAGCCATTGCCAGCTCATAAAGGCTTGAATTGATTTTGCCATTTTTTTCTCTTATTCTAGGAAGCTAAGACATTCCACTTCATACTTGAGCAACCAAAGACAACTTGGCAGTCCAGTGCATACTTCTGGATATGTATTGTTGCATCATGTTCCTGTGTCTTCTGACAAGAATGGGTACTAAGAAAGCTTCTGCTTTGAAAAGATTTTTAAGAAATCCTGATGGGAAGCCAAGAAGCCATTCTAACATATAAATCATCATGGCAGATAAGTTTGAGAGGACTGAAGTCATGTAATTAGTTCTATAATGGGAATGGTATGTTTCCCTCAGCTACATCTAAAAACAGAATATCAATTAGACTGGTTCCTCACTGCTGTTCTTCTGACTAATTTATTTCTTTAAAAACTAGGAAAAAATAAGTCTGTACTTACTTCTCATATACAAGTTCATCATCTATGCAGAAATAATGGCTACTTGCAGCTCCACTCTTTGGTTTTTGGCAGAGAATTGCAAAATAAAGGCGATCTGAAATGCAAGAAAATTTAAAGCTTTTATAAACATCACACTTTTCTGCTGAAAGTCTGAAGCATTACCCATCAAGAGAACAACTTTAAATGGTTTAAAATGAACCAAGTCTTCTTTTAAGTATTACCGAACTAGGTATTATTATTTCTCCAGTGTTAAGCACTAAGGCACACAAATATTGAGGTTTTTTGCTCAGCAGTGTACTGAGCAGTGCTCAGTACAGTAATCCCCCTGTAATCCCAAACAAAGTGTTCCAGGAAAGCTACCTGTTTGATGACTTTGCAATATAGCAGAAGTCCGACTTGCATCCACAAAAAGAGCAGACACCCACCTCCTTTGGGCGACAGACCCCACCTGTTGCACTCTGAATACCAACACACATACCGCCCCCCACCAACTAAGCCACAAATCCCTCAGCAACTCATAGCACCTACATTAAATGAAACGGCGAAGCGCCAAAACACAATCACTTCCCATCTTTACGTAAAACAATTATTTTGACAGTAGTGGCATGCAATTAAAGCCTGCAGGCTACAGATGCCAGAGGGATGTGAGGAGGCAAGGAGGCAGCCCACTGCTGCCCACTCGAGCACCAGTAGAGCTACCATCTGGACATCCCTATCCATATCCCCACCCCGGCTACCCCTCAAAGCCTGTCTGCAGGCAGGCAGGAGGCATCTTGCGCTTGCCCTGGATTTCTTCGTTAAGCTGAGTGGGGAAAAAAATGCCAGCGATATCCACAGAGGTATAAATTATTTTTATGGCCAGGGGAGCCCCAGTGAACTTTAAACACTGACTGTGCTGCTGCTGTAAATTGCTGTGCCTGTGGCAATTGGTCAATAAAAATTGAGGCCTTGCAGCACCACAGCAATACTTTTCTTTATCTTGCTGAAAATACATAATTATAAAATACATGGATTAAAATCCAAACCTAAAAGATTTTAATTTTTGCAAACTAGTTGCCTGGAACAGATATACTACTTAAATAGCAAAAGAGATCACCTGAATATAAATGTACAATTTCAAGGTATAATTTCTGATAAATAAAAACTGTATTTTTTTTCCAGAAAGTAGGAAAAAAAATCACTTTATTCTTTAAAGCAAAATCCTCTGTGACTAGCACTTAGAAACCATTACTTGTATCTTGAAAATACAAGGTTAAGGAGTATTGAAAGGAATCCCCCCGTCTATATTTCAACACTCCCATGCTCAGTTCTCACCTATGTACAGCAATCTCAAGGGGTGGAGACAGATAACAGCACCAAAAAGTGTACATTTACTAAATGTACCTTTCAGCAGAGCAGCAGCCTGATATGAATTGTTTGGCTTAAACATTTACAGGTCAGATGCAACCAGTGGGATGTACAGTAACTCCTGAACAAGTCAGGCATGTACTTCCTTACTCTCTCAGCAGAAGCAAGGCACCAAACTTAGTCAATTTCTAATAGTCCCATCTTGTAGGCACAGCAGCTGCAGTACTAGCTAGGACGTGCATTACCTGCTTAGGAACTTTTGTATGTCCCAGCATTTACCAAGGCATGTCCTGAAAATCAACCAAAGGATAAAATTTAGAGTAGCGCTGTGCATTTTGAAGAAGTGACTAAACTGGCCCACAAAGGGAAATGCGCATGGAGAAGCAAGTGCACTGATACCCAAACTGGATGCAAAAGACACTATGGGGAAAACTGCTTCAGAGAAAAGCAGTCCTGGGAAAACGTTTAGACCAACATTCTGGGGGTGGAGGGAGCCCCAGCTTCCCAGAGCTCCCCTGCATCCGTCCCCACCACTGTGTTACTCCCTGTGCTGTGTCAAGGTGATTTTGTGTGAATCAGAAACTGTAACAGGTGTCCGGGAAGGGAAGGGAAGGGAAGGGAAGGGAAGGGAAGGGAAGGGAAGGGAAGGGAAGAGCTGTTTTGCTGATTTACTTCCCTCCACCCTGATAATGAGAGCTAACATGGTGGGAGCAGGATCAACGGCAAAGGAGGACGCAGAAAGGAGAACTGAGCATTGCTAGATTAAACACGTCACGCTATAGCCCCAAGCTGTATCACATCACTTCTAACCCAATTTAATGGCTAGCTCCCACCAGGTCCTTCACAATGAAAAGTTTTCTGCAGTTAGTTCACTGAACTAGCCCACTGGGGATTGACAGTGGGAATACACATCCAGGATGGGTGGCATCTGTCCTTCAGATGCAGTCTAATTATGGACTTAGACCGAGTTCTCCATGTACGCAAACAACATCCTCATCTAAATATGGGCAGAATGGCCATAGTACTCAAACTGACACCCTACCTTCTTGCACACTAGCTTCTTCATATAAACTTTATATCACTTTTGAAAATATAAAAGCACTACACAAAGAGTAATCCAAAATCCTCAAAGACAACATGAGGATCAAAATGAGAAGAAATATATTTGCACAGGTCAAAGACCTAGAATAATTTAGCATTTTGCTCCTGAACAGGATTTGAGTAACAGAATCACTTGCTTCCTCAGCGTTCCTACTTTTACTGAAAATCTTTGCAGCTTGTTCAACAACAGTGTGTACACGGCCTTTTGAATTGCTGTTGGCATTCAATTCTGTGCTGGCATCTCTGGACTGTGTTAATTGCTGCTATTCAGTGTTTACCTGAAAGAAACTCAAGTTTAAAGAATTTACAGAACTACCACACAGTAACAGCAGTGTGTGACAAATGCCAATATCCTGACAAGCTGTCCGTTCCTGAGCACCACTGACAATTGCTCCCTATTATGTAAACAGCAGGCTCCATCTCTTTAACATGTTTCCTATATGGATATTTTAGAAATGAGCTACACAGAAAAGTCCTTTCCCGTAAGTGTATTTACCTTTCTACTGGCTTACCAGTCCAATATCAGACAAATGCTGCATTACTTACCATGTATGTTTTTACCTGTATTTTTGTAAACACATTCCCAGTTTTATTTACAGTAGCCAAGGATTAGTGTGTTGAGTTTGGAATAGGAGTAACACACACTGAGAAAGGAGAATTCCTTCATTAAGGATCTGATTGCAGGATGAAGGTTTATACAGAAAATACATCAGAGCACTGATGAATTGATTTCACTAGGACTCCACAAAGGTTAGGACTGCAGGAGCAAGGCTTCCATTTTATTATTTTTATGCTTCCTTTGCTAATTTTAGCTTTTTAGTACTTCACTTACATATAGTGTGCTTGAGCACTTCCAGATTCCTACAAATTTCTGACAAAAGGTCATCCTAAAACTATCAAACTACAGCAGACCCTTCTAATCATTTCTCAGAAGAATAAGAGCGTAGGGCCCACTGCCTTACAGACTGCATCTGCACTGCAACTAGGAGATATGACTGCAGTATGTTAGATATACTTCAATTACAGTTAATTTTGTTAGCCTCATACAACAAAAGTTAAAATACAGAAACATGGATGTCACTGTAGGTAATTAATTTGAGTAAGCATCCAATATACAACAAAATGAGCCTCCATACCCCTAACCAAGGACTGTGTTACCAGTTTTGCTACAGCTGGTACATGAACTAATGAGATTAAAGCTAGCACAAGCGTGTCTACACAAGCTGTAATAATCACGCATCTGATTGCAGTGTGTATACAGGAGGAAAAGCATTTTGCTTGAATTTCACTTCTACAGTGTTCTGTGGCAATAGACATGTAAAAAAACGAGAGCTACCTCTTTAAAATCATGTTAATGTGAATATAGAGATGACAAAATAATCTCCTTCCCTCTACTCTCAATATGCCTGATGATTCTCAGGATCTGCTGCACAGGCCTTGGAGAAAGACCTTTTAGTAATTCTAGAGACAACTAAATACCAAACAGGCACTTGCTGTGAGACAAATCTGCATGTGCTCAGCAAAGATTATTTAATAAAAAAAGATAAATTCTACAGTTCTGTTGTTAAACAGATGCCTTAAATGAGAAATTCAGAGGAGACTGACAGTACAAAACCCCCCATGTTAGACTGTGTTGAATTACCAGGAACGTAACCAGAGAGTTATTTACTATTGTAAGAGGAGAGTATTTCTAAATTCAGAGTTTGTACATGGTATTTTGTTGCATTTGATTTAAAAGACGCCAAAATATCAGGAAGACACATGAGAAAACATAAAAGACAAATTCTGTTGCAATGTCAAGACGAAGAGCAAAATTGTACGAGATTTTCTTTTTAGTCATTCTATCCTTGAAATGAGTCATTCACTCATCATTGTGATATTTCAAATATAAATGATGATAGAGTTGGCAATTAGAACAACAGCCTGGCCTCTGCAAAAGAAAATAAAAGCACACTAAAAAGCTAAAGGAAGTTTTTATTTAACAGAAAACCACGAAAAAAAATATTTTCAGGGCCATGTCACCACTGACCAACACCACTGTGTCACCTTACTCAAATACGAGTCTTTGCGCTCTGCTCCTCTTGTCTGATACACATGATTACTTCATAAATGTTCATGCACTTTCAGTGCTGGATGAGAAACTAAAAGCTTTAAACTTGGATTTAAAATATTAACTTTGAGAAAGACTCACAAGTAAGTGAGGTCATATTGATAAAAGAGTAAATACAACTTTTGTACTGCTATAGTTGTGCAATGAAAACTAATTGAAAGTATTATTAGTCAGAATGTTTGAAAGCCTAATGATACTCGGTAGAAGTGTCCTTAGCATTAAAAAACACTGTTTCTTACATAATACACAAGGTTTAGAATGACAAGACAGGAATTATCAGAAAAACAAAAGACAAGTCAATGGTTTGGGGAAAAAACCCAAACCAAATATAAAACCAAAAAACCAACCCACCTATCAAGGAACCTATTAAACTGAATGCTATTTCATAAAAACTCTAAGAAACAGTGTAAGTAGAACAGTTCTCAATAAGGGAAAAAAAAGGCCATACAGTACAACTTAGACCACCCTTTAAGATGCTAGTTTCTCACCGTAAACAAACTGGATATACATTTAGCAGGAGGACAAACAAATGTCAAGGAATACCCCATGGTGTTGTATCACTTAAAATTTAATTCCATGTATAGTTATTGTAGTTACTTAATTTGAGAATTAACTACTGAAAAGAAGTGAAACACACCTTTTGCCTGAGATTTATTATCACTTGCATTATAATTCCACATCTTCTTTAAGATATTATTTATAAAATCAGAGCAATGACAAAGAAAAGCATCCAAAGAAAGGAAATCAACAGCTTTCAAGCACCTCACACAGAATTGTTAAGTTCTCTTTAGATCATATAAATTAGTTCTTTCAGAGATTAAAAGTATATGGGAATATGCTTCTAATAAACAGAGAAAAATGCATTTAGTTCTGGCAAACTGAATTCATACCAGCAAGCCTCACACATTAGTTCTGACAAACAGAAAATGGTAAGGTTTACCATGCAGCTTAACAGACCAAAAGAAACAATTTTTTACAAGAATAGCCTTCCTGAACTAGTCTTAATAGTAAACAAAAATATTTAGATTATTATGATTAAAAATTATTCTGACATATGACTGATGCATATGACTCATTAGAAAATAAAGAAATGCAATAATTACTGTGAGTATTTTGAGTATAAAATCTATGCAAATAATGGATTGCAAACTTTGCTGTTTATGAATGTAAGGTCATGCAAGAAAAGATCCATAGATCTTTACAGCTATTTAGGTTTGTTTCCTGCCTCTGTCTTTTAGCAAAGATGAAAAGGAGGGTAGGGTAGCCTGCAATGTTCTTAATGAGTTTGGCACTGTTTCTGTAAGCAGGTGAGCTAAACACAGATCTCTCAGCCTTTACAGAGGCTAAAATATTTACCAGTATGTCCATTTGCAAGAATAAGGCCTTATGCTTTAATCTACCTCCAGTCCAGAACTATTAATTTCTCAGAACTGCATTATGAGAAGGCATTACTTACAGTTCAAAATTTGAAATAACTTTAAAAATAGATGAATAAATAGGTAAGCCTGTGGGCTTATTATTTTAAGGTTTCTCTTTAAAAAATACACATGACATACCAGTGTAATAAAAATTAGACTATAATTGTTCCATTATTAGAACACTAATGCGCAGCCACTGTGCGCAATAAGATCCAGACAAAATTAAATATTATTAAATATAAAAATCTACTGCATTTTAATCAAGTTTGTTACACTGTGTACTGCTGAATATGGTGAAATCCCTCCGAAAAACACAAGACAAAGCCTCAGTGCTCAACTGTATTACTTAAGTGGCGGAACATTTCTTTGTGGGGGAAAATACAGTAATTTAAGGGGCCTATTGATGCCAGATGTGTATCATCAGATCCAAGCAACAACTGCTGTGTGAGAACAGTTAGACAGACCTGTTTGCTGGAGGTCTGAGCTGGACTGGGTGCACAGTGTTCTAGGTAATGAAATTACTTTGATATCAAAAAGTCATCACCTGCCAAATAAAGGGTTTCTACATTTAACCTTAAAATTACACCATCATAATTTCCTATATAAATGGTTGCAGTTGTAGAAAAATACACATATGGAGTTATTGTAGCATTATAGTTCTGCACGTAAGTACACGAGTGTGTTTCTCTGTGTATATTAGGCCTAAAATGTTTTATTTTAGGCTGGAGTATTTAAGATTTTATTCCCTGCCAGTACTAGAGCTTTTTAAAAAGAGGAATCTGGTATCCTTTGGGAGTTTACATTCTTTCTACATCACTATGCCCAATTTTTAAAACAAAATCTTATAGTTTTCTAAACATATTGTTGGCTAGGAGACATACCAGTTAATTTAAGGAACCTTGTTTCTTAGCACAGGTAAGACTGGTGCCTTTTATTCATGCTTGCTCTTCATATTTTTGCTTGCTCTGTCTACAGAAAATTTTCCATGTCCTTCACAAAGAAGTGGTAAGTGAGGTTTATTTCATGTTTTTTAAGAGAAGTTGTAAATACTACCACTCTGATTCTGAATCAGGACATAAGAAGTAAAGTTTCGGGGGGGTTGTTGTTTGTTTGGGTTTTTTTTTTCTACTCAAACCTACATCCGGAATGATTCCGGTGGCACTCGAGTGTCGAGGAGAGGTGCGACGCTTGTCCATTATTTTACCCGTGAGCCAGCAAGCACAACATGGGGAGAAAGATCTACATCCCTAATACAAAGAAATGTGGTATTTCTGTTCCCCCACAGAAACACATTTTCCTAGTTTAAACACATTTTCCCTTTACTCTCTTACGAGCAGAAATAAGACAGCACAAGGCAACTGCTCGGCACGGCCAGAGTTATTAACAACCCCCCCCCATTTGCTCTTTGGGACAGAGGGCCGGGCTGGCCACGCATTTCTAAAGAACACTTCGCTGTGAAAACGCAACAGGGACGCAAGAACCGACCCATGGCACAGATGGCCGAGGCGGCGACCGCCGCGGGCCCAGCGCTCCGGCGGGGACAGCGGCCACCCCGCGCCGAGGGGAAGCTGCTGTCCCTGTGACGGGACACCCCGCGGCCCCCACCCCGTCCCGCCACCGGCACCCCAGCCCCGACTTGCGCCTCAACTCTCCCGCCGCGCTGCCATCCACCCCGCCCGCTCCCCGGCACGCCCCTCACCGGCGATCCTTAGGCAGGTCTCCGGTCCGGCGGGAGGCGGCGGCGGCGGCTGCTGCTGCTGCCGCCGCCGCTCTACCTCGCCCCCCGCCGCTCGCGACGCCGCGCCCCGAGTTCTCTTCAGAGCCGGCGGAGCCGGCGGTGCGCGGCGCCGGGCCTCGGCCCAGCTCTTCCGCTTCATGGCGGAGGCGCCCGCGCCACTACGGTGGGTGCGAGGCGGAGTGCCTCATCCCCGTCGCGCCGCTCCCGCGGATTTCGGGCCGCCGGAGGGGAGGGATCCCGCGACGGCGAAGACGGCGGCGGCGGCTGACGCGTGTCCTCGGGCGCCGCCCCCTCCCACCGCCTCATGCACCTACGGTCCCCCCCTCCTGCCCCGAGCTGGCGGCAGCTGGCGGCACCCCCGCCTCCACCTCCCGCCCCGCCTCTGACTGGGTCAGCGCGGTGTGGCGTCACCAGCGCGGAGCGGCGGGGGCGCTGATGTCATAGTGGCCGTTGCAACAGGTGGGTCAGGGGAGCTTTGGGGGGGCCCTGGGAGCAGGCCGTAGTGGGTCAGGGGAGCTTTGGGGGGGCCCTGGGAGCAGGCCGTAGTGGGTCAGGGGAGCTTTGGGGGGGCCCTGGGAGCAGGCCGTAGCTGGGACGGCGGGGCTAGCTCTGGTGTAAAGCCGCCGCCTTTGGAAATGAGCATTTTCGGTTGCGTTTCTTGGGGGGGTCACAGCCTTCCAGGTGCCTCTTGCGGCACATGGCAGACGAGGGCCCCAAGGGGATGTGACATCGTGTGAGGTCGGCTGAAAGCTGTCTGGTATGTGCAGCAGACTTTTGGTTCATACGTTAAGTGGATTTATCTGCAAAGTTAAAAGAGCTGGATTTGAGTCTGCTTCTCAGACACAGTGGTGCTTTAAAACATACCATTTTAAGTAGGTGTTGAAATAGCTTGAGCTGGTGGTTAACTTCTGAAGCTCCCTGCCCACCTCTGTCTAATTGCCCATGACAAGTATTCTACCATCTACCGAGAACGAGGTCAGTGATTATCTCCTGCTGGTTTCCACCTTTTTCTGCATAACTTTTTAAAAATACCTTTTCTAAGTAATAGCAGAGATATAAAATTCTACTGACACTTCAAAAAACATTTATGCCATGGAAGGCTGTGGCCATCGTTGTTCCAGTTCATTATGCACATGGGAATCATTGTCTCACAGGGCACCAGCGAACTCAGTGAAGTCCATCTCCATGCAATAAATGCAGGGCAGATGCCCTAATTAGGATTGTTCTTCTGCTGAACCCTCCTGTCTTCCCTCTTTTTGTTTGTCTGCATTTTGCAAATCTTTCTAAAGAAATGGTTTTGCTGGGGTAATGCAAAGGCTGTGGTATGGTTCCTCACAGCATTGACATGGTGAGGGTGGATGACTTCAATTTACAGAGCTGTCAAACGACAACTTAATTCATTCCAATCCCTTTTAAGAGTCCACAGTTCTTTTATCTATGGTTAGTTTTATTTACTGTATTTAAAATGCAGCAGTAGAACTGTTCCTACTGTATTTCAATTCTACTGAAAGCAAAAGAAGCAGAAAAACAGGTAACCAAACACTTCCTTTAAAATCAAAAGCACCAAGAACATGAAAGTGAAATGATTGCAAACCAAAAGTGGAACTACAGCCAGTGTAGAGCCTTGGGAATAATGATCAGGTGAATGAAGCAGAGTGAAAGCACTGCAAGTAAAGCGAATATTTAACATTCTCTTTGAAAATAATTTCTGTGCATCTCTTGTCTTTGTTTTATAAACATAAGACCACCTTTATAGCTTGCTTTCTGCTGTGGTTTAACTCACATTGAGGCAGCTGCATTACAGTTTCCGACATGCTCAAAAATATCGGCGAGCTGGGGGAGCCTGGAGGGAAGGCAGCTCCTTATTTATGAATGTAGGGGCATGGTCATGAAAGTGGACTTTACTCCCCAGCTGCTGGTCCCAGCCCATTATGCCAAGTTCTGAGGAAGCCTCTGGCAAGCCCTGAAATCACGTGTATTCTGAGTCTGCACATGACTACTTTCAGCCCTGTGCTGAGTGCCGTTTGGTCAATGCACAGAACTGAACAAAGCATTTTTACATTAGTAATATCCTCCTTGTAAACACACCGTATCAAAATGTGTATGTAATTAATAAAGTGCTAAAGCATAGAACCTTTAATGGAATTACATGGGTCAGTATCACCGTTTCTTAAGCAAGCCTTTTATTTTTCGTCAAGGAACACTGCATTTATTTCATATGCTCTTAATGGTGTAGAGCTCTCCGGAGCTTGCTTTGGGCCTGCCAGTGACCTCAATGGATGCAGGGACAGACCTCTTCAGAGAATACTGTTTTACAATTGCATTAGCGTTAAGGTTTAACAGGAGAGAGAATTTGCAGATAAGATATGTATGAACAGCAGTATTTTACAGTGAGGGCCAAAGATCAGAAACTGCAGAGGAGAATATGCTCCTCCATAAATCTAGGACAGTCTTACTTTGCAATTGCTAAAAAGAAGTGGCTCATGGGTGAAAGAAGGCACATCTACTTTAATGAAAGCAATATATTCTAAACATAAATATTTCTGGAAAAATGGATAATATGCAGTCTGACAGAACTGCAAACCAAAATACTGTTGTCCTGAGCTCAGTTGTCTAGGACAGAAATAACCAAGGACATTTTTTCAGGAACCTCTTGCTCTGAGAGAAAGTACATACACACAGGGGAGAATATTCTGCTGCAAATCTTCATAGGAACACAAGTAATTGACTATGGCATACTCCATGCGTACTCCAAAACTGACAATCTGATCAGAAATATGTTTAAGACACACCCCTTACTGGTTTTAGGCCCACCTTCTCATATGATGCAAAAGAACTGCAGACAATGGATGATGCATTTGAAATATGTATTTAAAACTATAAAATGCATTTCATAATCTCTGCCAGTACCAGGTCCAAAAGTAGACATAAGCTTCAGTCCCAGTGTTTGAAACTGTCATTTTTCAAGGTGTATTTTAATACAAGATCGCCACATGGTTCTGGAAGCTTTAAGACATCGCTGGGAAGTATTAGATTGAAAGCTGGTGTCGTCTGCTAAAGGCAAGAGTCTCAAGTTCCTCCTGAGCAAAACCAGATTTTTCAGTTAAGTATGTCTTGAACACAGGTTTTTAAAATATATTAGCAAGACTGTTTGATGAGGAAATAATGAGCTATGGGATTTTTTGCAATAAGCCTCAACTGTGTTTTAGTTTTTGTTATCTTACACACAATGGAAATGGCATTTCTGTGCCCATCTTCCGTGCCAAGTAGATTATTCTGTGCTCTCATTTTCTAGATAGGGTTTCAGATGTCCCATTAAGACACAACAGTACTGATGCTGGTGGGAATTCATTGGAGAATTGTCCTTGTAGAGTACAAATTAAAAAATTTATATACTGTGTCAGTGTCATATGTCAATAATCTGGGGTTTGTTGGTGAAATTTACTGTTTTAACTCCTGCCAGCTGCAAAACTGTGTTAATGGGAACATGATCCAGCCTGTTTTTATCAAGGTGCAAAAAATGAACTTCATTACCTGAAATGTAATGAGAATAAACATGTAAATGGCTTAATAAAACATTTACTTATTCAAAGACATAACTGAATCAAAGAAGCATCCTATTTTACTAGTAATTCTTCTACAGATGTGTACTAGTTCTATAGATTGCACAATACACTCTATTTTAACCAATGACAGATTTTTTTTAATTACATTATAAGAGCAAGGAACATTGAGACATCTAATTGAATTAAATCTGATGTAGCATAATGTCTCCTAATGATTTGATGACTTTGTTGTGTTACAGCATCATGCATTGTTCCTCTACTAAACCCACATTAAATGCCTAGAATCAAATGTGAAAACAGAATGCAGGTGAACACCGTGATGTCAAAAAACCCCTCCAAGCTTTGAGCAGTTGTTCTATCAGCGCTCCTATCAATTTCTGCAGGACTGCGATCAGCTTTGTGCCACCTCTGTGGGAAGTGGGACTACACAATGACACTTCCACAGGTTCCTTCAGCCAGCAAAATCACACAATTCAACAAAAGACTGTTTCCTTGGGATCCACAGGGACAGCAGCAGAAATTTTTGCATTAAAGTGAGATGTTTGTGTTAAAGCAAACAGTGTCCGGAGGAGACTCTAACTTTCAAACAAAACAAAGAAGGTCACCTGGGCCCAAAATCAAAGCTCCTCCCTGCTGAGCAGGGTCTCCTTGAAAATCAAAAGCTGGGCCAGTCATTGCTCTCCACACGCTCCTAATGCTTCCCAGGAGTGTATTTGATTTCACGTGAGGGCTTCGCACTAAATAAAACAGCAAAATACCTGTTACCTAGAAATACAAAAGTATATAAGGAGAACAACAAAATTGAACAGCTACTATGAATAGTGTAGTTTCCTGATTGCAAGTGTTTTGACAAAATACAGCCTACAAGAGACTGGTGGGCAACTCCCTTCCTATTTACATTGTGATCATGCTGTTTTGTCTGAGCATTCTTGTTTTGTTCTGTGCAAGTCTAAACAAGGTTAGAAAATTATTCTTACCTGATACGTTATTACCTTCACCTCTTTTCATGCCAAGTATTTTATAAATTTCCCTTTGTGGATCTACATACATTTCATGGGTATACCCAGTTAAACTGCAAAAGGGCTGCAAAAAACATGCATACAAGAAAAGCAGTATTTTTAAGGTTAATACAGTAATTAGTTAGGATCTACTGACAGTGGAATACTGCCACTCCACCCCCTGCCAATTTGGAAACTTGTGGATCTGTCATGTTAAATTAAAGGCCAAAAATTTTTAGCCCTGACACTCTTATTAAAACAAAGCTTCCAGTGAAATCAAGAAAAGATGTTTCCTTAGCAAGCCCCAGTGGTTTTTAAACTGAAAGTTTATTCTATTAGAGTTGCTTCACAAAAAAGAATACTGTCCTCTTTTCCTGAGGGTGCAAATGACCATCTTTTTACTCAGAGCAATACCCCTCAATGCAGACCATTAAGACATAATAGAGGATACAATGTATTTAATGACTACTTTATTTACCTTGATGTGATGATAAGATGACTGTCCAATAACTATAAGTCTCACATTTGCTTCCTAGAACAGAACATGGGTATTCAAACTGTGTTTCTGCATGGCTGCAAAACATTAGCAGAATCTGGCGTCTTGAGTTAATGATCACAGTGCACTCAGTCAAAATTATTTGATATTAACATCACTTAAATATCTGGAGTCTACACCTTTGTCTAGCACCCACAGTTAGCAGCTATGTTAATTTATTAAGTGAAAAGTTATTTTTAAGCATAATTTTTAAGTGTCATCTTTCCAATTGATTGCAACCTGCTATGATTTTGGAAATTCAAAATTTCCACTCTGTTGTACCTGCATCTGAAGGAGCAGCACCGGTGCACATACACCTGTGATTTACGTATACTGATGCTCATTAATAGATATAACTTGCATCTGCATGTACTGCTGTCCTTTGCAGGTGCAACACTAGGCCTGAGTCTAAAATAGAGGCCAAAACTTAAGCTCATTTAGATGCTAGTAAAACAGTTAATAAAATATAATGTTGCTTTAATATTAGGGCATAATACTTGCCTTTCCCATATAGAATAATTTTGCTTGTTATGAAAAGAAGCCCTCCTAGGAATAGAATACTCACACTAAGAAAAGTATGGATGGTTTTGATTCTCTGTATACATTTATTTAAGCACCCGGATTAAGAAAATGTCATTTTGAGTAACACTGAGCAGTTTAGAAAAACCTGCCCTGAGAAGGGAAGCCACCAAAGAAATCATCGCTTTTCATCCCCAAGTTCCTAGTCCACCTAAGCCTTGATTGGCAGCAAGGAGCTGCGTATCTGTCATCGGCTATGCTGCTGTTGGGAATAAAATATGACAGAATTTCAATCAGCAGCCTAGAACAGAGAGATTGACTTTCCACATTTAGCAGGGGATCATTGTTTTTTCTTGGTATCTCCTACCACCCAACAAATACTGGTCCATAGCAACCCCTGCCCACTCCACTTCTCCTTTCTGTCACTTTATCACTCCTGTTTGTGCAGCTGCCTGGAGAACAGGTAACACAACTGATGTACTTTACCATGGAAAAATAGACTATTTTTAATCTAGACCAATTATCTGATTTTGTTCCATGCACAACGATCAGTCAGCCATACCAGCATAATGGAAAGGGCAGTAGTTAGTCAGTGGTCAGGAGAAGACAGCTGCCCAGGGCACTACTAATACCAACAGAAATGCTTGTCAGATGTTGTCTAACTGTTCAGAACACAGCAGCAAAAATCAGCACCAAGCTAATAGGGCAGGGAGAAATAACGCCGCTGCAAGAAAGCATGTAGTGCAACAGATCCTCTCCTCTGTCTCCTTGGCAGATACGCTATGGGTATTGTAGCAAACAATGAAAGCACTAACTTTCTTCTGAGCCTTTTTTTTGATTCCTAGAAGGCTAAAGTCTCATGCAAGCCTGCAGCAGGATATAGCAAACCTGCTTGACGACAGCAACCCCATGTACACACTAAGGGCAGAGTACTTACTTGTAAAAACGCCTTGGGGACTTTCGCCAGGTCTTCTACATACTCCTTACAGGTGTAACATAAAAAATTCTGCAACACAGCCAGTTGGACACGTCAGAAACAGACATAATTGCACAGCAATGAAACATCAGATTCAGACTTGGGGCACAAATCATTTTGGAGGTGATCAGGAACTGGAAACAGGAACAATTACAGTTCTTTGTACTCACCAAATTTTTATTAGGATCCTGGTTTAATCCAGGCCTGAACAAGGATTCTAGGCTTGGGGCCCTGCTTTTTCTCTGTGGCTATTTTAGGAATGCCAGAACTGGCTTGCCAGCTGCAAAACCAGGGTGCACGCTTGATCCCTTGAACACAGGGCTGAAGAATTATTTCCTTTCTGGCAAATTCTGTGTCAGTTTAGCAAAGAATGGGGGTTCTTAGAAGGATATGACTGTTAGATTTTCTTTGCTCCAGCCCCGCTTGTTATAAACACCACACACGCCCCCGCCCCTTGCACAACCAAGTCGGGGCATCCCTCAAAGACCCTTTTAGGGCTCCCGTCCGTCTGGCCAACCCTGCCGGGGCAGCCGCTCCCTCCTTACCCGCACGAACACCACGATGGCTTTTTGCTCCCCGTACAGGGCCTCGAAGGGCACGCTCCTCCCGGCCGCGTCCACCACCGGGCAGCGGGAGGCCTCCCGCAGCTCCCCGGGGAGCTGCCGCCGCTGCCCGCCGCACCGTGCGCTGCCCACCTGCCGCGTGACGGCGGTTGCCGGCGGCCCCGCCATGGTCGGTACGCCGCGGCGGCCTCGGCGCGAGCCGGCCTGGCTCGGCTCGGCCGGGGGAGGGGGAGGAAGGGAGAGGCGGAGACGGAGAGGCGGGCTGCGAGGAAGCGCTCGTGCTGGGTTGTGAGCGCGTCGGCTGGTTCCCGTTGCTGGAAGCAACCCGGGGCCGGGCGGGCCCGCGCTCCAGGCCGCTGGCTGAAGGAGGAGTTGGTGGGTTCACAGCCTTGACATAAAAAGAGAAAGAGAGAGAAAGAGAGAGAGAGGGAGACCCGCTGCCAAAATCGCTGCGCGCCCGTGGCAGCCGGCATGGAGTTTGCACCTGGAAAACAATATAACGAGGTCAAACCGAGACTCCCAGAAATGGTGTGGAAGCAGCAGCAGTGACGCTGTGACCCAGCCGCAGGGTCAGGGTTCGCTTTGCAGGATGCCACAGCATTTCAGAGGCCTGCAGGCGAGCTAGAAAATTCTGTTTTCCAGGAACTGTCAAGCTGCTGTATCAGAAAAAAACAGACCCACGTGCCTTATTGAAGTAAAAGCAGAACTTCATGGAACTTTGGCCAGTAAATAGCAGAGGATGCTGAGCAGTGCAAGTGCTCATGCGAGTGTACGGAGTGCACACAGAAATGAGTGAACAAATCTTACAGTAAGAAAATCACTAGACAGTTGAAGAGTATTGTAGTCTCTGGGATTGTTGTGTTACCTGAAAGCTTATGAGGAGGAGAGTATTTTCCTTTTTTTAGTGGGCAGAGAAAAAGAAGAATCAGAGGGAATAGGACTGGGGGGGATCTCCAGAAGTTACTCTGCTTCATGAACCTCTCTGATGATACTAGTTTCAGAGTCTCTCTTGTCATGTTATCCCAGCGCCTGTAATGTTAATGTTACTGAAACCCTGTTAATGTTACTCATGCCCGGTACTTTGGGTGAGCCCCACAGCTTTTATCTTAGCAGGAGTGAGCACATAGGACGGGTTGATCAGGACGCTTAGTGCACTGACTTTTCAACTGTACATAGTCTATTGCTATGTTGCCCTCAACCTTGTTTCCTACACTAAATGCCTTTTTTTTTTCCCAATTCTTTCTTCTCATAGGTCATATTTTCTAGAATTTCTAGAACACAGATTTTATAGTTTCCTTTGGACTTTCTAGATTGATTGTGTCATTCCTGAAGTTCAGTGCCTAAAACTAGACACAATATTTTACTTAAGTGTTAGGTTTTCTTCATGTCGTAGGTCTCTACATCCACTTAAACATGCTGGCATTGTGCCTCTGCTTTTTGCAACAGCAAGTTTTATTGACTCCTGTTCAGCATGAGAACCACTATCATTCCCACCTGCTCTGCTCCAGACCTTCCCTAGAAGGGAGTGCATTACTGCCATTTCTCTAATAATACTCAGTGAAAGAAATTCTCTATAATGTCACAATGTATGAAAAGTCAAATTAGCTGAATAGAATAGAATAGAACGGAATGGAATGGAATAGTCTATCTAATAGTTGGAAGGGACCTTTAAGATCATCTAGTCCAACTGTCAACCTAACTCTGAAGAAAAAAAAAAAACCAACAAGCCACATCACTAAACCATGTCACTAAGCACTATGTCAACCCGTCTTTTGAATACCTCCAGGGATGGTGCCTCAACCACTTCCCTGGGCAGTCCATTCCAATGCTTAATAACCCCTTCAGTGTAAAAATTTTTCCTAAGATCCAATCTGAACCTCCCCTGGTGCAACTTGAGGCCCTTTCCTCTTGTCCTATCACCTGTGACTTGGCAGAAGAGACCGATGCACACCTCTACAACCTCCCTTCAGGTAGTTGTAGAAAGCGATAAGTCTCCCCTCAGCCTCCTTTCGCTAGGCTGAATAACCCCAGCTCCCTCAGCCTCTCCTCATAAGACTTGTTCTCCAGACCCCTCACCAGCTTCATTGCCCTTCTCTGGACCCGCTCCAGCACCTCGATGTCTTTTTTGTGGTATGGGGCCCAAAACTGGACACAGTACTCGAGGTGGGGCCTCACCAGTGCCGAGTACAGGGGGACGATCACCTCCCAAGTCCTACTTACCATGCTGTTCCTGATACAGGCCAGGATGCTGTTGGCCGCCTTGGCCTCCTGGGCACACTGCTGGCTCACGTTCAGCTCACAGTCAACCAATACCCTGGGGTCCTTTTCTGCTGGGCAGCTCTCCAGCCACTCTTCCCCAAGCCTGTAGCACTGCATTGGGGTTGTTGTGACCCAAGTGCAGGACCAAGAACTTGGCCTTGTTGAACCTCATCCTGTTGGTCTCAGCCCATTGATCCAGCCTGTCCAGGTCCCTCTGCAAACCCTTTCTACCCTCCAGCAGGTCAACACTCCCACCCAACTTGGTGTCATCTGCAAACTGACTGAGGGTGCACCCGATCCCCTTGTTCGGATCACTGATAAAGATGTTAAAGAGAACCGGCCCCAATACCAAGCCCTGGGGGATGCCACTTGTGACCGGTTGCCAACTGGACTTAACTTCATTCACCACCACTCTCTGGGCCCGGTCCTCCAGCCAGTTTTTAACCCAGCGGAGAGTACTCCCATCCAAGCCACGGGCAGCCAGTTTCTCCAGGAGGATACTGTGGGAAACTGTATCAAAGGCCTTACTAAAGTCCAGGTAAACAACATCCACAGCCCTTCCGTCATCCACCAAGTGGGTCACTTGACATCTAAGACATGTAAGACATTTACACAGGATGATACAACACAGTTGGCCCTCCAGTTGGGATACCTTCCAACTCTGTTTTAAAACTCTGGCCAGAAAGATCTTGAGGGCACATAAGGTGCTTTGTGCTATGTTAACAGCAAAGACAAGTTAGTGCTGCATTATGAATAACATGAGGGAAAGTGATCCCTGGCTGATAGCTCTTTACAAATTTCTAGCACATAAGTGAAAGTATCCAGCCACTAGTACAGCCCTGTTGTTTCAGTAATGAAAGTTTATTTCATAATATGGATCCAGCTTGTGGCTTTGCCAGGTTAACTGTGATTGTAATAGTAATTGCAGACCTAGTAAATCAGTGTTTGAAGGTTAGCAAAGCACTTTTTGTGTATTTGCCTATGGCTGTGTACTTCAAAGGCTAATCTTGCAGTCCAGTATGCCCTCACAATTACTTTGATTTAAAATGAGCTCAAATTGGTAAAGAATTGCTGAAAATTGTGAAACTTGCATTCTACTAGATATGATTAGACTTGATGATCTTAAAGGTCTTTTCCAACCTAAATGATTCTGTGACTCTGTAATAATTTGAGCAGTATTAATTCCCCATTGTTGTTATCAGACTTCTTTGTTCACTTAACAGTTACCTATATATTATGCTGTCAGACGATTTCAACTAGCAGCCCATGAACCAAACATGGGCTGTGCAGCAGTGCTTTGTGGCCCCTCAGCCATACTGATGGGAATGGCCTGCCTACCCTTGATTACTGCAGAACGTAGCAAAGCAGGAAAAAACTGTCCACTTTTGACATGCTTTGCTCTTCGTCTTGAGGCTGAAGTTGTTACCAAAGGCAGGCCTCCGCTTTGTTTGCAACCATATGCTAACTAAAATGAGTTAATTACCAAGCTTTTCACTGTGTGAGAAAGGGATTGGTTACTGAGCTGATAGTGATAAGGATGGGATAACAAGAAGTAGTTAATCACTTCGAGGTTCTTTCATATGTCAAAGTGTGTAGTCCTATACCGATTAGGACACAGCTGTGGCTACTTCAAAGAATATCCTTATCATCTTAAAGAAGCTGATAAGCTTACAGTAAACTTTTACTGTCCTGAGATGACCAGTCCTTAAAAGGATAATGTGAGGAAGGGTATTCTTCCCCAAACGACGACCAAGGAGCTCAAGCCTGCACAGAAGTGTTTTGCAAACGTTGCAAAATTTAATACACGTGCAAAAGGCTATTTGGTCATCCTAATGAATATGTAAGCCTAGGTGGAGTTATGTATTAGGTAAGTGGAATAATGAGAATCTTTTGTGTATGAATAATGGATGAATGTCCCTGGTAAGGTGTGCTAGATTTGTGGATGTCCACCTAGCACCCGGCATTGAATAAAGCAATATCTCCTCTCTAAACCGCTTCTAGTTTTGAGAGCTTTTGTTTCAGGTAGCAAAGTGGGCAGTCTGGGCACATATAATCATGGAATCATAGAACGGTTAGAGTTGGAAGGGACCTTAGAGATCATCGGGTTCCAACCCCCTTGCCATGGGCAGGGACACCTCCACTAGACCAGGTTGCTCAAAGCCCCATCCAACCTGGCCTTAAACAAACACTTCCAGGGATGGGGCATCCACAACTTCCCTGGGCAACCTGTTCCAGTGCTTCACCACCCTTACAGTAAAGAATTTCCTCCTAATATCCAATCTAAATCTCCCCTCTTCCAATTTAAAATCATTACCCCTTGTCCTGTCACTACACCTCCTGACAAAGAGTCCCTCTCCGGCTGTCCTGTAGGCTCCCTTCAGATATTGGAAGGCTGCTACGAGGTCTCCCTGGAGCCTTCTCTTCTCCAGGCTGAACAACCCCAGCTCTCTCAGCCTGTCTTCATAGGGGAGGTGCTCCATCCCTCTGATCATCTTCGTGGCCCTCCAACTTAACCTTGCTTAACCAACTTAAGCCCACAACATAACCTTGCTGTGTTACATCTGTAGTAAAATCTCTGGGTAGTACTGGGCAGGGCTCAGGGGCACAGTTTATCACTCGGTCATCAGTACAGCTTGGACCATGCCATTGCAGCTGGAAATCAGGGCCTGCAGAAGAGGCAGTCGTACCACTACAGGGGATCTGTTGCCACAGCTTCTGAGCAGGAGCACAGATCAGGATGAGGCTGCTGATGAAAAGAGTTGGGCAGGGTGGTGTCACAAACCCAAAAGACACTGTCCCGGCTCACTCTTGTGCATAGCTGAACTTGTGCCTAGAGTAAAGAGAGCTGGTTCTCACTTGATTTGAAACAAAATCTCTGAGGAGCCCAGCCTCTCTGGGAGAGATGCTAAACATTCTTATTAAGCCAATCAAGACTGCCTGCAGACTTTGCTCTTTAGTGCTGTTTGGCCTCCTTAAACTAGCTGAGGAAGCATGTCCTTAACACCCGGATTCAGCAGTATACAATTGAAGAATAGCAACTTTCTGCTGAGGATATCCACCAAATCATTCCTTAAGACCCTTTGATCAGTGTGGTTCTAAGTTTTGATAGCGATTCTTAAGTGTTGCTAAAGTACAAACATAAATTACTGTCACCTCCAGTTTTACAGAGAAAGAACGGAGATGAAGGCAGTTGAACACTAGTATGTCATCTGAATGAGGAAACACTTAAAATTATCAGTCACTTTTGAAAGCTGGAGCTTAAGGCCCTTCATTTATGTATGCTTAACAAAAACACAGATACAAGTTCCACTGACTTAAATGGGAGGAAAGACTCCATATCTGCTGATACTCTGGACAGGACTGACTGTCTAAGAGTGCAGTCTGCTAAAACCGTGTAATTCTTCGATGTTGTCCTGGGTCTGGCGGGGATAGGTTTAATTCTCCCCAGGACCTAGCAGGGACACAGGTATTCCATGCCATGTGAGCCATGCCCAGGGGGTAGCAGGAGCTGGCCGGGGAAGGGGAGGGACAGGGAGTCGGGGGCGGGGGGGGGGCGGAAGAGGAAGTCATTCCCCCAGGGGGAGCAGAGCGGTCGGGGGGGTGTCCCGGGTTCGGTCGGCAAGCGGTGGTATCGTACTCGTGGTTGTATATTCCGCTATCGGTGTTATTATTGTTGTTGTTTCTTGCTCCCCTTGCTGTTCTGTTAAATTGCCTTTGTCTCAACCCACGAGTTTTTGCCTTTTTCCTCCGATTCTCCCCTCCCGGCCGCGCTGGCGGGGGGGGCCCGATCTGAGCGAGCGGCTGCCACGTGGTCCTTTGTTGCCGTCTGAGGCTAAACCATGACAGTCCTTTTGGTGCCCAACGTGGGGCACTCGGAGGGTTGAGATAAAGACAGATCTGACCAGAGCGTGTTAAAAGGAATTTGTTATCGGTATTTATTGTATTATTTGCTGGGCACAATGTTGCTTCGTTTGTTTTCATGGCTGTGTTATGTAAACTCTTACATGCTCTATGTACTCCCCGTGATGATGTTTGTCGCTTCTGGGAGAGGAATCACGATTATAATTTTGCTGTCCTGTGTGATATCAGCTTATGATATGATAGCATCACTGTTCAGATGGTTATGTTGGGGCGTTTATTTGGCACTGTTTTCCTGCCCATATCTCGGGGAATTTATTAATAAACACACTGAGTCTATGGGGGAAGCAGGGGGGGATACTTTCCCCAGCTCTTTCACCTCCCTTTTCTCTTTCGTGCTGGGTATGCCAGTTTTTGAGAATTTTGAATACTTTTGGGACACGCAAACCAGCTTGGTCCTATTGCTAGGTCTCCTGAATGTATTCCAGTTTTTGTTCAGGGTTAAGCAACTATTTAGGACTACCACCCCGAGATCTGCCCCAAAGCTGGAGAGTCATGGATAGCATGGCAAGTGGGAGAACATGGGCAGGTATCTAGAGAGTTTTGCACCTCCAATGGTCTGGGATTTCACCACTGAACAATTACAGGACCCTGATAAAGTGATAGAATATTTGAAAGGAAGATGCTGTGGCTGTTCCAGAGAGGCACAACTCACTGCATTGTGCTGGGCCCTGACCAGTATCTACCAAGCATTGCTCAATGGTGCGCAGCATCCTCAGGAGGAAGAGATGGAAACCAGGCCGACAGGCAGTGTGGCTACTGCCACCCCTGCAACAGACACTGTGGCTACTCCGGCCCCTGCAGCAGGCGTGGTGGCTACTCCAGCCCCTGCAACAGGCAGTGTGGCTACTCCAGCCCCTGCAGCAGGTGCTGTGGCTACTCCCACCCCTGCAGCAGGCGCTGCAGCTACTCCAACTCCGGTGGCAGGCACTGCAACTGAACCAGAAAACCAACCTGTGCCCGTATCAGTTGCCCCTATCCAGAAGAAGAAGTACACCAAGAAATCAGTTTGCTCAGCGAAGGATGACGATGATCCAGGGATGTCACGAGAACAAGAGGAAGAGGCAGAACCAGAGATAATCACTCGATCCCTGTCCCTGAGTGAGCTGTGGGACATGCAAAAAGATTTCAGCCGACTTCCGGGTGAGCACATTGTCACCTGGTTGCTCTGGTGCTGGGATAACGGAGCCAGTAGCTTGGAATTGGAGCGTAGGGAAGCCAGGCAGCTGGGATCTCTGTCTAGAGAGGGGGACATTGACAAAGCAATTGGGAAAAGGACACAGGCCCTCAGCCTCTGGAGGCGACTCCTGTCAGGCGTGAGGGAAAGGTATCCCTTCAGTGAAGATGTTGTATGTCATCCGAGCAAGTGGACCACCATGGAAAGAGGTATCCAGTACCTGAGAGAATTAGCCGTGCGGGAGATGATTTATTATGACCTGGACAATGCCCAGTTTCCCACAGATCCTGATGAGATCCAATGCACAAGGTCCATGTGGCGGAAGTTTGTATGGAGCGCACCATCGTCATATGCCAACTCATTGGCAGTGATGGAATGGAAAGGTGAAGAGGGACCAACAGTGGATGAGGTGGCTGCCCGACTTCGGCAATATGAAGAAAATCTCTCTTCTCCCCTCGTCTCAGCTGTGGAGAAAATGTCCCGGAAGGTCCAGCAACTTGAAGAGAATATGTCTTCCCCACCTGTACAAGCCAGTATCTCAGCTCTTAGGAGCAGACGTTTCTCCACTCAAGATAGAGAATACAGGGAGTACACCCCATGAAGCACCCTGTGGTTCTGCGTGTGTGACCACGGAGAGGACATGAGGAAGTGGGATGGACAATCTACTTCAATCCTATGGGCACGGGTACAGGAATTGCAAGGAAGAACAAGCACAAAAGCGAATCTCCCCAGGAAAAGTGCCACCCCAGTTTCCAATGTGCAGTTCCCCAGACAGAACAGAAGGCCTGAGCCTACTTCTGATCCCCTTGAAGGAACTTCCAGATCATTTCTGCAAGAGGCGAGTAACAGATACTATGACCAGTATTAGAGGGGCCCTGCCTCCAGCCAGGTGGGGGAAGGGGACAACTGGGTTTATTGGACAGTGTGGATTCGATGGCCTGGCACATCAGAGCCACAGGAGTATAGCGCTTTAGTGGACACAGGTGCACAGTGTACCCTAATACCATCAAGCTATAGAGGGACAGAACCCATTTGTATTTCTGGAGTGACAGGGGGATCCCAAGAGTTGACTGTACTGGAAGCTGAAGTGAGCCTAACTGGTAAGGAGTGGCAAAAGCATCCCATTGTGACTGGTCCAGACGCTCCATGCATCCTTGGTATAGATTATCTCAGGAGAGGGTATTTTAGGGACCCAAAAGGGTACCGGTGGGCTTTTGGCATAGCTGCCTTGGAGGCGGAAGAAGTTAAGCAGTTGTCTACCTTGCCTGGTCTCTCAGAGGATCCTTCTGTTGTGGGGTTGTTGAGGGTCGAAGAACAACAGGTGCCAATTGCTACCACAACAGTTCATTGGCGGCAGTATCGAACTAACCGAGATTCTCTGATCCCCATCCATAAGCTGATTCGTCAACTAGAGATTCAAGGAGTGATCAGGAAGACTCGCTCGCCCTTTAACAGTCCCATATGGCCAGTGCAGAAATCTAATGGAGAGTGGAGGCTAACTGTGGACTATCGTGACCTTAATGAAGTCACTTCACCGTTGAGTGCTGCCGTGCCGGACATGTTAGAACTTCAATACGAACTGGAGTCCAAGGCAGCCAAGTGGTATGCTACAATTGATATCGCTAATGCATTTTTCTCAATCCCTGTGGCAGCAGAGTGCAGATCACAGTTCGCTTTCACTTGGAGAGGTGTCCAGTACACCTGGAGCCGACTGCCCCAGGGGTGGAAACATAGCCCCACCATTTGCCATGGGCTGATCCAGACTGCACTGGAACAGGGTGAAGCTCCGGAACATCTGCAGTACATTGACGACATCATCGTATGGGGCAGCACAGCAGAAGAAGTTTTTGAGAAGGGGAATAAAATAATTCAAATCCTTCTGAAAGCTGGTTTTGCCATGAGATGAAGTAAGGTCAAGGGACCTGCACAGGAGATTCTGTTTTTAGGAGTAAAATGGCAAGATGGACGCCATCAGATCCCAATGGACGTGATCAATAAAATCGCAGCTATGTCTCCACCAACTAGTAAAAAGGAGGCACAAGCTTTCCTGGGCATTGTGGGTTTTTGGAGGATGCATATCCCAGTTTGCAGTCTGATTGTGAGTCCTCTGTATCAAGTAACCCAGAAGAAGAACGATTTTAAATGGGGTCCTGAGCAGCAACAAGCTTTTGAACAAATTAAACAGGAAATAGTCCATGCAGTAGCTCTGGGGCCAGTCCGGGCAGGACAAGATGTTAAAAACGTGCTCTACACCGCAGCTGGGGAGAACGGCCCTACTTGGAGCTTCTGGCAGAAAGCACCAGGGGAGACATGCGGTTGACCCCTAGGGTTTTGGAGTCGGGCATACAGAGGATCTGAAGCCCGCTATACTCCAACAGAAAAGGAGATACTGGCAGCATATGAAGGGGTTCAAGCTGCTTCCGAAGTGGTTGGTACGGAAGCACAGCTCCTCTTGGCACCTCGGCTGCCGGTGCTGGGTTGAATGTTCAAAGAAAGGGTCCCTGCTACACATCATGCAACGGATGCTACATGGAGTAAGTGGATTGCATTGATCACGCAGCGAACTCAAGTGGGAAACCCCAGTTGCCCAGGAATTCTAGAGGTGATTATGGACTGGCCAGAAGGCAAGGATTTTGGAATGTCACTGGAGGAGGAGGTGATGCGTGCAGAAGAGGCTCCACCGTATAATGAACTACCAGAAAATGAGAAGAGATATGCCCTGTTCACTGATGGGTCCTGCGGGATTGTGGGAAAGCATAGAAAGTGGAAGGCTGCCGTGTGGAGTCCTGCAAGACGAGTTGCAGAAGCCACTGAAGGACAAGGTGAATCAAGCCAGTTTGCAGAGGTGAAAGCAATTCAGCTGGCTTTGGACATTGCCGAGCGGGAAAAATGGCCGGTACTTTATCTCTACACCGATTCATGGATGGTGGCAAATGCCTTGTGGGGGTGGTTACGACAGTGGAAGCAGAGCATTTGGCAGCGCAGAGGCAAACCTATCTGGGCTGCTGAATTGTGGCAAGATACTGCTGCCCGGGTAGAGAATCTGGTTGTGAAAGTACATCATGTAGATGCCCATGTACCCAAGAGCCGGGCCACTGAGGAACATCAGAACAACCAGCAAGTGGATCAGGCTGCTAAGATTGAAGTGGCCGAGGTGGATCTGGACTGGCAACATAAGGGTGAATTATTCATAGCTCGATGGGCCCATGACTCCTCAGGCCATCAAGGAAGAGACGCTACATATAGATGGGCTCGTGACCGAGGGGTGGATTTGACCATGGACACTATTGCACAGGTCATCCATGAATGTGAGACATGCGCTGCAATCAAGCAAGCCAAGCAATTAAAGCCTCTTTGGTATGGAGGACGATGGCTGAAATACAAATATGGGGAGGCCTGGCAGATCGACTATATTACACTCCCACAAACCCGTCAAGGCAAGCGCGATGTGCTCACAATTGTGGAAGCAACACTGGATGGCTGGAAACATACCCTGTGCCCCATGCCACCACCCGGAACACCGTCCTGGGCCTTGAAAAACAAGTCCTGTGGCGACATGGCACCCCAGAGAGAATTGAGTCGGACAACGGGACTCATTTCCGAAACAGCCTCATTGACACCTGGGCCAAAGAGCATGGTATTGAATGGGTCTATCACATCCCTTATCATGCACCAGCCTCTGGGAAGATAGAACGGTACAATGGACTGTTAAAAACTGCACTGAGAGCAATGGGTGGTGGAACTTTAAAAAATTGGGATACACATTTAGCAAAGGCTACCTGGCTAGTTAACACCAGGGGGTCTACCAACCGAGCTGGCCCTGCCCAATCAAAACCTCCACGTACTGTGGAGGGAGATAAAGTCCCTGTAGTGCACATGAAGAACATGTTAGGGAAGACGGTCTGGGTTAGTCCTGCCTCAGGCAAAGGCAAACCCGTCCGTGGGATTGCCTTTCTTTGCTCAAGGACCTGGGTGCACTTGGTGGGTGATGCGCAGGATGGGGAAGTTCAATGTGTACCACACGGGGACCTGGTTTGGGGCGAGAATAGCCAGTGAATGAAACTGTATGATGTTAATTGCTAAATGAGCCTGCCACTGTACATCTCATTCTGTAACTGCTATTGGTTGTACTATAGTAAGAATCACCCAAACTAATGACAAATGGACTCTGATGAAAAACCAAGTAAAGTGCAGCAGCGAAGGGACCAGAACTGACCTCAGCAGCTGGCGTCCAGCAACTTAATTGAGATCAACATCTTCAACCCACGGACCATGGACATGAGCCGCACCGGATACATCAGCCACAAGCCCCAAGAATACAGCATGCGACAGTCCAGCCCCACACACACCATCTTGCCCGCCCTGAGAGACTGTTCTAACAGATGGAGCTCGAAGTCATGGGTTAAATGAACTCAACGGACATTTTAGAGTGATGGCCCACAGACTAAGGACATTATACCTGTATGGAGGTATACATATGTGTATATATATATATGTCAGGGGAAACTGATAGTATTTAATTGGAAACTGTAGGATCTGGGCATGGCATGAAATGGTATGGAATAAGGGGTGGATGATATCCTGGGTCTGGCGGGGATAGGGTTAATTCTCCCCAGGACCTAGCAGGGACACAGGTATTCCATGCCACGTGAGCCATGCCCAGGGGGTAGCAGGAGCTGGCCGGGGAAGGGGAGGGGCAGGAAGTCGGGGGGGCGGAAGAGGAAGTCATTCCCCCAGGGGGAGCAGAGCGGTCGGGGGGCGTCCCGGGTGCGGTTGGCAAGCGGTGGTATCGTACTCGTGGTTGTATATTCCTCTGTCAGTGTTATTGTTGTTGTTTCTTGCTCCCCTTGCTGTTCTGTTAAATTGACTTTGTCTCAACCCACGAGTTTTTGCCTTTTTCCTCCGATTCTCCCCTCCCGGCCGCGCTGGCGGGGGGGGGCCCGATCTGAGCGAGCGGCTGCCGCGTGGTCCTTTGTTGCCGTCTGAGGCCAAACCATGACAGATGTGAGCTATGTTTAGGGAAACTTCCCTTTCTTTCCCTTCACCTCTTTATAGCTCGTAAATATAGAAATGTTAATTAAAAACATAATCTAATCATCAGAGTGATGTTTCTTTCAGTGTCTTAAGGAGAATCAAGTAGTACATTTGCATTATTAATCACGATATAGCATTCAAGATGCAAGTCACTTTCTTCAGTGCAGTGCAATTTACAGTGGTAAAGAGAAATTTAAGTAATATTTAATTAACCAAGGGTTGGTTTACTTTGTTCTGTGGATAAGAAATTCAGATTCCTACCACTTCAAGAGGAAGAAAAATAATTACACACAGATGTAGAAAAAAATTTTCTGTATTGACTAATGAAACAAAATACCAGCTGTAATTATGCAACCTGAATTCCTTTGTCTACAGTAGCTGAACAAAATATCTGATGAGAGGTGTGTGGCCTATATCAGTAGCGTAAACACTGTCTAGAGTATGTGGTGTGTAAAGCAACATATTATCAATTTACTGCAAGATGTATTTAGCACAAGTATATTTGTTGTTCGTGTTTATCTAAGTATTATTTAGCTAGAGATAAAAAGGTTATTACTTATCAGCTAAAAATTAGTGTTTACAATTCCAGAGTAAAAATATCATGCTAAGTGATAGCTAAGAATGAGTTGGTTTTAAACTGTTTTAATTAAAAAGCACTAAAATGTGTACTGTCCTGTAGATCAGATAAGGTACTTTTTCCTTTATGGCTGCCTTTCATTGTTTCCTTAGTGTCATGATATACCAGGGGTATGCTAGACTTCTTGGCCACGGGAATGATTCTTCTGATCAGCAAGGGGAATCATCTTCAGCCTTGAAAGTCATGTTGCAAATGCTGGCTTCATCTCCATTTTATCTACCTGATGTGTGCTATCTCCTGATGTGTTTTCTCTTCAGTTTTATGTTTTGGGTTTTTTTTTTTGTTTGTTTTTTGTTTTGTTGAGGGAGGAGATATTGCAGTTTCAAAACTTGCCTGTTTCGCACTTTGCTTTTTCATTCCTTTTAAAAATTATTCAATTATTCAAGACTAAGGGCTTTGTCAGTCTGGCTGCAGTGTCAGTATGTGTTGCATACTGATTAACTGTTGTTTCACAACACAAATAATGTAAATGTAATTAAAAATGTACTCTAATAGATTAGTGATTATACTGACATATGGAGAGAAAACAATCTCCTGTTATGTTTGGCATATTTAATTTTGTAATACAAACCCTACAGAGAGCAGTAACTACGGACTTTACTACGCAACAAAATGTGATAATATTACATGAAATGCCCACATTGGTTAATATAGCTTCAAGGCATAAAGAGCACCTTTAATCCATTTAGTAGGAGCTCTCTGTATTTGATCTATTTCTGTTTTGCAACTCCCTACTCTGTGTGCTGCAAATCAAAAACAGAGATGACTGTCTATCTGTCAAGAGTAAATTACATGGAAGGCACTGTTTAGTTCCTTTTAAGTGCCACTGGTTTGAATCTTTCTTTAAAGTACTAGGAGGAAGCAAGACTCTTACCTGAAGAAATCACTACTTAAATAGATGAGATGCAGTCAAAAAGCAAATAAAAGATATGCTGTAATCCAAACTGGCCAAACAGATCTGTCTTGTATCTTGTTAGCAAATTAGAATGGAAGTTAATTATCGTTAGTGTTTAAATTATAGTGTAAACTAGATCAGAGGATAAAGAGATGAAGTGTGTGAAGAAAAGTAGAGGTGATCTCATGTAGTGTTCATGCCAAATTAAGCCTTGTTATTTAAGACTTTTGCACTGGTGTCCTAGAAGGTAAACAAAAACTTTCTTGAAAGCTTTAGATAACTGTTCCTTTTTTTACTGCCAGTAGAAAAATCTAAAACTTTTTCTTCCGCCCCCTGCCTTCCCTGTCCGCCCCCACCCTGTATTCTACTGGGTTTTGCCTATGTAGGAAAAGCATACTGTCAAAAGGTTGTAGTTCCCAGCTGCTATTTCTATTTTCTGTGTTCATAGAGAGCTGGGTGTGTACTTGGCAGTGGATTCAGTTCAAATGTCTCTTTTACATACAGCAGTACTGACATTTAGCTACAATAAGAATTCCCTTCTTGAGGCCAGTGGATGGTATAATATATTTGCTGGATGCTAATAACTTGAGCTAATTTTAGCACACACTTGAAACAGATCTCATTTATTTCCTGGTATATAATTAAGAGCAGCATCACTTTAACATCAAACATATCTCTTGTGCCTCTGTGCTATAGGGATCAACTAGGAATCCAGGCCAGTTCCCATATAGAGGTAGATTTGGGGTTTTTTTGCAAGCACTTAACCTTGGCTGACTGCTCATATCCTGGGGACTACATATCCGTGGCCTGTGTCCACCCTTTTCCCTTTCAAAATGGCTAAAATGTGTCGCCTTATTATTGTGTATCTGACTGAGATGCTGTGTATGCCAAACTTGGATGAAGTAAGCCACAGGTTTAATTTAGTAAGGCTTTCCTGAAGAAGTTATTTAAAGAAGAATAAGCAGTCCAGAGGTAACGTGTCTAATGGCCATCATGTGAATCCTCAGTCAGGAACTTTAAAGATCACAGCTTTCCAGCTGGCTCTCCTAACAGGGCCTTTAAAATCCTCTCCAGTGGAAATAATGTTTGGTTTGTTAACGATGAAAACTTCCACCACAGCCAGTGAAATTAATTCCTGGCCCTGAAAGCCTTCTGGGTCTGGAGTTTGCATGGATGTCAGTATGAACCCTGCACATGATGCTTTGAGAGCTGATCCTTGGCTTAAGGCTCAAGAATCTGGCCCCTGCTGTATCTTCCAGTGTTTAAACAAGAAAGCTGTTTTCCTTCCTGCTATTTGCATCATTATTATGTTATTTCCTTCAGTGAAGATGTCAATCTGCTTCAGAAGATTTTCACTTCTTAATGAAGCTATTTATTCTTTCCTTGTTTTTAAATTGTTATTTTCAATTCTCTTTATACATGCATTTCTAATGCAGTCATTTGTTTATGCACAAAGCTAGCAGTAGAAGTGAAGAACAGAATAAAAGGGGGAAATACAAATTCATTAAATATACTTTAGTTACAGACAACCATAAATAAAAATATATTAATATATCAGCTAAAACACAACTTCTCTGAAACATCTGTAAATGTAAAGAAAATGTTATCTTTCTTTGCAGATTGGTTTAAATTAGTTCCAATTTATGTACTGTTGTTCTATTACACCATCAGCTTTCATGTTACAAGTTAGCATGTGCAATATCCTTCTGTCTGCAACCAAAGATTTCACACGTAAGAGCTGAAGAATACAGTAAACACACACACACACCAAAAAAAAAAAAAAAAAAAAAAAAAGAAAGAAAATAATAGTGCAGGAATGAAAAATAGCTGATCACATTCTCCTCAGAACTCTATTTGGTTTATTTGCATTTTCCTTATTGCTCCTCTATAAAGTGTTTGCAACAATTTTAACTTAGTTTCCTTGATGCTGATTTTCATGCATCAACAGTTTGTTAAAAGCAGCTTCTGGCATTTCTGCATAGTACAGGAGTCAGATTATTTTTTCAGACTGAATTGACTTGCTGTCATGCTCTCTTCAGAAAGAGTGGTCAACAGCCAGTGTTTAAAAATTCTCCTTAAGTAATTTAACATTCAAACTGTGGCCCTGCCATGGTTTCTGATGTCCTGACATAGAACTCTAGTGACTTCAATATACGTTTGATCACACAAATAAGTTAGCTAGGTATCATAACAGTCAATCTTTAAAACATATTTGTTTCTATGCTGCTATTACCATTAATTCTATAAGGGGAAATTCTTTAAAGAAGCAATAGTTGTTGTTCGAAAATATTAGAAGAGTGAAGAAATCTGGCTGACAGTCCAAGTGGGATCCAATGGCAATTCCAGCATCTGGAATTGCCATGCCAGCAAGAATCACTTCTTCTGAATCTAATCTGTGTGTCCCTCTCTAAGCGGTTATAACCACTCTTGCTTCTCTTAAATGGAAGGTCCATAAGACAGAAAAAAATGAATCAGAATTGTTTGGGTGAGCTTTGTGGATCCCATCCTACACCCCCCCTACTGCTTAATAGCCTGCTAATAGCTAAGGCAGATGAGTCTGAGCAGGGATTATATGTGTGTGTGTATGTACGTATTTAAACATGTGTAAAATGGCTTTTCATCAGCTTAGTCTGTTGGCATATTTATTCTACACTAAAAATGTCTGCTTCAGGAAGTATGATCCACTTGGGAGATGCATGTATAATTATTCTTTTTCTCCATAATACATTTTTCACATGGATGGGATGTGTGCGTAGCTACTTTGGAGTGCTTCTGGGCCTGTGGCCTGTGCTTCTGTGTCCTTATGGCAGTGACATTTGAATAAAAGCATTAATAAGATACTTTTAAAGATCATACTTTTAATTATTTTTCCTTGTATTTCTGTGCAGCTGTATTCTAACTAGATCATTGCAATTCAGCCTTGGTTTCCAACAACGTAATAAGGAGCTTGTTCACACTTGAAAGTTAATTCTGATTAAAGTAGATGTAAATTTGATTTCTGTAGCTGTTGCTGAGTAACTCCACTTGTGGATGTGCTTATTTGAACTCTCCTTCTCTGAAATAACTTTCAAATAATGAGACTAAATCAGCATAAGGGATGATAATTCTGCATGAAAAGACATGTAAAACCATGAAGTTGTTCAGAATAGCTATACCTCATTGTGGACAAGCTTTGATAGCTTTTAGTGTGGTACTATTTTAACTTTCTATGGGAATTTCAGGTGATAAAAATTTCTGAAGTCTCTTTGGTGTTATCTCTGATATCACTTAGGTAAGAGAGCTTTTATTTAATTTGAAATTGAAGTAAAAGAACTGCTTTCTTTGAAGAAAATTGATGGTAATCTTCTAGAGTAAGTTATTTACTGGATTCCAGTTCCAGAAAAACAGCATGAAGAACAGGGAGTCAACAGCTGGCTTGCTGTCCTGAATGATGGGTAGACAAGTCTTTGCACAAAGAGGGTGATACTGTCACCCTCTGCAGTTTTCCACACAAATTTAAGTGTTATAATCAAAAACAAGAGGTCATACCTTTCTCAAGTTCTAAAGAGTTAGAATCCTAGAAGGAGTTTTCCCATGTATAGGGGAGAAGCTGTCTATTGTGGGTGTAAAAATTCCATTTTCCTGCGTGCACCGTCTCCTTCTGTGCATTGTTGAGGCATTCATGGGATCTAGACAGTGGTTTACTTCTGAGCATAGCATGTCACAAAACTGGGTCCTACATTTTTGCAGGATATACTACAACTTGCACTGAAAGGCTTGTGAAAGATGGAGGGAATGGGAAACTAGTGTGTCATGAGCTCAGAAGTCTTATTCTATTTGAATGACGTGTCAATCTGAAATCACAAGCTTTCATTAAAAAGTTACTAGTTCTGCTTTTGTAACAAACAGAAGCTCAAAAATAGTACTCATACCTAAAAATTCAACTTCAGCTTAAAAAGATCGCCAAATATGTACCTTCAAAAGTTTCTGGACCAAGAGCTACCTTTATTTGGAGCTGGCAATATTGAAGTTGCCACTGGCCACTTCTTTCTAACGCTTCCTGTAAACACAGCAATGTTTAGCCTTTCCCCCTTCAAATTAACAGTGCATGGCCTGTACTTGAAGGGTGGAATGTGGTTGTACCACTCTTCTCAAATCTGAGTGAAATAAAAGCACTTTTCCCATTGAAGCCATGGCATGACCTTGTGTTTTCCTCTCCGAGCATTTATCGACATGTGGGCTTCTAAAAGTATGCACAAATAGTGCACAGCAGTTAAGAGGCAAATGAGTGTAGAGTATCTAAACAAAAATGTAGTGGAAATTTAGATTGTCAGAATGCAATTGCGAAAATGTGATGTAGTTAGAACCCCAGGAATAACCTTGTTCACAGTGCAGTTGAGATCTCTGAGGACTGTAAATAGTTCAGATATAGGTTTTATATTGCATCCTAAGGACAGTGCTTCCAGTAATTCAGCCTGACCCCATAGAATCACAGAATGGTTTGGGTTGGAAGGGACCTTAAAGATCGTTGAGTTCCAACCCCCCTGCCATAGGCAGGGACACCTCCCACTAGAGCAGGTTGCTCAAAGCCCCATCCAGCCTGGCTTTGAACGCTTCCAGGGATGGGGCATCCACCTATTCCCTGGGTAACCTGTTCCAGTGTGTCACCACCCTCACAATGAAAAATTTCTGCCAGATATCTAATCTAAATCTCCCCTCTTTCAGTTTAAAACCATTATCCCTTGTCCTATCACTACACTCCCTGATAAAGAGTCCCTCCCCATCTCTCCTGTAGGCAATGCTGGCATATTATTGCATGCTGGCATATTATTGAATACCACCTCACAGGTAAGGGTACTACCTATGGAGTCACTAATGTTGATGCCTGCTTTCTACATTGAAACAGGTGCTATTTGGCAGTTATTTGTTACCTTAAAAAGAAGAAACCATACAGCATACATTTTACATAACTTACACTTAGCAGTCTTTCAGATTTAATAGTCTTTCAGAGGATCAGTGTATACAGCAGCAATTAGAAGAAACAAGAATTTGTGAAACTAATGCCGTGGCTGAGACAGATCCATTGTCTCTGGGTGTGCAGGAAGAGCTGGTGCATGATCCACCTCTCACATACCCCTCATGTTAATACGTGTCATTTGCAGGCTCCATGAGTCTCTTCCTTCACTGAATGTTCTAAGAGTATCCTGAGACAGTGGAATTCCACTGGGGACTAGCTGAGATGGTGTCACAAGCCTTGATTTGGGGAACTGGGGTTGGGGCTGGACATAAAATGTTCTCTTTCTGCCAATCTTTTCTTCTTACTTGTTTTCCTCTGCTCCAGTGTGGTTTCTGCATAGGTCACAGTCCCTTTGGGGGAGTTCCTGCCCCGGCATGTATTCTCCATGAGCCGCAGTCCATTTGGGAATGTCCCTGTCCTGCTGGTGATCAATGGGCTGTAGCCCTTCAGTGGTGTTCTTACCTTATTGCATGTCAATCGTGGGCTGCAGTCCCTTCAGGGCACCCCTACTGTGGGCTGCAGTCCCTTCAGAGGTGCACCTCCTCTGGCATGGGGCATCTCTGAAGAGATGCACCCATCTTTATCTCTGTCCTCAGTGATGTCCCTGTTCATGTGCCTCCTTTGTTTCTCCTCTCCCAGCAGCTGCTACTCTTTCTTAAACATGTCTGAATAGAGGCACCACATGGTTGGTTGAAGTTTTGGTGTGTGATATGAGGTGCGCAATGGTTTCAGAGCCAGCTGGAGGCAGCTGTGACTGCACAGGGCAGCTAATGGATTCCTCCCCACAGGTCACCCTTGCAGCCCCTGGCTACAGAATGCCTCACATTTGTGACGAATAACAGCTGGGTGCAGTCTCTTGGCATGCTGTGTCCCTACAAGACAATCTCTTACTGATTGGGCTCCCAGAATGTCCCACAGTAGTTCAGGGTCTACCTAAATAGCAAACTCTGTTTTGCTGCCTTTCGGTTTGTTTTTACTCTAGTTGTGTGTTGTTGCTTGATATCTATGAAATACTTAAAACAGAAATGGAAAACAATTGCACTTCTTGTTTGTTAGTATCAAAGTTTCTTTTGCAAATGGCTTCTCCTCAAGGATGTCAGAATGTCCACTGAACGTAACAGTTGAAAACAGAGAAGAAAAATTTTAAGAAAATGGAATTGGAAGTGAGACTATTCAGAAATTAAATGTGCTAACAATTTGTCACAACACTTCCTTTGAAGATATCTGCCTTCAATTACCAAAGATGGGTCTTGAAAAGCTTTTAGTTAGTATGAAGACTGAGGAGATGCTTTCTTTCATGTCTAGCTTGCTAAGCAAAAAGTGTTATTCCTTATCACAAAAAACTACTGCAAATTCATCCCTGTGATCATCACCTCAGCAAAGACTGCTGAGGTGATGATCTATATCTGAAGCTTGTGGTGGGCACCAACTTTTCCTGGTGTAAATGCTGCAGTTAGTATTCTTTGTATAAAAAATACACTACCAGTAGGTTGCTATAGTTCCCAGGATCCTCCACAGACTCTTATTTGACTTCTGGTATCCATTCAAGAGCCCTTAATCTATTTTTCTTCATTTGCAGCTTGATGAGAAAGCTATGCTCTCAGGACCATGTAGTTAGAAAAGTCTGAACAGATGAGGAAGATTCTTGGAGAAGGTCACCTGACGGGGGTGGGGGGTGGGGGTGGGGAGGGAGTTAGTGGATGAAATTAAAAAGAATTTGAACTACAATTTGCAATGTGTACCTGCTAGGAAAATCTTTTATGTGTTACTGCAGACAGGATTATATTAATAGAAAGGTCAGGAATGGAGGAACTCATCAACCAAATGAGAATTTGGATGTACTTGGCACAGATGTCCACCAGGGACACACAGAGTGCAGGGTCCACTGTGAAGCATTTGTTGAATGTCCTAAAGACTTGAAAATCTGTAGGAGTTGTGGTGATGACTGCCTTATAGGGAGCAGAAGTAAACATAATTGTACTCATTTTAACTCTTAATTAGACATAGAAATTTAAAAGGAAATTGGGTGGGTTTTTTCCTCAATGCTGATCACAGGTGGTCAACAGGAGCAGATTTTTTACTGTTGAGAGAGTTTGAAGACATCTGGGTCCCAATAACCATTAACTTTTAGAAACAATTGGTCTCAGCAAAATGGCAATGGTGCTGGTCCATTTTTTTTTCTGGTTTAAAAATGTTTCGTTTTCTAACTTGCTTCTGTAATAGCAGTAAAGGAGGCGGATGTGTCTGTTCCATGTCAGGCTTATTTTTAACTCCTGTTGGAGTTAACTCTTTGTGAGTTTTTTAAAAATACATTGTATAGGTATTTAGTAGTGTCCACAGGATGTGGGTATGGTTTCTCTTAGATGGGATCTTTTAAAATACTGAATCTAACTTCTGAATTGAACACTGTTTTGAATATGAACAAATGAAAATTCATTTGAAAGGTGAAGGGGGTGGAGAGAAATAAAAAAAAAAGTTGACATTATGTGGCATTCTTATGAAAGACCATCTTAGGAACCGTAACCCAACCGAAGATGAGCTGAGGAGGATTGTCTTTATAAACACCTTTGAATAAAACTTCCTTTTAACAGCCTTTTGAAGTGCGAGGAGCAGGTTTGAGACTGGCAGAATGCACCTTTACAGGTTAACCACTTGACATCATGAAGTCATAGCCCAGCATTGCTCAGACGTTGCAATGTTAACCAAGCTGACTGTGGCTAACATTCTCTAGGTTCATTTCGAAGATGTGGCTTCAGAAAAAGGCCAGCTCTTCTTTTTCTTCTCTTTTCCAGTCTTTAGGTTTTCATGATTAATTCCTTCCCCCTCCCCCCGCCCCATCTTTATCTTGCTCTTTAGCTGCATGTTTCATTTTGCTAAAATACTGGTAAAACCAAATCCTGCTGGAATGTGTTTGATGGGAGTTGTGTGCAAGAAACACAAGCCTTTCCTGGGATATTTTCTGTGCTGAAAATTTGTCACCAGATTTGCAGCTTGAAAGAATGAATCTTTAAAAGAAGTTACCTGTCCTTAAAATGATTTATACAGGGGTGTAAAGAAGTAGGTTATGTATATACTCAAAAATTAACAAAACTTCCTACTTCTTTAATTAGGGAAAAGTATGCTATAAACTAAGCAAAGAACACCAAGGACAGCTAGATAACAGCCTGATGTTCCTTTTAAGGATTTAAGTAAGCGTGTTTTGTTTGTTTGTTTGGTTTGGTTTTTTTTCTTTATTACATTGTTTCTAACCTTTGCACAAGCATTCAACAAGATAGTGAACAGTCTTTCTCCATCCCTCCCACCTTACGCCTTACGAACAGTTTGCAAAACCATAACAGCAACAGTTTTGTTATCTCTATCCTGGGAAAGGCACAGTCCATGTTGCAGCCAATTTCCCTGCCACTGTCCTGCTTTGAGTATGGTAGGCTGAAGAATAAAGTAAGGAACAGGTCTGATCAGCCAAGTGGAAAACGTAATATAGAGATGTGGAGTAGTATACACATTTCTAGCCAAGAACTTCCTCTGGAGAAATATAGTGTGATATATTTCATGTATCTCAAAACACAGAAGTCATATCTAGTACCATGGTGTCAAGGTACTGTAGAGTATTTAAAATCTAGGTCTGTTCCCAAGTTTAACAGCTTGAGTTAATCTCTGAAAGTAGAGATTTTTAGAGGTCCTGGCTTTTCCTTCAGACAGAGAAGAATTTACTCTGAAACCAAGTAGGTTCATCTGGATACTCAGTTGGTAGCTACTTGCTTAGTTTATTGTAGTTCAGGTGGTCATGTTTTTGTTCCAGTGTATTTGTCAGAGAATCCACAGTTCACTTCGGTTTTGTGCAAGTTCCCTCTGCAACAAAAATTAAATTTAGGTTGTGACTACCTCATCAAGGAAACGTTCCTCAGGAAATATATCTGTCCAATAATGAGTTACATTTAAATTGGGATTTACTGAAGTGATGACTTGCAGAAGACACCCTCTGAGAGCATAGAGGCAGAAAACAAGAAATGAGTAGATCCTATTAACTGTAGTTTACCATAGCCTAAGATTAATACTATCTGAATTCTGGTTCTTTCAGGCCACAAGCAGCCTTGTCACAAAAACAATTTAAAAAAATACTAACCCACTTTTCAGTTAATAAATGGAAGCTGTAGTGAACTCCAGAAAGTGAAGTCCTCTGACTCTACTGCTGACTGATGTATTAGCTATGGTATTTTTCAGAAAATGGAAGGAAAAAAGTGAGATATGCTAATGAGGATTGTATGTTGTTGTATATACAGTCTTTCTAGTTATGTAAATAATTGGCTGTCCCACCACCTGCTTGCGATCTCCTAGCTAAAGCTTCCTGATACCTTAATGATGTAATTCTTTGAAATCTAATGCCAATGTATTTAGAATGCAAGTATGAATTTACAAAGCATTGTGGCTTACGGGGGATATCTACATACTGCACTTTTAATGAAGCTTCCTATCCACTTCCTTTATGATTCATTTGATCACTCCAGCCTTTGACATGGTATTCTGGTACTTGGCAGCTTTTCCTTTTTCCTAAATAAAATTGGCCTGTGGGTACCTTAACCATTTGGATGTGGAAATCTCAGTTTCTGTCCTCCAAGGCTATCAAAAATAGTCCAATTTGAAAAAAATGTCATCTCCTTGAAATAAAGAAGAAAAGGAATATGTAAAGCTACAGAATAATCTTGTATTTATTATATGCCATATCCCTGTCACTGCTTGACTCTTTACACATCCATTCTGAATTAGTTTAAATACTCATTAACATTCCATATAGTGCAGTGTATAATAGGGATTTCAGTACTGATTCTAGGTGAGTGGCAATGTGAACTTCAGGGGATTGCTTAATATTCATTGTACACACTTTGAAAAAAGTCAGAACATGTTTTTCAAACTTCTGTGCACATCTGTGCATTGTTGCATGTGTATTGTGGGCCCTGGTGGCCACTGAACAAGCTGGGCCTATCTGCCTTCAGTTGTACTGTTAAAAATCTGGATAAATTCCATTCTTTTAAAAACAGATATACCCCGTTTACACCACTGTAGCAGAAGGCAGATCAGGCCCTTGTTTGCTACTGGCTGCTGTGATCGGCTGATGGTCTGCGCTTAATGATGTTACAGGCCTCTAGGGGTATCTGTGCAACAGTCTCAATTCAATTTGCTGATTTTAAATAAACACACTGCACTGAGGCTCTTCTTAGGAAGAAATAAAAAAGAAAAAGGAATGAATGCCAGCCTCCTCTGATTTAAAAAAAGATCTTTTGGCAGATCCTTCTGGTCCCTAATCTTCCATGATCTTGTATGTGCACCTACTCCCCTGAGAGATTCTCTCATCCCCAGGGTCAAAGCCTTAGATCTCCTTGGATTTTCTTGGCTGTAGTGCTGGGTTTCTAGGTAAAAGATTTGCATGGTAGTGTATCAATGTACTTAAAGTACTTCATCCTAGAAACTGCAAAATCATCTTTTACTGTGTATATTCTGCTGTACTTCTTTGCTGAGTGCTGGAACCAAGCCCAGTTTTCGTGGGGCAGAACACACCACTACATACAAACATATGTCAGGGAGTCTGATAAACTGATTTTGTTTTTTTATTTATCCTGAGTTATGTGGTTCTGGTTGCTCTTTTCTAATTTACTTGGTTTATGTTACACAGCATTGATATGATTATTCCTGTAGCTGTGGAAATTTCAGAGTTAAATTTATATTGAGCTGTATTCAAAGGAAACTGAGATGCACAAGCATGTTACTGGGATAAGTGATTTTTGTTTGTTCCTGTATGTTTATTGTCAGTAGAAATGATACTAATACAGCATGTATGAGCTAAGATCTTTACTTCATGGTCCTTGTATTTAGAAATAGAACATTTCTGGACTGACTGTAAATATGATGATGGAAGGATGATCTGGGGAACTACAGGCCTGTCAGTCTGACCTCGGTGCCTGGGAAAGTCATGGAACAGATCATCCTGAGTGCCATTATGCAGCACGTGAAGGATGCCCAGGTGATCAGGCCCAGCCAGCATGGGTACCCAAGGGGCAGGTCCTGCTTGACAAACCTGATCTCCTTCTATGACAAAGTGACCCGCTTGGTGGATGAGGGAAAGGCTGTGGATGTTGTTTACCTGGACTTTAGTAAGGCCTTTGATACAGTTTCCCACAGCATTCTCCTGGAGAAACTGGCTGCCCATGGCTTGGATGGGAGTACTCTTCACTGGCTAAAAAACTGGCTGGAGGACTGAGGCCAGAGAGTGGTGGTGAATGGAGATAAATCCAGTTGGTGGCCAGTCACAAGTGGTATTCCCCAGGACTTGGTATTGGGGCTGGTTCTCTTTAACATTTTTATCAGTGATCTGAACAAGGGGATCAAGTGCACCCTCAGTTTGCAGATGACACCAAGTTGGGTGGGAGTGTTGACCTGCTGGAGGGTAGAAAGGCTTTGCAGAGGGATCTGGACAGGCTGGGTTAATGGGCTGAGGCCATTGGGATGAGGTTCAATAAGGCCAAGTGCTTGGTCCTGCACTTGGGTCACAACAACCCCATGCAGCGATACAGTCTTGGGGAAGAGTGGCTGGAGAGCTGCCCAGCAGAAAATGACCCCAGGGTGTTGGTTGACTGTCGGCTGAACATGAGCCAGCAGTGTGCCCAGGTGGCCAAGAAGGCCAACAGCATCCTGGCCTGTATCAAGAACAATGTGGTGAGTAGGACTAAGGAAGTGATCATCCTTGGCACTGGCACCTTAAGTACTCTGTCCAGTTCTGGGCACCTCACTACAGGAAGGACATTGGGGTGCTGGAGTGAGTCCAGAGAAGGGCAATGAAGCTGGTGAGGAGTCTGGAGAACAAGTCTTATGAGGAGAGGCTGAGGGAGCTGGGATTGTTCAGCCTAGAGAAAAGGAGGCTGAGGGGAGACCTTATCGTTCTCTACAACTACCTGAAAGAAGGTTGTAGTGAGGTGGAGGTTGGTCTCCCAAGTCACAGGCGATAGGACAAGAGGAAATGGCCTCAAGTTGTGCCAAGGGAGGTTCAGATTGGATATTAGGAAGAAATTTTACACTGAAAGGGTTATCAGACATTGGAATGGACTGCCCAGGGAAGTCGTTGAGGCACCATCCCTGGACGTATTTGAAAGACAGGTAGACATAGTGCTTAGAGACATGTTTCAGTGATGATTTCTATCAGTTAGGTTGACGGTTAGACTAGATCATCCGAAAGATCCTTTCCAACCTAGACAATTCTATGATTCTATGATTCTATACGGAGGAAACTTTTACACCAGCTATCATTGATCGCTAGTTCACTGTATAAGTGTATTGTATGATGAGGTGCTATAAGAGGTGCTTTATGAATATGGCAAAGATGTATTATTTTTAGGTACAACTTTTGGAATTAGGGGAATCTATTGAATCACCTTTACACAGTGCCTGGAAAAATGATCTAAGATACTTTTCTAAGCTCCACCATTGCAGTTTATAAGAATTGACATTTATAACACTTCGTTCTGAATCACTGACATTACCTGACAGTATATTTATTATTTCAATGATCCCGGTAACTAATTTGCTCAGTTCATAATATAGGATTTTTTTTTTCTAGCTCCGAATTCTGAACATTCTTTCCTAACGTCATTGGCCCCATCCTACTTGATAGCAATGATATCTTAATGAAGGTATATGAGAAAAAAAGTTTATGTGATTCCCTTCTTGGAGCAAAGATTAAGGAAAAAGCACTGTAATAAAAATTTGAATGGAAAATATTAAATTTATAAAAGTATATGATGCAAGGTGTAATTCTTCTCTATGGAATTGCAATCAGTGGGTGTAGTTTAGGCTAGAATTTTGATGAAATTGAGATACATTTGATATATTTTCCTCAAGTACATGTTACTTGCATGCATTCCTGGCATTTCCATTTGTGGTTCCAATTCTTCTTACTTACATGAAGGTAACTGAATAAACACTCAATAAGCACTTATATACTGTCTGTGGTACTAAATGTGACCTGCAAGCTCTTCTTCACAGCCATTGCTCAAGTACAACTTCACAACAGCCCAAATCTGTGGTCCTGTTTCTGTTACTGAGCAGTGATACGTCATCTTTTTACCGCTCTACACACCTGCGACTTCCCTTCCTGCTGCCTCTGATGACATCACCTTGCAGCAAAAAATGACTGCTTTTATCCTTTTCACTGGTGATAGTCTACAAAAAATACCACAGACACAAATTAATCTGTTTAGTACTGTAGACTGAGCAGTGTGTGCACTCTATGTTGCACTGATTAAAGCTGAGTGTCTTTATCTTTACCTAGCCTCGAAGGTGTCACTGAGTGACTTTGAAGCCATGTCTCATGTTGCAATGGATTTATCTTTGCTCCTTTCTTCTCACACTGCAGCCATACTTACTCGCTCAACCACTTGACCATGCTATCTGCCTAGAAACCCAATTGCCTCATTTCCACGTGGTGATGATTTTCATCCTTCTTCTCACATTAGTTGTCTTGACCACACAGTGGCTGCCCATCAACTTCATTCTTGTTGGAGCTCACCTTTCATCAGCTCTTCAGCGAAATATTGATTTAGGTGAAATATTATGAAACCTGTGTGAGGATAGCCTTCTCTTTGGCAAAAAAAGTGCAGAAGAGGTTGCAATCTCTTATACTGTTGCTGTCTTGGGCATGGCTGTAGCTACCAGCTGTACCCGTTGATATATTTAAGGAGTGGTAATGGCAGAGAGGGGATGGGACTTTGATGCTTCATAGTGAAAAGGCTTTAGGGCTAATGCTAGTTGACTCAGGGGAAAACAGATTGGGAGACTGCAGTTTGGAGCTTGTTTAATACCGTATCAGGAGGATGAATACTTCCTTCATCTGTGAGCCAGCTCTGTAGAAAAAAATAATTAAAGAAATTAAGATTGAAGTGCAATATCTGGAAATTACTCTGAATGATGAGAAAAAAACAGAGACCAAGAAAAAAAAAGCCACAAAAGGAGTAAGAACTAGAAGGGCTATATATTTTATTTCTCATCCCTCTGTGGCTTTCTTTATTTGGTATTCATTAATCACTCCACAAATAACCCCCTGACTCATCTGAGTTTGGAGCTAAACATCTCAATTTTTGAAAGAAATTTCATATTTTGGAAAGTCACTAAGATGACAAAATTGTACATCTGTGTCTATGTGTTGGCATGGCTTAAGTGGAAGAGCTTCTGATTTTCCCCCACTGGCCCTCTGTTCTTCAAACCTGCCCTAAATCATACACCTCTCTAAGCACAATAAATGCTCAGTTGCCTTGCTTGTTAAGTGTGGTCTTAAATGTGAAATGGAGCACTTCAGCAGTCATGTATTTATTGTAAAATGAAACAGACACATGTATTTATTTGTTTTACTTCTGATTTGAACCAGTCCTTTAGGGGTGAAATGTTTTGTCTTACTTCCCACCTAAGGTATCCCAACAGAGATTCAGCTGACCTAAACTGTAACTTTATGTCTGGCTGTGCAACCTGCGTTTAAGACTCTCCACTTCTTCTGTATCTTAGAGAACTATTTATTTTTTTTTTTCTTTTCTTTCTGTTAAGTATCAGTACCATCTCTGAACGGAGTTGCTCCAGAGTAAAAGAAGCCTTGAGGTCTCAGCAGCATGCTCTCTTGGGGCAGGCTCCCCTAGATGGCAGTGTGTATCCAGATTCTGTTTCCGTCTGCTTTAGTGGGAGGTCTTCCAAGTGCATCAGCAGATTTTGCTGGTGGAATAAAATATTTAAAAGTTCCATATGACAAAACCCTGATTTAATTAAACAATCTTGATTGTTTTGTTTAAATTAAAACCATCGTGCACTGTTTCAGTATTGCCAGTTTAATGTGCAAAAATAGGATTGTTTTGCAAAATGTATGTTTGCTTTCCCTACCCCATTCCATATCATAAAACATATCTTTGTTCACTCAGTATTATTTTATTGAAACAGATGACTCTGTATAACAAATACAAGTAATTATGTCCACTTATGATTCAAATAATACCCTTTTTTAGTGAAGGAAACATTGCAAGTTAATTGCCTGTATCACTTTCGCTGCTTGGTTCTAGGTTAGTTCAAGATTGTTTTTGAGAGCATCCTGATTCATACACATAAATTGTAAACCATCTGTCAGTCCCCTACAGATTAGGGAGATCTTTGTGGGGCAGAGAGATGAGCAGGGAGGGAGTTGTCTTGTCAAAGGAGATAAGCAGGAAATACTTTCCCGGTGATGAAAGGCAGGAATAAATCCCTTTTCAGCCTGCATAAAAGAAGACGTTCTTTGCTCTTTTATTAGTGTTGGGCTCTGGTGCCTTCCTTCTTTACATGAAGTAATGGATAAATGGAGGCAGTTGGTGCTAGGAGCTGGATGCGGTAGTGTGTGGGGAGCAGAAGGACTCAGTGCACAAGAGGCTGCAATTCACCACAGAAGCAAAGTGGAATCAGGGTGATACTAAGGGAGGCTGTTTTAGCAGATGTTAAACAGTTCATTACATGCACACAGAAAACAAGGCTCATTTGTGAGACAATGAAGGAAGAGGGAGCAGGGCTGTGGGAGAGAGAGAAAAACAGTTCCTCCAGGAACTACAGTACTATTAAGACCTGGTTCCCAGTGGATGTCTGTGCCTTGTGGGGTCTAGTAGGTATGAGCTTAAATCTAATCTTTACTGGCAATTGGAATATTCAGAGGCTGCTGAGAAACACCAAGTTTCTCTTTCAGGGGGTATCTCAGGTGACTAATAACGTCAGAATGCATGCTTTAGCTCCTCCATCTTTGGGGCACTAACATGTTCTCTCTCCTTTCATTGTCTGCCTATTTCCAAACAACTTCCTTTGAGACCTCTTTATCTTATTTGGCTGAAATTGAACATAAGGATCAAATATTGTCTAAGGGAAAGAGACTGGTAGAAACAAGTCGAGGTATAGGCACACAGTATGTAAAAGCAAGTTTTCATCCCTCGTGGTGGTGAGGGGAAGAGCAGAGTGAAAAAATTCATTCTCTGTTCCTTGCCTTAAACCTTTGAGGAGACACAAAGTCAGTACTGAGGAAATGAGGCTAAACTGTATCTCCTGCCACACATGAGATGACATGTATTTTAACAAATATATAAATATTTTGGGTGCTGGATATTCATCTGGATTGGATTCCTTGGGATAAATGGAAATGGACTTTATTTTGTATGCTGTTGGGCTGCTTGTCTCGTTTTAGCCTTCTTCTACCCTCCTGAATTGACAAGAGCCTGCTAATTTTCACCACTAGAGCATCTGAACAGTTCTTACCAGACACAGTCACCAACTTTCCTATAATAAATTATTCACACAGTGCTATTGCCCTGCCTAGTTGTAGTCTGTCTTTAGAGAATATCTGGGAATTTTGCAATATATTGGAACACCTCAATTTTCAATTTGTTAAAAGCACTAAGCATTTTCACAATAGTGTTTCCAAAATATGTTGTTTGGTAACATAATTGTGTAAGGTAACATGTAGACTTGTTGAGTTATCTGAGTCACCAGTGGAAAATGCCTGTTTATTCATTCTTCACTCTGATTGGTGGCATAACTGATTTCCACATTGATATGAAACTGGCAATGTGATTCTCATTTTCTGATACTACCTAGCTGATGCAAGCCTAAAGTGACCCTTCTTGATTCTTGCTGTATAAACAAATGAAATTTTGACTTCAGTGAAGAAATTCTCACCTACCTTAATAGTGGTGAGGATTTCAGCCATACCATGTGAGAAACTTGTTCTGAAGGACTTACTTAAAACTAACTAGACAAAAGGAGGCATGAGAGAAGCGAGGCGGGACTTTCTGAAAAGCATGTCTGATATGAAGAGCTACCTGGGAGTTATCAGAAATGCCGAAATGCCAAGCTAAGCAGAATTCTCAGCAGTGCCACTATACTTCCTATATACCTCTAGTAACTCTAGTCCTGGGTGAATTGCTTGATGACTCCTTGGTGGATGTAGGCATTGCATCACTTTCCACAGTCGTGACTTGACATGACCACTGAGCTTTTCTTTCCCATTCAGTGGGATTTTGCAATTAAATATCTTATTCAGGGTAGATGCTTCCTTCAAAATAAGGCCTTGTGACCTTGGTTGTTGCATTCTTGAAAAGTTCTGAACTGCGCTTCAGTTCTGCAGGGAGATAACTGCAACAGCTACAAAAACAGTATGCAAATGAAAATCATGCCCTGAAACTGCTTTGGGGAAAACAAACCCCAGCATGACCTAAGAAAACAGAAAAATCCTCTTCAGTCTGCCACCTGATGTCCGATGACTAGTTCTGCAATTCAGTCACCAGTGCAAACCAGACACCTTGAGCAAACTAAACGTTTCTGCCTTGCATGATGCAAAACTGCAAACGAGCTCTTTGCAAAAATATCAACCCAAAACTGAAACTTATTTAAAATTGGAGATGTAGTAGAAGACAGCATCAGCAATGTATGTTGCACAACATATGAATAAATCGAGTCCCATTGATGGCTAATGAAAGGCTTTTTGATATGCTAACACTAAGTTACTTTTGATTAAAAAGTTTACTAGAAAGACAAATGTAAACTATAGCTAGGTGCACTCACATTAGACAGTTATGTGCTGAATCTGATTTGAAAAGGATAAGTGCTAACGCATTTTATTTCCTGCATATTCAGTGAGACAATATTTGCATTTTTTTAAAACAGTAATTTTGAGTGAGTCTTTCAAAGTGCTTGAGTCAGCAACACAGCAAGACTGTTTGGAAAGATGATCATGCATATGGACCTTCAAGTGATTTAATATGCACACTGCTGCAGGTAGATAGCTTGATCTGTGGCATACCGAGAATGATGGAACAAGCTGTGTACATCAGTGGTGTATTTCAAGCTGTTAGTATTCTTAGCAAATAATGTTTAATATGGATTTATCTTTAGTCTGGAAAATTTACCAGGAAGTGTGGTGAATAGCAAAATTATGGAAGCAACAAATAAGTGAAAGTGGGTATCTGAATGTAATAGCATGGGGAAAGAGAAAACAAACTGGCTGGGCTGCACCGTAACTATTTTTGAGCTCATTATGCTAAATTGTGTCAGACCTGTGATTTCTTATGAGTATTCCTCAGACTGGAATCTGGCAATCTAAGAGGAATAGCTTGTGTGGCACTAGTCATCACAGGAAGTAAAGTATGTAACTATGTGGGAAAGGGTACAACACTGAGTTCAGGGTCAGTCAAAGAGGAGAAGCAAGTACTTCACTAATATCTGAGGTAATGGAAATACTGGAAATTGGATAACTTTGTACTGTAAAAGTGTGTTTCCAAACGTAAAAATCCTTGAGGTGAAGGAAAGGAATGTTCTGCACTGATAAAAGCTTTTTAAAAAGGTAACAGTCTGTAATGATTTTTAAAAATGTAGCTAATTCTGTTTGTGCTTGGTTTTGCCCAAAGGTAATTATATTCCATTCTAAGCAAAGTAATAGGCACATAGTTCTGTCCTAGCATCATCCTTTTAAAACTCCCCGAAAGCAATGAGTACACTCACTCTTTACTCAGCAATACTCCCAGCAGAGTTATTGCCCTATGTAGCAATCAGTATGAACAGAGTCTTTCACAGAGGAAATGTGCACCTTTTTGGAAAAGAATGTAGTCTTTGCAGCAGTGAAAGTCTGAATAGGTAAACACTGTTTTTTGCACTTCTGGTGGCATTTTAAATGGTTTTGAAATGTACTGATATCAGTAAGTTTTTCAATGCAAAGGTATATTTAAACATAACTGGTACTCATATTTCTCTTCTGAGCAAACTTTGGCCCCAACTTCTGTGATGGCAGCAGTCTGCTATCTGGTTTGGTGTCTGGCCCAAAGCAGGAAAAGGAGATGTGAGGCCTCTGGACTACAGTGAGGCAGGGTAGCAGCTGAGTAGACACAGGTCTGCTGAACTGAGCAGGAATGATACATTTCAAAAGCTCCAAACCAGTTGGTTTTTGGGTTTTTTTTTTTTTTTTTTTTTTTGTGAAATTTCTGCTTCAAAGTTATACTTATTCTTGATAATACTTTGTCTTTTTGTCCAATCTGGTTGCAAGTAAGTTGAAAAAACGTTAATTTCCAGTAGGATAGAAATTGAAAAGTCCACATTGAAAGGGATGCCTGGAAATCCCCTTGTCCAATTTCTGTTGAAAATGACACCCTGGACTAGGTTAACCAGGGCCCTGTCAAGCCAGGTCTTCTGTATCTCCAACAAAGGACATTCCACCACTTCCAGCGTTTAGTTGTCACAGAATCAAAGAATGGTTGAGGTGGGAAAGGAGCTCTGAGGGTCATCTGGTTCAACCTCCCTGCTCAAACAGTTTGCCCAGGACTGTGTCCTCACGGTGAAGTATATTTTTCCTATATCCAAATGGAATTTTCCTTGAAGCAACTTGTATCTGTTGCATCTTCAGTTGCCGTACATCCCTGTGCAGAGAGTACCTTCACCTTATCTACATCTGCCCTTTAGCTTTTGGAAGACTGCCATTAGGTCTCCCCTGAGCCCTGCCTTCTCTAGGCTGAACAAGCCCCATTTCTTTAGCATTTCTTTGTATGTCATATTTGTTAATCTTCTAATCAACTTGATGGCTCTTTGTTGGACTCTCTCCAGTTCTTCAGTGTTCTTCTTGAGCTGCAAAATAGGATGAATTATTCCAGATGTGGCCTGACAAGCACCAAGAGGAATAATGACAGCCCTCAAGCTGTTTGGTTACGTCTGGCTGATGCAGCCCAAGACTCTGTTGGCCTTGTTGCTGCCAGGGCATGCTGCTTGCTCAGGTTGAGCTTGCTGTCCCACGGGAACCTTCCTAGCAAGGCAGACCTAGTTAGGTATGTCACTGTCTGGTCTGCTGACTCTTCTTACTCAAGATACTTTCCAAGGCTCCGTTCTGCCACTCTTTACTGCCTGTGTATGCATCTCATGTGAGAAAAATCTAAAACATTAGTTAAATGATTAATTTTGTCTAGTCCAAGGGAAAGAAAAATACAGTGCTCCTGCTGAATATTTAGAAGAAAGGGATAGGCATATCATGTCATGATGTACTAAGCTTCCTGTCAGAGAAAAGATACCCTAAGCCCAAATTGTACTTGAGCCTGGCCATTAACGAGGAGTTAGCCTGAATACTTAACCATCCCGTCTCAGAGGAAGGGATGGCAGGCTGTTCTTTTTCTGTTCAGTGAATTATTTAATTAATGATGGATATGTGCATTTTGTCTGCCATTTACCTAACTGCTGTTAGGTTTTTTTTTTTAAGTACAGAAGAGAGGAGTCAAATACTAAAAAGGTATAGCGTAGGGCACAAAAGAGGTACAACCAGCTCTCCAGTCCAAGTGTCAGCCTCTGTTGGTTCCATTTTATCTCATCTGGCTGAAATATCCCATTCCTTCATGACAAAATCAGTTACATCATACCTCTCCCTCGGCCAGACCAATGGTACTTCCAAATGGTACACTAAAGCATTATCTTAGAACAGTGTTTTTTCTCTAACTTTTAGAAGCTGACAACAGTTTAACTATGTTAAGGGTATTATACACATTGTGTTTTTAACCTGGCTTTGTTTCTAATGTTCATGTAGACTATCTAGTCTACTGAGACAAACGTCTGTTTTTCATGATTCATCACCATTACTGTACCTATGGAAAAATGAGCATTCTTTTTGTGCTGAACCCAACTTGGGGTTAAAACATACTATTTTTTAAATTCCCTAAATCAATCTTGGACATATTATTATTAATCTTCTTTTAGTAAATCTTAGATTAATTCATATACGTACGCTTTTAACTGCCTTCTACATTTCCTGCAACCCAGAGGAGAATGCCTTCTTATCAGAGTAAAGAAAATAGAAGTGGAAGAAACCATAGTCTGTACTCCACTTGCAAAAATTCTTTGCAAATCTGCCTAATAGAAATACAATGCCAAAGTTAACATTTAAAAAGGAAAAAGCAAGTATAATACAGAAAAAGCAAGTATAATACTGCATGAAAGTATTATAATTATATAAATTATCTAAAATCAAATGCTTTAAAAGAAGATATGGCTTGAGTTTATAACAAAGGCTGAGGTTTATCAGATCAATCTCTGATGTGTAGTTGGGTATGAATGCTGAGGTAGTTGGGTAGTGTTTAAGAGAGAAGTCAGTATAACTTCCAGTGATGTGGTATTGTGCATGTCAAGAAATAAATGGTGGGATTCAGCCAAATGTTTGTCCGAAAGGGCATTGTACTGTGGCTTTAGGATATCATCCCTCCACATCACTTCATTTGCCCACTTCTCATAGCAATGGAATTGGGTATGCAAGCCCCCTGCACAGCACACAGCTGTCACCATTTTCTTCTCCATTTTCTGCAGTACTGCTTGCTCAGCTCATCACTGACTCAGCAGTCAGTGGATTACAGGGGTGTATATATCCTCATTGAAATCTTTTCACACGCATTTACACCAGAGGTGCTACCCGCTCTTGACATCTTTACAACAGCTCTGCTTATGAGGCTTTAACAACATAGGATAGGTCCAGAAAGATACTCTGAGATGGAGTGTGGAGCCTTGTAAGTGAACTGAGTCAAGTCTGACACAAGAGGAAGAGCTGAGATATAGATTAAGAGTCTAGTTACTATAGTGACAAAGGGGAGTATATATTGAATGTGGCAGTGTCCTTTTCAGCACTTGACCTAATACATATCTTTTCATAATTTACAATAGCAAAAAAAAGGCAAATGTGTAAACTGTATATACTACTCTTTGCTATATGCATATTTATTTCACTAAGCTTCTATGAGAAAAAACTGCAAAATATCAAGCCTGGTAACAGAAAAAACCTGTGTAAATAGGTATACGTGAACTGTTACATCAATGAGCTAATGACTCACTAACACTAATGCTTTCATGTAAGCTCTTTGGTTACCTGGCAATATTTGGAATAGAATCTGATCAGTAAGCATAGTCCTGTTTTTAAAATCACCTCCCAGTTTTTGTTTTATTTGTAAGCACCTACTGTTAGCCTCCTTTGTGACACAGCTCCCACAGAGTGCATCAAGAACTGCATTATCAATTAATTTGCCAATTAATTTCTGAGCTGTACATCAATGTCACACTATGCATTAAAATAGCTGTCTTTGTAAATTTTCTAGTAGGAAATAAAAACAGAATGATATTTTTAGAAGCCTAACTGAGAACTGGTAGTATAGATACGTAACATTTACACTATTGCAAAGAGAAAACTTACATTTCATACTGATAAAAATCACTCCTGTTGAAAATTAGGAATGGCTCTCCAGTAATTTTTTCCTAAGAGATTTTAAAATTTCTTTTTCTCAGGCTTTCATTGCAATGCATGTATTAATGTTATTATTTAATTATTTTCTACTCTTGGATACTATTTCAAAGAGAGTTAACTATTTGTTATGGTATAGTGTTTTCTTCAACTTTCATAAAACGATTGCTTGTTTTAACCTCCCCTCAATATGACACAGTTTAATTCTGCATTCTCCTTTTTATAAAGATTTCTCCCAGGTTTGAATCCTCACTTTAGACAGCAGAGTTGTCATTACTCAAAGAACTACTATCGTTTGTGGAGCATTAATGCAGGCACATTTTGTATGTCTAATGGGTTAAATCTGTATGAAGGAAGAGCTGGGAGGATGTGTTGAAATGCTAATAGGAATTAGCTAGAGGTGACTGGCTGAGGAGCACTGTAGGTCCTCTGCCAGGGTATGTCTCATAATGATTGCCCTACATGTCAAGGTTTCTCTTTCCTGGCTTGGGAGAGTGACTTACAAAGTGAAAGCTCATGTATATACAACACTCATTTAATCTTTGGCTGACTTGCTCATACTGCCAACAGAAGGGCAAGTTTGAGCTATCTGCAGTGGTCACGTTCTGGTGTACAACTTTGCTGTAGGATCTGATCTGAGATGACCGACTCATTTCACATAGATCACCCAACAGCCTTCAGACATAGCAGTGTTGGTTGTTACTGACCTGGGCTGGGTTCAAACTGGCACTTTAAGCGTGAAAGGCTCCATATGCCAGTATCTCCCCTGAGCAATTAGGTGACATATGGTTTCACTCTGAGAAAAATCATGCTAAGCTGATTTGAAATTATGTATGCAAAGGTTAAAGGTGCCTTTTGCCATAGCTTGTGGGAGCTTTTTACAGATATTTATATCACAGAGGAGAAATTGGTAGTGTGGAAATTATAAATCCCCTCATTCATTTAGTATGCCTATTCATGTTAAATTGAATGATCAGTGGTGTCCTAAAATGACTGAAGAAGCCTTCAGGCCTTACAGTTAGGGATTTTTGTTGTTTTGTGGGTTTGGGTTTTATTGTCTTGTGCAGGTTTTTTTGGTTGTGGTTTGTGGGGGTTTTTTTTGAGGAGAGTGAGAGTAAAGATGGTTGCATACTTATTTGTTCTGTTTTCATCCAGCTATGTTAATTGCTTATGAAAAATATGTCTATTAATTTAATTTCTATTCACAGTTACCTTGTCACCTATCCAGAGTTCTTGTATAGGCTGGCCAACAGGACTCCTAAATCTACCTTTGCTGCTTTTAGCTGGTAGGCATAGCTGAACTCCTGTTTCTGTACTACTCCAAAATATGTTGAGAAAAGCTTTTTAGAAAATTTTAAGAGGTGATGGGAATAAGCTATCTACAACTGAAGAGCATGTTGAAATTGTAATTTCTCCCAGGCTACGGATAAAATTTAATATATTCAATTTTCTTTTCCCATTTGAGTGAGTCCTGGTATCTAAACAACAACAGAGATATTAGCTTGACCTAACTTACTTTTCATGCAGTCCAGCAGAAAAAGAATCAGCAGACTACATTTCCTTCCTCCACCAAATTTTTAAGAAATTTACCACAATTGAGCTTCAAGTACATGAATATACAGAATACAAGGTGACCTCAGAGCTAGGTCTTGACTGACAGTTTGAAAGACACTGAGTGGGGGAACAGGCCCAGATTAATTTTCCACTTCTACTAGAGTTACCCAAAAATTTCAGCTGGAAGGAAAAAGAAGACTAGGAGGGGTCCATGATCTGGACTCACAAAAATCTGGTCACAAATATGTCTTCCAAGACTTGTCAACACCAGAGAATTACTGCTATGCCTAGCCCTTCTAGTTCTCATCTAAAATATTTATAGCATAGGCATTTTAAGTTGGAAACATGGCATGAAACCTGAAGCAGATCTGGTGATTTCACTGAGAATTTTGTTGTGTTTTTATTCTCTTCACATTTCTTTCTTCTTAGTATGCAACATAAGTGCAGATACTACAGTAGGCATAGGAGATACGTCATTATTTTCACACATGGGTCTACAACGGTTGCACCAAAGAAAAGTTACTTCTGATGCCCCTGAACTTTTATTGTAAATATGTCCCCAGAAGAAGAAAATATGCTTGTGAAGGGAGGGAAATTATATGTGAGAGCATGCCTGAAGAGTAGGCAGAAGATGATTGAAGTTTCAAGAGAAAGCCAGAGGAGAAAACATCTTTTATAAACCACAGAGAAGCCTGGAACATACTCTGTGGGATCTGGAGAAAGAGATAAAACCAAGGAATAAAAAAGTGTGCACTGATAGAATGATGTAAGCTATCAGGAGAAAGAAGAAGCGGTTGTGAAGAATGAAAATATATATCAGACACCTGCTGGAAATAAAGGTGTGACAGACTAAGAACTGATTTAGAAAGTGATCTTGTCACTAGCTGTATAAATCAGTTCATAAGCAACATGAATGGAAAAACTGTTTTTAGCCTTTACTGCAAATAAGAGAAAATGGCATGTATTTTAGTATTTCAATTCCATATGTTATTTTTGTAAACATATTATAAAATACTACTTGGCCAAAGAGTTGGGAGTTAGGAATTTTAGATTGCTGAGGATGTCTGAATGGATTGGAATGTCTGACTGCTGAGTAGTTCTGAGGACTGAGTATATGAAATACAGTATGTGTATTATCCCACACTCAGTATATTTGCCTTCACTTTGTTTCTGTGCCATGTCAGTCTTTTGTTTCTTCTTCTATTCCATGTTATCAGGTATAATTAACTGCAGTTTGGGGTTTTTGAGGGTTTTTTTGTGGTTTTCTTTTTTTTTTGCTTTGTTTTGTTTTGTTTTTTCTGCTTAGAGCCATCTACAAAAGCTGCCACTCTATGTGTTTGTGTAGCTCTCTGAAGCACAGCCATGAAAAGATCTGTCAAAAAAGCTGTTGTGAGCTGGGCAGGGGTCAGTGCTAATTAACAGAAGGACTTGGAAGAGGAATAGTGTGATTCTGAGATCAAGCTTGGGATGTTTGGGCAGAAAAGAGCTAGGAAAGACAATTGCTTCTTTTGGTGTGAGAGCTTATAAAGCCACAGAGGAGGAAGCTGAAATGGTAAAGATGAGGCAATGAAACAGACATGAGGATTTCAGTAGTGATGCTCTTCTGGCAGAAGCACTGCCAACCTGCTGCTTGCTGTGTGGTAAGGAAGGGGAGAGGGCAGACAGATCAAGGATGAAGTTTAAGGTTCAAAACTGGGTCAATTTTTTTCAGTTGCAGTCTCCTTCAACATTAAGTGTAAATCAGCACACTTTCACTTACTAGAGGCTAGAAGGCCTCAAGGTATAGCCGAGGTGGGAGTAAGGAAAAACCCATAAATTTATCTGTTCATGGGAGACGGAGAAGGAAGGAATTCACTTGTGGCATTGCCTGAGTATCTTCTCAACAGAAATGACAGCTGAAAAACATTTTATTAAAACTGCACTGTTTTTTAAATGCAATTTTATTAAAATTGCACAGACCCAAGACTGACTTGTAAACTTTCTATGGGAGGACAGGACTGTTTTATCCCAAGGCGACTGCTTTCCATAGGGAAAATCAATCACTTTACATTCATAATCTAAAACACAGCTGAACTGTGTTTGCCTCAAGATTACATATGTCTCTGCAGAGTGCCAACCAGAATCTGATATAAAATTTGCACCAACAATGGATATAAAGCTTGGTAATGTGAGTCAGGTTTTAAGCAGCTGGTTATTCTAGTGGATCTGCTGTGATTTTTGCTATCTGCTTTTTTTGCTATTTTTTTTGCTCCAGGGTTATAAATCTTTACCACTTTCCAGTGTTTAACCCCTTAGAGAGGCTCATTTTTTTTAAGTTACACACTGATCTAAATTTTAACGTAATTATGAATGGAACATGAAGTGTATGCATTTTAAAGCCTCTTAACTTGATGCAGTTAAACGAACACTTGGGTAATAAATGATTATTTTATGCAGGTTAACCAAGGTCTTTTTCATTTGTACATCTGTTTCCAATAGGTGGCACTCCAACAACTTCTGTATTATGCTGTTTGAGTCTGAGCTTGTGCAAAAGCAGAAGATTTTGTGCAAATAATGAAAAATTGATTTGTAATTCTTTTCTTTTAGACATCACCCAAAAATCTTATGCATTTATGAATTACATGTTCAAGGCTGTAAACTGGGGAAATAACAGGGGAGGAGAAGAAAGAAATTTGTGGAATTGTTGTTTTATAAAATGTTGTGAAATGTGCTATGGTAATTTGATTTGGTATTCTCTAGTCATCTCCCGAGACTACTACAGTCCTTGCCCAGGAAGGCTGGAGTCCCTGGCTTGGTGCAGCTCTCCTGCCTGGGGTGTTGTGGCATCTGATTCTTCTGGCCCTCAGAAGAGCTACTGCCAGTGAGAGAAAAAGGGAAAGAACAGATCTGAAAGAGAGGCTAAACTACAGGAGGACACAAGAAGGAGCTATGAGGCTGGATTTACCTAAATTCACAATAATGGCAAGATATTCTGAGTAGGTCGATGTGCTAACTCCTGAAGCTGAGCTGGCTCAAACTCCCTGCCATTCTTCGGCTGATAAATGCGGCTGGGGTGAAATTCTGGAAACACTGAACGCAATGGTAGAACTCTGCTGAGTTGAAAGGGGCTGAGATTTTACCTTGTGGCTCCACCCATCTATATCCATCACTTGTGACACAGAGGATAGCAGAGCCGTGGGGAAAACCAAAACTTTTTTCTTAATGCTCTTTGAATCTAGTTTGGCCAAGAAAAAAAGTGCATGTTCTTTGCTTTACATGAAGCAAATTTGGTGACTCAGTGCGGTCACTCTGTGTGCCAAGCAGAGGAAGGGCATACAATTCAAAAGACTGGGGTGTCTCATTCCAGAAGAGCTTGATCTGCAAGGCAGCGGCATTATGACTGAGGCCTTGTTATGCTCCTGCTATTACATGTGTTTCCCATGGATCTTTAGTTTTATTCAGGATAGGCAATCTTGCACAGTGAAACTTTGGCAAAGTGAAAAAAAATGCATTGGTGATTTCTTAGTTTATGGGTGCTATTTTAGACATTTGGCCTGTCATTCTGGGTAACAGTTCATCTGTCCCTCTCTCCAAAAGAAGCAAATTTGAAGGTTTAATATGTCTTTGAGTTAACATGCAGTGTAGTAACAGCCTTCTAGCTTCATTTCCTAAGGGATAGTTTGGCAAGGTTAATGGAGGTGGCAACCAAAATTCCTGAAGTGTAAAAGTGTTTTTTAGTGAAACTTACTGACATCTGGCAAACCAAAACCAGACGTAATATTAATTAAGAAGTTTTGACATTGTGGAGATTTAATTTCATGTTTGCAGTAAAGGGCACAGGATTTGCCTTCAATGCAGGTTTACCTGGAACACAGGCAGCTTTATCCTACACTAAAGGTATTATTTTAAATTTTGATGGGATGAGTGAGCATCAATACACAAAACTGACAAATAAACATGCATTGCCTCATTGTGAAGAGCTGTTTATAAGCACATAATAAGGAACTCTTTCGAACACTAGCTGCACTGCAGAAAGTCTACCCTTTTGACAGCTGCTAAGATTGCTCCTTTGCTGTGTCCTTCAAATCATGTTTGGTCAGGGCACCTTTTTGTGTTGTCTATATTTGTGTTGATCAGTCTGTCACACCAAGTTAAACAACGCTGCAGCTGGACTGTGGAATATACTTTATTTTTAGGTTTCTGGAAAAGGTTTGTGTCCTATGTGAGAGCTATGGAGGAAAGGCATCATTATAGAGGAATCCTAATTGTAAATTGAACCACATAATTTCCTCCATCCCCAAATTAGCAGTATAAGGTAAGAGGGATTGGATTTCAAAAGCTATGGCACTCTTCCCTCTGTTCCACTTTACTTGTCCTTGATTTACCTGGAGAGAAAACAAGCGTGTTAAAAGGCAATGTAAAGCAGATAAAATTCCATGTACCAACAAGCATCTTTCAGCCTCAAGAACATTTTAAAAGCCCAGCTTTTTGTCAGGTTACATTCTTGCTCATTGCCTGATTTCAGATATCAAAGCAATATGATCATACTTATCAGGCAGAGGAGTGAATTTCTTGTGCCTTCCTGGTGAAGGGTTCAGTGTTTTAGCTCCTCAGTTGTTCACCCTTCCTGCTGTCCTACAAGGGCTAAGATGTGGCTCCTTTGATAATTTACGTGTTTTAATAGATCTGAAAAGTAATTGATTGGGCTGCATAGGCTAACCCTGACTTTTCCTTGGAACTGACCAAAATGGTTCGCATAGGCTGTGATGGCTTCAGCTGGGGGTTTAGGACTCCAACAGATTAGCTATGGTGGATTTAGCTGCAAGAGTTTTGGATGTTACCACTCCCACCTGCCCATTTCAGGTTACTGCATTTCCTAGCCAGGATGACAGAATGGAAATTGTGCCTGTATTTCAGTTGTCTCAGGTCAAGGGCTTGTATTTCAGTTCAAAACCTTCACTCTTGGCTTAAGCTGGTTCACCAAATTGTACCTGTATGTTTAATCTGGCTTGGAGACTGGGAACCTGGGAGACAGAAAACTGGGACCAACAATTAGCTGCTGCAGTACAAAATCTGTCAAAACATCTCTGTGGGAGCCCTAGAAAACACCAAAACTTGGAACTTGGACCTTTTGTTGCACCAATAGATCAGTTTTCAAGCCACAAAGCAGCAGCTGTTTGGGAGAGAAGAAAAAAGGAATTTATCATTTAGTTTTAATTTCTTAAACAAAAAGAATCAGATCTATCCAGGAATTCTGACTCTTCTTTCCCTCCTTTTGCTTTGAACTCATCAAAAAACATTTAAATTTAGCTTTTAGCTTGGCTATGAATAAGTCTGTGAAGTCGTAAGTGGGGAAAATCTAAATACACAATCAGTAAAATATTTTTACGTATGCAAATGCTGTATTTAATATTGATATTTTGTACATTATGTTTAATATATCGAATATGCAAATAATATTTTTGTTAATTGTTGTTCAGCATTTTACTTTGTTCAGATGTATTTATATTTTTATGACAATGTATGACTACACAAAGTTAATTTTTAACAGAAAGCATACCTTGCACTTGGTTGTACTGAAGATCTAAGCTATATGAATGTCTGTGCTATAGAAAGAAAAGTTGGTTTTTTTGACAAAATTTTTTAAATACACAGTTTTCACAAATGCAATTTGATGTGACATTTTAGCATCTTTTTAGGACTTCCTCAAGAAAGCAATACTGCATGTGATCTTGGAGTTCTGTATTATGATATAACAAATCCTTTCTTCAGGGAGTAGGTAAAATAATGTTAGTATATTACCTGGCAGCTGGGGAAAGATGTTAATTTAAGCATGAATTTGGTTACTTGGGCTTATTAGCCCATCCCTAACTAAAAATGCAAAAGCCTGCTGAGTTTTGGGAACTGAACTATATTGTGTCAAACTCTTCCCCCATGAGAACTGCTGAGCTGCATCTTTTAATGATGCTTTCTCTCTTTGGAGACAAAGAAATGTTAAATGTTTTCATTACCCTCCTTCTCAGTTTCTCTTTTAGCTCTGTCTGAATAACTTTCTGCTTTTACTTATTCCCTTGATGCAAATTTTATTGAAATCTCAATTCCTTGTAAATTGGATCTCAACTATCTTTTGAATTTTATCTAAAGGAGACATAAAGCTACTGAGAATGACTGTTCCTCCTCATCTCTCTCTTCATGCACTCTCAGTAACTCCATAGACAGTGAATTATTATTTTACTCATTTCTGTGGCACCTTTGCTCTGTTAGCTGACTAAGATATTTATGTCCTGTAGTGTTACTTGAAGGTCATTAATGCTAGACTTCGAGAAACTGTCAATGAAGAGAGAATTTTTAAAAGTTAGGACACCCCACAAGTCCTTCTAGTTTGATGAAGGAGGCACACTTAATTGATTGAGATTCTTTATGAATTTGCTGGATTTCCTCTGCTGCTAGGTGTACTCAGAACTGGTCTCTGAATCCCTCAAAAGCAAGGGCTTCTGAGTCAACCTTCAAAGCCTCCCCAGGACTACAGCCAGAAAAGGTTAGCCAAAAAGTGACTGCTCATCCTCAGGTCACATGAATTATTGAATGAAAAGAGCCGGGGGGCAACATACCATGTCTGTATGTTCACACTTAGCATCATAAAGCTGGAAGCAGGAAGCTATACTCTGCATTCAGTTTCCCAGGGGAGCTTCCAGGGTGTTCTGGAAATACCCTGCACAATTCTCAATGCTAAAGTCAACAAAGGGATAGGTGAACTTTCTGGATATAGCCCTAGATATTGAAGACTGTTGAATCCAAACGATTTTTTGCACGATTTATTACATGCACAATTAAATTGCTTGGTTTGGGTGCACTGTATTTAATGACCCTAGTGAGGTGTGTTATTAGGCAATCTGAATGTGAAGATACGCCACATACGTCTTCCCTACTGCATCTAGATTGCTGTCCTCAGAGCCCCTTCCTACATTGCTACTCATAGACCTAGTGGGCTGTTGCTGCTACTCCTAATAACTGGAAGGCAGCTTTAAGTAGCTGGGGGAGGCTGTGAAAGAAGATCTGGAGGTATCTTTGGTTCTTAGCCCTGCTAGCAGGATGGCAGTTGTGGAGGCAGCTGCCCTGGGTGGCCATCCTGCTGGGATGGCCTTCTTGCACAGATCTGTGTGTCTCTTTGGCATATGGAGAAATGGTAGAGACCCCTCTCAGTGACACAGATACAGAGGTATAAAACACATACTGCAGGAAAAGGCAAAGCTTGGTTTCAGACTGAGCATGCCAGTGCTATTGTGGGGACTTGAATGTCCCTTCTTTGACCTTGCTCCTCTGCTAGACACCCATTCCCCAGAAAAACCCTCCCAAAACCAACAGAAAACCAAAACAAAAGAATAAAAATCTTTTACTCTAGAAGCAGCTTTATTTTGTGTTTAGAGCTTCCTGTGTGCCTGAGGCTGCTGAGGGGATGTGCTGGCTCAGTGTTATATATTCCCTATCATCATTTCCTTCTCTGATGTATTTCTCCTATGGCTGGCAAACAGCCAGGTGAAATTGTGCAGAACACCAAATATTAAGAAACCAGAGACAGAGCACTGTGTCTATGTTGCCTCCGGATTGGAGATGGAGCATTACAAACTGACATTTTACTAAACTTGAGATTGGAATTGCTGAAGCATTGAGGATAATGCGTCTTTACGTACTTTTCTTTGGAACAGAAAAACTTATTTTTAACTGTAATTCCAGTCCTCCATGTGGAAGGCTTTCATTGTTTCAGTTATAACTGATTAATGATGCTGCTAGAAAAACTAGCATGCTGATAAAATTCGCATGTGTGTTTTTAGCTTCGTTTACTTTTTAATTAACATGTTAATCTGGAGTAATTTGGAGCATTGGAAGGCATATTTGATTGCTTTTATTTCTATTTGTTTTCAATTATTAAAATTTAATTTTCTGAGACAAGTTTTTCAAGTACTAGTTTCTTCTTAGAAAATATATGTGTGCAAGTCAGGAATTGTTCTGCAGCTTAGGAGATACAGCTTGCAGATCAGGGATACATGGTAATTACATGCCAGATCAGAGCAAAGCTAAAGAAGCCTGTCACATTAACTAGAATTCATGCTAGAAGGCTGTATTTTTCCTGATTCAGACTTTGCTCTTGACCCTTTGCAACATACATAAAGCTCCTCTGTTCAAAAAACCTGCAGCATAGCTGTGAATTCTTGTTGCCTACTTCCCAACAGAAATACTAGACTTTCTTAAGGTGCATTGAGGACTGGCAGCCAGGAGAATTTGCACTTGGATGGGAGTCTTAACAACTGAGTGCCAGAGATTCCAGGGAAGAGAGTACCTGAAAGAGAAGATGACACTGATGGAACTAGGTAGGGTACCTGCTCAAATTGCTGGCTTTTGTTGAAAACAGTGGCTCAAAACTAGCAGTATTTGGGTTAGCCAGTATTATACTTTTCAAAACTAGCTTGCTAGGAGAGATGCTAGTCTTGTCATTGGGACTGGCTGTTTTCCCTGGTGATTCCAGTGTCCAAGTTGTGTCCAGTGAATGGCAGTGTCCAAGTTAAACTATAAACATAGCAGTTAATGTAGTTGAAGATATAGTTATTTTCTGCATACTTAATCTTTGTAGTTGTATATTAGTAGTTGTATATTAACTGAATGCTGTCAAAATCCCTGCAGTGAAGATGCACCTATACCTCCTTTGAGATTTTCTTCAGAGGTGCCTTGGAATTAAAAAGAAAAAAAATTTTGTTTTTGAGATAAAGAGGGTATTATTTAGTGCATTCACCAATTAAAGCAGCAAAACATCCCATTAGACACTAGTGTTTTGTCAGAACACAGTGAAGTGTCACATATTAATTACCTATATGTATTGATCCTAATTATTTGTAATGGTCAAAGGTAACCAAACCAAAAAATAAACAAAGCATGTGCAGAAATTGCCTCGACCAAACACATGTCACAGATTTTTGATATGGCTCCAGTGTGGCTTATTACGGGTTGGAAGTACTGAAATTTGCCTGTGGTTTAGGTATAAAGCTTTTCAAACATGGCTGCACTTTGTTAGTTTATTGACAGACTCATTCCACACAATTGTCAGCCCCATAGTACATATTAGAGAGGGGTCATTAGTTCTGGGAAAATGGAGTGTTTGTCATCACAGCAGCAGAAGTGTGTACATATCATAAATGGAGCCTGAAGGGATTTAGTTCCAGATTATTAAGTGTTCATTTGAGATGGTGGATAATAGCTGCTGTTTCTGATATTTTAGATTAGACTGCCCTTACTGCTTGTAGGGCTTTTTTTCAGTGACCGTTAGTCTTTTTATTACAGATACATATTTAATGATTGAGGCAGTATCAACAAAATCAGTAAGCTCATGTATTGTCCAAAAGCTGCAAAGTATCAATTCATTAGTTGGCACTTTATCATTAACCAAGCTCTAACAAGAACTCTGATGCAACAATATCCAGTAATTAATGAGGTGGCATTGTTATTTGGAACTCTCTACATGTAAAAATGAACAATTGTGTGAGTTTGTTCACTTATTAGAATACATATAAAAGCACTGGTACAAATCTTCCAGTGGAATCAACATCAACCTGAAAAAAAAGTTAAGGTATCAGGGCAAACTTGGTTTTTCAAAAGGTTTGTCTGAAACAGCACTGTTGGCCACTCCAGTAATGTTTTGTTTTCCTTGCCTAATTAGACTCATAGTCTATACTGCAACCTCAAACTCTAACAGTGGTGATGCAATTCCTAAATAGAATAGCACTGTAGAGGAGAAAAGTAGCATTAACTATAGCAAAATCTCTTTGAAAACATTTTTTTTTTTGCTGCTTATTTGCCAGTAGATAATACAGACTGAGCTTTCTGTATCAGTATTTTGCAGATAGGATTCCTCTGTGTAAGATATTAAATCTAATAGAATCGAGAACTTTTCACTACTAGGTCTATTTTTTCAACTATTCCCTATGGTTGAACAATCAAAATACATTGAGAAGTTATGGTTCTGATCAAATGGCATCAATCACAGAATCACAGAATCACAGAATGATATGGGGTTGGAAGGGACCTCTGGAGATTATCTAGTCCAATGCCCCTGCCAAAGCAGGTCCACCTAGAGCAGGTTGCACAAGAACGTGTCCAGGCGGGTTTTGAATGTCTCCAGAGATGGAGACTCCACCACCTCTCTGGGCAGCCTGTTCCGGTGTTCTGCCACCTTCAAAGTAAGGAAGTTCCTCCTCCTGTTTAGATGGAACTTCTTACATTCAAGTTTGTGCCTGTTACCTCTTGTCATGTCACTGGCACCACTGAAAAAAGACTGGCCTCATCTTCTTGACATCCACCCTTTAAGTATTTATGAGCATTGATCAGATCCCCCCTCAGTCTTCTCTTCTCCAGGCTAAAAAGACCCAAGTCCCTCAGTCTTTCCTCGTCAGAGAGATGTTCTAGTCCCCTAATCATCTTTGTAGCCCTCTGCTGTACCCTCTCCAGCAGTTCCCTGTCCTTCTTGAACCGGGGAGCCCAGAACTGGACGCAGTACTCCAAATGTGGCCTCACCAGGGCAGAGTAGCATTGGAGGATAACCTCCCTTGACCTGCTGGCCCACAGTCTTCTTGATGCACCCCAGGATGCCATTGGCCTTCTTGGCCACAAGGGCACATTGCTGGCTCATGGTCATCCTGTTGTCCACTAGGACTCCCAGGTCTTTTTCCTCAGAGCTGCTCTCCAGCAGGTCAGCCCCTAACCTGTACTGGTGCATGGGATTTTTCCTCCCCAGGTGCAGCACCCTACACTTGCCCTTGTTGAATTTCATCAGGTTCCTCTCTGCCCAACTCTCCAGCCTGTCCAGGTCTCGCTGTATGATGGCACAGCCTTCTGGTGTGTCAGCCACCTCCCAGTTTTGTATTATCAGCAAACTTGCTAAGGGTACATTCCATGCATTCATTCAGGCCATTGATGAATATATTGAAGAGGACTGGACCCACTACTGACCCCTGGGGAACACCACTAGTTCCAGACCTCCAACTAGATTCTGTGCCACTGATCATGACCCTCTGAGCTCTGTCTTTCAGCCGGTTTTCAATCCACCTCGCTGTTCATTCATCTAACCTATGCTTCCTAAGTTTATCTATGAGGATGCTGTGGGAGACTGTGTCAAAAGCCTTGCTGAAGTCAAGGTAAACAGCATCCATTGCCCTCCCCTCATCTATCCAACCAGTCATGCCATCATAGAAGGCTATCAGGTTAGTCAGACGTGATTTCCCCTTGGTGAATCCGTGTTGACTGCTTCTGACAGCTTTGTTTTCCTCCATACGCTTTGAGGTGACACCTGGAATGTGCCATCGTCTTTCCAGGGATGGAGGTGAGGCTGACCAGCCTGTAGTTTCCCAGGTCCTCCTTCTTGCCCTTTTTAAAGACTGGGATGACATTGGCTTTCCTCCAGTCCTCAGGCACCTCACCTGTTCACCAGGACCCATTGAGGCTGCAAACTGGCACTGAGTATCAGGTAAAGATTAGGCCATTAGCCTCTCATGTTTCTATAGACATTAGTAGGAAATTATAATTTAATTTAAAGAATGGCATTTGAGACAAGTTCATTAAATTACGGAGGTAGCACATAGCAACCTATTGTTAAATTTGGCTTCCCTAGTAATATAACCCTTTTCCAGTCTATTTGTTAGACTGTCATTTTGGGGGCTGGAATTCTCCCTGCTTTGTTGAAATATGCTTGAAATATGTATAAAACTCTGGCCACTAAATAACACACAGATAAATACACACAGCTGAAATAGATGGGAAATAGGAGAAATAAGTAGATTTTTGTATTGTAAGACCTGACTACTGAATTTTTGTGTGCAATTTTGTCTCAAATGCATAACACCTGTCCTTCTTTATATGAAATAAATAATATAGTAATGTTTAATTCATAAGTATTCAGGAAGTATAAGATTTTCTAGAGCTACTCTTTGTTTCATCCCCATTTACCTGCAGATGCCCTTTTCAATCCACAAGGTTTTTTTTATGTGATTTGCTATTCCTTTTTCACACTGTGGCAGTGAAGTCACAGTCAAGTGCTGTTTAATAGGCAAGGCAGAGAACAGCATCCCTCAGGACACAGCCAGTTTATAATTAGGAGGAACATTTGGGCTAGGAAATTAGTGATTATCCTCATATTCCTATCATTGAACTGTCGAGCTGAACCACATATAGCTGTTTTATGGTTCCAGAAGCCAGATCTATGCTAAGTTTTGTTGTACTGTGTGTAAACTCTGTTCCAACACATGCAGCTCCAGTAAGTCAGTTGACCAAGCTGTGTACATGCTAGCACATATGCATGACTGTATAATTAAATTGTTATTCCTGAGCTCAATTGTTGTATCTGCTAAGGTCCACCTTTAGATCTGCATGAAACATATTAATGTGCTTTGATCCCACCTCTATTGTTTTGGCTGGGTTCTATTAATCTACATTATCAAGTGACTCAGCACGTTACCAGCAGCTCAGTAGATCAAAGTGGCTGCTGCTGTGGTCCCTACATTAAACTAAGCATGGTTCAGGGGTTTACTTCAGACTCAATCTAATTTGATTAGTTGGACCAAATATCCCTACTGTGCAGGTGTCTCAAAACTGTCTGAAGAGCTATTGTGGGTCTTGGGTCCTTTGGTGTGCACTTGGACCATGGGTTCTGGTCTGGTTTAGTTTCCTCTGAAAGAAATCTGGTTTGCATGCCTTAAATTTGCTCTGTGATCCAAAACTATGTGTGGTAAGTGCAAACAATCAAGGGTTTCGCTTAAAAAGACTTTCCTGCTCTGAATTTAATGCTAATTCATGTGTAGCAGCTGACAGGTGTTGAGTTGCTGCTTATTTAAACATGTACTGTCTCTAACTTATTGTGTGAGTGCTTCTAGATGTGTCCAAGTGAAGTCAGACTGCAGCTCATGTGGTTTATATTCACCCTTTTGACTGCCTTGGTTTGAGTAAGCTGGACTTCAACAACTGGCCACAGAGACAATTTAAGAAAGCAATCCTTGCTGTCTCTCAAGCACTAGTCACTGGTTCCTGGATCAGAAGCAGCACTTAAGAGCAACCATGTGAGTGAGTGCAGTATATGCTCACATTATCTGCCATGCACATAAATTTGGTCATGCTAAGTGGGTGTTCTGCAGCTGACATCAGTATACCAACTTAAGTGCATTACCTAATAGACATGATCCACACCTATTACATCATATATCATACGGTTAAAAGTCCCATGACCAAAACCAATAGTCTGACCTATTGTGTACAATTTTAGTTGTTTACTGTCTTAGGCAAGTGCTGGACTGCCTTATATACACATGTAAGACATGGTCACATATTATTAGAGCAGGGTGGTACTGGTTATGCAGACTAACTGATATTAAATTCCAGTTCTTTTCCTATTAGGCAAATTAATAATCTCCAAGGAAAAAAATATCTGGTAGTTTTTCTTCTCAAAATCCCACTTTCTTAATATAGATATTGTGATCTAATTTTTCATTTGAATCTTCTTTGCTTTTCATTGGAAAGGGGGACAAACTAGGAACCAGGGAGGAAAAAATGCTCTGTTCTGTTGAAGGGCCCTAGTCTCCCAACAGCTTATGCTCACTGGGTATCCTGTTTTATCAATGGAGTCTGTGTATATGAGTGAGACAGATGTTTTTTAATATAACAATTCAACTTGAACTGACTTTTGTTTGCTTGCTTTTTTTAATGAAAATGGAATTTGACATTTTCAGGCATGTCTGAAATTCCTAAATTCAGGCTTGAATTTCATCAATTCAATAACTAAAGCAAAACGACAAAATGCTATTTGTCACCTTACTGTCTGCCTTCAGCTTTGCAATTTGCAAGCAGGATATCTGGCAACATCTGGCTGCTAGACTTTATAATTTCTAGTACTTTATTCCTTTCTCAGTCTCATTGTATGTGCAGTAGCCGTGAAAAATGGATTAACACCCACTTTTGGGAACAGAAAGCATCTGGTGTTGAATATCGTGGAGGTGCGAGGATACTCCTGTCCTGTAAAATATGTGTTAGAATAGGTAGGTATGACTAACGCATATGCACTGGAGCAACTCACAAAGAGCTGGTTTTGACTAAGAGTGGGAAGATTTTAGTCTTTTACGCTTGTGATACACATGTTCTGCGCTGCTGCAGTGGATGTATCAGAAACCCATTCACAACTGAAATAGATCCCATGTACTGGCGAACATAAACAATGCCCGCAACATTCCTCCGGTGTGTAGTCAATGTGACTCTGCCTGCTTGTAGTGGAAGTGGTTTCACACATCCCTTGACCACCTCCGAGGTACTGATAGAAAAGTTATTGCTTGGGAACCTGAGGTGGTTTTTGGGTATTCTTTGGCAAGTGCTGAAAATTGCTTCTGCATGTAGATTGCATCTACTTGTGTGATCTTCTTCCTGCATCTTATATAACTTCATAAACAGTCAGATACACTGTCATTAAAGTGTTCCTAATAACTAAAAATGTTGACATTAAATGTAAAAGAGCAGTAAATGCTTATTAAGCCAGCTTTTCTTGGATCTTCTCTTGTCATGCTGGCATAGAGTAGGTGTAAGCTGCACTGGTGTGGGTGGCATTACACCATGAAGCAGTGGTTAAGTTAGCAAATCTGGTAGATCAGGTTTTGGGAAGTGGGGAATTTGGCTTTTCTCCATTTCAATAGCCCTGTCTATGTCCTTTAACTAGTGCTATAGAATAGTGAACCACTATTTTTTATGTAAATAGCAGCAAGTTCAGGTCCTGTTTGTTCTTCTTCACCAGAGATAATGTTTAACTTGGGTGTCAGCAAAATAACTTTTTAAAGAATAGTTGGAAATAATGAACACAGAAGAAAGACCAGTCTGCAAAGGCAAAAGCAGCTACAACTTACTATTTTTCACCATTGCTTTTCTAATAGAAAAAATCCACTGGAAGAAACAATTTCTTTTTGGGTTTGGTTGTATGAAGAGAGACTGATTCTACATTCCCTTCAATTTTCAATAATGAAAGAATATTTTATAAAATTTTAATTGTTTTAATCCTTCATGGAATAGCAACATTCTTGTGATTTTTTTTCCTATGAGACATTGTCACTATGTAAAAGTGGGAACATTCTGTGAAATTGTGTGTTTTAATGAAATGTTGTTTTAACAGGATAAACCCCCCATTTTTTGTGAGATCAAAATGGTTTAATTTTTATTTTGGTTTGAGATTTATCACATGTATTCCTATCTGCTTCTTCAGTGTAAACACAGATGCAAGGTAAAATTCCATCTGACTCAACAGTGTTAGAAAAAAAATAGTTGTTTAGACTTATGGCTCTTCTCTTGCATATCAAAGAAATAAACTGAAGAGATAACAAGTAAATGTTTTAATCCAAAAGATATGGTGCTTAGATACACAGACATATAGCTAAACAGAACACATTACTGTTACCCTGTGTTTAGTCATTCCTGCCTGTATTCCACGTGACCTAGAATATGAAATGCAGCAAGTGATTGGATTAGTGCACAACAGGTATGGCAACTGATACCTTGCAAAGCATTCCTGTGCTGTTACGATGAACTGATTCACTGTCTTTTATTTCAAACTGTCTTTCATACTCAGTTGCTCTGACATTTCTAAGACTGATTCATAATAACCTCAGTAGTCTTTTTCTTACCTACCCCACGAAAGGCAAAATCCTTTCCTCTGTTCATTTAGTGATTAGGATCTGTAAGTTTTCATATGTTGATCAGAAAAGCTCGTATTTTTTTTTCCCGATTCCATTAAAGAATATATTTCTCCTTCTGTCTGGCTGATCAGACTAATCCTTAACTCCCTTCACTGTGGCTCATCAAGACAACTTATATCTGTATTAAGCCAGACTTGGTGAGCTCTGTAAATGGAAATGTGCAATTTTGCATGCAGCTGTCTGAATGTATTATTCCTATTAAACAAGTGATCCTCATTCCTAAAAATATGTTGTTGTCGCTTGGAAATGCACAGTTACGTAAGAAAGTCCTGCTGCATCTCAGTAAGTGAAGCAGGGGGAAAATTAGAAGGGCCAAAGCTCAAGCAGACTGAACTTGGCCAGCATGCTTAAAGATAACAAGAAGAGGTTCTGTCAGTATATCAATAGAAAAAGGAAGACTAAGGAAAATGTAGGCCCACTGATGAATGAGGTGGGCGCCTTGGTGGTGGAAGGCACGGAGAAGGCGGAGTTGCTGAATGCCTTCTTTGCTTTGGTCTTCACTGCTAAAACTGTCCTTTATAAATCCCAGACCCTGGAAACAAGGGGGAAGGTCTGGAGAGAGAAAGATTTTCCCTCTGTAGAGGAGAACTGGGTTAGAGACCACTTGGCCAAACTAGACATCCATAAGTCCATGGGTCCTGATGGGATGCACCTGTGAGTGCTGAGAGAACTGGCAGATGTTACTGTTGGGCCACTGTCCATCATGGAGAACAGGAGAGGTGCCTGAGGACTGTAGAAAAGCAAACATCACTCCACTCTACAAAAAGGGCAAGAAGGAGGACCCAGGGAACTACAGGCCAGTTAGTCTCACCTCTGTCCCTGGGAAGGTACTGGAACGACTTGTTCTGGATGTCATCTCCAAACATCTTAAAGAATAGGAAGTTATTGGAAGTGGTCAACACGGATTTACCAAGGGTAAATCATGCTTGACCAATCTGATAGCCTTCTATGATGTTATAACTGGATGGCTGGATGAGGGGAGAGCAGCAGATGTCATCTACCTTGATTTCAGCAAGGCTTTTGACACTGTCTCCCATAACACCCTCATTAGGAAATTAAGGAAATTAAGGAAGTGTGGGCTAGATGAGGGGGCAGTGAGGTGCATTGAGAACTGGCTGTGTGACAGAACTCAGAGGTATGTAATTATGCAGGGTCAAGTTGGAGGCCTGTAACCAGTGGTGTCCCCCAGGGGTCAATACTTGGTCCAGTCCTGTTCAACATATTCATCAGCAACCTGGACGAGGGGACCGAGTGTATCCTCAGCAAGTTTGCTGATGATACCAAACTGGGAGGGGTGGCTGACACTCCTGAGCGCTGTGCTGCCATCCAGCATGACCTGGACAGGCTGGAGAGCTGGGCAGAGAAGAACCTAACGAGGTTCAACAAGGGCAAATGTAGGGTCCTGCACCTGGGGAGGAAGAACCCCAGGCAGCAATATAGGTTAGAGGTGGACCTGCTGGAAAGCTTTTCTGAGGAGAAGGATCTGGGAGTCCTGGTGGATAGCAAACTATCCATGAGCCAGCAATGTGCCCTTGTTGCCAAGAGGGCCAATGGGATCGTGGGCTGCATAGGGAAGAGTGTGGCCAGTAGGTGGAGGGAGGTCATTCTCCCCCTCTACTCTGCACTGGTGAGGCCACAACTGGAATACTGCATCCAGTTCTGGGATCCCCAGTTCAAGAGAGACAGGGAACTATTGGAGAGAGTCCAACGTAGGGCAACAAAGATAATTAAGGGATTAGAGCATGTCCGTTATGAGGAAAGGCTCAAAGAGCTGGGGCTCTTTAGCCTGGAGAAGAGAAGGCTGAGGGGAGACCTTATCTATGTTTACAAGTATCTAAAGCGTGGGTTGAAGGATGATGGGGCTGGACTCTTTTCAGTGGTTTCCAGGGACAGGATGAGGGGCAATGGGCACAAGCTGGAGCATAGGAAGTTCCATTCAAATATGAGGAAAAACTTCTTTACAGTGAGGGTGACAGAGCACTGGAACAGGCTGCCCAGGGAGGTCGTGGAGTCCCCTTCTCTGGAGATCTTCAAGACCCGCCTTGATGCAGTCCTGAGTGATGTGCTCTAGTCAATCCTGCTTCAGCAGGGGAGTTGGACTAGATGATCTCTATAGGTCCCTTCCAACTCTGACAATTCCATGATTCCGTAATTAAAGTTGTCTGCTTCTCATCTATCCCTTTGCATTTTTTTTGAGTTTACGTACCATCGCCTTATTCTTGCACTGAATTTTAGTAGGACTTTATTAGTAGCTCGAGTAAGTAGTGTAGAAAAGGGCCAGATTCTGACCTTTTGCAGGTTTACAGGTGCATGCAGAAGGTCAGCGTTTGGCCCAATGTTTTCTGTGTTTAGACAGTAACTTTATGCAACAGTTTTATCTGGAGAGGGAAGAGCCTCAATTGGCAGCAGCGTCATCTGTTCTTCCTGGGTTTTCTTGTGCGCCTGGACCTGCCTTGCTCGGCCTTCCAGTCGCAGAGTCCATTCGTGGCGGAGTCTGCAAAGAGAGGACAAGTGCTTAGCAAGTACTGAGCCAAATCCTTCAAATGTAACCAGGGCTTTTCAGTAGGGTGGAAGCTTTCCTCTCTTTCATCACCATAGCACTTGTCCCGTATTTACTTACCATCTACACATCTCTCTAGCTTACTAGACTGGGAATGCAGGGGAGAAAGGGATAGTGCTGATGCTATCAGTGGTTGACATTGCTGGATTCCTAATGAGTCAAACAACTGCTGAAATACTGTCAGTGTTGAAGAGGTCTGTTTTTTCCTCTGGGGTATTCTCAAAGCCACACAGAAGTACTGCCTACCCAGAAAGGTCATTCAATGTGTAAATTAAAAAATACAATTGCACTCCCCAGCCTCCCAAGTTTACTCTAAAATGTGGTGGAGAAGAGCAAGCAGACCTTTAAATATGTCTATTTGGGTTTCCTCTGAAGAAAAAAAAGGGAAAAAAAAGTTAACATTTTGTACCCAAAATCTCTGCAGATATTGTATGTGTTTAATGGAAGGAATTGATGTCATTCAAGAGAAGCCACATCGCATCAAGACACAAGTATAGTACAGACAGAAGAGAAAATCACTAGGGACCACTGTAAGATACTGTTGGCTGGGTCATTTTCCAAAGAAAACGGTGTTATGAAACACCTGACACAGCAATGCTATAGGATTAGATATCATATAGTAATACCAAATGCATCATGGAATATATGGGTTTTTATATTACATTTGGTGTGTTAAAAAGAACCCTAGTCAGTGATTTAATCTGAGAATGACTTAGCAGTAGCTGTTTCACATGGATACTTGTGTTAATTTGGCTTCTGAGTTTGATTTCAGATTGTGTTTTAAACTTTTCTCATTTGGTCTACTCTGTTTTGGCTTCACTATTCTCTTGTACGTATAGTTAAGCCTCAAAAAATTGGTGCAATTAGTTAGTAAAATTTTGCCATTGAAAGCACTGGTGTTCCTTGTCAACTAATGTCCTTGTTGTCACAGAGGGAGCACTTGCCTTTACATAGAGCCATCTAATTCTCCAAGGTGCCAATTATATGAGGTATGACCTGTAGATTTTGAAATGACAGTGTCTATTACCTCCTGAAAGCATCTTTTTTTCAAAGTAGAGAACACCTGTGAACAATCTAGGCTTTGGTCAAGTGACCTTGAAGGAACTTGCTTGGGTCTATTTCAGTGGGAACCAGTCAGTTAAGACACATCGAATATGTCAGTTAAGACATATTCAAAATTATTTTGCTGCCTTTTTTTTTTTCTTTTTATATAAAAGCTTTTTATAAAAGGTTTTAGTTAAAGCTTTTAATATTTTTAACTTTGTGAAGTGGGAAATATAATCTACATCCCTAATTGCAATTGGTTTGTGATGTCTTCTTATGGTAGTTTTTTTGTGAAGCTAGAGTGACAAAGGTTTCTAGTGCAGCTGAATACTTCTCTGGCTTTTATTATAATATAAATTCTCACCAGCAATTTGGGTTTGGTAAAATTACTGACTAACCAGATACTGGGAGCAAGACTGTCTGCGTTTGACTGTGTTAAGACACAAGGCTTGCCCAGATCTTGATTTCCTCATCTTTAATGTGACAATAGTAACTTCCTCCTTGGACACTAGGGTCAGAGTACCTGCAATTTTTTTTAAAGAAACAGCCCTTTATCTGCACATTCCAGTTCGCTGAAGTCAAATTTATTTATTTGAATATCCCAGTCTTGAGGAAAGTTTGTCAACTTCAGGAGGAAGGCCCATCAGAAAAACACAAGAGGGACAGGTATTTCCTATCTTCTTTCTCCATCTGTTATTAGTCAGGGGATTCACTTAATGTGTGGGACACCCAGGTTCAAACTCCTGAGGAGTAACAGGTTGGGCAAGTATTTGAAGCAGCCTACCAGACTTGTGCAGAGTATCTGTACCACAGTCACATCTCGTTCTAGGCAGTGCCTATTGTTTTATACTGTTTTGGAAAAAAATTAAATAAATTTGAATAGCCTTAATTTTATCAGGAAAGTTTATGAAATATGTTTCACAGGACAGGAAAATCTTATTGTACTGTTTCTCTCTTTGGGCTTATATGATGCAAAGGGCTGTTAAACATGATAAACATGATATGGATTTGTTTATTCTACACATTAAATGGGTGGCTGACCTGTGCCTTTAATGTAATACTATTTTATTTATTTGTGTAGCTGCACCAGTTCCAGGCAAAATCCTGGTATTTTCTGGCTGTCACAAGCCATAGTACCAACGTGCTTTATTTTCACATGGCCATACTCCAAGGCCTTTGAAGAATGCTCATGAGGTTCAGGGATGAGGAGTGTCTGAGTTTCCATGCAGAAGAGCCATGGAAATATGAGACAAGCAGCTGTGAGAGGAAAAGTGCCAAGATCCAGAACACAATCTGTGCTATGAATAAAGCAGTACAATAACTGCTTACCTTATTTTTAAGCATGAGATGACATGCCTTGGTGTCTTTTGCAAAATTAAAAATACCACTTACTTGTTCAGGGCGCTTTTGCTTAACCTAGACTCTTCACCTTCTCGTTGCTTAGTTTGCTCTTGGATGACTTTTTCCCAGAAGTTCTTCAGCCCTTCTGCATCATGACCACCCATCTTGTGGTGTCTAAAGTTGGTATGCTTGCTCATTTCCTGAAAAGTAATTTGGAGATCAGAGCAGTCAGGAGGCTAACCTGAGGCAGATTCTATGGTGCTTAGCCCCTCGCAATTTCTTTCTCATGAAGTGCTTTTAGAATAGGTAACCAATGCTTACTCTGCCTTGAAGCAAAATATAAGGCATTGAAGCAGGCCTTGGGTTATAGTTAAATGGTGTACCTTTAGTTTTGTTTGTTACTGACTAATGACTACACATGGCACAGTTCACTGAAATATTGTGGAGGCCTCAAATGTGAGATTTTAAGTAGCTTTGGAAGAACTTGGGAAAAATACTTCCAAATATAGTGGCACCGTCACTGAAGTTCAGATGAGATGTTGTGAAGAGCTTTCCATTTTTCTACCTCCTGTAGTTTTAAAATGGATCATGGATGGTTGTTATCTAAGGGAAATACATTGCTCTTAAATGATTTCTTTTACTACTCCAAATGATATCAAGCATGAAACATGTAGGGGAATTATGAATCTAAAGTTGAAACACACAGACTACAAAGCCCTGGAGAGCTTGTTATGGACTTGTTCTTTAATTTATCAAAATTCAGTCTTAAATACTGTTAAAAAGTAGAGCTTGTTAAGAAATAGAGATGAATTCCAATAAATGAGAAAAAGGACAGAAATGAGGTGAATTTCTCCTTGCTAAATGCATAGTATTGAAACAGAGGGTTTTAAAATTCTCAGCATGTCTGAGGTACTTGCTGATATTACCAAATACACATTGGTTATCAGATCTTAATCGTACTTTGAAAAGTTAAGTTCTGTTGTTTATTCCCAAAGGAAATAGTCACATACTGTATTTATTGCTGGCCAAATATTGCTTTGCTATGACTTTAAATTAGGTACCAGTAACCCGTTATACTTCTACCCCAACTGTGAAGCAAGATTTCCTGCATCAGCCTCTTCCACTGGGCCCCTCCAGTAGTAGAAGGATGCAAAAAAACCCCCATCAAAACCAAACAAACCCATGCTCCTGAGTTTTCTATGACTAGATCAGCACATAATTTGAGGGCTCCTATGAAATCCCTTTGTGTCCTTGTGTTCATCTATATTCTGCTGTCACTAGATACTTTTGCCAACTGTCCACTCTATAATGCTGATGAATTAATGTCTCGTAGACCTGATAGACTTGTGAGTCTGCTTCAAAGACTATGTCATACTTTATGAGCTATCTTTGATAAATATTATGAAGACTGTGCTAATGTAGGCCAATCTGAGGAAACTTTTGATTTATGCAATGCTGCAATCATAAGATAGAAAAAAGAAAAGGACAGTCAGGCACAATACAATGAAGGCAGAGTTGTGTAAGGTCTTCCTATCAAATACTGCATTTTAAAGTCCTGAAGTTTTAACAGGGTACAAAAGTAAGATCTTGGCATCTTCCTAGATTGAATATTTTAGATTTGGCATAATTTTCACAAACCTGTGAAACTTTTCTGTTTTTCAAAAAGATCAAAAATAACAAATAATTTTGCCAAACTCTGTGTGTGCTAAGTCTGACTGGACTGAAAAACTTGCTTAACAAAAAGAAAAATCTCTTCATTTTCCAGATGCATTATTTTTCCACAGAGAAGTCCAGTTGTTTAAAGACCAGCACAGTCCAGCTGGAGAAGAAAGTTTGAAGAGGTTAGTCGATGAAATATACTCTCCTATATGATGGAGTATCAGACATGCTTGAGTGTTTCAGATGCTGGTCCTCTTCAGAGCAAGGTCAGCAAGAGCTGCAATATCACCAAAACAGTCAGGTATTTTCTTCTGAGGCAAACAGCAGTTTTCTGGTGTTTATCCTGCTGTAGACTGGGGATGCTGTAGATTTATCACAGCAGAATACAACAGGAGTTGTTGCACTGGTGTGGGTACAGCAGTTCTACTGCCACCTTTTGCTAAATGTGCTGTGTTTGTCAATGATGTGGTCTAAATGGGAATACAGGTAATCTTTTGTCAATCTTTTGTCTCACTTTGTGGCCCTAAAATAACAGTATTACTTAAGGCTTCATCTTGCATGTCACAGGTGCACTGGAACATGCCCTATCTGTATCTTAATTCTATAGACTTTGAGCAGTGTTAGAATAAATGCTCTAGTAATAGGTTGTTACAGTGAGTGATGGAATATGATTATTTCACCATTCCTAGACCAGGTCACCTGGGTCTTTGCACTATTTAAAGCCTCTTCGATCGGTACCGGCTGCCCGCTTGACATGCCTGGAGAAGAGAAGGCTGAGGGGAGACCTTATCTATGTTTACAAGTATCTAAAGCGTGGGTTGAAGGATGATGGGGCTGGACTCTTTTCAGTGGTTTCCAGGGACAGGATGAGGGGCAATGGGCACAAGCTGGAACATAGGAAGTTCCATTCAAATATGAGGAAAAACTTCTTTACAGTGAGGGTGACAGAGCACTGGAACAGGCTGCCCAGGGAGGTTGTGGAGTCCCCTTCTCTGGAGATTTTCAAGACCCGCCTTGATGCAGTCCTGAGTGATGTGCTCTAGTCAATCCTGCTTTAGCAGGGGAGTTGGACTAGATGATCTCTAGAGGTCCCTTCCAGCTCTGACAATTCCGTGATTCTGTGATAATTATCCCGTTGCCTCAGAAGCCAAGTGCAAGCTGCTGACAAACTGTCTGAGTAGGTTTGCCCTCCAAACCCTGTTATACTTTGCTTCATGTAAGAGTCTGCTGTAACACATTAATCTTTCCTTAGAGATTAAGTTTTTACGATTATTAAACTTAGAGTAGATGTTCTTCAAGTGGTAGAAAGAGGGCCTCCAGTCTTTATCTGAGGTCTAAATTGGCAAGATTTTTTGGGGGTGCATGAGGGTTTTGGCTGCCTTAAATCTTGGCTACTCCACTCAGATGAACAATCTGTAGTCAGACAGGTACCCAAAAGATGGAGGTACTTCTGCAAGAGTTAGCCTGGTATGTCTGTGGGACTGAAAATTTATGGTATGAAAATTTCTGCAGTACATTTCCTATGAAGGGCTACTAAAATGGGTATAACACAAGGCAGAGTCCTTTATTAAATTTTCAAATATGATGGTTGAGGATGGCCTATTTTTGTATGGGTTATGCACGTACCTACCTGCCAATTTGAGGTATAGTTGGCTGCTTTTTTTGGGAGCCAAGCTGATAAAACATTTAAATAACGGTAAAACTAGATCTTGGCTAAAGTGGCTTATGTATTTGGCAGCTTTGAAATTCAACTGTCAGAAATATGTTTATGTGTGTATGAAAGAGTTTTTTACAGCATTCATTATTTATGGGAACTAATTTTTGTATTAATAAATTATTAATTTATAGAGAATGGCCACAAGAAGAAGTAATACTAAACAAAATTAAAGGCACTGTAAAAGAAAAATCTCCTACATTTATAATCAAACCATTAATCCCATGGCCATGCAGCAATCTGTAAGGCACCTATTACTCATGAAACACATGATAGCATGTACATTCAATACATTGGTTTAAACTCTGAGCTGCTGTCCCAGAGCATGTTTAAAGGAGGTTCAAAGTGTGAATGATGAGTAGATTTTCCTCAACAGATCTCTCCATTTCAAGGGAGAAGAAATTTTGCTTCTAGCTGGAAGTTATTAAGTCCACAACTTTTACTCACTGCCCCAAAATTAATATAGAAACAGCCAGTGGTACAACCTTCTGTCTTTTAATCTGATCTGCAGGCTGAATGTGCTTTGAAAAGGTGTTAAATTAGTATGTTTCCAAATGCTCTGGTCTTAGCCCTTTCCTGGTCTGCACACTTTGAATTATTGCAATCTCAGACAACCTTCACTAAGGTACAAAAAGGAGTTTGAAGAAATACCTAGTGCCTAGTATTTCTTCTAGGTATTAGAAGTATACCTAGAACTAGGTATTCTAGGTATATCTTTCTAGGTATTTTCTAATACCTAGAAAATAAAAGGAAATTATTTTCTACTCACTTTGTAATTGTATTTCTACTTTGGACTCTTGCCAAAGAAATTTTTGAAGTTAGAAGTGGCTCTTGATGTTTTGAACAAATGTGCTCTTTTTACTAACCTTTATGTAAAATAAATAAGCAAAAGAAGAAAAACTTGTTTGAAACTTCAGAAAGAACTTTTTGCCCTTTTTCAGTCTTTCCATTCAATACATGTTTTGAGCTAGCCATTGTCTTAAAAATTCAGTATTTTGTAGAGAGAGAAAATACTTGTGCATAAAATGAGATTCTCTGAAAATTTTTTAATTTTTAGTAAGAAGTATTTTCATACATTCAGTAAAGCTGTTGACTGAACATATTTCGAGGAAAATGTCAAAGTAATTTTTAATCTAAATGATACATAATTTAAAAATTAATTGTTTTGGCTAATAAAAAGGAACCAACTTTATTTTTTTTTTTTTATTGGAGAATATTTTAACCAGCAAGATAAAATAATGTTTGAACACTTCTAAATTTTATTTCCAAAGTGTTTCCTGAAAGACCAAAATCTTTAACAAGAATGACTGCGGCTTTGTATCTTAAAAAATGTTTCCTTTCTAAAAGGTGGAGGTAGGGCTAATTTCACCACTTTCAATGAATTTGAGGATTCAGCCAATTTTAATGTTTTAATGTTTCTGAACGAATTTCCACAATCACTTTAGAGTTTTTTTAAGACCATTGTAAACAATGGAAAGATTATCTTTGACTTCAGCTGGACTCCATCCCTTGGGACATATCGTGACCATGAGATATTTTATCTTTGTCAGGCCACTAATTAGCCTCCTGTTCCTTTTGCCCTTCACTGCAGTTTGTTTGCCTAAGCATAGAACATTTTCCAGCATTGTAGAATTATTACAGTAGAGTATATGAGTTCAAAGGCTGTTTACGGTGGTGTTTCTTTTTTTTTTTTTTTTAAAAAAACCCTATATGTTCTAAAAAGTTTTAAATTACACTTATAGAATGCATCATTAGGATGAATATCCCCTTACATATTCATTTTATGATGGTTTTCCTTTCAGCTGAAGCATGTGTAATACAAAAGTTCTAGTAATACCAAAAACAGACATCGGAACAAATAACAAGTTAATAATTGAAGTTCAGATTAGAGTGAAACAAAACAAAAGCAGGATACCTCTGATATTTTATAAATCAGACTGGATCAAGTTGTCTTCCAGTAAAGTATGCCATAATATACAGAATTCAAGGTCATGGAGAGAAGAGGAAAACATTCAAATTCACACAATTTAACAAAAAGTAAAATAAATGTATATGCATGTTTGTCTACGCACGTTTAATGATCAATATAGGAAGAGAAAATCTTATTTTGGCCAAAATACAAGAATATAAATGCTTACTTTGATTGTATAGTAGCTTCTTCTTCTGTCAAAGTATGGATTTCTTGAGTGATTACTGAATAGTGTCAGTTTTGCCTCTGGGTTCCCCTTTTCAAGAGGACTCCAACTGCCAGGAATAACTGATGAAATCTTTTCATCCGTCATTCATTTTTATTTGGGAGTGATGACATCTGCTTTTATGAATTAGTTCAATGGCAGGGGGAAAAAAAACCCAAACCCACAGTCTCACTTTGTGAAGTCTGCAACACACCAAGTGGAATGACCAGACAGTTACAGGGCGCAAACTCTGAATGCCACATTTGATCTGTGCTATAATTTTTGGCAGGTGCTACTGATGTCATAACTTGGCTCTGGAGAAACAGTTATTCTTTAACAAGTGCAGATCACTGGGACGTAACTTCCATATGACTTGCGAGAATTCAGTAGCATCCCCTCCAAGAAAATGGATAGATCTGAAAAGAACATCTTGAATAACACAGGTTGTCTCAGGATTGTGCAACTGAGTCACTGACAGATAAATAGATTTTTTTTCACCCCTTTTGAAGTGTAAGAGCACCTGGTAGGTTCTACATGACAGGATTCCAGCTAAGGTGTTAATACACTAAATAGCACCAGGAATCTGAACTCAGCCAGCTGTGAGATGGAATCATATTTTTTATAATTTGTTACAGAATTTAGCACTTCCACTTCTTGGACAGATTCTTCTTACTTCCACTGGTACTGCTGGGTGAAACAGAAAAACACAGGGAAGTAAGGTGCTGCTTACTTTGACAGAGGGATCAAAGACTGAGAGGGACCTCCTGCTCTCAGCTATTATTGGCAACCTAACTACATAACTCCCCTAATAATTTGGCAAGTGCCATCTTGAAATGAGTTATGTTTCTTACTCCAGGCATTTCCAGTGAAAGGTTTCTCCAAAACTTTTCTGTACAAAGTACTAGAAGTTTTCTTTTAATTTGCAACCTGGATTTATTCCAGCGTCAAGTCACCCTTCCCTTGGCTTCACGGTATGTACAACAGAAATCACCTTCCCTCTCGTTCCTTGTTTTGAAGATAAATCAGTCAAGGACTTTAGATTCTTCTCATACTTATTCTCTTGATAGGTCTCATGGCCATTCTCAGCAGTCTCATTGAACACAAGCAATGAGAACTGTATGTCATATTCCAGCTGAGTACTAGCGCATTACATGCTCCCTGATTTTTTTTGGATGTAACCATCTGAATCTAGAATTTGTCTTTTCCAGAGATGTACCATGCTTGTAAACACTCTCTAATTGATTAATTCACCCACCTAGTGTTCCTCTTATTTTTTCCAACTGATAAGCTCAAGCTTATAAAATTAAATTTTAACTAGATCCTAAGTTCATGACCTGCCTTTTGTGCCACTTTCTCTGTTTCGGTCCTTCAGCTGATCTGTTTCTTTAGTCTTTTAAATTCAGTCCCCTGTGCTGATGACAACCTCTCTGTCCTCCTGAAAATTTCTTTAACTCACTGCTTCATTTTGTGCCGAGTGTCACCACTCAAAACAGTAGTAAAACTGTTTGTAAGACAGCTCTGGAGGAATCCCTTTTTTAACCTTCTTGCTGGTAGGGAGCTTTTGCTAAAAGAAGTCATCTAATTTTAGCCACTCCTGATCTACTTAAATGTCTCGTATGAAATTTTTTTTATATTTTATTTTTAACACCTTATCTAATATTTCTTCTTGTGGCACTATATTAATTATTTTACTGATGTTCACAGTTTATCTGGTCCACATGTATCTGCCCACATTTATCTATGTTGAAGAAGAGCACTGAAGTAATGTGCCATGTTTGAACTTTGGCAAATCTACTTTTCATTTATTTAATTTGCTTTCAGGTCTTTAATTATTAAATCCTCCAAAGTTTTTCTGAAAGCCTTAAATGGTGTAAAGTCAGACCAATATCTCTATTTGAAACGTGACAGAATATGGCTCCACACTGTAGGTTGTATTCCAGTTTTCTGTCAATGCCTGAAGTTTGGATGAGATTCATATGTAGAGGTAATATCTTTTCTTAGATCAGCTAGTGTAAGCTGGGAAAAAAGCACAAGGTCTGAAATAGAAGCAGCAAACTTCAAGGCTGTATTCCTAATATCAGTTAGGAACAACTGTTCTATGTTTAAATAAATAAACCTCAGTGATATCATCAGAGAGAAAGGTTGTTTCCTCTGTAGGAAAGAGGACAAGATAGTAAAAGAGAGGTAATGAAGTTCACCTTATCTCTTACCATAAAGAGAAACAGGTTATTTATTGCTTGCTGGATGTGCTTAGTAGATGGGAAGAGAGGAAGAGAGAGGGAGATTGTAATGTGTCATTAAGTATCCCTATTGAGTCCATAGTTAGTTTAAATGAACAGCAAAATTAATTTTTCCACTAATCATTCAGTAAGACACCCAGCACCACTACTGTTAGTGGAAGGTAGCCATGAAATGTAACATGAGATTGGTAACTCACTGCTCAGGGACATGCTGCTCTGTCTGATAGCTGATCCTGAACCCTAGGCAAATGCCCAAGTCGCTGATGATGGTGTCAAACTCTTACAGTTTCTGTTCTTGGAGCTGCTCCACTTTATATAAATAATACAATACTCTGGGCTTGAGAGGCAGAGTCAACAGCACATTTGTTTAATCTCCTGTGTGACTCACAGCAGGGTTTTGCACTTTCCCACATATTGGATATATTGCCTCACATTTTGGCGTGTTCTATTCTAAGGCGTGTTTTTTCATGGCAAGGGAGTTACTGGAATTTGTTTTGAAATATCTTGATTTCACTGTGGCCCTGACATAAAACAGATCTCAAAATCTTGCTTGTATTCTTGTGTTTGAAACTGCCCAAACTCAATGTGTCTGAACACTCACCCACAGTTCTGCTGTGGAATATCAGTATTGCCTAGAGGCAAAAAAGCATATGAGACTCTAGGCAGAGGACTAGGCCACTACAAAGCACACAGAGAAATAATCAGAGGTTTTTGATCTTTCTAATTAAAACAGCTGAGACTTGGCATGCGAGACGCAGTCTGATACTGCATAGAGATCAACAATATAGTCTACTCCAGCCTTCTGGTAGTACAGAGTCAATTGCATGAATATTATGTAACTTTTGAATTTGCACAGAATTGACTCTATAGATTTGCCAGAAAAAAACAACATTTTGAGTTATTTCCATTATTTCAACTTGAAAAAGCACTGAGATACCACCATTGGAGGTTTATAGCCTAACCTTATAGTTTCACCTAAGAAGCTGACCGGTCTACAGTGTGCTGCTCCCAAAATGGCTCCGACAGTTGCTTTTGCTCATTTGCAGTCCTGAGTAATGTGCTCTAGGCAATTCTGCTTTAGCAGGGGAGTTGGACTAGATGATGTCTAGAGGTCCCTTCCAACTCTGACCATTCTGTGATTCCGTGATTTTTAATGATTTAGAGCTGTGAGTAGGTCTCGTGTTGTCTTGCACTGACATAAATATAACTGATTGTGTTTTGGATGTTGTATTACAGAAATTCATTTTGTTACCACATCATCACCTTGGGCTATTTTGCTAGATGGTGCAGAAATCACCATTTATATAGGGCTTTTTTGCTTTATGTGAGCAGTTGTAATATGGCTGTGAACAGTGGTGTTTATAACAGTGTATTTTGGAGTGTTTTCTTACTCTATTACTGTCAGGGCCTGGAGGACCTCAACAGGCCTTCACAGACATGCCCAAGTACTGTGTTTCAGCTAAGGCCCAGGAATCTGGTTCCTGCATGGGATCTGCCAGACAAATTCCCACCCATCTCCAGCCCTGTCTGACCCTGCCTCTAAACAGACCTCAGACCTACATTGCAGAGCAAGCATCTGGCAACAGAATTTAGTGACAGCATCATAGGTAGTTTGCCTCTGGACCTGTCTCCTGGATGTGCCCTAGACCTGTTTCATCCCCTCACCATTCTTGGGGCTGCTGATGGATGCTGTTACCAGCAACTGATGTAGGAACCTGTTTGTCCTGCCATTTTGAGATCCCACAGGAGGATGACTTCTTCTTGGTGAAGGCACTGCCTGTGCTGCAGTCACACTTGGCTCCTGGCTCATTCTCCAGTCATGGGGCAGCCCCACTTTTGTTTCTACCTGACCATTACTATGGATGCAACTCCATGGGTGATAGCAATATAGGTGCATCAAAGATGGCGGAATACCAATTTCCTGGCAATAAAACCAAGAATGAATGTACAAGAATATACTACCTTGCCTATAGCTGGGGTCTCACTAATCTCTGGGCAATTTTCTAAAAAATGCTCAGAAATATTGGTGTTGGCAGTACTACATTCTACCTTGTGGATGTGGAGTCTAATAGCTACAGACAGTCACTAAAACATCTCTTACGCTGAAAAACCATGAATCCATCTTCCATGGCTGTCATTGCTGTTTGAGATGCACTTATATTAGAGGCTCAGAACAGTTTTGTTTCATCTGAATGACTGAAGGAATACCCTATTACTGTCCAGTACATTAAGAAGGTGGAGGACAGCTGAACAAAAAATACTGCCCTAGCAGTTAGTGGATTCTGATATTGTATGTATTCAGATGTGTGGATACCTTTATCTAAACTAGGTACCTAAAAGTAGATCCCTAAAGCCAAGCAAATTTCCTTGAGTGTCTGAGTTCATGACAAGAACACATGGATTGTGTTGCAAATCTGAGAAGACTGTCAGAGAGGAGAAAATTTGAAGCTGGGGAAGGTAGCATCTGTGGAGATTAGCTCCATTGCTAATTTGATGCAGATGAGCAGCACACGATGCCACACATGATGGCAGTTACCCTTCCTCCTGTAGTCTAACAATAGTGACTATTGTCCATCTGTTACCAGTGAAACTGTGATTGAAGATCCGGAGAGTACTTCAGTAATCATAAGTTTCTCTGCCTCAAGTTATTTCTAAGTTATTTCTAGTTACACAAATGGTTTATAGTGAATTTTACACAGATAGGCTTCTCTAGCTATGCTGATGCTATCAAAAAGATGCTTGTTTGCATTAAGTAACCAAGTGTTATCCTTCACTGAAAGGAAGACAACCCATTCGTTACAGGCCATTGAAGATTTCAGTGGACACTTAACTGCAGTGACTTCTGGATAGTCTAGCGGACTGCAAAACATTTATTTCTTTCCGTAGTTAGGCTTGGTCATATGCATTTGACTACCTGAAGATCAGGGTGTCTAGTCTCAGATTTTTGTTTGACTTCCATTTCCTTATCAGGACTAAGTTTGTCTTTTGTGTATTGCACATTACTTTCAAGTGTGAGGGGAAGCAGACATCAAAAGGAATGAAGACTAAATTGCACTAGCTGGTTTCGGGTTCTTACTGACACAAAGCTCCTCCTAGCTTGCAGGGCCTGCAGTGCATGCTATAAGCTCCCTCATGAAGGGCTATGTTATGGATACAAGATGCATGAAACAGGACAAAGTGAGAGGTGCTGATGAGATGTAGATGGTACTGCAGTCTTTCTATGGTCTGGGAAAGTGTTCTTACTGTCTCAGCATTGTTCTTCTTGCTTTCCTACTCAGCAAATGCAGCCACCAACTTCTTATTCAGGAAATCTCTGCAGTGTTCACTTGCTGAATCTTGTCTCACTGCCACTGTCCATGTTCTTTATTCCCAAGCTTTCACCTATTCTGTGTGGATCTGTCTTCAGTTGTGTGGCTTTGACCATAAGAGTCAAGCTTCCTTAAGCTTGAAAATCAGGGTGATGAATGTTTTCTCTGCAACAAGACAGATAAATAGCCCAGAGGGTTTAAGAGTTTGTATTACCATCTTCTGTTCTGTGTCAGGGGACAAAGCTGCTAGTGGTAAGGTCTATTTGTATGCTCTCTGTGTGCACCAAAAAGGGAGACATAGCACGGACAGTTCCCATGTCAGAACATGCCAGAGAGTGCAGAAGTAGGGAACAAGGTGAAAACACCGCAGTGTGTTGGTCCTGTGAATGGTATCTCTGAGCCCATGTAGACACACATTATGCTGGATGATGTGACATTGTTTCATCTGTGTGGCTTCAGCATGGCAAGCATGTCTTTCCAACGACCTCAGCTGTTACTGTGTCACCGGTCTTATAATACTTTCTAATACTACTAATACTAAATACTTTCTCATAAATGAGTGAGCTACTCCCAACTCCTTATTAGTATTTTACTGAGCCATTCCTTTGAATTCCTCCTTTAATGATTTATCATATTCTATCTCATCAGGGCAGCAAGCTGTTCAGGATGCAAACCATATTACACATCACAGAATTTAGCGTAGTCAGTCTGTAGTCCTAATGGGCTGCTTGGTCCTTGATATTCTATTGTAATACAAATAAACAGCATTTCTGTTAATAAACTTTATTTATTTTTAATAGTACTTAAATGTTAACCTCTTAAATTTTTGACTGTTACCTAGAAATATTTGTGGGCTTAAATACACAGACAAATCACCCACAATCTCTGGTAACTTTTTCTACATGTTATTTTAGGCTGCAGCAAAAGTGAAGAGCCTGGAGGTTGCTAAGTGTGCAAAGGAGAGTCTAAGTCAGTCTCTACAGTAACAAGTAGTGCGTAATAAAAAAAACATCATTAGGGCAACACAGTTGGTGGTGAGACCCTGAAGTCCACAGTCTGTATTTCAGGCTCTTTAACAGGCTCACATCCCTGTTACGAACTAGCTCTACTCTGACCTGAAATTCTGTTAGTGGTTGGTTGATGTATACTGGGTGGGCTCTTGCAGAGTATCTTTTGGTTTATCCTTACCTGAGAGGTCTTTTTTAATTTCTTTTTTGGTGGTCTGAGTATGAACTAAAGCCTGGTAAGTGAAGGCAATTGGAGAATTCACTTCAAAAGTGTGCTTTGGTTTCAAGCACCAGTGCTAAAGTATAAGCAACATAAGTATATTTGAATTCCTGTTTGTTATAGGCTAAGAATGTGGATCCACAGAATTAACATGAATCAGATGATGTACAATAACTTACTACCCACAGCAATACGTTTATGTATCCAAGTTGCTGAGGCCCTGTACTTCCTTTTCCTAAGACTAAAACCCCACTGCCTCAGACATTTTGAGTTAGAGCGGACAAAGCACTGCCAAGTGCACTGCGGAGTCAGAGTAAAATGGCAAAGAAATGGATTAAATGACCTCATAGGTCTTTTCCATTTATGATTTTTATGGTTCTATATCCCTATATATTTGCTCGCTTGTACTTTTTTTTGTTTGTTTGTTTGTTGTTTTTTTGGGGGGGTTGGTTTTTTTTGTTGTTGTTGGTTTTTTTTGTGACAGATATGTTAAAGTTAGGGAGGCAAAATTCATTCTATGAGGCACAAAACTCAATAATGGAAGGGTCAGCAGTTTGGGCTTTTTCTACCATGTTCATCATTTCACAATTGGGCAGGTGTAATATGCATTTTGTTATTATTTTTAGTTGTTCTTGAAGCTTGGTATGAGATTTGATGAAGGAGAGCTGTGACCTGAAATGATAAGTCTGGCAACAATAAGACCTGTCACAAAAAATGAAGACTCTGACATGCCTGGGTCTGGGGAAAATTTGCCACTTTCAAAAAGCAGCCCTCGTAGGCAAACCTCCTATACTTTCTGTAATGGTATTGAACTATTACTAGTAGTAGTTGAACTAGTAATTGAACTAGTACTATTGATCTTTCTATAATGGTATTTATAGTAATTCTGCCAGTTGCCATAATTTGTGTCGTTTCTTTATGAATCCCAGCTAATACTTTTTCTTGAAAGTGAGACCCATCTTAGCTGACATTGTCTGGGTACCTGGGTCCTAAATATTTTAAACACAGACACTGGCGATGTTGAAATTTCTGGTGGCAACACTGATTTTCTGGCCAGCTGTAAGTGATGAATCCATTCTTCCTCTACAGCAAAGCCAAAGGGAGACATATCATAGTGGGGATTCTTACTTTTGGCTGCCATGCAAGCATCAGAACATATCAAAAGCTTTCTATCTCTTTCTAAATAAGCAGTAGATGTCTTGAGCTAAAAAACAGTTTGCTGCCAGCAGGTGATCTGTTCACTTTTGTGCCATGCCTTTGTTTTGGCTCACCTTAAAATCTTAAAATGTCTCATCCTGGAGCTTCCTCCTAACATATTCTGGAGCTCTTAGGCTTCATTTTTACTGTATTGTTCCTCCTTTCTGATTTTATTTAGCATTATATATCAATGTCAGATGTGTTACTGGAACCCCATTATGCATGTTCAACACTTCCACACCCTGGATGCAGCTGCACAGGCTGAGGTGGTTACCACCACCATCTTGCTTCAGCTACTCATCACCCCCTCCCTATGCCAGTAGCTACCTCCTCTCCTGCTCTGCCAGACACAACGCTGAAAGGAGTCCCTGAGGTCTTCATCCAATGCAGACCAGAGGTTTAAGGTGTCTGAAGAGTAAGTAAGTCCCTGCTTTTACAAATGTTTTTATGGAAATGGTTTGGGGCACGATCTCATGAGAAGCTCAGCTGGCAGGTTGAAGAGAGGAACTGAGGACTGTCACAGGGCCAACTCACTGCAGCTAAAAACCACTTGTATTAATACTTGCCTGTATTATCTCAGACTTAAAGGAAAATATGTCTATGTTTTCCTAATGTTCTTATTTGCTCTCTTTAGTCACACTGATGAACTACATGCCATGTTTCTCTATTCAAATGTTGTTTGGGTTTTGTCCCAGTTATAATTTACTTTAGAAAAATAGCTAACTCCAGGAATCTAGGCGGAAATTATAAAAGTAACAACTATTTTTAAATGAGCAAAGCATCTCCTGAAAATGGTGGAAATAAAACTGTTCAGAAATATTTAAAAAGAATAAATGTCCATCATGATGATGGATGTTTCTAGGTGGGGAAAAAGCTATGGCTAAGAGCATCTGCCACACTGGGTTTTGTGCAAATGTGGATAAGGGAGTGAGCACCCTGTTGTCAAAGCATCTTCAATTTAAATTAAGTGACAGCCTAAAGGCTGAGAATAAAGATGAAATCTGTTATATCACAGTTGGATGTGCTTTTCAATAGGTACAGATGATGTCTAACAACATATTTAAGTGTTACCGTGCACTGATTGTCTTTCAAGGCACAGATTGCTACTGAAAAGTTATGTCTTTATGAGTATAGGACAGATGATTTAGAAAAGTAAGGATTTTTTCAGAAATAAAAATATTTTGGCAACTGCAGAAATAAAAATCAATGCTGGCCTTAGACTTTGGGAACTCCAGGGTTCTGGGCCCTTGAAGGTCACACAATGAGCTTCCTTCAATCTGCCAGCTAGCAAGTGAAAATGGCTTCAACTTTGCTAGTCTTACTCATTTGCTCCTGGATCCAGTATTTTGTTTTGGAGACCCTATAGCCATTTCAAATAAACTGTTTCCTTAAACTTTCATTGCATGAAAAAAATTGCAGCAAAAGAGGATCAATCTTACATAGAAGAGATTCTTTAGAAAAGATGTTTCCCACAAACAAGACATTCTAAATTTTGGTCTTTTCTGCCTTCATCTCACTTTTAAGCCTTTTTTACTTTTTTGGAGTATGCTATCAGTGCAAGCTTGTGGCCATTGATGTGAACTTTAGGGTCTCCTGTTTCACAGCATAAGAGCTCCTCAGGTGGCAATGATTATCATTTTTTCAGACTACTTTCCTTAGAGGTGGTCAAGCAATTTGTAAACTGTCCCAAAAGGGAAAGGTTCCAAGTATACAGGAAAGCATAGATAGAAAAAAAGAAAAAATATCTAAGGAAATCAGATATATATATTGGGGGAAAAAAAAGGAAAAAATCCCCACATCCTAGTAATTCAGTGAAATTTTGTTTGGTTACGAAATATATTTCTGTTGAGATGTTACATACAGGTTCCGTACATATTTCTGTTGAGATGTTACATACAGGTTAGTTTAAAATTAGAATCATAGAATCATAGAATCGTCTAGGTTGGAAGAGACCCTTGGAATCATCGAGTCCAACCATCTACCCTACTCTACAAAGTTCTCCCCTATACCATATCCCCCAACACCACATCTAAACATCCCTTAAACACATCCAGGGATGGTGACTCAACCACCTCCCTGGGCAGCCTATTCCAATGCCCGACCACTCTTTCTGTGAAAAATTCTTTCCTAATGTTCTGTCTAAACCTACCCTGCTGGAGCGTGAAGCCATTCCCTCTTGTTCTGTCATTAATTACCTGTGCGAAGAGACCAGCACCAACCTCTCTACAGTGTCCTTTCAAGTAGTTGTAGAGAGTGATGAGGTCTCCCCTCAGCCTCCTCTTCCTCATACTAAACAGTCCCAGCTCCTTCAACCGCTCTTCATATGATTTGTTTTCCAGGCCCTTCACCAGCTTCGTTGCCCTCCTCTGCACTCGCTCCAGCACCTCGATATCTCTCTTGTATTGAGGTGCCCAATATCTATATTCAGGTGATCTGAATCTAGTTATGTTCTACCCAGCCTACTTTAAATTCAGTAATTGTTCTTTATAATCAAGCTATTAGAATGACATTAAAATGTAATCCTCAGAAACAACATAGTCATTTATCAAATGTTGCGTTAGCCTGCTTGACATTTTAATTTACAACTGTTTTATTATTAGTTTGGTCTCTTGGTTATTAATTGCTTGAAAAACATGTCATTTTTCACGTCTTATATAAACAAATACAAGAAAAGGGGTCAAATTTTAATCTTGGTGAAACCAGCATAAACGAAAGATAACTGCAGTAAGTCAGTGAAAAGTTACCCCCATATAAGATAGACGACTCCTCTTATATCTAAGCAGTCACAAATGAAAGTCTGCTTCAAGCATTATGTAGGAAAGACATAATTTCTTTACTTGGATTAAAAAAAAGATTAGCCTGGGTTTCTTTTGACAGCAAAAGAGACTCTTTTTTTCTCTTTTGTTTCTTCAGTAGTAAAATTATATAAAGCAGCATGCAATTTCTCAGCTATTGTGTTTCTTCCAGTTAAGCTATGCCTTGAAATGTTCCTATAAGGGCTTGGATATCAGTTTCTGAAGCCTATAAATAAGGACTTTTTAGGCAGAAAAAAGAAGTAAAATCGCCTTCTGCTCCCATTGCAAAAGCACAGACTTGTGCGTGTTTATTAGCTGATATATAAGGCACATATATTTATTTTATTGAAAAATAATTATTCTGAGTTTTAGCTGAGGAAACTTGACATTGATATAATGCTTATTGTAATTTTATTCCATTCTTAGCACCATGATGACCAGACTGCTTAATAATTTGCAAGCTCTACATGAACAAATTCACCAAAATCCTCCTTTTGTCATTGTTGAAAGTAAAATGTTGAGCACATACAACCATCTGACCTGGAAAGCACAGTACTGTACATCAAATCAAAACTTGCCCTTTACATTTGCATCTCAAGCAATAAACCTGAAAAAAGTGATAAGCTAACACTGTGGAGATGATATCAGCGGAGGTGTGACTTTTTTTGGAGAAAGGAAGGGTGGAACAGCTATCAGTAGTAGAAGCATGAGGAATGCTCTGCTTATGTACAGAGCTTTTTATTTACAGACCTTGCAGTATTTTATTTGGAATATAAATGTTAATGTTTTCATTTTATGGATGGGAAGAATGAGACTTTGAGGAGTAAAGCCATTTGTCCAAAGCAACCCTATAAATAATCTGGGAATTCGTTTATTATACAACTGCACTGAACCTGCTCTGTCTCTGTCCCACACTTAGAATGAAGATTGAAACAGAAAATTTTGCTGAGTTATTCACTTCTTCCACTTCTCCTTTTTCACCTTAATGAGCTTTCTTTGGGCCACTTTTGGGCATGAACTAATGCTGGGATAAAATGTGTTGTTATGTTTCTAATGCAGGAAAAATCACAAAGTGTCAGAAATCTCTTATGTTCTGCTTTTGCTATAGAAGCTCAGCAGCTAATGTGGCTGTGTCACCAGCAATAACTTTTCTTCTTCTTTCTTTCAGTCTCATTTGGCCTACTATTTTCTGAATTGCAGAAGATCTAATTGAATAATTAGACCTTGATAACCTATTTTAAAGAGAGAGAGAAAAAACCCCCAAACCTGTCTACCTTCATACCCTTTAATATGTATTTTAGAGAACACCCATGTGTGTTATGAAAGCAACCTTATTTCTGCTCTACCGTGGGAAGACAGGGCATAAAAGAACCAACATATTATTACCACTCTATATCTTCTATAGACATACCATAAGAAGTTACTGGCTTGCTCTGTATTTTTTTCTTAGTGTGTTCTCACACTAGTACTCTGTCCTTTTTCCTGCTATCCTTTATTTACAGATAGTGTTCGAGAATCCAAATAACTCAGTGAAAGACATTCAGTTAATCTGTTAAAAATTCCTGATGGATCTGACTTAATTCCAGACAAAATCTAAGTGTTTTGTGTTTGTTTTGTGACATCTGTCTGATGTCCACAAGGCTACAGTTCATCTTGTCTACATGACTTTTTTGTTTTTCTTGGTTTTCTTTGTAAATTTATCTCTACCAGACCTCTTCTAAGCAAGCAAGGGCTTCTTAAAGACCCAGCCCTAAATCTGTAAGACTAGCTGGACCGAACATCGTATTTTATTATGACTGACATTCCCTGTTCGGTCCAAATTCAATGACATGGTACTATCTGAACATGTCAATGAATTTGGTCTGAATGTTATGAAAAGTGGAAAACTATCTCTTGTGGATTTTCTGGGCCACTCCAAATCCAGTATCATTTCCCACCATAAGCAGAAGATACTCATCTTCCTTTTCTTCGGGAGAGGAGTTTCTAGGAATGGAAACAAAAGTAGAAAGCTGGTGGGGATTAAGAGAATGGAAACAATGGGATGGAGGAAAACAAAGCTATGAGAGTTGAAAAAGTGAAGTGTTTTATTTATGTACCCTGAGTAGCCCATGTGTGGCTTGGAAAATCTACGTTCCCTGCTCCTCTGTTTTGAGCTGGATTTTCATATGTGCTATAAATGACTGAACAGGCAGTTTTAATTATAGTAAAACACAACAACAGAAATGAATCCCCATGGTTAACAGGTCATAAGACTGCATCACAGTCCTCAGTGACTGAGACAGTGAGGACTCAAATGCTTCTAAATAGTGCAGGTGTTGAAAGCCAATAGGAGGTTATATAACTTCTTGACCAGAGAAATGCCAACACATGTCTTGCAGCATTGTGGTGTATGATGGTACATTTCTGGTGGCAATTTACAGGCAGGGAAAAAGGTCTTTGATCTCACTACAGTTGGCAATATTTACCTTTCATATTCACTCCTCACCCTCTCAGCATATGCTGTTTCCAGGCAGAAGTAATAAGACTAAGAAAAAGTGACCAACTGTGCTGCTAGTTTTTAAGAAGACATCCACATAGGTGATGTGAATAGATTTTAGCTGATTGTATACGAAATATTATTGTTATTAGTTTCAATTTGTTAATTACTCTTGTGTGACTAAGGATCTAAGTTCCACAACTCTGTATCAACTGTTTAACTGAGTGAACAAAGCTTGACAGGAGAGCACAAAAAATGATGAATAGCTAATGATAAAAAATTGGTATAAAAATAGTGGCATTTCTGTGATTGAAAAGTAATCCACTGTCCTATGTCCATGAAGACACAAGATGTGTGTCAAAGAACTGCATACCAATGACATCAGTTAATACAATTTCTCTGAACAGATTTTTGTACTACATTTTGTAATTTTTGTTCACTGTTGATGTCCATGTTTAAAGCTGAACTTGTTCTCTTGTCTGGTCAAACTTGTTGTATTACATAAGGTAAGCTCAATTCAGGCATAAGAAATAGAAGATTTTATAAGGTGTTTGAAAAAATATGCAGTACTTTCAGGGCAAGATTTTCAGGAAGAGTTTTCTGTTCTGTTTTTGGTTTATTTTTCTGAAAGAACTTGTGTTTCTGTAGTGCTACAGAAATATTATTTCTATAAATGCTCACTCAAGCCTCCAAAATGTTGTAATTTTGTAATTTCAAGACAAATGATAAGACATTCTACTTAAACCGCACTGTTGCTGTGAGCTGTACTTCAGTTTCTCTGTAATCCAGATTTATTGCCCTCCATATTGTCAGCAAATGTGAGCAAACATGAAATATTTTTCTGTAATGATATAAAAAAGAAACATAAGCAATGTTTCAAAACCTTCTATGAGATGGCAAGGTCAGTCATATGCCTCTGAATAATTTCCTAACCATCTGTTCATTCTGGCTATTGCAGTGTCCAATAGTGCAGATATGGTATAAATAATAACGACAGTACCATTTACTGGGGCCTGAATGCACAACTGTATGTTTTGCAAAAGTCCTGCTGAAGGACACGGAGTTCTGAACATGGAAATTTTGTGGGGCTGAGATGTGATTTTAGACCAATCAAAAATCAGTATCTTGCTTCACCTTTGCTGCAACTATGAGCCTGAAATCAAACATGTATCTAGACAAAGGGAAACATCGAGTTAGTATATTCCAGCACAGGGAATTAGCTGTCCTTTTCATAGTTGGACTTTGCAAAAGATGGGGCTTTGAAATGTGATGGGCTGCAGAACTTGGCAGCTGGTGCACTTAACTGGCGCACAATAAAATCTGATAGGAGACCTTACTTCTAAGTGTGGCTTCTCAAATTACTTTTGCAGGTTCTTTTTAATGTTAAGTTCATAAAAGACATCATGAAACCAAAGACCTGTTAGTTCAGAACCCTTTCACACAGAAGCAAGTGTCACAGATTTTATCCTGTGGTGACACTATTTTTTTGTTGAAATTTCTGCTGTTTTGTGGTACATCAGGTAGGAAAGACATTATCTTGATAGCTTTTTTGGTGACATCTCCAATGTATGTTCTCATGCAAATACATATTTTAATAACATCTTGAGAAGGGCCTCAGTCATCCAGGAAGACTTGGTCCCTATTCAGGTAGTTTGTGGCTTCCTTGGGCTTCCTGGCAGCTGTTCCTATGTCCCTCCAGGAGAGGGAAACTCTCTACATTACACCAACAGCACACAGAACTTGTGTACAGCTGCCAACACTGCCTTCCTAACCAGAGACTGTGTCTCTGATGCTGGCTCAGCAGATAATACTCCAAGAAGGGCTACTTAGTGTCTATGGAAGGCTGTAGTTTTACCAAGATCATTTTAGCAGTGTGACTGTTCCAGGATCACTGAGCAAACCAGGTGCTTCATGATACCTTTGTGGACAAAAATTATGGCAACATGCTGCAACAGCTCCTCTGGAGAATGCAGGAGCTGGCACATATCTGGATCATTGGCAAGGCACACACAGGTGTATTTTATGGTATAGATCCAGATCCAAGCCTATCATTGGTCTAGCCCTATTCAGGAGCATGACAAGCTTCACAGGCAAAATGGGCTCAGTGCTTCCCTGAGAGAAAAGGAAGACAGGGCCAGCTGTTCCCAGCTGAGGAGACAAGCTTTTAATTATGACTGTTGTAGTGAAATTTGCCTTTTCTCACAGTTCCATAAAGAATTGTGGAGAGAAAAAAATCAAGAAGATAAATTGAAAACTCTTATGTATTTTAATATAGCTAATACTTAAAGCAAGGTAATGAATAGGAAAAAAGCTGAGTTTTGAAAGTATAAGGAAAGTCACCCAGGGAATTGAATTGTTAATAAGTACCAACTGTAATGAATAGATTTCATCAGAAAAGCAGAAGTACAAATATTTGCTGTCTTTTGACTGATAGTTCCCAATCTGGTCCTCTCCTCTCCCAACCCCTTCTGTTGCGTAGGAAAAACTAATGATCACTTCCATAATGGGATAATGTTTATCTATGTTTAATATGTTTAATATATTAATAAATAATATATTAATTCTATAATTAATAATAAATTAATATGTTTAATCTGACTGAATTGTGTTCAAATGCTAAGTCAAGTAGCATTTTTTTCTCTCTGGTCGCTCTGATTCTCCTTTTGTGATGAGAGATATCAGAATTAAACTGGACTTCATTGAACTGCTCTTCCCACATTTACATCTAATGAACGCTGAGTGCACTGAGTGGAGAACTGGTGTTCTATTTGCTTTCTCGTTTTCATTTACTTGTACATGGATAAGAAAAATGCACATGAAATGTATCCCCTTAAGTGCGTAAACCTTACTAGAAAAAAAAAATGGGGCTTGAAAAGGATCAACACAACTTTCTGCTCTTAAGTACGTATTAGTATTTGCTATCTTACACCAAGGTAGGACATGGATGGCTAGCTAGGGTTTTATGGGATGTCTTAGCCTGGAGTTTTTTTAGCCTGGACCAATGCCAAAAAGTTATTAGGTCAATCAGATTGTGGATATTGCTATGTGTTTGTGTGGGTGTGGATGGAAAGCGTAGAGCCAGATATTGTTGGCGGCAGCTGTATACATTGTTTCCGCAAAGTTGGCCGAAAACTTGTCCCAGGTATACATGAAATTTATTTGTGCCAGATTAGGCTGGGTGGGAAAAAAATCCATTTCTGAACTCTCGATGACCTATTTCTCTTTTCCTGAAAGAATGAAAGTATTTTCATCAGGTTGCCCTAATGGAGGAAAAGACAAAAACACTTAGGCCCTGTGGGGAACTAGACAATCTTTGAAGAAAATATTGGTTAATTAATTTTTGACCTCCTTCCATTACACCAGCTCCACCATAATCAACTAACATGTTATTAAGCAAGAGTAAAACTTGCTTGTTAGTAAAACGCCTACTGTTATGCTGGGTAGAGCTGTACCTAGATCCATTTTCCCTGCTGTAGACAACGACTAAGCTACTGGATGTCTGTACAAGAGCAGTTATGTGACTAAAATTCCAAACATAGGAAAGAGTTATGAAAGAGACTATTGTTTATGCAACAGATCCCACCATATGAACGTATGTTGTTTTTCGTACCCGACGTCACTGCCTGTATACAGGCAAACATGGAGCTTTTTTGTGTGTGTAAGTGTGTTGTGAGATACGGTACCACATAAGGTTATGCTCAACTTCCTGTGTTAGGATAGGCAAAGACCTCTTATAAATCCTTTGATTCCCCTCTAGGGAAAAAAAACAAACAAAAAACCAGAAACCAAAACCAAACACCAAACAACAAAACCTGCTCTTCAGAGTAAAGAAATCTATCACTAAATATGTTGAGAATTAATGAAATAACCAGGACCCAAGAATGTTGTGTCCTCTAGATAAATATTATTATGATTCCTACTACAAGGATCTATGTATGATAAGCAGCTTCCTAAGATTAATAAAAAAAGTTTTTCATTCAGTTGGTGCCAGTTTAAAAGACATCATGCTTAATAAATAAATGACAATAAACCATCAATGATCACATATTTTAGCATTTGGCTTCAATGATGTGCTAGCTCTGTTGTGATGGACATAGGTAGAAATCTGCTCTGCACTACTCTCTGCTCTGCAGGGTCTTCCCTAGAGGAAAAAAAACATAAAAAGTGGAAATAAGATTGAATTGTGATTCTCTCTGCCCCATTTTTAGTTTTAAATGAAACTCTTTAAAGTAGAAAGTAAACAATTTGATCAGTTGGTTACTTACCAGAAGTGAAAAAAATTTGAGTGAGCACATTGAAAATAAAGACATCTTTATTTTAAGGTGGTGTATTCTCATGTGACTTTTCCAGTTCTGCTGAAATAAAAAAGTATAACTGAGAAGAGACCCCAAGATAAAAATGTTCAAGAAAAGAAAATCAATAATGCTATTTGAGTTTTTGAAAGGAAGATTTGATATGTCAAAATTTCTCTACTCTGTATTACCTGGTTAAACAAGGTGTTTTCTGCGTAATTTATGTGTTGGAAATGCAGCTTTAAAATTCTGAAAAGCATTAGTACCATATGGTTATCATTTTAAGAAATGGAACATAGTAAACGTTTGATCAGTTTTGAAATAAAAAATTACTGACACATGGCAATAGCAACTAGAAAAGTGAAACACACCTAAAACCCCAATGAATATTTAAGATGCAAACTTTTAAAACCATGATTCAAGAGAAAACTTTCTCTTCAAAAAAAATCAAAACCAAAAAACCCACAAAACCAACAAAATTCTACCCCCCCAAACAACTTTACACATAACACTATGAAAATAGTTTTATCTTTTCAGTAGCTGAAATAGGCAAAGAATTAACAATAAGTTATAAAAATAGATAACAAGTATATGAAAAAGTTTTTTTCTTCCACAGAGAATTGATCTTTCAAAACTAAACAATATGTCAATTGTTGGATGTAATAAGGCCATTTCATGATGCAGAGAATTGGAGTTTTTTCATCTTCCTTTCCAGGAAACGTGCTATTCCTCTAGTGCTGTAGTCCTTCCATTTGTCCAGCTGTGGGGAGGGTGGAACACGAAGGTACCCTGTAATCCTCCCACCACAGGCAGAAAATGAGTCCGGTCTGGAGCTGCCAGCTGACTGAAGCTCCATATGTGAACTGATTCGTCAGTCAGGCTAACACTGTTTTGTTCCTTTCTGTCGCTCCTCAGAGAAGCTGCCAAAGCAGTGGGAACAGGGTTGGCACAGGAAGGAGGAAGGCTTTATGCTGAAAGGTCAGTCCTCCAGACCTGGGTCCAACCTGCATCCAGTCAGGCGGATTTTCTTTTGTGAGACCTGAACAAATTAAAAACTTCCATTCAAATAGCTACAAATTAAGGAGAAACAAGAATGATTTGCCTGCGTTTTTTCAAGTTCTTTATTGCTCTAAACGACTTCCTTTCGGCCTTCTCAGAAGCTACTTCAGCTGAACAGGCAGTGATGAAGGGTACTTAAAGACAGCGTTCACAGCTTTGAAAGAGCAGCAAACAGCAACGCTCAGGACGTTTAAGAAATGATTGATGAAATTTTATGGTGCTTAGGAGAGAAAATATCTGAGTATTCATATGTAAATCTCAGATATTCGCCAGAATGTTGCTTTTTAAGTGCTGCCATATTTTTCTTTGTGAGTGCATATGGAGTAAGTAGCTGGAGGTAATGTTCCCTCCAGAGACTCAGAAATTTGTTTTAATATGAAACAAAAATGTTAGAGTATTAAAGCTCTCAGGCTTTTTCTTCCTTTTCAAGGAAAGTCCTCAAGGGAACACGGATAGAAAAATTCATTCTAAAGAGATTAACAAAAATCCAATTAACCTGGTAAAACCATTAATTAGCAAATTTGGTAATCAGAATGTTGTCCTTTTTTGTTTGCTTAATTCTAGCATTAATAGCTTAACATGGTAAATATTTAACAAAAAAAAAGCTCTCTGTTTTTGTCACACACAAATATAGCTAAGTTCGTGATCATTTAGAAGACTTTTTTTCAAACTGAAGAGCCTCTGAAAGAAATTCATCATAGTTGCTCATGAATCAAATTTCATTAAGATCATCTTGTTTGGATAGAGAAAGCCAGTGTTTTTGTATTTTAGTATATTGTGTGTATATATACACTATGCACATAGATAAATATAACTGTATTCATACTTCTGCATGTGTATATTTTTTTCTTATGTATACATGTATGCATGCACAGACATGCTCTTCAGATATCTCCTTAAGTGTGTGGTAGGTTAGATAAATTAGAATCGCTTATGACTGAAAGTAGGAAAATGGAAGTGTTCTCCATTTGCTTTTCCACAAAGCGTAAGTTTCATGCTTTGGACAAACCTAAAAACTCCAGATGTTATTTATCCAAACTGGTAAGATAGGGATAAGAGTGTCTCCACGACCAGGTAATCAAGTACGGATATGAGTGTCTCCACTGTATGGGAGTACCCAGCCAAACCGGTTTCAGAGCACAATAGTTGAGATGCAGGGAGTTGTCATCCGACTCAGCTTCATCTCTGCCTTGCCTTGCCTATGCAGAGATAACTTGGGGGGAGCTGCAAAAACGGCTCAGCCCGGGGTTGTCTCAGGATTGCATCACAATAAGAGCCGAAAACGAATGGAGCCTTAACTCCCTTAACAAATAAAATGCCCTGAGTCCCATCCCACCACTATTCCCATGACTTTGAGTGCTAGACATCGCAAAATTGGCAACAGAAACTTAGCCATCACACTACCAGAGGTAAATATCCCAGATAGTGTAATCCACTCAGGCATAATCCTGCACCCTCACAGAATCAGGAAATATAAACCGCAAGGTTTGAGGAGAAAAATGGGGAATCTTCCAACGATACAGCTGGCCTGTAGGAGATTCGTCCCCCCCTTGTCCAGGACACTGTACAGGGTAACTTCCCAGGGATTGAGCGACCTTACTGAGAGAGAGGGTAAGTGATTAAGAAACATATGTATGGTATAAGGCATGCTATTAAGATTGTGATTTGTGCACTCTTTTAAGGTATTAATATCTAGCGTGCTTGTGGCTTGTGTTGTTACTTTTCGGGATCACTTGTAGGTTGCAATAGTGTATTCCGCGAATTGCTTTTAAATTGCAATAGTGTAATCGCCATTGTACACGTAGAACTTGCAATAGTGATGTATTGGGCCTGTGAGCGAAGTCCAAATAAATTGTTAATTTGAACCTCTCAGCGAAGTCCTTTTTCGCGTTTTGTCACAAAAATGGCGCAGCGAGCAGGGCGTATAATGGATGAACTATTGCAGAAACATGGTTGTAAACCCTCTCCCATGGATAGGGAGAAGGCTAAGAGGTTGTGGAAAAGTGAGGGGAAAGTGGTGGAATGGGTAGAGCCGTGTAAGAAGGAACAAAAGAAAAAGGACGGAAAAGGTAAAGGTGTTCTGTGTACTGTTTTCGGAGCATGTTTAGTCTGTGCATAGGAGGAGGCATGGAAATCTGAGGCTGTTAAGAAAATGGGTGTAGCTAACTCGGAAGCAGACTAGCTGACTAATTGTAGTAGAAAGGTTTGTGAATTGCAAACTTCAGCAAACTGAAGTTGAGGCTACAAAAGCTGCTTTAGAGGAAGAATGAAAGACAAAAGAGGCCTTAAGGGCCCATGAAGGACAATTGGAAGTTGAAAACATGTTTTTGAAAGACGAATTAGCTGATGAAAGGGAGAGGAATCAGAGGTTACAGGAAAAATTAGATCTTTTGTTGTCGAGTGCTCGACCCCCTCTCCCACCCAAGTCAGGAACTTAATTATGTGTGCCGACCCTGATACTTGGGACGGGGACATCTGGGGTGACCCAGATGACGAGCCTGAGGGGACAAGTAATATTGAAATTCAACCCCTCATTAAAACGGAGGTGCAGTCAAATGATAGAAATGATCGGAGATGTAGTACAACACGTATCACCCCATGGTCTGGACCCGAGCTTGCTCGAATGCAAGAACAATTTTCACGCAAGCCAGGGGAAAGTGCAACTGAATATTTATGGAATGTTTCGCTAAAAGGAGGCGATCATATCTTGCTGAGTGAGGAGGAAGCAAGAGGTTACTGGGGTCCTGATGTATTTCTGGATAGGGGTCCGGTGGGGGATCAACCCTTAACACTTAGAGTCGCCCACTGGGCAGGGGGGTTAGATTCTAGAGAGCGGGGCGACCCACTGGCTGTTAAAACTGCTGGGCTGTCTGGGCTAGCTGAGTCTGTACGAAAGGCTGCCTGTGTACAAGCCATGTATGAGCGTGGTGAGCAGGGCATTCCCCTTGCCCCTCCGGTAGATCCGGTCCACCTTAAACCATTGATTAGAGGTCTCCCTGATTCTGTGAAAATGTATGTGCAAAACTTAAAGGAAAAGATTGCACAGGCAATTGACCATAATACTCGCAACCCGCACTAGCGGCAGCAGCCTGTTTTGACTTAGGGGGAACTATTACAAAAAATAGTGATTTTTTGGTAGAGACATGGGTTGGTTAGAGGAAGGTTCACATTTACAGTGCCGGGTTCGCCAGGCACAGTTTGTTGGGCATAATAATCCTCGTCCTCCCCGACAAACTAATTCTCGCTTTGACCCCCAGCGTAATGAATTGTGGAGAAAGGCTTTAGCATTAGGAATACCCCGATCAATGTTGCATGGGCAGTCCACAGAGAATATTCGTATTATAGTAAACCTGGTGGAGCAGCCTATTAGCAAGACTACAGAACATACTGATACTGCTAAAAGACAGAGAGATAAATCCTCTGCTACTGTGAATCCTTTCTCAGATTTAAAGGATTTAAATTCCTTCCAGATTTAAGGAAGGATTTAATAGATCTAAAAAACTAGAAAGAGTGGGGGGTATTTTAGGCTGACCCACCCGCGTAATATCTAACTTAGAATGGCCTAACCATTTAAGTGACCCACATATTATTTTAGCTACTGGCCCCAGACGAATACCTGTAAATTTTCTAATTGATACTGGAGCTCAAATAAGTGTCATCACTGAAAAAACAGCAAAAAAGTTAGGTTTAGTCCCCACCTGGAAGAAAATAAATATAATAGGAGTAACTGGAGTCCCCGAAATCAGACCAATTGGTACGGTGTGGGTCTGGCTTCCAGGAGAAAACCAAATGACTAAGATAAAAGTAGTCATCGGTCCTTATGGTAATAACATTTTGGGATTTGATGTATTAGCGAACAAAGTCTGGAGATTGCCAGACGGGACAGTGTGGAGCTTTGGAGTCCTACCATGTGAAGTTCGGTTACTGGAGACAGCCACTAGACTGCCTCCTTCCCAGGTAACAAACGTTTAATTCAATATCCATTACCAGCCACAGCCAAAACGGGGATCAGGGAAGTTATTAAAGACCTGGAAGCCCGTGGCATTATAATCAGGACACACTCACCCTATAACTCCCCAGTATGGCCGGTACGTAAAGTGGACGGTAGATGGCGACTCACAGTTGACTACAGGAGGCTTAATAGCAATGCAATGCCCATTACGGCCACTGTTCCTAGCATTGCTGACCTGGTTACTCAGATTCAAGCTAACCACCACGCATGGATGTGCACATTAGATGTTAAGGACATGTTTTTTATGATTCCTCTTCAGGAGGAAGATAAACCTCAATTTGCATTCACGTGGGAGGGAGTGCAATATACCTTTAATCGGCTCCCACAGGAATACAAACACTGTTCCACTATTGCCCATAATGCATTAGCAAAAATATTGAAGGAGATAAAAGCACCAGATAGGGTAAGCATGTACCAATACATTGATGACATCTTAATAGGTGGAGACAATGAAGAGGCAGTCAGAGAAGTGTCCAGTGAGGTCTGGGACACACTGACTTCATTGGGATTAGAAATCCCTCCTGCTAAATGTCAGGGACCAAGTCAAGAGGTTAAATTTTAAGGTGTTTGGTGGTCAGGAGGAGCCGTGGCTATACCAGCTGATATCCTGGAAAAAGTAGAAGCTGGTAAAGCTCCAGAGAACAAAAGGGAACTACAACAGATACTTGGGACCTTAGGTTATTGGTGAAAACATATCCTTGGATTTTCTATAATTGCTAGACCCCTGTATAATTTGATTAAGAAAAATGCTGTGTGGCAGTGGACCCCTCAGCATGAGGAAGCCTTGAATTTACTGATTCATGACCTTCGCATATATCAGACTTTAGGCCCTATACACCAGAGAGATCCTATTCAGATTGAGTGGGGATTCAATGAACATGGTTCTCATTGTGATTTATACCAACGGGGACCAGAAGGCCCCGATAGACCCTTGGAGTTCTCTTCTCATTCATTCAATGATACCGAGCAGAGATACACTGGGAAAAAGGTATGTTATCACTAGTGCGGGCAATAAAAAAGGCTGAGAGGATTTGCATGAACCAAGATATGGTCATCTGGGGGCCCTTCCTTCTCCTGGAATCAGTTAGGAAAGCAACTCCTCCCCCTGAGGGAATTGCCCAAAAACCCGCTGTCCAGAAATGGTACTCCTATTTGGAAGGTATTTTTTAGTTAGTTACTATTACTGAAGGGCCAGAAAAAAGATCTAAATTACAGAAGGATGTTAACGCAGACCTTTCTATGTTAGTCAAACCTAACAAACCATCACCTATTTTAGAAGCACTCCCTTTCACAGCTGAATCAGATCAATCAGGAGTATGGTTTACAGATGCTTCTGCAGTTCGCAAAACCCGGATTTGGCAATACACAGCGGTAGCTCTAGAGATAAAACCAGGAAAACTGAGATTGAGAAAGGAGAAGGTAGTGCCCAAGTAGGGGAGCTATGGGCTGTGTTAGCTGTGAAACATGGAGCTCAAACTGTATATACCGACTCCTATGCAGTGTTCAAAGGGGCAACCGAATGGATCGGGCATTGGGAAACTAATGATTGGCAAGTCAGTCGAGTGCCTGTGTGGAGAATAGAGGACTGGAAGCAGCTATTAGAAGTGGGAAAGGAAAAGGCACTGCGAATAGGCTTTGTAAAGGCACATGATAAAGCTATAACTGAGGTTTCCCACTGGAACAATAGAGTTGACTATCTCACCCGCATACATACATTAGAAGCAGATGAGAGTACAGATGCACAGGAGTGGGTAAGGTTAAGGAAATGGTTACATGAAAGGCATGGCCACACTGGGAAAGCTGATCTGTATAAGGAATGTCAAGCCAGAGGGTGGCCTGCTACACTGGCAGACTGTGAAAGGACAATAACACACTGTCCACAGTGTCGCCTACAATTAAAAATGAATCATCCAAATCAGGCCCCACCTTTACATATTAGGGCAGGGAAAACACGCTGGCAAACTTGACAAATTGATTGTATTGGGCCATTTAAAGCATCTAATCATTATAGATATATCCTAGTAGGTGTAGAGGTGGTATCAGGATTGACCCAAGCCACTGCAACCACAGCAGCGTCTGGAGAATGGACTGTTTGGGTGCTAAAGGAATGGTTTAGTACTTTACCTATGCCTTCTGCCATCCAAAGTGATAATGGTTCACGTTTCACAGCAGCCATTGTCCAGGAATGGGCAAAAGGGGAAAATACTGACTGGGTCTTCCATACCCCTTATTACCCCCAGGCAAATGGAATGGTAGAATGGATCAATGGAATAATTAAAAGATTTGAAAAGGTCCGTGAATCAAATTGGAACCTGAGACTATCTGAAGCAGTATATACTGTTAATAACAGATGGGGTGAAAATGGAAATGCAAAAATAAAAGCGTTTTGTCCTACTAGAGAAATTATCTCCAAGGCACCACAAAAAATTGACGAAATCCCTGTACCATTGCATCCTGGTCAACCAGTAATGGTCAAAATACCTCAAACTGGAGTTATACCCCTGACATTGACCAATCCAAGGGGATCACATGCATGGGAAGCAAAAGATAACTCTGACCACATATGTCGAATAAGTAGTAGGTGGATCATACCAGATTTTTAACTGACTCATTGTCGATCATATATACGGTTGAGCAGCACTTTTCCATTTGCCTGCAGGTGTACCTCAACAAAAGGAGGGATGAGGAGTACGATGGGGTGGAGACCTAAGATGCGTCGACCTGAAGTATGAACTGTGCTTGCATGGAATGGACAAACTGTGCAGAACTTGAACATGGACCAGAAGTTCTTGGTTGTTTTCTGGGTTGTTGGTTTTTTTTCTCTCATCTTTGTATAGTTGTTTTGATAAGGATAATTTTGGTTGTTTGTTAACCTAAGTTTTAATATTAGATGCTGTATCATGGCGGTGATTGTAAGGCCTTTTGTAATAATAGTCATTAGCTCCATAATAATCATAGGTATAAGTAGGCAATCTAGAATATGGAATAGACAGCCTTGGGCTTTTGAACAACGTGTTGATGGATCCCCAATTATAAATCACACTGAACCAGACAATGTGAATGACACCTTTGAATTGCTCAATGCCCAAGTGCAAGCTATTTCGAAAGTCGTACTTCAAAACCGCCTCATGCTAGCTATGATACTACTCAAAGAACAAGGAGCGTGTGGATACCTAAAGGCAAACCATGAACAAGAAGAATGCTGTGTCACAATTCCTAATGTGTCACTACCTCTCCGGGAAAACCTCCAGAAGATGAAGAAGATAGTTGAAGTGACACATGAGCTGCAGGACCAAATGAAGGACACTTGGTTGGGAAATATCTTCGCTAAAATAGGATGGATATTTACTGGATGGATTACTAACTTGTTGCAAACATTGATTGTTATCATAATTTGCATTATTATAGTATGCATTGCCGTTAGTTGTGTCAAAAGAATTATTGTCAAATCTATCTCTCAGGTAAGGGTCCACCTGGAAACTGGGGAATATCTGGATCTACTTAAACACTCAGATGAAAATTATACAGACACATTGGGTGATGATGACATATCCGTGGTGGATCTGTGACTCAGGTCACGGGGTGGAATGTATGGGAGTACCCAGCCAAACCGGTTTCAGAGCACAATAGTTGAGATGCAGGGAGTTGTCATCCGACTCAGCTTCATCTCTGCCTTGCCTTGCCTATGCAGAGATAACTTGGGGGGAGCTGCAAAAACGGCTCAGCCCGGGGTTGTCTCAAGATTGCATCACAGTAAGAGCCGAAAACGAATGGAGCCTTAACTCCCTTAACAAATAAAATGCCCTGAGTCCCATCCCACCACTATTCCCATGACTTTGAGTGCTAGACATCGCAAAATTGGCAACAGAAACTTAGCCATCACACTACCAGAGGTAAATATCCCAGATAGTGTAATCCACTCAGGCATAATCCTGCACCCTCACAGAATCAGGAAATATAAACCGCAAGGTTTGAGGAGAAAAATGGGGAATCTTCCCCATTTTTGATGATTAAGGGATTGGAGCATCTCCCTTATGAAGAAGGGCTAAGAGAGCTGGGACTCTTTAGTCTGGAGAAGAGAAGGCTGAGGGGAGACCTTATTAATGCCTATAGGTATCTCAAGGGTGGGTTGAAGGAGGAGGGAGCAAGACTCTTTTCAGTGGTTCCCAGTGACAGGACGAGGGGCAATGGGCACAAGTTGGAACATAGGAGGTTCCACTTGAATATGAGAAAGAATTTCTTCACGGTGAGGGTGACAGAGCCCTGGAACAGGCTGCCCAGGGAGGTTGTGGAGTCCCCTTTTCTGGAGATTTTCAAGACCCGCCTGGATGCAGTCCTGAGTAGCATTCTCTAAGCAATCCTGCTTCAGCAGGGGAGTTGGACTAGATCATACGGTCCTTTCCAACTCTAAAAAAAATTCAGTGAAATTCAGTGAAATTCCAACGATACAGCTGGCCTGTAGGAGATTCGTCCCCCCCTTGTCCAGGACACTGTACAGGGTAACTTCCCAGGGATTGAGCGACCTTACCTGAGAGAGAGGGTAAGTGATTAAGAAACATATGTATGGTATAAGGCATGCTATTAAGATTGTGATTTGTGCACTCTTTTAAGGTATTAATATCTAGCGTGCTTGTGGCTTGTGTTGTTACTTTTCAGGATCACTTGTAGGTTGCAATAGTGTATTCCGCGAATTGCTTTTAAATTGCAATAGTGTAATCGCCATTGTACACATAGAACTTGCAATAGTGATGTATTGGGCCTGTGAGTGAAGTCCAAATAAATTGTTAATTTGAACCTCTCAGAGAAGTCCTTTTTCCCATTTTGTCACATCCACAAACAGGGAAGTTAAATTGCAAGAATAAGATAACTGAAGGAAATAGGAGAGTTAATTGAAACTGCAGGACTGAGATAACCAAAAAGTAGGGGAATTAACTAAAAATGCAAAAGGTAGACAATTATAAAACCACAAAAGTTAAACTTTTATGTAATAGGCAGATTGAGAAGTCTGTACCTTCCAGGTACCACAGCCAATGGGGAAAGGAAGAGGTTACATGCGGCTGGGGAATTAGGATAAAATGGAGGCTGCGTCCTCTGGCAATTGGAGAGACCCCCCCAAGGGAGTGCCCCAGTGGGCAGTCTTTGCAGGGCTCCTCTGGCTATGGGAGTTTCTGCACAAAACCTTTCAAGCTTCACACTGAATTTAATGTAGAAAAAAAAACAAAACAAAACAAAACCAAACAACCCCCTTAGAATCATAAAGTGTGTTGGGCTGGAAGGGACCTTTAAAGCTCATCTAGTCCAACCCCTTTGCTGTAAGCATGGACAACTTTAACTAGATCAGATTGCTCAGCGCCTCATCAAGCTTGACCTTGAACACTTCCAGGGATGGGGCCTCCACCAGCTCTCTGGGCAAACTGTTCCAGTGTCTCACCACCCTCATTGTAAAGAACTTTTTCCTAATGTCTAATCTAAACTTACCCAGCTCTAGTTTAAAACCATTGCCCCTCGTTCTGTTGCTGCATGCCCCCGCAAACAGTCCCTCCCCAGCTTTCTTGTAGGCAAACTTAACAAACTTGACAAACGCCCAAACCTTTACTTATTTCTGAAGCTAACACCACAAATAGAAACTATATAAACAGTGTCCTGCACGTGCCTCAAATCTGGGTCTAAAGGAGTCATCGTAGGACAGAAGAAACTACACTTGTTTTTTCCAAGAGTTTCTCCACTACTGTGGTGGGTCAAATGTCACTGTTCCTAATGTAGAAAAGATTCGGCAACTGGTAAAACCTAAAGTAACTAGTGACAGGCTGGTCTGTAATGGGACTGATGCTAGGAAGTGGAGCCTGTCTTCACACCCCTGAGGAGCTTTCTGCCACCCACATCCAACAGCCCCAGACGCCATCTGTCGCCTTCCAATTTGCCCCGAGCCACACACATCCTCTTTTCTGTGGAGAAAGGTAAGTGCCACTTTTATAGCAATTATGACTTTCTGTCACATTGGTGATCATGGCATGAGAACCTGGTTATGGTTAGGGGGAAGTATAACTAGATGCCTAAGTGCATTTAACACTTTGCAGCTGAAACAAATCTCCACAAAGAGTTTGCCATTGTTTTAGGCAGATAAGTTGACTCAATGACACTCAGAGGCATAACTAACAAAAATGGATATCTGGGTGCTGGTTTAAGGACTCCCATCATACAGGGCGTCATCGTGTGTCTCTTACCTCAGCTGTCTCTCAGACCATGCAGAAAACAGTGAAGGACCCCATGGACACACTGGCAGAGCAGGCAGCCATCTTTGGTCCATTCCCCATGCCTCACCATGCCACAGAATCTGCAATGTTAGGAAATAAGAGCAATACTTAAAAAAAAAAAAAAAGCCTAGGAAGTGGAATTACATGTCTTGAAAGTAAGCTTGTTACTATTCCTGGAAAAAAATCCCATTCCACATTTTGCTCATCTGATATGTTTATCATTTTCACAATGTCTACCAGTAAAATACTTTGGAAATATGCAGAAAGTCCCCGGAAAGTAGGTTCCTCCATTTTGACAGCAGTTCCTGTTCAGCTCATGGGCTACAGTCAGAAGCAAGAAGTTATTGCAGGAAATATGTTAAGCAAATAAGGTACCCACTTTAGCTGCAGACAGCCAGGCCCACAGCGTAAGACCGATGTTTTGTTTGCCTATTGCAAAGACTCTACACAGTTATCCTGACTTGTTAGCAGATTCAAAAGGTCAAAGACTAAATTAAGCATCATTCTCCTAAGTTTTAATTACTCTTTCGGTAACAGATACAATTGCCTTCAGGCTTTTGTTTTTGTTCCTGTGCTTAATCAGAGATTAAACTTTGTAGAGCCACTCAGTTGAGGACCTGACCTTTTGTATGTTCTTTAAAAACACTGCAAGAGTTACTTTATTTGATCCAGTCTTCTGGCTACCAAGTCTGGAAAACACATGCATACTCTGGTGTCCAAACAGGTGACTACTACTCTCAATCAGACTGTTTCTGCTCTAGATGTGTCTGGATTCGTAATAAAAGGGAGTGGATAGGAAGGTGGCACCAAGAAGAAAACTCTTTCTAAGTGTGCATTTTCAGAGATGTTTCCAGAAGACGCTTCCACACAGCAAAGGGAGACAAATGTCATATATATCTAGTGACCGGGCATTGCACATAGCTGCAGTTGAAGCTGGTAACACACATCTTACATCAAGTATGAAAGTATCAGTTCTTAATACTCTCCGTGGGAGCTGGGAGAAATGCTAGGAAGCAGTAAAGGAAATAGCTCTCTCTGAACAGGGCAATTGCTTTCAGCACGGATCCCTTCATATTCCCATGACAAATATAGTGCTCCAACTTGTTAAAAGCACTGAGAGCAGGCTAAGGGAGGCATCTCCATTACTGCCATTTTCTTTCTTCCTCTAGAAATTTTGAATTAAAAATCTAGAATTTCAGAAATGCTCTTCTCCCCAAGTGAGGGGAAGAAGAGAATTTATAAGTGGCGATAACCAGTGGTGCTAATGCATGTTCCAAGACACTAACTAGGAGATCTGAGACTGGCTTTCTGGGACCTGTGTATGAAACATAGGGAGTTGTTCTTTACATGCTGGCTTCTTGAACCTGAAACTGCCCTCACATGTCAAATTCGGGAGCACGAGGTGAAAAGTGTTTTCCTGATCATGTACCATCTTGTGTTTACAACCTGAAGCTGTTGCATCACCTCTGAATGTGGGGACTATTTGGCACAAGCTTCTGAACTTACCTCTACTTCTTCCTTTTCTTAAAATCATCAGCCCTTTTGAGCTTTCTGCACCAATTAACAAAAGTAATGAAATGATGATGCAACACTTGCTATTCCTCCACAAGACTAATGTATTTCAAGTACTTCGATGGATAGTTTAGCAGGCATTTGTGATGTCTTCAGGGTTGCAGAAGAGTGCATTTGTGTTCATGAAAAGGCTTGCTAGCTGTGCTGCCGATGGCTGCCTGCATACTTGCCAGGCTTCACTAGTTCCAGGACACCCTGCCATTTGCTAAAGGAACCACACTGGGGTGTAAAGGTCCTTTGCATGGAGTCTGCATGTTTTCACTAACGCATAGGGATTTTGTTTGTCTATTTGTTTTGAACTAATATAGCTATCAGTATGTACCAACACCTTTTGTGCATTTGATTGGTGGTATCAGAAAGTATCCTCTGGAAAACAGACTATTATGTGACTTTCATGCCTTTTTTCCCCCCTCTAGAATCACCTTCACAGTGGACATGAAAATCAACTATGTCCTCATGTGATGGGCAATTTACCATGTGTTAACCCAATGAAAGGTAAGGCATCAGAAGGCTTTCTCCTTTTCTTCTTGGAGCTGAGGTTATTAATTTCCTTAAAGTTGTTTAAAAACGTGCTCCAATTTTCCTGGTTTGGGGAAATGTTAGAGTTTGCTTTTCACACACTTTAAACATAAATTAAAAAAAGACAATGATATTCTTGGGAACAACTAAAACAGAGAATTAACATATGACACTACTTAGAAAATTGACAGCGTAAACTTATTTCTCATTAAGGTAATGAGAATCAAAGCTGCAATTTTAGAACGTGATAAACTCATGTGTGTTTTATATCTTACGTTAGCTATTTCTCTTTCTGTTCCACAGTTCAATCCAGTGTTATTACATGAGTTCAGGAGATGGTGGAATGGTAAAATAAAAGCCACTGGAATGTCTGAAAAGTTACTTTTTTTTAAATTTACATTTAAGAGTTGCAAGGCACATATTCTGGGTCCCAAACAGGCAACAGATAGATCCTATAACCAGATCCTGCTCACTCTGAAACTCCATGTGGATGTCCTGAATCCTTCGTCATGCAACAGAGACTGCCACACTGAAGAAGCCAAAGAGAGTAACATTGCAGAAAATCCTAAACCTACAAACATCAGATCAATGTCACTCACAAGAGTTTCATTCATACATTTATTTCTGAAAACTGAGACTATGAGACAGTAGTTATTTTAATGCTAGTTATTTACAGAACGGGAAAGGAACAATTTTTAATATTTCCTTTGCTTCATAGAACCATCACTCATTAAAAAACCCCCAAGAAATAAAGGTTATGTCTTACCTGTTTTAAACTGGAGTACTTGTAAAAGTAGTGACATACTTAAAAGCAATCTGCAATGCAAAGGTAAAGATACATGAATAACATTCACAAAAAACCTTATTCATGAAAACATAAAACTTAAAGCATGAAGTTAGTGAAACATAATTATAACTGTAATTTTGGAAAATATAAGGGGAAGAGAAGTAAGCCATTGTCTAGCTACAACAAAATATGCTGGGAGAAACAATCCCGCCGCTCCCCCCCTCCTCCCTGTTTTAAGTAACTACCATAAAAAGAAGTGTGAAGGGTAAAAAATACAAGAATTTGCTAAACAAAATTAATAGATTTTTTTTTTCTGTAAGCAGTAGCAAACATTTTAAAGACTACACTTTTATTCTTTTTTAAAAAGTATTTTCTTACCTAAAAAGCATAATATTTGTTCTCTGGTCTGCCTGTATTTCACTCCTTTCTTTGCACATGAAATTCTTCTGCTATAACTTTACAATGCTAGGTACACAAAAAAGAATTAGCTTGACAGGGAAATTTTGGTGATACATAGAGAAGCTAATCTTCTGCTTATCATCCAAGAAAAAAAAACTGGTGTACTTTACTCTCTGAGCTTTAACAGTGTACTCCCTGCAACAAGTCATTTACAGACGATCAACACCTTTCTACTCTGGCTTCCCATTTTCCTACTTGACCTCTCTTCATTAACCCAGCAATTTGCAATGGCATTGGGTGTTGGATTTATCACAGGACTTGCTCTGAAGTGGTCTCTGCGGGAAACAGAGCTAGAGGTAAATTGAATTTCCTACGTGAAGGCCTCTTTTTCTTTTTTCTCTTTTTTGTTTTCTCTTGTCTTAAAATGTAACATAATTGCCATGATTCAGGTCTGGTTAATAACATAAATATAGAGCTATATGGTCAATATACTATAACCCCTAAAATCAACAATTGATCTGAAAGGTAATATTTTAAACTGAATACTATTTTAGTAATTTTGATATCCCTTTTTGGTTTAGAGAACATTTTTTATATCATGTGCAATATTTTCCAGATTGTCTTATTTTAGCTTGAATATTAGGGTCTCAATATTACTGTCCTGGGAGATGAGAAATGGAATTTTGAACCTAGGCTGTTGTGACTCAGTCTAAACCCAAAAGACATGTGACTTAATTTGCCCTGATTTAACTAAATAAATGTCTCTATAACAGAGCAAGTTTGTGTGGAAACAGTTGCAATGAAACCTATTACCCTCCCGGATGCTTGCATGCCTCAAAGAGCATGTCTTTTATATGTCATTTGCAGTAATGTCAAATCTACACCTTTTTGAAATAACTGGTTGCCCGCAGCACAAAAGTTTCTTCAAACAGCTGAGTTAGGCCTGAGCCTTTCAGCTTCACTTGGTTTGCATTCTGTTCCTTGACATTGCTTTTAATTTCTGGCTTCACTTTTCCAAAGATTGCATCTGCACTCTTTGGAACAGGCCAGTCAACGAATTTCAGTGAAGATCAGGATTGTCACATGACTGTGTTGCACCAGGAGTTTAGACTAAGAGTAGATTGACATACCAGGAAGAAGACACATGGGCTTTATGTACAGGAACATAGAAAACTCTGGAAATTTGATCAGTATAACCATCCTGTCCCTTGTTTGGTTTTGCCCTTGGAGTTCAATTGGGAAAGAGAGCCTATTTAAGAGGCAAGAGTAGCTTTGCTCTATTGGACTATTCTCCCAAAGCAATTCATTGCTCCTCTAACAACTTACTCCCCAAAACTGATGCTATCACTTCCCACAATACCTTCGGCGTACACACATGCAAACGACTTTGAAACGACTGCCATCCTCAGCATTCTGAGACAATTTAAGGAGAATAAGACTCGCAAATTGAAGCAGTGGTCATTTCTATCAACTTTGATTTAGGTTAATGGTTGTAAATAATAATTAGTAGTTGATATTTGAACACCTTGTCACTGGAAGATGCCCAGTGATTACTGCACATCTAGGTCGTTCAGATGAACAGTTCCACTCCTTCCAAGGCAAATGAGCAGGATTTGTGGCTGAAATCTAGGGCCTTAAGCACGGCTTAAATTTTTGCATGCCTTGAATAATCCCACTGGAAGTGTTTCAGTGCACTCTATCATATTTGTCTTGTGTGAATTACTGTTTCACCATTTTGCTTCTCAAGATGAAAATTCTGGAAGCACACGATAGGTAAATAATTTTAAAACCTAACATTTCCTTTTTGATTCTTTACAACGTCTATATATTTTTAAAACTATATTTAATTAAAGATTAGGATAAATATGAAGTTGCTGTAGTGAGCTCTGAGGAGTCTAGGATTACCACAAGAATATTAAGTGTGAAATGAGCTTGCTTAGTTACCAGACATTACTAGGAAGTTCAAAATCCTTGTTACACTATTTGAAACAAAGCCTATTTATTTTCTGTACTATCCTGTCATTTCTTTAAAGTCTGATTTTTTGCTGAGGTTTGTTAGTAGGGAATTTGTTTTGACCGAACATTTTCTTAGAAATCTTAATGTAAAATCAGCTAGTTGAAGATTGTTTTGAAATCCTAACCACTGTTTAAACTTTAGCAGTAAACGCCAGAGATAAACTTGTTTTTTTGGTGCTTCTTGTTAAAATAAAAATAACGATTTCCTGCTCTCTCTTTTGATTTCTTTTTTATTTTTCTGCAAGGGAAAATCGAAAGACAGTTCTTTTGGGTATGTGCAATAAAACTTACCAGCTTTTTAAAACCTAATGGCTCTCGGGGTGGGAGTGGGTGTGGGTGCCAGGGTGGAAGGCATTGAAATAACAAGGCAGTTAACACAGACTGTTAAGAGTCTGTCATTGTTGGGTCTTATCATCCTGTTGCCCTTTGCCTGATTCTGTGAAACTGGTGTCGTTTCTCAGATGCACAGTTTAAATCTCAAGAATGTTAGAACAAAATTGTAAACTCATTATTTTTTTCCACTTCTATCAATATAAATTACTGATTTCCTTAACCTGCTTGCTTCTTACATGAGTTTTACAGTTTCTTTGCTGTTGGTGTGTATTAATGCCAAGGGTATGACCAATTTCTGTATTCCTATAGCACAGTAGTGATTGAAACCCTTTAGCCATAACTTAGCGTAAGTAAGGTGAGTAAAGCTGGTAAATCACACCTCTTCCAAAGACATCATCTAGAAAGTGCTAATGTTCCCTTACCTGCAAGTAGTTTCATATCTCTGTGGGTCAGTTCCCCATCTATGAAACATAGGTGAAAGTATTCCGTCACGTCAGAAGAGTGTTATGAGCCTTTATTCATTCATAAATGTGATGAGTTAAATAAAGATGTTCATAAAGGTATTGCTGAGAAAGTAGTGTTATAAATGGCTCCAGGATAATGGGCCTGCCTATCTAATGGTTAAAACCATTTTCAAAACAGTTACTAAGATTATGGTTTTCATCTTACATATTATACCAGGAAAATGCATCTGTCTGAATCTTGTAAAGATGATGTATAACTCCTTTCCATAAATTCACAGAAATTTTACCCTGGGTCACTGTTGTCAAATATGTCTCATATTCTACATTTGGCTAGAGATAATTTACAGACTGATGTGCACATTTCATGCAGCCCAGTGGCACCATTATGTAGGCATTTCTGCATATATTTTTGGAAGGAAATGAAGGCTCCTAGGATACTTGAGGCACCCAGGGTTAAAGAGCAGGAGAATAGGGACTTTTAAGAGGCTGGGATTGTCTAAATGTAGGTTCTTTGTGCAAAGTAAGTCCATGGTCAAGATAAGCAAAAGAAAATAATCAAAATCAGATGTTAAGGTTAAAATTGACAGGCAAAATTGTATACGGAAATTATGCTAATACTTTAAATATGTCTTATGATTCTTTCCTTTGTCAAAACTTTTAGGGGAATTGCAAAAATCTCCCTTCACTGGGCTTAATTAGGGAGAGATTCTCTGTGTGCATGCTTAGGAATCTCAACTTTTTTTTTTTCCAGGTTTGTCTCACCCTGATGTAATTTAGACCCCGCTTTTGGGACAACAGTATTTTAAATGTCTGTTGACTCTGCTCAGACACTGTGATTCTTTGAACCAACAGGATCTTCTTTGTGATGAGAACAAACAAGTCATCCAGTGAAAAGAACTGGTATATTTAATCTGTACAAGGCCTCACTTTATAAAACTGAATGTTTGCTCCTTGGAGTATGTCTGTTTTAAATGCAGGAAAACCCCATGTGTTTTGTTACTGTGTACCACACTATCATAGTAGATGAGGCTTAATCTGTTACTGGCCTTGTCCAGTCAAACAAGTGTAAATTGAAATTTACTAATTGGTGTTTAGAAAAATCTGTTTCCCAGTCAAGTTCAAAATGAGAATATAGTGCCTTGGTTTTCAAGAGCTGCCTGTTTAAAAGAGAGGTCATTCATGGTACTGACACAAATAAAGTGAGAGTTAAATTTCTTCTTAATGAGTTAAAGGACAATAGCTTTAGGGCTCATTTATGACTCTGCAGAAGCAGATGAGTGGAAAAGAGCACATCAGTTTGATTTTTTTCCTACCCAGTTACGTTTTATCACAGAAATGTCAATTAGTTCCTCTTTTTAAAGTCCTTTGGGCTCACATGTGCTGTTTCTAAAATAAGTAGTTTGGTATTTGAAAGTGTAGATATAAGGACTTTTTTGAGTTGTTTCAACCCAGATTATTTCTGTAATCTGTGTTAACAATTTGACCCCAAATCTGAATGTGCTGTGACAGGGCTAAGAGCTAAGATATGGTTTTAATTTTATCCTGAAGTTGCACCAACCATCTTCAGGACAATATTTCCCAAAGCACTTTATTTGTTGAAAAATGCAGATGAAGGATTCTAAAAACGTCCAGACACTGCTCCACATTCTGCAGCTCCACACCTGGAGTGACCCCTCTTGGTATCTCTGTGCATAGTCTTTGTCACACTAAGCAGTGTCTTATATCACAAGTTAACAGGCAGCCCAAGAGAAAGCAGAAGAATATCCACGTCTATTATAAGCCACTGCCTTCTTCACCTGTAATTGTGAGGCTGACTGGGGAAAATGCATAAATGCATCTCTCCAGGATTGTAAGACGTGATACACTGGCCACACACAAAAATCTTCCAGTCTGAATGAAAACAGTGTGGAGGAGAGTTTGCTAATGCCAGCTTGCAAGTGTTGCACAGGGAACTTTTTTTCTCTATGTGCTTTGTGCAGTTACAATACAACTATAATTGAGGTTTTCAACTATTTCCTTCAGGGACTAATAATACAGTGCTGTAAGAGACAGAGGTAAGAACATTTGTCTGAATACTCAGTGTTTAAACCTTAATGATGAACACTTGAAGGTTTATACTTATTTCACTGGTACATCAACTACACCTTGTTTATAGTTACGGCCTTCTCTTTCTCTTTCTTGTCTTGTCTGCTCTAGCACCTCCAGCCTATGCTTTGCATCCCTGCCTACATGTGTTAGGAAGTGGGTATAAGCAGGCCTGACAATGAAATATGTCTCTTGGTGTTATATTTAAAAAATAAGCAGATGTTGAGAAAGATCTTAAAATAAATTTTAAAATTGAATTTAAAGATACCTTGGCACCAAATATCACTATTGTACAGAACCTTTACAACAGCTGAGATCCCATGAAAAACATTTCTCCAGTCAATATCCTTACAGAGATTTTCAGCTTGGAACAATAATCAAGGAACTCTGCTTATTAATGCTGAAATTACAGATAATGGTCTGTATTTCCACAACTGCACAAGGAAAAAACCAACCTTTTCTTTGTGACTGTGTCATGCAGCCACTATTTCTTTTGCTCCTCTTACCCATACTAGAAGGCACACAATCCTGTTCCATGCCAGTCTTACCTATATTCAGTATTTTTCAGTGGTTGGAAAAGGTCCCTGTAGATTTGGCTCTTTCTACCTTAAAATTTTCCAATATTGTCCCCAAAGACTTTGTATCTCTGGATACTCCCACACTACTCTCATGCCTTACCCAGGGCATGCAAAGACACCACCTCTGCCAAGTGAGGAGAACTTCCCTCCAATTGACTGTGAACCAGCCCACACAACGACAGAGAAACCAGGAGCTCAATCCCCCCTTCCTATCCACACGTCACAATAATTATTATGTCTTATAGCTATAAGGACATGACAAGGGGCTAAGGTCTGTGTAGTGCAGCTGCAGCCAATTGTACAACTTCGGCTCACAGGCAGAGTTATCCTTGCCCCTGTTTCATTTAAGGAGAGATTTCGTTACCAGTGTTCTGCTACACCTCCAGGCTGAGACCGGTGTAAGTTTCCATTTGGCCTTTGTGACCTAGAAGTTCTTCTATTTCCGCAGGTCTTTCAGTTCTACATCATTACCCTTTCCAGTAAATCAGTTCTAGATGACAACATGCTGAAATGGCACTTCCCAAGTTGGATTGGTCCAGATATAGTGTTTGCCAAAATAAACATTAAATTTAAATCCCCTGCTCCTCCTCTTTTTCTATTAGTTGAGTTAGAGTAGTGTCTGCATCCCCATGAAACAGCAGAGTCAAATCCAGTCATCTGCATCACTGCGAATACACATGCCATTGGTTTTTATTAAGAGCTGTCAAATTCACATCATTCAGAACTGGGCCTTTGCTGCCAGAGAAGCTGTTCAGAAGTGGCACTGGAAAAATAATGAATTCCAAGAAGATAATCAGAGGAATGTGTTAGTTTTACTTCTTGTACAGTTTTTATAATTTCTTGTAGATATGCTACAATCTTGAAGAGAAAAATGCAAGAGACGACTTTCCCATCTGAGGCATCTGCCCATAATACAAACCAGTTAGTATGAACAAAGGTAGAACTGCAAAGAGGCAAATGATTTACCGTGAAAACTATGTATGGTAAGAAGAAATGTGGTGGATGCTGCTATGCTTAACAGTTCTGTTCTTTCCTGCAAATGAGGAAAGTAGACTAATGTAATATTGCCATGGAGACATGGCCTCAGTGACACTGTTTTGGTACCAAACAGATTTGTAAAACGTCAAGCTGTCCCCCCACATGGTAGAAACATTCAGAAGTGTAAAGGAGAGAGGACCCTGATAGCCACCAAAAGACTGAGGCAGGGTGAGCTTGACCTTGATAAGGAGTTCAGCTAAGTTACAGGTGACTGATTTTCCTCCCAAATTTAGAAGGGTCATAGTTCAAAGACCTTCTGGAAAATAGGAGTGTGTTGGTGACCCTGATGAAGATCACAAGGGAAGGACTGTAATTTTGTGAGGAGAGCAGAGTAGTTGCCTACTAGAACTGAACTGGGGAAACGTCTTGTACTCCAGGAGGGAGACAATCGTGCAGAAATTGGCAGAATGAGCAACATTCATTGCCTTCCACAGAAATGGTGTAACAGGCTCAGTGACTGAAACACATGAATGAGCTACAATTACTCTTCTTTGTCTTGCTCTTGCACTAATCAGGGTCATGTTCAGTTTAGCCAGTTCCTCTTCAACACACATCAGAAAGTGGATGGAGGTGTAGCAGGTCCTCACTTAGGTATCTCTCTCAGACACTGACAGCTGGGGGTGCTGTAATTTGCATTGTAATACTAGGAAACTTCTAGTCATTAATTTGTGGTGTGCTTTACTAATTGCCTCCTAGAGTGAGTTCTGAGTCATTTTTAATGACTAATGGGTAACTAAAGGGGATTAGTGTCTTATAAGGAGGCAAATTATGTCAGAAATTACAGTGTCACCATCCTTATTAGTAAACTATCATGGGGTGTGTAGTACATTCATTGTTTGATTAAAAGTTGCAGTTTACCCATTAATAAAAATCATCTGTTATAGGTGAGCTGACAGCTTTTATGAAGAGAGAATAAAATGAAAGTAAGGAAAATGGCCTCTGAAAACTGAAACACTACAGGCATAAATTGTTAATACTAGTACTTTGGGATCTCAGCCTGGACCTCTTGAACAGCTTGAGCCTCTGTTTGGGCTTTTGTCATATCACCATCAGCAGGGTTGCTCTTGGAAGGGAAGATGGGTAGAGTGGCTTTTTGCCTGTAAAGGATTTAAGGCTGCCATGCCCCATTTCAAAATGAAGCTGTGAAACTTGTGCGAGATCCAGAGGTCCTCTTCCATCAGCTTTGTAGGATATATATATATATACACTGAAACAAAGATTTTGTGTACAACTTATGGGTTCAGGAAAACTGGTTTCCTTTCACATATTGCTTATATGTGCACATGCTCAGCTTCACACCAGTGAATTTATTTTTTTGCAACTGAGTTCAAATACCATAAATAGTTGAGGGTTTTTTTCACAAACATGCAGTCAGGAGTTTGCTGGGGCTGAGAAGAATCTGTATCCCCTTCCTGCTGGGAACGTGCCCTAACTGAGGCAGAGTACCTCAACTAATAAAATGGAAAGGTTTTTCTCTGTCCATTTATTCCATATACCTTCTGTACAAGCTGGTATTCTGTCTCTGCTGTGTTCTCCAGGAGAGATTTCTTCTTGGCACATGTGAGAAATATGTCAACCACACTGGCCCTGTCAGAGGCCTTGTTTGCTCCCTTGCCTGTTTTCATGCCTGAGTGAGGCATGAGTAAAGTCCCTGGTTCATGGTTCATGCTGGGGCAGCTCTGGAAAGTTCAGCAGCAGAGCTGTGGGTATGTGGGGGAACACTCAGGCTAAAATTATAGACATTTTGGAAATAGTTCCTTTAGGGCTATGCAGCTGCTATGTTTTGATCTCACCTGTCTTTTTCGTCTTTTTTGTTCAGCATGCCGAGTCTCCTGAATCTTTGGAAGAAAAAGATTAAATTAAATAAGAAACTGGTCCAAGATGAGTTTTAACATTTATGTTCTGAAAGAAAAACTACTATCACCATAGCTAAATCACTCTTCCAGCTCAGCTATGTGTTGTCACATTCTTTGAAAGGCATGAAAGTAGAGAAACGTTATATCAGTATTTCACTAGGAGGCAATCTTCAGCTCCTGAAAGGCATTCTGTTCACGTAAAGCAAAGTCTCTCTCAGGTAATTTGTACTGTGAAGTTGAGAAGCTTTATTTCCATCTTCTTGAAAACATATTGCGCTTGAGCTGAAAGAAATTATAAAAGAAGATATCGAAGTCATCATAATAACAAAACTAATTTTTCGTGTTCATAACTTATGTTCAGAGAAGGAATATTTGGTTGAATATAATAGTCTCTGACCTGAGATGACCACTTCCGTGAGCAACCCATTTTAATGTGTACATATGTTGACTGAATAAATGCTTTGTATAGAAGATGCCGAAAATGAAGAGCTTCTGTGCACTCAGTTCCATAGACAGTCTTCCAAGAATTCAGCCTGGATCAATTTTCATAAAGGATTGTTAAACACCATGTTATATACATGCTGGATTTTTCTTTTTCAGTTGTTTTGCCCAAAAATTCTGGAAGGGTTAGATTGCAAAACAATGATGGAAAAAGGGTGTTTCTCCCCTACCTAAGCATGGGAATGAAACATGGTTTTAAAGAGAACAGAAGAATTTGTCCAGGAAAGGTTTGCAGTTTGTGTGGTTATGATAGAGACTATTGTTTTCTGGAAATGCTGAATGGAGTAAATCATAGTACTGGGACATGTAATTTATGAATAAACCAAAGCCATACACACCAAAAATTCGCAATATTTTGGCCACTTTGGGTATATTTTGATTGTGGTTGGCAAACAGGCAGTATTTCCTGACAGATCGGGGGACTGAACAGGTGCAGAGCTGGGATCACAACTAAGCTCCACTACTGGCCAGTTATCTGCTCTAAGCCACAACAGGTCTCTGCCTTATTTTCTGTGTCAGTGAAAGTATGATGTAATAATTATGATCTTTGCGTGCTCTGAGGCTTATTAATAAAAATCACTCTCTAAATTTTAGGTATATGTTATTTGGTGGCTTGGATTGTTTTGGTACTGGGGGTTAGAGGGGTGTTTTCTGTAAGAAGCTGTGAGAAGCTTCCCTTATGTCCAATAGAGCTAGTGCCAAACAACTCCAAGATGGACCTGTCGCTATTGCTGAGCCCTGTGCAATAACATATTTAAGAAGGGGAAAAAGTTGCTGCATGGCCACAATTGCAGCCAAAGAGAGGAGTAAGAACATGTGAGAGAAACAACTCTGCAGACACCAAAGTCATGGAGCAGAGATTCCCCTGCAGCCCGTGATGAAGATCATGGTAAGGCAGGCTGTCCTTACAGTCTATGGAGGTCCATAGCGGAGCAGATATCCACCTGCAAGCTGTGAAGGATCCCACACCAGAGAAGTTGTGTGCCCAAGGACGTTGTGACCCTGTGGGAAGCCTGCACTGGAGCAGGCTCCTGGCACGACTTGTGGACCTGTGGAGAGAGGAGCCCAAGCTGGAGCAGGTTTACTGGCAGGAATTGTGACCTTGTGGGGCACCCACACTGAAGCAGTCTGTTCGTGAAGGACTGTACCCTGTGGAAGGGACAAGTGCTGGAGCAGTTCATGAAGAACTTCAGCCCATGGGAAGGACGCACATTGGAGAAGTTCATGGAGGACTGTCTCCAGTGGGAGGGGCCCCATTCTGGAGCAGGGGAAGAGCGTGAAGAGAAAGGAGTAGCAGAGACAACGTGTAATGAACTGATTGCAACCCTCATTCCCTGTCCCCCGGCGCTGGTCATGGGGAGGAAGTAGTGAAACCAGCAGTGGGAAGAATGAAGGGGTGGGGGGAGGGGCATTTTAAGATTTAGTTTTTATTTCTCATTATCCTACTTTGATTTGATTGGTAATGAATTAAATTAATTTTCCCCAAGTCAAGTCTGTTTAACTCATGATGGTAATTGCTGAGTGATCTCTCATTGTCTTTATCTTGACCCATGAGCCTTTCGTTATATTTGCTCACCCTGTCCAGCTGAGGAGTGGAGTGATAGAGTGGCTTTGGTGTCCAGCCAGAGTCAATCCAGAACAGCAGCTCTGCTTTCCACCAGCCATGCTGCTGGCACCCCTGTATCTCCTATATGATTACGTGAGCAGGGAGACAATAAGCTCAGGGAGCAGACCTGGCCAAAAACCACTAAAGCAAAAGTATGTGTATATCTGTTTATTTCTCCTAGATGGGTTCTCTGACTTGCTTCACTGTGGAGCATCCCCAGCATCTCTGCAAGCACAAAAAGGGAGGTGGAGAGGCTAGATAGAAGGGCACAGCTCATGGCTAGGAGTGAGGCTGTGAAACGCTAGTGTTTGTCTGCTCACTTATTTGTTAAATTGCAGACCGTGGATTACCCTGTGAGTTTGTGTTGAGGAATCGTCAGGAAAAGGATGGTCTTCTGGCCCTCCACGATTTCCATTCACTGGAGTGAAACCTTAAGGATCAGAGCAAAACTCTCCTAGAAAATCCTGCAATACCCAAAAGACATAGGGGCTGAGAGATGGGCATGGAGCAAAAAGGCTCTCTTGTGTGTTGAGGGTCTAGGCTGTGCTGCAGATCTCCTCTCTTGAGCTCAGCTGATCCTCTTTATACTGTGCATCAACAGCACTAAAAGGACTCTATTCCCACAGGTCAGTACGTCCTCGAGGGCTGTAAAAAAAGCCTTTGTATTTCTGACTCGCTGGTTCTTTTTAATATGACTGGTTTTGGGTTGTTGTGTTATATGATAAGGGCAGAATCCGAGTGCCTAGGGCACTCGGCACCATTTCAGTATACAAATCTATGCACGTGTAACTCTAGTAACCACTGAGGAATCATTTGCAGAGTTCCTTCTGCAGTGGCAGCTGCTACTGTTCATGGGACCATTCAGCAACCCACAGAGTCCCACTTCTCTTGTTTTTGGTACAGCTGATCCTCAGCTTTGAAGCTGCTTTCTGTGGGTAAAAAGACTATCCCAGGATTTGGCCTTCAGCGTAACATTGCCTTTTAATAATCTGCAAACAATTATAAGGATTATATGAGCTGATTTCTATTTGCTTTTATTTTTCAACAGACTATTCGATAGTTTCCCATATTTTCCCTTTAAAACATGACCTAATGAAACATTGTTTAGATAGTCTAACAACAACATTTAATCTAGTTAAATCAAGTCAAATAGAGAACAATTTTTTCCTGCTAGTTGGTTTCTGCTCTAGCATTTCTAATTGCAATAAACTTAAATGCTACATGAAGTTTCATTCACACTGCTTGGACATTAAGTGAACTATTAGGTAGTGTAGGATTAGAGCAACACCAAAGCCCTCATAGACTTTCAGCATTATGCAAAGCCTTTCATTTTCCTTTTGACTTAGAGCACCATGAAGATTATAGGTTGTATTCAGTAACTATACCAGCAGTATTCTTTCCTGTCCATGGGTAAGGCTGTGTCAGCGTTTCTGCTATAATCCCCTAGTTTCAAAGGACTTTAATAATTATCCATAAAAATTTGTTCTGGGATAGAATTTGGTATTGAACTCTCATCCTGGGATAAGGAAAATACAAATTATTTAAACATTTGGTGACTGCTCCCTGGTTTTAGAGGTAGTATGTGCATTTTAAAGCAGTTGGAGTCAGTGCCTGAAAATTCTTTGCCAGTTTTACAATTCAGAACCAGCTTTATTTTCTATAGTGAATGTTGGCAGCTTGCTATTAGACTGCTTGGTGGATTTGTTCTTCCTCCTTCCCAAAGCACAGAAAGGGCAAAGGGTCACAAATGCAAAGCACTCAAATCTCAGAGTAAACTTCACCAGTGACCTCTGACACCAGGGCTACTGCTTTGAATCCTCTGGGACAGAAGAGTCATGAGATTATAAAAAGGAATATGTGCAAGGAGTGAGATGGGAACAAAAAAAAGCCTCTGGGAAAGGTCCAGTGCTTTTAAAGCAGCTGCAACCAAGATCTTGTGCACCATGCTCACTAATAAGAAAATGATTCCAGAGGAGGAGGAAGAGCTGAGGGATTTTTTCTCTGTGACGAATGGTCTGGGGGTGCTTGCATTAGTAATACATATCCTAAAAGTAGGATGAATTGTAGAAGTGTAGGATGGGTTGAGGATATCATATTTACTCATTAGCAAAAAGTAAATTGTGTTGGTATAAGAGTAAGTTAAGAGATGTTAGTAGGGTATCCCGTGACAACACTTTAAAAACTGTCCGTGTATGGGCCTAGCTCTCCAACTGGCTACCAGCAGCTAAAGACACCAAGCTGCCAACAGAGAAGTGTCCTGCAAATATAAGGATTCAACCTAAAGCGCTGTGAGCTAGGTATATCAGAGCTGTCTGTCTTCCCTGGAGGCTCTCAGACAGAACATGTCTTTGGACACTCTGGTTTGATTTTCTCTTCTTATTCCAGGCACTGTGCTGCCCTTGCTCTAATTTTATAATGAAAAAATCACAGAATCATAGAATTACAGAATGGTTTGGGTTGGAAGGGACATTCAAAGGTCACCTGGTCCAACCTCCTTGCCATGGGCAGGGACATCTCTCACTAGATCAGATTGCTCAAAGCCACACCCAACATAACCTTGAACACCAATCCAATGATGGGGCATCCACAACTTCTCTGGGCAACCTGTGCCAGTGTCTCATCACCCTTGGAAAAAATGTTCTCCTCATGTCCAATCTAAACCTACACTCTTTCAATTTAAAATAATTTAAATTTAATACCCCTTGTCCTGTCACTACAGTTCCTGGTAGAAAATCTCTCTCCACCTTTCTCGTAAGTCCCCGTTCTATAGTGAAATGCTGCAAAAAGGTCTCCCCCGAGCCTTCTCTTCTCCACACTGAACAACCTCAAATCTCTCAGCTTCTCTCCATATGAGAGGTGTTCCAGCCCTCTGACCACATCTTTCCTATCTGGGAATCCCAGATCTGGATGCAGGACTCCAGGTAGGGTCTCATGAAAGTGGACTATAAAGGGAGAATTGCCTCCCTCAACCTGCTGGCCACACTCCTTCTTGTGGAACCCAGGGTATGATTGGCTTTCTCGCTGCAAACACACATTGCTAGCTCATGACTGATTTTCTGTGCCCCAGCATCCCCAAGGCGTTACCTGCAGGGCTGCTCTCAATCCATTCATCTCCCAGTCTGTGTGATACTGGGAATTGCCCCGACCCACAGGGCCACTCTCAGAATGGGATTCTCATCCTAAGGGGGATAAATTCAGACTTGTAAATTCAGATGCCATTAAAAAAGCTGGCTATATTTTGATATACTTTGTAATGGTTATGAGAGTTCCTCATCAACCTTGAAATTACCAGTCCTGCCTGTATGATGTAAGTCAATTTGACCCAAACTGAGTCCTCTTTATGCAAGAAGAGAGTGGCTGCAGCTTTTAGCTTGGGGAAATGTCTTACCTGAGTATAGAAAGGCTCATACAACACCATGATTTAAGGTCCAGATCTATCTCTAATGTAACTTTCACTAAGCAGTTGCTGGAGATCATATATGGTTAATGTGCATGTGGCTGAGCTAAAACCAGCAGCGATGTCTGGGAGAGGCTCCATCTGTAACACGGAAAGGTGAGAGGATGAGTTCAAAAGAGTGAAACCTGTAACCAGCGTTAGCCTTCAACTGAATCTCTTCAAAACCCTTTTCAGTTTAACACATTACCTCTTCTTCATCTTCTTTAACTTTCCTCCCCAAAGATATCTATCCTGCTTCTCCAGACTCGATCTCCCAGTTCTGTTAATGAATCTGGCATCTGACTATTCATTTTCCTCAAACTTTTATGGTGATAAAAAAGTTGCATGACTAGTGATTCCCTCAACATGCAGTGTATTTTGCCACATCTATGGCACTTTCCATGGATTGGTTCAGGATGTTCTTATTTTTCAGACCTGTTTATTAGAAGAAACTATCTGTGGATTTCAGTTCCAGCTGGACCACTGATTACTGTGTGCATGGATCACATTGGATCACATGGAGCAATTGGACCTTGACTTTGTACCCTACCGAGATACCATAGTTCTTCTTTGACCTCTGGCTCTGGCCCGTCTTCCCACTCCTCCTCCATGTTTTCTGTCCTGTTTACACAGTGAGCTCTGTATGGCTGGGATTATCTCTCATGTTGCTTGTGTATCATAGTATCATAATCTTGGAGAGAGCCAGTAGGCTTTTCTAAAGTGCAAAATAACTCATCAGCACTTAATGCTACACTAAACACAGAACATGGTAGGTGAACTTGGTATCGTATGATGTTTATTATTATTTATTGTTTATTTAAGTGCTGACAACTTCAAGCGCTTCAGAATTGGCCAATAGATCAATCTTCAGTGAAAGTGAAGCCAGAAGCCCAAAGAGGCATACCTGCATGGACATGAAGTTGTTGTACAGTAGGAAACGCGGATGTTGGATGTAATGTTGAAGGCAGTCTGCTGGGTGATCCCACACTGGGATGCAGGACAGACTTCACTGCAGAAATTGCTGTGGCAGGGTTGGGGGTCTTCAGCTGGGCATAGCCGAACCATCTCCCTGATTTGTCTCTACCATTGTACCAGAAAGATATCTTACCTTTTGCCTGACTTGCATCAGTTGTTCAAATTCAAAACCTGGATGCAGTAGCTAAATTATGCTTATTTGCTCCTTAATTACAGTGCACCAGAAAGAAGCTCCCTGGTTAGGGAAGGATGTTCGTCAGGAAAGACTACTGGGCAAAGAACTGTACTTAAGCTGTCTCAGTTTAGGCTAAACTGCTAAGTCTGTTAAGTTACTGACAGAATCATTCATCACAGCTGTCAGTCCTTATCCATATGCTAGAAGAATCAATAATAATTCTAAAATCTCTCACTCTCATGCTAAAATGAAGTGTACTTTCCATAAATATTATTTAGAATTACTTGGCTCTAGATTCTTCAGCGTTTGCTTCAGAGGATGGTAAAACTTTACTATGTTTTACTTTTGTCACCGTTACAAGCTTTTTCAAAAGGTTCTGTACCATGCATTTGTAATGAGAAAGTGACATACACTTTCTTGGTTCTCAGAGTGAGGATGAAGCAAAGGAATGATAAAATAGTGGAAGCTAGGAAAATGAGGGACTATCTACCACATTTTAATTACAAAACTAATAAAATTAGATTGATATAACCCAAAATCTCTTGCTGTTACACTCAAAAGCAATGTGAAAATATGGGAAGGAAAAAATAAAGAGAAATAGAATCATATAATAATTTGGGTTGGAAGGGACCTTTAAAGTCATCTAGTCCAACCCCTCTGCAATAAGCAGCCGCATCTTCAACTAGACCAGGTTACTCAGAGCCCTGTCTAACCTGACCTTGAATGTTTCCAGGCATGGGGCATCTACTACCTCTTTGGGCAATCTGTTCCAGTGTTTCATCATTCTCACTGTAAAAAATTTCTTCCTTATATTTAGTCTGAATCTATGCTCTTTTAGTTTAAAACCATTACCTCTTGTTCTATTGCAACAGGCCCCAATAAAAAGTGTGTCCCCATCTTTCTTACAAGCCCCCTTTAACTATTGAGAGACTGCAATAGAGTTTCCCTGGAGCCTTCTTTTCTCCAGGCTGAATAAACCTAGCTCTCTCAACTTGTCTTCCTAGGAGAGGTGCTCCAGCTCTCTGATCATTTTTGTGGCCCTCCTCTGGACCTGCTCAAACAGGTCCATGTCCTTCTTATGTTGGGGGCCCCAGAGCTGGATGCAGTGCTCCAGGCAGGGTCTCACCAGAGCAAAGGGCAGAATCAACTCCCTCAATGTGCTGGCCAAGCTGCTTTTGATGTAGCCCAGGATACTGTTGGCTTTCTGGCCTTCAAGCCCCTGTTGTAGGCTCATGTCCAGCTTTTCATCCACCAGTACTCCCAAGTCTTTCTCTGCAGGGCTGCTCTCAATCCCTTCATCCCCCAGCCTGTATTGATACTCAGGGTTTCCCTGACCCAGATGCAGCATGCTGCACTTGGCCTTGTTGAACCTCATGAGGTTCTCACAGGACCACTTCTTGAGCTGAGTTTCTTCAAGGACTTATTTTATTAACATATGAGTTATTACGTTTAACTTGTTTAACTGAATAGTGAACTCTGAAACAGCATATTTGTAAAAAATAGTCTGAAGAGCATCTAAGCATCCACTCTAACCATAATGATTTTATAAAACCCAGGTGATTTTATCAGTTTTTAGCTGATGACTTTTCCAGTCCTGCAGTCATGTTTCTCTACTTCTTTTCATAACGTTATGGCTCATTTCTGAGTCTCACAGAAATTGTAGCTAACTTTTTTTTTTGTCTCCTTTATTTTTTCTTATGACCTTCAAGGTAAATTAAAGATTTATATTTTTGTGTTTTCAAATTACCAGAATGAGTTTCATCTTGGAGTCTGCTCCAGCTTCTGATTAAGATTGTTTCTTCACATTTAGATTTGAATTTTAATATTATCACACTTTTTTTTTTTTTTTTTTTTGGCTGATTGACTCTAGAGTATATTTTTTTCTCCGGATATGTATTCTTTTTAAGCAGTAATTTACAAAACCCCTAGGTAGATTACCCCTGCAAAAATGGTGGTGTTTGTATCAAACCATGTTGCTAGGACTTAGATAAATAACAATTACATGGCCCAAAGTCCTGAATGTACTGCTGTGGAACCTGAGCCTGAAATAATTCATCTAGATATTAGAGGTGAAATTGCAAAGGAGGCTTAGTTCTGGAAATATGTTTTCAGAATTCCTCTTGGCCTTGGGATGCAATAGATGCCGTCTGTAAAAAATAAGTTCATTTTTATAATTTTAAAGAGATGATTTTGGAGTGTTGTAGCTTGATAGGGATGTATTCCAAAGCATCCTTAAGTCATACAAGATGTGCAATGAGGTACTCAGCTGGGAGGCACTTCCTGGTACATCTTTTCCTCGCTGTCCATGTATTTTCCTCATTCTGACTTACTTTGTGAGAAGAGAAGAAGGCTCTTGATGAGATGCAAAGAAAAACTTATTCCAGGGATAACTATTTAATTTTTAAAATATACCAACTCTGACTCCCTCTGCTTTGCACCTTGTGTAATAACACAAAGAAGAAGGGGATGAAAAATGTTTCCTTGTTTCCTTTATCTCAGTTCAAGCTCTAATTTCAGCCAAAATGGCATAAAATAAAAGCTGTTTCATGGTGGAGTTCAGGTAGAGCTCCAGTAAGCAGAAGGCACAGACAGATGAAGAGAGAATTGAAGTGTGTGAACTGGCATTTTCAAAGAAATCTAATTTTTCCTAGAACCCAATATTAAGTTGTGTGTCTACCTGGTGGCTGTTTATTAAACCACAGCTACAATTACATTGTAATTATGCTGTTATCCTACATATTTCCAGTTGATGTTACTCTAAAAATTGCTTAAGAATAAGACTCAGTTGATAAACATGAGTTTAGCACCTTTTTTTTTTCTTTTTTCAGGTGGCAGGCAAACTCTGGTCTCAAGTGTGGTGACATACCTGCTGATGTCATGATTTCTGAGTACATGTTCCAGGGTCATCTTTCTTCCATGCTTTCATGGATTTCTCAGGCTTCCCAAACACTATTTACATGTTTAAATTCCCATAATAGATTTGGCTTGACCTTGTGACACCCAAAAGTGAATTTAAAAGGTGATGAAAAAACAGACAAAAAATAGCATTTCAAATTTTTTGTTTTGCTTTAAAAAAACAGATGTTCTCAATATTTTAAAACCCAAATCCCTTCCACTGTTCTCTTCTCACCTCACTTGCAATTCAAATCTTCTTTACTCTGAAACAATATGAATCATCAAAGAAGTAGTGAAACGATCTTATAAAAAGGGACTAAATAGTTAAGCAATTGCAGGAAGAGATTTTTAGCATGCCCAAAAGAACTAATTTTGGAGTGCAAGCATTCTGGTGGCAACAAAGCAGTCACCCTAAAAATAAAGCACTTCAATTACACCAGTCTATGGAAACGCTTTAATACTGTTGGAGGAAACGCCACATTTCCTCATTTAGGAAGGCAATTAGAAACATTTTTGACTAATGGTGAATGTGGGACAGGAAACCTGCCATGTTTCGGAAGGTACTGGCTGGTAAGGAATATATACTGGGTCTTAGAAGAACAAAGTGTTAGATGAAAAAGCGTGCTCATCACTCATGATGAGCTGTGAAAGTGCATCAAGCTGTGCCATGAAACAGATACCAGATAAGCACTAGACAAGCCAAGTTGGGTACCAGAAACAGCCTCAAAACTCAAAGTTGTTTTTGTCTCTGCTGATATAGTATCTAAAGTTAGCTAATGTGGATTTACTAATTAATCAACTCTTGATAGTGTCTCTCAGAACCTATTTCTCAGCATACATATTAACAGCTTCACGGACTTTTAAAATGGCATCCAGAATTTGTAACTGCTACCAAGTTTGGCTCCACTAGTGATCTGGGATGTGGTGGCATTGTCTATGCATGTCTCCTCTTCCTTAGTCTGAGTTGGGCTCTGCTGTTTAAAAAAAAAAACTACAAACCAACAAAAACCGCCCACTCATCTATTCATGAAGCAATTTTGAAAGAAAATAACTTAATTAGATTACAATCTGCCTTTACAGAAACATAAAATGTAGAGGAAATACTTTTGCTGAGTGCTAAATGTGTAACTAAACTCTTTTTCTAGGCATCTACAGCTGAGTGAACCATGATTTACTAGTCTTGAAGACTTCAGAGTACTTCAACCTTCATTCATCAAATGAAGGAATGAACGCATTATCTTAAAAGTAGCAATAGACATTTCACATATGAAACTCCTAACAATGACAGCTAATTAACTATAGCTCATTTAAGCCAAAAAGCAAAACTTAAACTTTTGCATCACACCATCATGCTTTCCTACAAAACAAATTTCTTTTTCCCCTAAATATGTAACGAGCGTGGGATCTTCAGCTAGATGGATCTTCAGGTTGGGTCCTTAACGTCTTTATCCGTTTTTCCAGCCTCTCCATCCATTCATTTCTGAGCCTAAGGACAGAAACATGGATCAGCTTGTCCCCATATTTTTACAAGGAACAGGTTTATACTCCTCATGTTTCCCACTGGTGCTATCCTTTGCTGTTTTTTCCCAGTTGCCATGAAAACTGTCCTGCCCCTTTAGTGTACTTTGCTGGATGGCACTTCAGGGTTTGCTCTTAAATCACAAGGAGGCCTCACCTAAGCTTTGTGGTTCATATCTATCTCCAGTGGGCCCTCTCTCAAGTGCCTCTGTGTGCCAGAGTGACTTATCATCTCCACGGCAGATTGCCTGCTGCCACCTGCTGGGTAGCATCACCCAACATTTTCCCAGTCTCCTCCTCCTCAGAAATGCATTTTAAAAATTACTGCATAGAGGCTTCTGAGCACTATTTGGCTTGGAAACACTGTGCATGTTGAAGCTTCTGTTAGACCTGTAGCAGGCAGTTTTAGGTGATAGGTGTCACTTTGTTTTCTTTTTGGTAGTATCTAGGTGCTACAGAAAGACTGCCTCAAATAGAAAAGACAGGAATTTCACAGCTGAGGAGTTGAGACATTGAAATTAGGTTAGTTACAAATAGATAAAACATGCTAGAGACTAATTCCAGTGTTCCTTTATCCAGGATTATTAATGCAAGGATTATTAATGCAAATATTTTCTCATTGAATGATCTCAAGCCAAAATAATGGCTTCGCTATTAGTGAAGTGCATGTGCTTTCATCTTATGGAGACTTCATATGAAGTAAAACTGTACCGGTATTGACGCAGATCGGTCTTTCTTATTTTGGCTGATTAAGGTAAATATGACTGGCTGGGGTAAATACGGCTATGGATGATGGTTGGCTTGGTCAGTTAGTATACTTGGACCGTCTGGTTTATTATGGATTTACCTTATGAAAATTAAGCCATCTTAATTAATTCAGGCTATATTCTTGTGAAAACAAGGCCACAGGGAAAGAAACTGGCCCATGTACCCATCTGTGCTAGCTCTGCTGTGAGTGTGAGCCTTGAAGTCCAAGACAAGCCTGCACTGCTAGATGTTGTGCTGATAACTTCAAAAAGTTCCACACTTTGGACCCATTTATGGAACAAGAGTGAATTATTGTCTTATCCTGTGGAGCCATAGGTTAGACATGTTAGCATTAGCATCCCAATTTGGGAAGCTTTATTATTTTCTAAAAATCTAAGAAAAGTACTTTCAACTTTCATTGCATGACTTTTAAATATACATATCACTTTTATTTAAAGAATTATAATGTAAACTTGCCAGACGCAAACTACCCACTTTGTCAGAGCACTTCTTTGCTGGCGTTCTTTTTCAATTTGCAGGTACCGAGTTTGTTGTTCAATAGTCTTTTCCCAGAAGTTCCTCAGGTCACTAGTTTCGCATCCCCGCACTTCATGACGTATGTATTGGCTATTCATTTTCTCTAAAGAAGAAATTTGAAACAACCATATGACAAGTTGTTGATTCCTCATCTTTTTCATGACTAAAGCACACCCTTGTTGTTTTGGATTTTCACAGTGTTAGGGTCACAGTCTTTTTTCTCTAGGATCAGGATAACAGTCTGCATGACTGACTATTTAAGCTTTTCATTCCCAACTCTGACACTTGAGGATATGCTATCTGCAGTGTTTTGAATTCTTATTTGTTGACCTCAAATATCTCTCACCTCCATCTGCCTCTGACATTTAAGTTCACAATGCAGGACAGTTCTGTTGTATTCTGTAGCTTAATGATTAAGATATCTTTTACTGTACTCATAAATGGAAAGGAAATACAAAAATTGCCGAATCTAGTGGTATTTTTCCTCATTTTTTTCATGGCTATAAAATGATAAAGTGACCATTGTAGATTAAGATTAAAACAATGAAGAGAAAGAGCTCTGGTGATTTGCTGTTAATCATTATAACACTTAACCTTAACTTTATTTGGGAATGGAGAAAACTCATACGTATAAAAGTATGTACATAATTTTATAAGATGCTGACTTGGAAAAGCCACCTTGCTTATTAAATATTCTTTCCTCTTCCACAATTTTCAAAAGAGAGCAAACTAATTGAATATATTTATATATCTGTGCCCATTCTGTACTTCCCCCTTCATTTAATGTCATCTTGAAAATAAATTTTGGAGTGAATCTTACCCTAAAAAATAATATCTGTCTCCTGATGATTCTTCATGGGCTAACATTCAAGCCCCTTATCCCACATTACAGCCAGAAAATCACATAATTACTGACAAAACTTCATTAAATATGGAATAAGTATATCCATGCTGCTTTCCAAATTGCTGTGTGGTTTTGCATGAACATGCCATTATGATATTTTCCAGAACATTTAATTTTTTTAACAAATATTTAGGGCTCTCTCATGTGTTGTTTGAATTCATGGCAGTTGTTTGTAATTTATTTTAATCAGAGCCATAGAGAGCTAGTAAACAAGGCCCTCAAGGCTAGCTTGGAAAAGCTTGAAGAAACTGCTGCCATTCCCCTGCTAGGCATCATAAGAAAAACAAAATTGGGAACTACTAATCTTCACATAATTTCATATGGAGATTTGTCTGTTTTGTGAAAGACTGTGAGACATATTATAAAGACTCTGTAAGCAGAGAACAAGAGGTCCCTCTCTTGCTGAGATTTCCCTGTGACTCGCCTGTGGTTCCCTGTAAAACTTCCATATATCAACTCATGGCCTCCAAATGAGAGAAGCATGGTATATGAGACTGACTTTTGCAGAAGAAATTTACTGAGCATATTTTCTGGTTCTGAGCAAATTATAGCTGGATGTGTAAGTGTTGGCATCGGTCTGTCATGTGAGTTGCAAGTACAGCTGAATACCTCCAGCTGTGCTAGAGGTAACCAAAGTTCTATTAATGCGAGCATGTTTTTTCCTAAAATATGTGTATTCTATAAATATCCACATCTATATCAATACCAACCCAAATCTCTCTTCCCAGGTAACAGCTACTACCCTTTAAACTTTTTGTGTGCCAGGAGTAATCTAGAAATGTATGAAAAACATGGGGTAATAGCCATCTGGATTAGACTGATGGACTTTCCACTCCAGGAAATATTTTCTGAGACTAACAATGTTTCTGAAAAGTAGCAGGCAAAATTCCCAGATATCCCTGAGTCTCCAAAATAAACTACCAAGAAATAACGTCTTCTGGTTTCTTTAATCAGAAGTAATCCCAAAGCATAATACTGTCATCTTTCCAAATGATTATTAATTCCTGTTTAATATAGGGTAGATGTGTCTTTTCTGTATATATGAGGGTGAATATCTCTCCTGAATAAGGCAAAGTTGTGGAACTCATTGCCATGAGGTATAACTGAGCCCAGGTGTATGCTTTCAGAATATACATATCCTTTGTTGGTTTTAAGTATTCTGCCTCCTGGTTTGTTTGCATATATTCTTGGTGCTGGCTTGAATGTATTTTATAGATGTGGCTCGCCAACACCGCTCCTCACAGCAAAAGCTCCAAAGGAAAAATTTTTAAACCCAGTAAAAGAGAAGTTCAGAATTAGTTTTCATTGTTATTCACCTTATGCCTGGTGCTGGCAGTATTTAGAAGAATGTTAGAGCACTGTTGAGACTCCAGTGTGTACAGTAGTTCACTTTACAGGTTTGGGTGGGGTTTTTTGGGGGGACAGAGGGTGGGAATTAGTGCTTTTCTCTGTCTACTATCTGTGAAATTTTCTTTGTGTATGCTTACTCAGGCATGCTATGAGCGTTGTCCAAACCTGTACTTCTTTCCTAACATTTTATTTTGTGTTAACATGGATACCTTGGTGTTGAACTTTCTTTTACTCAGCCCTTAATCTTTCTCTTCATTTTCTTTCCCCCTAATACTGGAGAACACTCAAATATGTATCAAAACAACAGAACTTAGAATTTCTGTATCATTATTTTACTTATCTTCATACATCCTTGATAAACACCAGTGTGTCAATGCGCTTGCATTTGCTTCTCTGAACTACAGACTCATCCTACACTAAATTACCTTTTATTTCAAACCCTCTATTTGAGCTTGCTCATGCAGTGATTGTAGGAACTGCACAATAACTCTGCTAAATAACCCACCTGGTTTCCTTTGCCTTTATGCATTGTGCGTAGGTGTTTGAATTCACCTCTGTCCTGCCAACCATTTCAAAACTGTTGTCATAAACCTTTAGGGTTGTGTGGGCAATCAGGGATATCAAATCTAGTCTCTCAATATTTCACTTGCCTTAAGATAAAGTTTCCATGCTAAAATGTTCTCAGTAAGGGAAAGTCTTTATTTTCCTCTCCTAATTCAACTTTTTTCAGAAAAGAGTAACAGGACCTAAGCCTATATTGTGGCTTTGCACCAGCAGTTGTCACCTGGGTATAATTTATTTTCATGCCTTGGAACCTCAAAGTAGTTAGCAAAAGGAACCTCATTTAATAAGGAAAAAGAAGAATGGAAAAGACTTCATGGAAGGGGCGTCCAAAGCAGCTTGAACAAATAATCTCTACACAGGTGGGCAAAAATATACTATTAAAAGCATACAGGCAGTTGTAATAGCACTTTTATAGATCTTGCAATTAGGTCTTACATTGCCCTGCAACAGCTAGGACTAAATGAAGCTTTATTTGAGTGTCTAGTGATGATCCATCAAGAGGACAATAGAAAGAGCCTTTTCCTGGTAATCATCTTTGACAGATCCTTGGTTGCAAGCTGTTGAACAAATGTAGCTGTTCTCAAATGAAAGGAATAGCGATAAACTCTAGGGAGGCCTTATCCTACACAAGATGAAGGTGATAGTTTATTTTTAGATTGAATATTTTTAGAGCAGGTTGGTATTATTTAGACTCAGTTTGCTAAAGGAGATATTACAAAGGTAGGGAAGCTGTGACACTAGCACTGTTATCTGGAACTCAAAAATTATGTCGGTAGAATAAAAGAGGAATATAATATCAATTCAATGTGAGAACGTGAATTTTTTTGTAAGTAAAAAAATCAATAGTTTGAGGTTGGAACTCAGTAGTTCTATGAGAAACCATTACTACCACAAGAAACACGCTGTTTCCTGGAAAGAATTGAAAGTCACAAGTTTCTTAGCTACAAAATGGTATATATGTTATTTTAAATGTGTTTGGTTTTTTGTTTTGTTTGTTTTTTAAAATTTACAAAGCATCTACATGAGTCAGGAAAGCTATTTTTTTACCTTCGTGTGCTTCTTCCATATCACAATTGGTCACAGTTTTCAGGGTGTTACGCATCTTCTTAGAAATAATACAATATTTTATTTAGCTGCCTTTTCATGGACCTTGCTTGATTACTGTGCTTATTATATAAATGCATTGGAGTAATAAACAATTGCACAATGTATAGGAGAGTAGACTATCTATGCTAATGCTGATGTTTGACTGTAAAACAATAAGAAATCTGCTTTCATTTTAGAAAATGGGACTAGTAATTGCAGCCATGACTTTCCTCTTTTTCCATGGATCTTGGATTTACCTTCTGCTTCTGCAGTTGGCAACAATTCACATCTGAAAGGGCTGACTCAGGTTTGCTTTGAGATCCTGTCTGGGGAAGCATACCATTTACAAGTCTAACTTAGGTCTTCAGACCCTGGGTAAAACTCTTTGAGGGCAGAAGAAAGCACTTTAGTTTAATCCCTTGTACCTTTCTGTTTGTCTGGCAGGCTACATAGTGCAGTCTATCTCATGAACTGCCTGAACCTTGATGCCGCTGGTGAGTGACTCAGAGATTTCTCACAGCTCTTTCTGACTGCCTCTCTGGTGCCCACTTACAGAGCTGCACCTCTCAGAGCTGACCTGGAGCACCAGACTGGGGATGGGGGAAGGCTGGTACAGTCTTCTGGTGCATGCAGGTCGCTAACACTGTTCTGGTCTCTTTCAAAAATTCATTAGTGTATCCCATCAAAGATGCATGGCTTTGCATGTGTACTGCAGTGTTCTCTTTCCGTTTGCGTTTGGGCATTGCAGACTATCAATCTATGTGTTTAATTTGTAAACAGTATTGTTTGGAGTTTGCAATGAAATAAAGGAATTTCACTGAATTTCACTGAATTTTTTAGAGTTGGAAGGGACCATAAAGATCATCTAGTCCAACTCCCCTGCTGAAGCAGGATTGCTCAGAGCATGTTAGAGCATGTTACTCAGGACTGCATCCAGGCGGGTCTTGAAAATCTCCAAAGAAGGGGACTCCACAACCTCCCTGGGCAGCCTGTTCCAGTGCTCTGCCACCCTCACCGTAAAGAAGTTTCTTCTCATATTTGAGTGGAACCTCCTATGTTCCAGCTTGTGCCCGTTGCCCCTCGTCCTCTCACTGGCAACCACTGAAAAGAGTCTGGCTCCCTCCTCCTTCAACCCACCCTTCAGATACTTATAAGCATTGATAAGGTCTCCCCTCAGCCTTCTCTTCTCCAGGCTAAAGAGTCCCAGCTCTCTCAGCCTTTCTTCATAAGGGAGATGCTCCAATCCTTGAATCATCCTCGTTGCCCTTCGCTGGACTCTTTCCAGTAGTTCTCTGCCCCTCTTGAATTGGGGAGCCCAGAACTGGATGCAGTATTCCAGTTGTGGCCTCACCAGTGCAGAGTAGAGGGGGAGAATGACTTCCCTCGACCTACTAGCCTAACTCTTCCCTATGCAGCCCAGGATTCCATTGGCCTTCCTGGCCACAAGAGCACAATGCTTGCCCATTGCCATTTTTCTGTCTACCAGGACCCCCAGATCTTTCTCTTCAGAACTTGACTCCAACAGGTCCACTCCTAACCTGTATTGGTGCCTAACATTCTTCTTCCCCAGGTGCAGGACCCTACACTTTTCCCTGTTGCACCTCATGAGGTTCTTCCTTGCTCAGCTCTCCAGCCTGTCCAGGTCTCACTGGATGGCAGCACGGCCCTCCGGGGCGTCAGCCACCCCTCCCAGTTTGGTATCATCAGCAAACTTGCTGAGGATACACTCGGTCCCCTCGTCCAGGTTGCTGATGAATATGTTGAACAGGACTGGACCAAGTATTGACCCCTGGGGGACACCACTGGTTATAGGCCTCCAGCTTGAACCTGCTCCATTAATCGTTACCCTTTGGGTCCTGTCACACAGCCAGTTCTCAATCCACCTCACTGTCCCCTCATCCAGCCCACACTTCCTTAGTTTCCCAATGAGGATGCTACGGGAAACTGTGTCAAAAGCCTTGCTGAAGTCAAGGTAGATGGCATCTGCTGCCCTCCCCTCATCCAACCAACAAGTTGGAATTCTAGACAAGTGATTTATTCTGCCAGTAGTACTTCGGCAGAATTTGAAGTACATACTCTTATTGGGATGTGTGCTCAGTCAGGAGGTTGTTCTCTGGGTATAAACTCCAATAAGATTAATTGGACTTTTCCATGCAATGGGAATTTTCTGTGTATGGAAATGGCAACCATACCAACATGACTGAGTAATACTAGGAGGAGTTACCTGTGTGCATGAGTTACAGGTGTGCATCTAGTAAATCAATTCTAACAGGCAAGTTAAGGGATTTTAACATTTAAGTTAACTGTGCAAACATATTTGCACTCAGACACCATGCAGTAGTCTCTGTTCAACCATTCTCCTTGTTCCTAATTCCCACAGCTCATTATTGTCTTTCTGTGAAAAGCTGATGGGCCTCTGTCTGTTTTTCTGATCTGAAGAACAGCTATTCTTGATATACTTTGAAAGTTACAAAATTTGGACCTTTTCTCATATGATGCCTTTATGACAGACATATTAAGGCAAAGCTCATGGCAGCTATTCTTTTTTTGCATTTCATACTTCTATAGTGGTAGAATCAATGCCTTGAACACCATGCACTGTAAGAATATTCTGCTGTCTTCCTCATCTGTTGGACCCCAGTTATCTGCATCTGCTTTCACTCATCCCCAGACACCAGACTATGAATGATTGTATTACAGAACTGCAGGAAAAGAATTCTCTGCCTTGATTTTCTGTACCAGAGGGCTGATCAGTCCTCTGTCTGAGGGTTAAAATTCTTGAAATGTTTTGAGCAAAACATCTGAGGAATCAACAGTTTAATTTCCCTCTAAGTCATACATTCTATTGTTACTATCCTCGTTCTGCTCCTGTGCCTATTTATTTATTTAGCTACTTGCTCTCTTCCACTCTGCAGTTCTCACTGACTCCTCCTTCAGCCCACAGCCAAAGGCTTCCACGAGAGATTGCTTCACCTGTTCGTTCTCTGCCTTCTTTGCCTATTGAGCTTCTCCTCCTGGCCTCTTCACCTCCCATTCCAGCCTAACCTGGCTGACACATGTCCTCTTTCAAACCTCTTTCCAGCTGATTTCCCCAGTTCTGTTTTTCCCTCTGGAAAAATCTCTCTCCACTTCTTGCTGGAGCTGCATTTCTCCCTGACAGCTCATGCTGATCTCACCAAACTTTTCCTGGAGCATCTTTTCAGTGACTCTCTGCTCCCCAGCTTCTCCCACTCTCTTCGCTTGGCTCTCCGTGGTGGCTGCCACACATCCTGCCACCAGCGCACACAGACAGGACTGTGGTGGCAGTTGCACAAAGATGAGCATCAAGCAAACAGGCATTCATAAGCATCATACAATACAGAATGTCCAAATGCCTTTCCTGAGCTTCCCTTAGATTTGTCCAACTCTTATTGGATTTTAATTTTCAACATCTAAGGCATATTTAAAGCGGCTGTAGTTTGCTTGCATGCTCAAATATTGTTTCTGATCACTAGATTTTCTCCACTGCCAGATACGTTTGAAGCCTGATCCTATGAACTGCTCAATTCATAAGATCAAGTATATAGCACAAATAAATATTTATTAGTCAAGAATCTTGAACCTTTTTTTTCTTGTTGTTTGATTTTTGAGTACAGGAGGACTTGATGATCTAGGATCAAAGAAGATAAATACTGCCCAGGGCTCATGTCCTTTGTTAGATCATCCAGTTCTGACAAAATATGCAATAGAAACTGGCCCTGATTCATGTGAAAGCATCTACCATTAAATTAAAAAGCCTCTCAGCAGCAGATCACTGTTAAAAAGCCTTTATGAGAGGAGCAGGTATGTAACCTTGGTTATCATTTAGCCTGTCAGTTGAGGATATACAGCCACATCTGCTGGTGTTTTATCCAAGGCTGTGACACGGAAATTGCCCATAAATATCTTTTTCTGTATCGGTGCTACTCAGCTTCCTTAGAATGCTGCTAAACTGGGCATTCTTCCCTGGCATTTTCCTCACACTCTCATCTTTCCTAGAATATACTTTTGTGAGAATTAAAGTTAGAGAACAAAAACATTTCTTGTTGACATTATTATGAAAAACTCACTACAAAACCCAAATACTTACTTACCTTTGGAGTTGGACTCTTCCTGCAAATAAATCCTCTGTGTGACACAATCAAGTGAGGAATATTACCACTGCAGCCCTGGCTTCTCCAGTGTCACAGGGCAGTAATGAAATGCATCCCGCGGTACTTTTTATTTGAAGTGGGGGTAACATAAATCCTTCATCATATCAAGGCTATTTTGAACAGAACCAGCAGTTAGATAAGATCATTTAATGAGCTTTGCAGCCCCCTGCCTGAGATGACCATGAAACACAGGCCCCCTTGAGAGCATGTGTCCCTCCCACACTGGCAGATACCTCAGAGAGCATGACTTGGCAAGTGCCAAGAATTTTCTTTAAAATGTGTGCTAGTATTATCCATTTTAATATTCCTCCTGTGAAGCTTGAAAAGTTCCACACTATTCTCTTAGCTGTACTGGAGGTTGAAATGGTGTGACAAATCACACTTGGTTTTGCACTACAGGGTGAATTACAGAAGTATGCAGTATTTTGGAGCTGTTAATCTAAGGATGTTGCTTGATTATGACCTATCACACAGTCTGTTCTCTTCAAGGCAATCGTCATAGGAATTGTCTGTTTGGTTAACATTAGCTGATGAAATGCCTTAAACCACCCTCGTTTTACCATTTGGAGTTGTTATAACTCTATTACAGATGAGCACTTATATCATCACATTTCATTTTCTGAGGAAAATATTTTGTAGGTTTGGTTGATGTCAGATGTATGCTCTGATCTCAGTTTTCATTAAATCCATCTACATTGCTAATATACCATGTGTGACTGCTGGCCTAAGTAGTTTTATTACATTGATTATTATTTTAAGCTTCCTTTGTTGCAATTTTTCAGGCCCCAAGTAGTAAAAGTGACAGCAAATAGATGTATCCTTTCTGCAGTTCATATTAACTTTTTTTTTTTTTTTCTGCAATCAGCTTTACAGCAGGAACCCTGAGCAAAATGTAGCAGCTGTAGCCCTTCTCTATAAAGGAAAATTTCAACTCTTTCCAAGTACTGATCAATTTGTGTAACTCCTTAGAAATATTAACTTACTAACTTTCTTCAATGGGTTGTCCCACCTTATATCATATGAAACCACAGAAACCTACTCTACCCTCTACTCATGTGATAATAACAAGAGTAATGTGGTCTCCACGCTTTTGATCCTAGACACATGCATGGCATTAAAAAAACCCATAGCATAGGTAAAGTTGCTTGCTTTGTTTTTTGGAAAACTGGATCAAACTCTGGATGGGTTTGGAAATCACAAGCAAATACAATCTGCTGGGTGAATTTTAAAAAAATATGGTTATGATAAAGACAGTTCAGCACCCAGGCTTGATACAGCAGTGGTGCTAGCCACCACAGTGCTGCAGAGCAGCATAACTGCTTCCTTGCCATTTGACTCAGAGCTTGAGTAACTCCTCCTTCTCTCTAAACACATCTATCTAAATTTACCATAAATCAGAGTTTTGTTTTTTTAATGTTATAATGTAAGCAATACATTCCCTAAACATTTGCAAACATCTAGTTTCAGGAGGGGACTTCAGTGTCCAGGCTTCATTAGACCAGAACACGTTTTTCTGGTCTGATATGCTTTAGATGCATTGATATTTCTGCATTTGTGCAGAGTAGATGCCCCGTGTAAAGCACAGCCAAAATGTGATAGACATTGCAAAAGCTCTGATCATCTGTAGTACACTCGATACATCTGGCATGATACACACTGACTGTATTTGCAATAAACAATTCACCTGTGCACTTATAGTAGCCTCTTATGCAAGATAAATGGATACCCAGCATCTAGAAATCCTGGACAGAACTAGTGCTCTGCTGAGTTATCCATATCTGAAGAAGCAGTAATATGACAGGTAACTGGAAAGACATAGCTCACCCTCAAAAGCAGGGCAGCTGTCAAGTAAGCTTTTATGTAGTGAAAATTATTTGGGCTGTTTGTGCACCTCAGCCTTTGTTTACTTCATAAACAAATCTTAGAGCTGCTTACTATAACCTCCTTGTATGACAGAACTCATTTCTAATTTGCAAAAATTCTTGTAAACACCTGCTTAGTGCCATTAGCAGGGACCTCAGAAGAATCCATAAAATGACTGACAAAATACAAACCTTTGGAGGGTCTGAGCTGTGGCTTACCAGCAGTGATCAAATTCTGACCATGTGTTCTGACTGTGCTGTTGGTCTTGCGTGGGAGAGTTGGAAACAAAAGTAGCAATCAGCTCTTACTCTTACACAAGTAATCCTTGTACTTTTTGCCCATATTTTGTCAGTCTGGTCTCTTCAATCTGTGTGTGTTCTTAGACCTGACGCTAAATAGGAAGAGGTGAAAGGAGAAGACATACAAAATCTACAAGCACTAACTAATTAAGTAACATTGCACACCTTTTTTCTCTTTGATGCTTGAGAAAATAAAATCCAGAGAGGTAAGTTTTTAAAGCAGATATTGTACCATGTTGTTGGGGTGGCTTTCTTCTGTATTAACTGTGTACCTGATATTCACATCCTTCTCATTCTTGATTGATGCAATGCCAGTCAGGAAGTTGTGAGGAGGGATTTATGTCACTACTGGACCTTGTTCTCACTGGTCGATGGGCAGCATAGGCCGCAGTAGTTTGAGCAGCCCTCTCCAAGCTCCACAAATTCCAGAATGAAGCAGATGACTCAGATGGTAGATAATAGCCCGATCACTTTAGGTGTCTATCTTCCCATGAAAGCTGGTTATTAACTGTTTTTGATGCTTCTGTATATATATAAAGTGTGAGGTTTTTAAAACCTACCTTTGAAAATTATCAGAGTGGGTTGTTTAATGGGTCTACACAGGTAGATGGTTCCTAAGTGGACTGTCCTGCAGCTGATGTTGCACATCTGTGTGAAAGGCCAGTGTTTCCCTGTTTCTCTGATGCACGTGCATTGATTTGAACCCTGCTATGCCTTGTTGGCACATCTGAAAGTGTATCTGGAGAAAACAAGTCTACTTAGAAGTTTCTAGCTCTGCCTCCTAGATATGACACCGAGTGATGGATTGAAGTGTGTGGGAAAAATCGCCATGACTGGACAACTGAATGGGTCAATTAATTTCACTGAGGTTTTCAAAACCATTTTTCCTCTCTTGGGATGAGCCTTGGATGGAGTAATGAGAAAGCAGCAGAGACTTGTTTAAACAGCAGAAAAAATATCAGGGTTAAGTAGGAACTGGAATTCCACTTTACACACAAGAATACCTTTTATCTACTCTAGATTTTTCCTGTGAGTACACTCTGGGTGGTGCATCATCATGCCTATGACACACAATTATTTTCTTTATAATATCTCTTATAGGACAATCTCAAGGTCAGTAAAGCAGCAGATTGAAGAACTGATGTTTTATTGCTGAATGAAACTTCTTATTGACACCATTTACATGACATCTGAAACATTTATAGAGATCGTTTCATGCTTATTGCAATCGTCATATTGCCTTTGTGACATAGACCAGGAAAATTATGTATGTAAGATCCACTAGTACCTTTTGGTAATTCTCATTAGTTGACTGCCAGCAGCTTTTTTGTGATTCTATTTTTCCAAGAATGTAAAGTTTTCAAGTAAATTAAATTGCATCAGGCTGAAATTTACCCACTGGAGCTGCTAGATACACAGATGTTTCCCCATGGACGTGTAACTAGCCTGGCTCCTTGCACTGCAGGGGGGAATTCTGCTGCAAAGGAAGGAAAAGGCTTCTGGTGTCACCTGCTCTCTGTCAACATTTCTATGTGTTTGAAACTACCTTAAAGTCCACATCAAATGAACTCCTACAGGGACCTGTCCAGAAAGGCTTCTGTGATGATGTGTTGAATTTGCCTGCGAATTTGGCCTGGATGTTTTTCCATCCTACTATGGCACTGGAGTTAGGAACACAATTTCTCTAGACACTCCCAGGTATCAATGTAATGACACAAGGAAAGAGGTTTTTGATCCTCTGTTAAAATCAGCCAACGTAGAGGGTGCTCCAGTGCACGTGCTGTTTGAGCTGGGTTTGAGGCTGTTCTGCCCCCGTACAAACTATGGAGAAAACAGTATTTCAGTGGTTTAATGCAGTCTTCCGTGTCTTTTTAAAGCATCATGTGTCCTATATAGCCAATTTTTAGGTGCTTCAGTTAGATAAAGTTAAATGGATCAACTGGAACTGTTGAAGACTTCAAACTTGCTGCTAGAAAATTAACGAAGGTCCAATTGGTATTAATTTAAATGGGATGATTTGAGATACTTTGGTCATAGGGAAGTAGAGAGGTAAGGCAGCATATGAATTGCATGGCTTTTTATCTTCTTTTAGTATTTACCAGAACTTAAGTGACCCACCCTTCTGTACCCGTGACAGAGGCAAACTGTACTTTACTATTTTCTTTATGGAGCCTCAAGTCTTCCCCAAGATCATCTTTGGGTGAGTTTGAACAATTTTACTTGGGAAGAAGGTGCGGTAAGAAGAATGATGATTAAGGTCCCTGTACATCCTTATTTGTTTTTAAAAGTAAAATTCATGGTCATGAATAAATCTGTGGTTGAAGTCCCTGTGAAAATACCTCAGGGATGATGTAACTGTACCTTTGCTGTACCCCCCTAAACCCCAGTTTTAACTCAATTAAAACTCAGCACTGTGGACAGGCATACTCAGATGCATTCACTTTCCTTCTACCGATGTTTCAGAGGGCAGGGATGCGGTTGCATTACATCGAGGGCACCTCTGTGCTACCCTACAGTACTTTACTGTGGGCAGTTAACCAAACTGAGAGGCAGACTGTGCTTTGCTGTTTCTTGGCTCCTGTTATGACTGTATCAGTTAGCATTAAAAAGACAACACAGACTTTATTCTGGCAGAGCTGAGACTTAAGAGAACATGACTGTGAGATCTGAGGGCACATTCTACCTCTTCTGTGTGCTTCCTGGAAAGAAATCTGATTTTAACTCTTGCACTCAATCCAGTAATGAAAACTAACATAGGATGTGAAAGGTTGTCACCAACGTGTTTCTTGTAAACACTGAGACCCAAACTGCCCATTAGCTCTTAGAAGCTGCCATTATAAAAGTCTCTGACTAAAACAGTTCTCAGCGATCAAAGATTGCTAGCCAGATTACAAAGGTACCAGGTATGTGTTAAGTAAAATTTAAGTCATGGTAGATTAAGATCACCTATTTACAGGACAGCAGGGAGTGGCCCAGGCCGTTACATAGTAGCAGACATAGACATGGAGAGCCCTGCAAAAGCTCTGCTTGTTTAGTTGCAAGACCTGCAATGTGAATAGGTTGGAGTCACGGATCTGTCTGATGTGAAACAGCCAAACTTGAGGGACAGATGAAAACAAATAGAAGTATTTTTCGGTTCCTTTTCCTTTGCATTAGTGCATATAGGTAACGCAAATTAATATAGATGACAAATAGTTTGAAGAGTGAGCACTATGGCCAATATAGACCACATAGACCGCTTCCTAAGTATGGATTTAAATGCCTAGCATTACGTACCAAAAGCTGAAACTTCTGTCCATAGTTGTTGAAAGAAGACCACAGTGATTTCAAATGGAATAAAAAAAGGAAATTACGTAGAATCACAGAATGATATGGGGTTGGAAGGGACCTCTGGAGATCATCTAGTCCAAACCCCCTGCCAAAGGAAGTCCACCTAAAGCAGGTTGCACAGGAACGTGTCCAGGCGGGGTTTGAATGTCTCCAGAGGTGGAGACTCCACCACCTCTCTGGGCAGCCTGTTCCCGTGCTCTGACACCCTCAAAGTAAAGAAGTTCCTCCTCATATTTAGATGGAACTTCTTATGTTCAAGTTTGTGCCTATTACCTCTTGTCCTGTCACTGGGCACCACTGAAAAAAGACTGACCCCATCTTCTTGACATCCACCCTTTAAGTATTTATAAGCATTGATCAGATCTCCCCTCAGTCTTCTCTTCCCCAGACTAAAAAGACCCAAGTCCCTATATTGTATTATATCAATACATGGAAGACTCTTGGCAGAAGAGATATGTATCTGTGTTTTTCTATTGCCTTTTGTTTAATGGTAGCACAGGTATAGTGTTAGCCTAGCTGTACCTGCAAATATTTTGTATGAAGCTGGAAAATGGGCATCCAGCATAGACTTTTCCTCAAGCCAATAAAAGAAGGCAGTTCACTGCTCAGAGCACTATACGATTTTTCCTGACCTTAGTATTTCTGTGATTTGGGGTGCACTGGCATAACTAAAGTACCAGTCTCTTTTTACTCTTAATTCCTGAGAACATTATCAGAGACAGAACTGTTTACCCATAGCTTTTTCTCAGTTTAGAGCCATCCTTTGCCTAACAGCAATTAACATCAGTATTCAGGAGCAGGATGATACAGTAAAGGAGACCAGGCAGTATATACCACAGTATCTGTTTCAATATATTTTGAATTATTAAAAAAATATCTTTATTGTAGTGAAGATAATCACATATGTAGAATATCAAGGTCAGTGAGTGAGAGTGTTAAGGAAAAACAATAAATGCAGCAGATAACTAATTTACCTCTTGGGAATGTTATTTCACGCACTGACACATTTTCCTTTTTAGCGTCAATCTATAAGGCTGACTTCTGTGAAGTGCTTTAATTAATCTATCATTATGTACTTATTTATAGTGTCCTCAAATGATATTATCAAACCACAATAGTCTATTTTCTACCTCCACTCTGTAAAATGTTCCAAGATCTGAATATTTATATGAAATAGTGTTTTTTGAAAACAAATATTTTCAAGCCTATTTTATATGTGTATCTTGCCACGCTGTCAAACTTTAATTGCCAGCAGCCAGGCAAAACATATACTCTTGAAAAGTAACAAGTCCCTGTTACTTCTTTTCATCTGGCTATCTGATAAAACTCTTTTAAAATTGGTATTCAGCACCTCAGAATCCATGCACACAGGGCTGGTATAATCTGTCTTTCTGACACACTTAACCCAGCAAGTGGGTTCCTTGATCTCTTTGATAGAACAGTAAGATTAAAGGTAATTATTTCAATTTCTGTAAGTCTTTGCACAGTAATACAAGAATCACTCCTCATCCCTCAGTAGGTTGGATCATGCTTATTTTCTTGCTGCAAGTTTAACATGACTGGAATGGTGATATGAAAACCACTTGAAAAAAGAATGTGTTATCGCCCATAACGTCAGTTTTGTGATAACCCTTACATAATTGTATGCTCCTTTTACCAGCCTAAGGTTTTCTTTATCTTAATTGCCTAGGAAAAACTCTCATTGATTCTATAGTAAATGTAAAAACAGTCTTTGCAAAGCGCTGACAGTGTGCTCAGTACACAGATAGATATATGATTTGTAGCCGAAGTAGAAGATAAAAGCAGCTTCATCTTTTAAAAATTACATTTGAAAAACTGACACCTTGTATTCAAATGCTTGCTGTAGTTGGCTTTGGATATGTTAGGTTTTATCAGTAGTGTGAGGCTCAGGAAGTCATTCATTATTGCTATATTCAGTTTCACACTTGTATCTGACTACAAAGTTAAGAATCAGTGTTAATAACTTCTAATGATGCCATCTCCTGGAGAGTGGTGCATGTGCTGGTGTTGTGGTCTAGGAGCAGTACAGAGAACATGGAAAATAAACAGTAAAAAACCAAGATGGTTGATAAAAATGTGACTGAAGTAGGAGTGTATGCACACTAAGAGTTTTGCCTTAGTAGTATGGAGTAGACTGTGGTGACAGATACTTTATTAAATGTCAGAAAATAATTCATCAGTTCTTGTCTGTTGCTGAGGGCAGTTCATTCTTCCTATGCACTTGTACAGCACCTAGCATAGCAAATATCAATCTTGGTCAGGGCTTGTAGGCACTCTACTAATAATATAGCCAAGTTTTAGCACAACGATGTTGCTTGCAATTCATGTTCATGGCTTTTAATGTTATTGTTTGCAATGAATCAGTGCACATATTGCTAATAATGTGTCATCTTCTTTGCTCCATATCTTTGGGATTTCTTTCTTCACTTGTAGCACCTTCAGTGATTGTGGTGTCAAAGCCTGCTCCAGAATTGCCTTCATTCACTGGGCACGTAAATGCATGCAACATTGGCTTGATTTAATTCTAATAAGCAGCTTCTCTGCAAATACTGGATGAATTTAAATTTTTTAACACTGGTAGTGACTGGCATCTTTGTCTCCTGGTGAAAGGTACGTTGGCTGTATTGAGGCACATCTGGGTAAACCAGTGAAAATGGCTCTGTCAGTTCAACAAAGTAATGGGTCTGAGTATCTTCCCATGTGATCGTGTTGGGGATCAAGTTACTAGTCATGCTTGCCTTCATAATGGACTGAGTTTACTACACTTTTCATTGTAGTGTATATTTTCATATCCTAAATTATGCCTGTATGGTTTTCTTCCTGGAATTTCTACACATTTCAATCTCCTTTATAAAGTGAGCATGACAAAATAGCAAGTAACATTCCATTAATGGTGTCTCTACTGCCAAATACATAATTATGTTTTTCTCTTGTCCCAATGGGATGTTATACACTGTAATGGGAATTCATGAGCAGATTTTCTGCCCATTGACCTTTAGTTTTTTCCATTGTCTCTGCATTACAAGTTGCTCTCTTCCTTTGAAAACAGGTCAAACAATCTTTCTAACCAAGCTATTAGGATTAAACCAGTAATTATGTAACCAGTTTTGGCTTGTCTAACCATGGGCTTCCCTTCACCTTTGCTGCATGTCTCTGCCACATCCCTGTGTCAGTAAGGATGGACTAGCTGGAAACTAGGCCAATAAAATCAAAAAATAAAATTTTGTATGTACAACTGAGCGGCCCTGGCTGACAGAATGGCTGTCCCTGATAGCAGTACAAAGAGGACAGTAGACACATGTCTCTGTGGTCTTGTTATCACCTCAAACTACTTGAGAAAGTTGCAGCATTGGGCATATAATTTGCAGGTGGAATTTGCATTTACTACATAGTTCTACCTGCATAGATGATTCTCTCTTGGAGCTGTTGGTCTGGAGCTTGGCCTTCATACCTTTTAGCACTGAGGTCTTACTGTTGAACTTTTGTAGTTGTTTTTTTGTTAGCATCACTCATGACAGACATGAGACAGAACATCACTAAGAGGGTGTTCTCAGATAAAAGGAGAACACAGCATAGGAATGTACTGAATTGGCTTTTGTTGCGTTTCATTGCCGTAGTGGCAGATGTAGTACTGCACAGCATTTCTGCACAATCTTCTGCATAAGTATTTTTTTCCAATTAGTTTCTATTCACATGTCCACACAGACAGAGCTGGGGTGTAGCCTCTGTGAAGAACAGTGGAAGGAGAGACATAGAGAAGGAAGCACACAGTTGTATTTCTTGTTTTCTCTGAAGGCTAACATTAAAAGCAATAGGAAATTTCCAGCTGTGTTATCAATACGCATTATAAATGTTATTGACTAAATTTAGCAAACCAGCATAGCAGACAGGAAAACAGAGCTCAATTCATTTTCATCATCACATGGCCTTCATAATCTGCCTTCAAAGCTAAAGGCAATGTTTACTGATACTTTGTTTTCTGGCTGGGATTTCCTCCTTGTACAAGAAGCAGCTTCGTTGCTCGTGTTGCGTTATGCGGGCTTAAGGTGAGGGAACATAATGTTGTGGTTGAAAGAACAGGCTGACATGTAAAGCATGGGATTTGTCAAGTCTGTTAATCTTCCTTCTTTTTTAAAACTTCTTAAGTTTTAAGCCCAAGAAACAGTCTTCAGAAGAGTTCGTGCACAAAGTCAGGTAGGACGGATCTTTGACACCTATTCTTTTTAATCCTAACTCTCTGCTTGTTCTTTTTAAAGCTGCTTTTGCAAAGACTGCATTTCCAACATTGTATCACTTCTTAATCTTTAATTAAATTTTTCATGGTACCCCTTTCCATTCTTTTTGGAAAGACGTAATCTTGGCAATACGAAAACACAAAGTACAACTTTCCCCATAAAACTTTCTAGATTTTGGCTAGACTGTTTCTGTCAGTACAGGAAACAGACCTGTCATTTCATTCGTCTATGTACAAGATTTCCTTTTAATTAAACCTTTTGAAATGCTTTATGAGTACAACAAATCACATAAAGCTTTCTGTTTAGTGGGCAAATACAAGCACTGTACTGAAGAGAAGGGGCAAAAGACATGCTGCAGGTAAGAGATGCAGGATATTATGTGGCATGTGTACAAAGGAAGTTCACCAGACTGTTGTGCTGTCTGGTGACAGAAAACTCTGTATGCATGGGTTGAAAATGTCTTCTATAGTCCTGCCAGAACCAGTCTTGTAACTTGTGGCCTCATAGGTTGTATTTCTATTTCTGCTCACAAGTTTCTGTGCCTAGTGAAAGGTGACCAGATATGTCCCAGACAACACATGAAGCTCAGAGAAGTATCTTGGCTGGCAGAAAAGGACATCTTCTGAGTCCATGGGGCCAGCTGGCAGGAGATTCAGCCAGAAAAATATGCCTATAATTCCAATGCCTTTCTGTTTGCCTTCGAACATTTACCAGTGCTTCTGTCCTGGTGGTATATTCCCAGCATTTCATCCAGATGTTGTCATAGAAATAATATGTGAACTGAAGCCTCACAGGCTGGTTTATAAATTGTTTTTTTTTGTAAAGATGTGGTTGGGCTGAACAGCAGACAAAGACAGCTGCTAATGAAAGCTATTGCTGTGCCAGCATGTACCTGAAGACAAATGCTAGACTCAGCACCCATAAGGCATCTGGTTTTATTCCAGTGGCATACGGCAGCTTCACTCCCTGAACAAGAAGTCACCCTCACAGCAGCATCAGCCAAGGGCAAGGTCAACCAACCAATGTGGAGGGAATTACATGTTTTAATGTCTGCTCTGACAAACAACGTGCTTTGGAATCACAAGAAGTAGTCACCACGCTTGCGAAATTTTGCAGAGTGCAGGAATACAGCAGCTCAGTTGTTGTTAAGTCTCCCATGCTCCTACATGACTGTGTTGTAAAAAGGTGAGACAAGTGGTGAATTGCAGCTGATGATTGCAAGGTGACTAGATAGGCCTCCACGAGACATATACCTATAACTTGCAGTTCACAGGGCTGCTTAGTACATGAGCCAGCCTGCTGTACTGTATCAGACTTCCAATAAATGGAAGCCAAAGTATAAAGTTGCTATACACTTGCTCAGGCACATGAAACTGGTGTGTGTAATGATCCAGGCACATAGTCTGCTGACACACCGTTAGAGTCAATAAAAGACAAATAATGAAGTGTCTGGGGGTAGACCTTAGCAATCTTAAATATACCAATTTAAACCGCCAACTCTGGGTAAACAAGTGTGGGGAATTAATTCTGGTTCTATTTTCGCTGGTTGGAAAAAAAAAGATCTTTTTCACAGTTATAGGTGAGGGAAAGCTATTGGCAACTATGGGCAGCATGAACACTTTTCAGGGACAACAGAAATTCATCTCTCCTTGCTAGGAATGAAGTCATCTTGAGTGATAACCATTAGATACGCAAAAAGCCAAATGAGTGACACTTTCTCAGCATCTGGTGCCTGCAAGTTAGGTTTTCACGTTAGGAGCAGATGGCAGCATCCCCCTGCAGACCTGTTCTGGGCTGCGGACCTTCAGCTCTGGGGGATCAAGGCCACAGAGGAGTCAGCCCCCACTGCCATGCTGCTCCCCTGGCTGTGAGTCCTTATCAGCAGCATGTCTGGAGGGGTGGTGGAGGCTGGAGCGGTTGCAGTCATGGGTTGCACCATTTGTTTTAGTTTTGGAGTCAACCTCAAGTGAAAGTTCTTGTAGGCCCTGGGGCTTGTGAAGCATTTTATAAATATTTCTCTTTGAGGGTCTTCCCCCTGCCTAAATGTGGCTGCATATAGAGAGGGCACATCCATGAACTTGCGGCAACAGATGTCTATTTTGCTGGGACATGCTATGTTTAACAGAGTGGCCCATAAATAGTTAGCATGAGGCTGGAGAGCAAGCATATTGTTTGCTATAAACAAACCTTACCAAAGTGCATGTAATTGCAGTGTTAGAAAGTTAGCCAGGCCCCCATGGTAGCAGGGAAGGAAAATAATGCTTTCTTTTATCTGTTATTGCAAGCAGCAGGAGACAGATAAAAGCAGAGACAGTTTTAACCTAAGCAAAGATTGTGACTGTGTGCTTTTCTTTCTTCTTCAGTGCTTTCTGTCCTTCTTAGGCTTTTATTTGAGAATGAGACTATGCATGGGACAGCTATTGAGTGCTTTTTATTTTTTCCTCTCCTCAAAGTCAACTCCTGTGGCTGCCTCTGTTTCATGTATGCAAAGACAACAGACTTTGTGCTCCATTCTACTTACTCATACCAGACAAACATCTTCGACAACTAATCATCACTGAGGATATGTTTTGCCATAGTATGGTAGATGTAAAACAAACCTGAAGCAGTCATTTTCAGATTTTTCAGTAACACAGAACACAATGGCACGAGAGAGAGAGAAAAGGAACTGTTATCTTAAAACCAAACAAAAACCTTCTATCACTTCTTCTAGGTACACAGGAGAAAATTTTCAAATCCTAGCATTCAGAGTGAGTAGTGATTTACACTGACATTAATTAGAATCACTTACCAAGCTAAGTTCCCCATTCAGTGCTTTGAAATTGTAGAAACTGTACCTTGCTGCTTCTAATTAGGTGCCTTTGACTGATGTTTTGGTACAGCAGGAAAATATTGCTTTGCTAGACTTTTTAATTGCTCTGATTCATACCAACCCAATAATGTATAGCTCCATCAGGGTGACTCTTGCAGGCACATAGGCTGATCTACGTAAGGAGTTATTCCAGATCAGCTTTTCCTGATTAAATCTGCTATGGATGTTAATTGCAACAGAAATAGCTCTTCTGTTGTAAATCCTGTATTAGACCACTCTTTCCTTTTGTTAGTTGTAATCTTTTATGGCTCTGTAGGTTTTCTGTTGGGATAAAAATAAGTATTACTTCACATACATTTTTACTGTACTTTGCACATATATTGCTGCTTTTCTTCAAAAAGTAAAGCCTGTCTGAAGAACATAACAAGCTGCCTACAGACTTCTCAGGTATGCTTTATGACAAGCCACGATATTTTCACAATCACCGTCCTGCAATTTCAACATCTGATAAATAAAGGCATGACTGTTTTCCTCCAGCTGTTCTCTTAGATACTTAATTATCCTATGCTAGTTCCTCCTATTCAAAGGCTGTGGAAACACAGGCATATGGATACAGATGAGTTTCTGGGAAATAATGAGAAAAGGACCGTTTCTGGTCTAGTGTGAGTCTGGTCTTACGTGAGAAGTGAGTCTAGTCCTAAGTGAAGACTGGGAAGCCTTACTCTTTCCACTCGAGTCTATGGTGTGGAAAGGAGCAGTCTGAATCCTTTGCAGTTTTTAACATTAATATGTTCTAACACAATCAATCCCTTTAAAAGTCTGTTAATGAATAGTCATAGATTCAAAGGCAGCCACAATATTAAGCCATTTGTTGGTGATGCATAATTCTCTGCTTAATAACTGGACTGTTGTCTTGGTTTGTGTCACCAAAGAAATAAATAAAGAAATTTTAAGAATTAAATATATTGAACTTTTAAAAGTACTTAAGGATTTTATAAATCAATAATGTCTTTTAACCAAAAAAAAAAATTATAAATACAATTGTTTCTAGGTGGTAGCTCCACATTTAGTATAGGTACGATTTTGGAATCTCTTTGCAATTTTTTTTTTTAAACAAATGTGTTTCTGGTATTTTATAAACTTGCATTACAAATGCATTTACACATTCCCACCATTTTTTATTTTACAGCCCTGAAATACTCATATTTAAATGGTATACATAAATCAAGACAGGTTTCCTATAGAAAGTGTTCAGAGGTTGCTCTTGTCCTTTTAAAAAATAAAAGGAGAGCTCCTGTTTCTAGGATGTGAAATAAAATATACGCCCAAAAGACAAATCAGTATCAGCTATGGGTTCTTAGGAAACATGCTTCCTGCCTAAGAATATGCAGAGCTATAATAAACAATAGTAAAACCAGAAAGACTATGTAACTTTTAGAGTTCCTCTGTATGTTAGGGTTTGAAATATACCTACCCTTAAACTCCTCCTTATCTCTTCAAATTTCAGATTGTTCATTCTACCCTGCTCTTTTCTTACTGTTTTGTTACAGGATACAATACAATGACAAATGGTAGATAAGACTTTTCAAGTTTAAATAAAGCCAAAAATAAAAGCTCTTCAGAGATGAAGTCAGCTTTATTTGTTAAAATAGTTGTACTGTGTACAAAGGAAATTACTATAATTTACAAGACTTCAGGCATAGAACATTGAGGGGTTTTTTTCTTCCACTGGAAGAACAATATTTTAGAATTAAAGAATTGTTAGAATCAGACATTAATAGTAGTAATAACAATATAATAAATACTTCACATTCATATAATCTGAATTTATAACAATCCAAGCATTTGAGCATGAACTAATACATCGTAATCTGCCTCCAACATGTAGGTAGAATTGTGTTCTGTACCTCACAGAAGAAAAAAGTTGTATAACTCGAGGCGAGGTTTACATCAACCCTAAGGTATTTCCCGTTGTCCAGTTTCACAACTGCCAGCAGCAGAGCTCCAGGAGTACAGTGAGCAGGCAACTGAGTGCAAACATGGTTTGCTGTAATCTTATCCCATTAGAATATAGTCTGGTAATTTCCTCCTTTGCTGATTTCAGTTCTAAAAAAAACATAAAGAAAATAAAATTGTTAATGACTAAAATAGGTAAATTTTAAAACATAAGGATTTTCAACATACTTTGAAAGTTCCCGAAATCTCACAAGTACTTAAGTTAAAGATATCAGCTGTTAAAGCCAGTCAAAGACCCTATTCTCAGGGGAGAGATGTGAATAGATGTCCCATCAGTGATCGTTTGAGGAGCAACTGATAGCACTTATCAGCTCTTGCAGGCATTAATCTCAGAATAATCAAAAGTAAATACCAAGCAAAGCAAGAGCAAGATCTTCACAAGAGGTATGCACTCAAGTCTGCATGTAGCCTTTTAACCCTTCCTTTAACAAGAAAGGGCTTCATTTATTGGCACAAGCAGAAAGCCATACCCTCATGTATGTGAAAATCACTGAGTTTCTGTTTAGAGGACGAGCAGATGATTCTTCACTGCCGCCTTTATTGCCTTTGTTAAGCTGAGCTCTAGAGTAGTAAGCAGTAGACTGCTTTTACTGAGCTTGGGGAGGCCTGTTAGGTATTTTGCTCCTGTATTGGGAAACAATAGAGCTGATTCAAAAGCCAACACCCAAGGGAACTTTAACATTCAACTCTTCAGTAGAGTTTAACTAGCAAGTTGCGTGCCACACATAATTAGTCAATACAGAAGACTTCAAGACAAAAGTGGTTTTGGTGGTGTAGTGGGATTTTGGTTTTGGTGGGGTTTGTGGTTTTTTTGTTGAGGTCTGGGTTGTTTGTTTTTGGGGTTTTTTGTTGTTTTTTCTCCTTTTTTTCCTTGTGGTTGCAAAGATAGGAGTGTCGCCTTTCTTTTTCATTTCACTTCTTTGGACTTGTGGGCTTACCACACAGTAGGACATATCCTGGGGATCTAGGAGGCTGAAGTTTTGAAATTTTTATTTACTTCCAAGTTGGTTGTATAACTCAGGAGTCACAGCTTCAATGCATTGGTACTCAGACAAGAATCAGGAAAGGCTGGTAGTTCCTTGGGGTGCAAATGAATCTTGAAGCTATTTAGGTCTGTTGTTTTCTTACCCTGCTAACTAGCAATGTTGGGACAACTGAAGGAAAATATATTACAGCACAGGGTGGGATTGAGACATCATGGATGGAGAAGGGCAAGAATATTTTGCATTAACTTTACTACTGGAGAAAAATAATATTAAACTCTTATTATTCATCTCAGAGTACTGAAATAATCTAGACCTTAGTAGCCAGTTCTCTATGGAAAATAAATTACCTGTAAATCAATCCTTCAAGATTTATGCTTGCTGATATGCCTTTTTTTTTTTTTTCCAAAAATACTCAAATATTTTTACAGGGATTTTCACAGGCTGATGTAAAAAGACTTGACTTGAAGTAATGTAGTGCTTTTGAGAAGACTGGGTACTACTACTTTGCACTGACCAGGACTATGGCTATGTATTTTTTGAGTGTACTCAGTCTTAGAACTCTGTACAAGAATATTTTAAGATTAAGATACAGATCTTAAAATAAGGTTCAGACTGTTTCTGTGATTTGTTATGTAGCTAATGCAAGAACATGCAAGTTTTCAGTACTTGTTTCTCTAGCGTAATACTGGTTTCTACTTCGACCACAGCAGCTTACACTACTGTTTTTTCTCTTTCCTCATTTAAGAACGATGTTTCTATGCTTGGATGTAGTTTAGTTGTACAAATTGTCCTGGTTAAGTGGCAAGTCATAGGCATGCGCAGGTTTTGCAGAACAGAGAAACATTTTATCCCTATAATTTTCAATCAAAATAGGGGAAAGTTTCCTACTGCAAAGAATTATAAAGATCTCAAAGTCCTTTATGTGATGTGCTGTACAGGCAACAGGAGTATTATTTACTGTCTCACTAACGCATTCTCTGAAGTAAAGCAGGCCACTGCAGAAGCCTAAATAGAGCACATACAACGTCCTCTGAGTACCTCATCTTTGCAGAAGGCAATTCTGATACTCACAAGATAAAAATGGTTGATTTAATGCCATTCCTTACCACAGTTATCGTGCATTATTTCTGAGAGACAGTTCAGAGTACCATAGCCGCACCGACACAGCCAACAGCCCTTCAGCACCCAGGCGCCGTGGGCAATGCTGCCGCAGTTGCTGTCAAGGACAAGGGAGACATTTGGTACGTCCCTGATCCCACCACAGAAAATAAGTATCCAGAGCACCTAGCTCACTGTCTCTGGTTTTTTTCTGGTTTTTACCTTTGCCGCTCATCATGTTCACAGTATCTGCCAGTGAAATGCTTTAGGCAGGCACAGAAAGCCCCTAGGATACAGGTCCCTCCATTTTGGCAGCAGTGCCTGTTCAGTTTTTTACCTGCAAGACAATATTACAGAGGTTACCAAGCATCCCTGGGGCTTTGAACCTCCCCTTTTCCTCACTTGCTCTCTCAGGTCTCTACAGTTGCCAAAGGATCTTAAGAATATCTAGTTTTATTGTCTTTAGAGACAATAAAATTATCTGCCTGTTAGGAGTGTTTGTTCAGTTAAACCCAGTTTGTTTAGTTAAGGATTAGAAGTAGACAACTTGGGATTAAAGGACTGTCAAGAAGCAATGCCTGCCAAGTCCCATAGCAGCAGCACCTCTTCAAATGAAATATTTCACTTCAACAGGGGCAGGTTTCAGTCCCAATAAGAAATGGGGCATTTTTACTGAGAAGTGGTGCTTATTTTTGAATAAAGGAGTCTTTGTTACTGGAAAGAGTTGCTTAGTTTTGAGAGGGGAGGGGAACGCTCCCTCCTCAAGCCTTTCTCAGACTCATGGGATTGAATACCAATCTAAAACTTTATATAGGTGGGAAGAAACACAAGTCTGTCCTTGGTTGTTTTTGTATGTGGTGTTTTTTTTTTTCCTACTAGTACTGTAACTTTCAGACAGTTTAAACTTTTATTTTTTAATTAAATAATTTTTGGTCATGAAATATGGGACCAACCCCTTCTTAATTCCTAGCAGCCTTCCCTGTTTTCCATTACCACCTTTTGCAGGTTCTACCTTAAATTTTTATCACCATTTCCTAAATGGCCACGGGAATAGTTTAAATGAACAGCCACAGAAAACCAAACAGCTGGAATCTTCCAGGACAGCAGTCAATGCATTACTGTGATACAATATTTTAAAAAGCCATTTTTATGGCATTGTTTAAATAAATAATGTTACATACTCTCTGTAATCCCAGTGAAAGGTACCAATGCCCTGGAATTGTGTTGCTTTCTGTTTTCGTAACTCTGATTCATGTCACTGAGAGTATTTATAATAGTCCCTTCGTTCTTGGGCTGCTGCCTTTGCGCTGTGGCATTGAGATTTTTCACATCTTCTTCAAGCTCTTCTTTTTCACGGCCTGGACAAGAAGTGCAAATATGGAGGAGAATGGTAGCTTGTAATAAATCAATACAGGCTGTAAATGTACCTAAGAAACACAGGGAGGACGGGGGAAACACGAAGTTTTCCTTACCTTTTCCTAAATGAACAGCCTGGCAGACCAGAGTCACAGTGAAAAGAATTCTACAAAAAACAAAGATCTGAAATAAATTTGTGCTAAAAAGACACAAACACCAAAACGAAGATGGGGGCTGGGAGGGGAAGGGAAAACCTTTTTCAAAGCTTTATCAAGCATTGATAATATAAATATTTTATGCCAGCAGGAATTCGAATTAACACATAAAAAATCTCAAATTAATCTTTAAAATTGGGGGGGTGGAGGGTGGAGTGGGGCAGGCAGAGAACAGGGACATACAGATTAGTCTTGCTTCCAGAAATCTGAGAGATTCCAGAATGTTTAGAGATTCCACACATTTTCTGGTTGACAAAAAAAAGTCTCTACCTGTGCATTTCTTTAGCGCAACTAGGTTGTTGCCAACAGTTACAAAAGCAGCAAAGGCATTAGGAAAACATTAGCCTTCACTCACAGTTCCAGGTACATTTGTTCCTTTCAGCTTCCTGGCCTGATTATCAACCAAAAAAAGCACTACTAAAAAGAAAATCATCCTCTGCTAGAGATGGTCCCTGGCAGCTTGGGGAACCTTACCTAATGTGATTTCCAAAGTACATTTTTCCTGCAGCCTGAAGTACTGTGAGATCCTCCAGGAAAGCTTGAGCAGAAGGAATAGGTCCAAAGCCCGTCACTGAAGCCTATCACATGCAGCAGTCCTCACACCATACACAGCAACAACAGGAGAAAAGAGGATGGATGAAACTTTTGTCTTTCTGCCCACCTTATAACAACATCGACAAGACATAGTTCCCAGTTGTACCGCTTGCTGAGCCTTTACTGAGGTCCTGACAGGCAGGGACCATCTCTCTAAGCTGTAACTCCCTGGCCTGCCCCCGATTTACATGTACTGCTGAAGGGTGGAGCAAAGTGGGGGCACGTACTGCTGCAGGGGGATTTTACTACTTTGCAGCACAGATAATCCTTAGAGTCTGCATTACAGATTTCTACCAAAAGTATTACAGAAAGCAGTATAAGGTTTGTTCTCTCACAAGAGCTGTTAATAAACCCTTGAAATACATTCTGGAACTTTTTTACCATTAGTAAAATTAGAGCCACAGTGAGTATTCCTAGTCTGAGTACATGCAATATCAGCAGATACCTAGATTTAATTTACCATGTGTAGTGAAATGGGCTAGGACCGCTCACACAACTTTGGCTCAGAAGTGTCAGCAAAATGATCTGCAGCTGGACAGTGGTAAGAAAGCAGCTCTAGGGAGTGTTTTCTCAAATGGTTCAAGCTGTACCCGGGAGTGCACATGGCCTTTACATAAATTGTAACAGGAAACTGCAGCAGTATAGCTTTGTTTTGTTGGGGTGGGGAGTGGAGGGAGGTCATGGGGAAGGGAGATACTTTCATTATGCTAGTGCAAATCAAGCTAGTACAAATTGCACTTGGGCTAGATTTATAATCACATCAGATGTATGAGTCAGACCTTTACTGAAGAAATGGCTGTACTGGCCAAAGACATTGTAATCTCTTGTTGTTTGTTAACTCCCTGTGGCTGACCCTCTTGCCCCATCTAAACTAATAGTTCGACACCCCTCATCCAATTTGGTACAAAAGATGGCTTAATTTACAAAAAGAGCTGTCTGAATTAAGCCAACCCGCTTTGTACTGAAGCAGATGGAGAGTGTTCTTAGGACACACTCTTTCAAGGTTCCTGTGGGGACACTGATCTTCAACAAGAGGACAGAATTGCACAGCTGGAGATGTGAAACAACTGTTTCAGTATGGAATGCTTGCAGGGAGTGCTCTGCTGGGCTACATCAATCTCTGTGGATAAGGCATTCCCAGTGCAGTACAACTGTTGATTCCAATTGATCTAAGCTCAACCATTTTCTTGTAGATGTAGGCTAACTCCTTTAGCTTCATGGTAACTTGTTTCATAGTGTATTTTATATTTTTTACTAATTTAAACTGATTTAGATGAAGCTATTCTTGTTGCAGACTTGTGCTGAAGGACCACGTCTTCTGGAATTGGGAGTCTGTGTTGTACATTTGTGTGTAATTCAGCTAAATCATTGCTAGAAGAATTTATATGCTAACACTTGTAGGTAAGATACTTAATAGAAGGAATGTTATGATGAAAATCACAACATATTAATTCATGAAGGGATTTTGTTTTTTCTATCTCAAATGGCAACAAGTTTGAGAGACAGATTACTATCACCATTATGCTGTCTACCTCTACTTTCTGTGATTTACAAGAACTTCTAAACTAAACGTGTTAAGTTTCAGGTACTTGCTTAAAACCTATCACATCTGTTCAAGTACTGTTGTGACAACAGATGCTGTTCTGAAATAGGACTGTAAGATGTTTCACACAGAATGAAAGAGATGTCATTTTTGCATGTATTCACAAAATATGCATTTATCAACATATGAAATTATTTAGTTGTGGAAAATATTTACACTCCAAACAACTTTTGCTTTCATTTGAGTTCTCTAGCTGTATAATGGAGTTATTTTGAGTTTAAAAAGAACAGCTGTAGTTACATTTGTTCGCTGTTTTTTATTACTATATTAGGGACAAAATACTAATTTTCAATTTGGTCTAACTGGCAGTATCACTTTAAGTTACAATATTGAGATGCTGAAACGCCATAATTTAACATCTAATTTGTTGGTTTTCCCCTTCCCATAGATCGAAGGCAGAAAAAGTAAACACAGGAACACCACACTTACTGTTTTTTTTCACTAAATGTAGTGTCATTACAATTCTCCTGGAGAGCTTTTCTGGGTATCAGATTCTCAGCCCCATACTGGAAGTAATTTTCAAAATGGGGATGCTGATAAAGAAATACTGATCAATTTTCACACCCTGTGCCATTTGTTTAAGATCAGAAGTCATCCCTGTAACTACAAGAGCTAACAACCTGGGGAACTGTAAAGCAGTTGGCAAACATTTCTTACTGTGATACCTTGTTTCTTCCTTCCTTCTCCCTGCAGCCCCACCAGCAAGGCACACACAGGAATGGGGACAATACAAATTGCTCAGATGCTGCTGTTGCCTGACTGATCTACAGAGGCTAGATTGCTGTGACATTGCAGAAAAGTGCTGCTGTTTATAGTCGACAGAATCTGCCAGAAAGTGATTGCTTCTTTCCAGGGATTTGCAAGGAGCTGCAGTAAGGGTAGATGCACCCCCTTTATCAGCTTCAAGTAAGATAAGAGTGGAGCCAACCAAAGAGCTGGTCCTGAGCATTTCATTCAAGCCCTGTGTACACAGGAGATGGTTAACCATTAGTTAGGGGCCTTCAAGTGCTGTTAGTTCTGACAGCAGGTCAAGTAGTCTATATGGATAAGGGCAGTAGGAAAACATTGTCTTAATTAGTCCACATAACCCCTCTTGTGCTTATTCAGGAAACTATATGTCTGTAGCCTATACCTTCTGGCACTGTTTTCAAACGTGCAAGTGGATCACTACACTGAAAGATGATGTGTGGATAATACATGGTGTTTTTTGGTATATTAGTGTTTCATACTAACTGTATTCCTTTGTATATACCAAATATTTCTGAGAGCTTCAGGATCAATAGATGCCTAAGAAGTGGAGGTAACAATGGAAAAAACAGAAACAAGGATGAGGATAATGTGGGCATCCCTGGCTTCCTGGGAGCCAGGCTGAAAAGCCTGCTCAGCGGTAGGCAAATTTCAATGATGGCCAGCGCAGCCAAAGTGTTTGCTGAATAGAAAGCTTTAGGTTCCCAAATTCCAGCTTAGGGTTAGGACCAGATCTCTAACCTGATTGGGCAATGTTAAATTAGTTATGCAGAATATTATGGAAAACAATAAAAAACAATAACTCCCCCATGACATTTATTGATATCTTGGGAATGAAGACTTCTGTGAAGAAAAGCTGTCAGCCTGGGTGACTTACAGTTCTCTGAGGAAAGGGCAAACCCCAGGCAGTCTAGGCTGGGAGCTCTCAGAGTGTTCTTAACTCATTAAATGGTAAGGATCTTGGATGGAAAGACCTAATACTAGCTGGCTTGAGATTTTTATTTGTATTTGTTTATTTTTTGTTGGCTACAGCTGCTACTAGGACTTTTGACACCTAGCCAGGCATTTTTGCTTTCTAAAGGCTATGTAAAACTTCAACACAGTCAGACGGAATGATTTTTATGGTGTCACAGAACTTTCTCGGCAAGGGCTGGTCAGACCAGCTCTTATTACTATCAGAAATTTCCTGTAGCACTGTGAAGGCGTTGATGTTGTTTCCTCTTCATCTCAGTGTATGTATGAAGCAGAGATCACACGCGGGCCCAAGTGCTTGCACTGGTTCAAATGAGCAGTATAAATGTCCTGAGCAGCCTTTTTCACTCAAGGTTAAGAATGGCTTACATTGGTTTAGTTGGAATCTGCCACTAATTGACTTGAGGAAGAAAGAAGCAGGAAAATAAGATAATCCATACAGTGACTGGCACCAGTTTAGTTAATGCCACAGGTCCATCATCACCTTAAGCAGGATAAATGGCTGTTCCTGCTTCTAAAAGGATGAGTCTCCCTCTGTCTTAAAAGCCTCTGTCTTGGCTGTCATGGGCTATTTTTTCATACGGCCCCCTCACATTGCCATTACTGTTTGTGCAGCCATGAGTGAGCAGGAGAAGGGAGTTTATCTGAATGAAAATTCAGCTGGCAAAAAAAACTGGTTAGTTTTCAGCTGGATCAGTTCCCTGATGTGGTTTGTCACACGAGCACTAGCACTGGCAGAAGTAGGTGGCAGGCATAAGCAGCCATTGGATGTGTGATGGGCAGCACCATTCTGTAGCAGAGCTGATTTATACAAGATTAAATTGATTGTGGAATTTGTAAGTACATTTCAGTTCATAAATTTAAACTGGTGTTCCTCTCCCTATGAAATAAACCACAGCCAACGTATCCACATGACAATGATACCACCTTTTATGCTCTCATTGTATTGACACTGACTACTACAGAGAGTGGTCATCCTGTACCTCTCTGGCAGCATATGGATAAAGGTTAGTACAAACAAGATGGGAGTGATATTATCTAATGAAAGGAAAGAGCTACAGCAGTCCCTTGGAGAGGAAACCTTATGCACATGTCATACAAAGATGTAATGCTCTATCACAGACTGACATAAATTTATGGAATAAAACCAGCCTCATAACAGAGCATCCTGTAGGTTTTCCTTGTACTGACTCTAATGGTTAGTCATTAGACATGAAAAAAATCAGTATGATAATGAAAGGGTTTTGTAATGAAAATGAATGTAGTTTATGTCTTTTGTGTACAGAAAAAAAATAAATTAATAAATATTTCTGCCAGTAAGCAGGGGAAGCGATTAGAAGTTCCCGCTTATCTTCATCTAAGGGAAAGGTTCTTTGGCAAACGAACCAACACAAACACCAAGAGACTTCAAGACTGAGACTTCTTTGCTTCTTATTCTTCTTCAAAAACTATTTTATTGAATAAAAAGGAAGAACTGAGGAAAAGGAAGTTTTGCACAATCATTTATTTTGAAGTTTGAAAGATGATGCTTTTAACCACCTCAGGTCCTGCAGAGAGCCAGAAAGTATTTTTGTAGTTAGTACTGCTGAGCTGTACCAGATTTTTAGCTGAACACAATTCTCCTCTTCACACTATCAGGTGTGTGTCTTTGTCTTGTCTGCCATTCAGCTACATCAACATTTCAGGTTTAAGAATGGGCTCTTTTTGGCTCCATAAAGCTTACTAAGTCTTGTGCTGTCTTATTAAGGGGCCATTTGGGGACACTGTATTAGTGCAGTCATGCACTCAAGCTATATCTCTCTTGCAAAATTACCTTAGGCATCTATCTGAAAATCTATCCTTTCCATATAGAAAATGTAATTTCTTGAATTTAATGGCATATTTTGACCTGGCTCAGCAGTCTTGCTTGGTGCTGTCAGCTGAAACCAAAGTGAAATTTTCATTCAGTCAGATGATCCACACTAGCAGTAAAGACAAAAGTAATTCAAAGGTTGAGTAGCTGTCAGATGTTTCTTATGCTGTTTTCATGTGGAAGTATTGCAGTGTGGCTTAGACTGTTATTAACAGTGCTGCAGTAGGATATGACCCCAGAAGGCCTTCTGGATTTATGAGGCATGATATAAATTAGGGATTTCATAGCAGCCTTGAAGGAGTCCCAGATGAAGAGGCGATCCCACAGCTTAATTCAGGGATGGGGATGAATATCTCAGGTGGCCATTAATGGTAACCCCAGTATAGATCTTCACAGAATCATAGAATGGTTTCAGTTGGAAGACACTTTCAAGATTGTCCAGTTCTGACTCCCCTGCCAAAGCCAGGGTTACCTTCCACTAGACTAGGTTGCTCAAAGCCACATCCAACCTGGTCTTGAACACTTCCAGGGATGGGGCATCCACAACCTCTCTGGTAAACCTGTTCCAGTGTCTCAACATCCTGACAGTAAAAAATTTGTTCCTAATATCTAATCTAAATCTCCCCTCTTTCAGTCTAAAACCATTACCCCTCATCCTATCACTACAATTCCTGATAAAAAGTCCCTCCCCATCTTTCCTGTAGGCCCCTGAAAAGCTGTTATAAGGTCTCCATTTGTAGCCACCTTTTCTCCAGGCTGAACAACCCCAACTCTCTCAGCCTGACTTCTTGGGAGAGGTTCTCCAACCCTCTCATCATCTTCCTAGCCCTGCTCTGGACTCACTCCAACAGGTCCATGTCCTTCTTAGGTTGGGGGCCAGAGAACTGAACACAGTACTCCAGGTGGGGTCTCACTAGAGTGGAGAAGGCGGGCATAATCGCCTCCCTCGACCTCTTTCGGTGCAGCCCAGGATGTGGACGGCCTTCTGGGCTGCAAGAGCACATTGCTGGGTCATGTTGAGCTTCTCATCCACCAACACCCCCAAGGTTCTCCAAGTTCTCCTCAGGGCTGCTCTCAATCTATTCACCTCCCAGCCTGTATTTTTGCTTGGGATTGCCCCGAACCAGGTGCAGGTCCCTGCACTTGGCCTTGGTGAACTTCATGAGTTGGTGAACTTCATGAACTCCTTGCCTTTGACCTTCAAGCTAGCCAAAGATGCTGGCATTTCCTTAAGGTGAAGCTTCATGTTAAACCTGAGTCAATGTTAGAAGGCTAATTCCCAAGTGAAGAATATGCTGAGATTTTCACTGGCTGTAGTTGCCTTGGACGTCTTATGAAGCTGAATCCATATGTTAACCTGGAATAAACCCATATTTTTTTTTCTCAGCTAGTTTTCTGACTTATGAATTGAAGCATCTCAGCAACAAAAGTTCAGTGACATTGGAGCTGACACAATGGGACCGTGAGCAAATGTGTCGCTGGAAGCCAGGCATTGAAGGAAGGAGATGGGCAAGACACCTTTTCAGGTGTTATGAGGTATTAAATCATCATAAACATCTTGCTTAATCCTTTTTTTTTTTCCCTCCTTGAATTCACTGTTCCAAATACAAAGTATAAAGCCGATTGTATATATATATGTATAAAAATCACTTTGCAAAAGTGGGTATTGGAGAAATGTGTAAGGAACAGGTCTGTCACTTCTTGGAGAGTTATTCATGTAGGCACCAGGGATGACAGGCAAAACTGAGAGATACAGTGTTTATTTTCGTCTATGATTATAGCAGTTAAATGTTAGTATCAATTCAAGTAGAAACAAAACACTATATCATAATTTATACTGCTGTCAGCAGTCCAGGGCTTCCTTTTGTCTCCAGTCTATTGCTCCATTTGACGGTTCCTGTCCTCTGTGCCAGCCCTGGGCTTCAGCTTGGCTCTGGCCCAACAATTCAAAATGTGCTGCATGTGCCACTGTTTGCAGATGGCTTGTGCTCCAGGTTGCTTTTCTGTGAGGAGGGTGTTGAACTTGAACTTCTGCCATTACAATGGCTTCATTTGTGGTCCATACTAACTGGGGAACTGCGCAAATTGCTGTATAGGTCAGAGTCTCTAAAACACATCTGTGTATCAGAGCTGGTACGTATGTAATGATGTTTGGGAAAAGCTGCATTTGTCAGCAGAGGCCAAATGTTAATATCTTCATCCAGGCCCTCAGAATGGATTTCCACATCAAAAGGCAGTTTTAAAAGTTTCTAGCATGTGGGTGTTAGCGAGTCTGTGAACTGCTTCTGAGAATACAAAAATCCCACAAAACAGAACAAACTAGAAATCCCATGAGTGACATCTGGAATATAAGGGTTATTTTAAGCAGTTAGATTGCACATGGGTGTACAGAAGGAAAGGAGCCATATCTCTTTCAGCAATGGTTGACTCCAGTGTGCTGCAGGGCTCTGAGCTGACAGTAGAATTAAGGTGGGGGAAAGTAAAAGCAACAGTGGGATCAGTACGGATAAAGTCATGCTCTCAGGGACCGAGAATGTCTCAACATATGCTTGACTTAAGGTTTGGCCTTCTGACATCACTTTTCCCTTTTGGTTTGGGAAGAGTGATTACAGATTTAAGGAAAAGTGACTAGTGTAGTTCCATAGTCTGTTGCTAAGTGTTTGCAAATAGTAAAACTTTCTCTTTTTTTTAAGCATGGCTATATGGTGAGAAGAAAGAGTTGTGAGTGACAAAACTAATTATGACAAACTCTGCTTGAGGGCACTTGTTTGTTAAGACTGGAGAGATGTATTGTGAAAAACGAATTTTCTGGTTACTCTGCAGGGTAGGAGTGATGTAACACTGGCATGGTAGTTCAGTCGTTCTGCCACAGAAACCAGTTGTTATGGCATGAATGTTGTTAGTATAATTCCCTGAAGTCAAGAGGGTAGAAATAGTCTGAGTCACTTAGCACGGACATATTGTGAGCAGTTATATTAATGGTGTGACTGCTCCAACATCAAACATTCTGAGGAGGAGTTTCTGGAAGCCAGGAATGGTAAATTGATAGATTTTTCTGAAACACAAAGTTTTACTTAATAGTAAGGACTATGAAGGGCACAAGACAGGATGCCAGCTGCGGTTTCACACTGCAATATACATATGTATATCTGTGCAAATATACCTTTTTTTTTTTGGCAGAAAAGCTGATTTTTATGAGCTTCTTGCCTTGCTTTTCCTCCCACAGACTTCTTTCTCCTCAGTTGTGCTGCCCAAATCATTCAGGTCATCATTCACAGCAGAGAAGATTCACGTTTCCATCAAATTATTTAATTTAAATTTGTGCCTTTTACTGATCAAACATAGAGGGCAGCCTCACAAAAATGTTGAATTGATATAACCGTCTTTAAATGAAACCTTCGTCTGTGTGCTCAGCTCCTCTGAATATTGCACTCCTGAATGACTGATGAATAAAACTAAACTTCTGTAAATAGAATGATTCTTCAGCAGTGTTTTCTTGTAGTCACCTTTAGGGGTGAAACAAGATTGAACCAGTTTAATAGATTACCACTATGTCCTGAATCTCCAAAGGACATAGAGGCCTTAAATGAGAACATGGTTTGTGCGCATTTTGTTAACGCAGCTTTGTTTGGCTAAAGGTGAAAAAGAAATAGTTGGGGAATTCTAGTGAGCAGTAAACTTCATCCCAGGCAATGACAGCAGAGTAAATGTCTGTGAATTTGGGACACCTTTACAGCTTGAGATGAGAATGTGTTTAACATTTATGATGAAACCCGGCCTAGCTGAATTACTTTCAACTGGTGCTTATGGATGCTCCGGGACCACTTATAACCTTCCTTTTTAAGTTAAAATCTACTGTTTTCTCTGCTAAATCTTCCTGGTTTTACAGGGCATAGATTTCCAGGGGCCTGTGACAGTTTATCATTTGGAAAACTACCCCTCATTTCCACATAAAAATTGACAGAAAAAAATGCTTTCTTCTTTTAGTAAATTTTGTTGATGTTTCTCTAGTGGTATAAAATTTACTCCACAGTCCTTTCCCTAGCTACATATCTACTATGTAACAGGTTAAATCTATTCAACAGAGCAGATTCTGTTCACAGGAATTAAAACCAGAAATGTTTGTGGGAGAGGAACATAATCCCTGATCTACGTGAAGGAACATCGTCATCATGGTACACCCTCTGATGTATGGAAGTGTTGTATTAGCTTGGGATAGTGCTAGTGCAGCTGGGGTTAATGCCACTGAGGTACCTGTGCCCACTGATCCCACAGTGATAAATCTGTACTTGCATGCAAATATCTTATGTGCTTTTATCAAAATTATGGATGCCATCTATAAACTTCTGTAAAACATCTGACAAGTTAATTTGCAAATTAGGTGGAGAGCTACATTAATGAATGTTTAGTCTAGCACTGCTTTCCAGGACATATTTTATCACCCAGATAGTGATCTGATTCAATGCCTGACGATGCGTACTTGACATTGTCTCTTCACTGTGATTTTACTCTGAGAAAACTGTCTACAGTTAGCTTGTGTTTTCCCTAAAAATACCACAAGTAAGTACATACCTATCTGTTGAGGTGAAGCCACACAGCTATGTTAACACTGTACGCACTGGCTGGATTTCTGCAGAGCTACATTTGCCCCATGAGGACAGGCCATACCCCTTCTTTAGCCGTCTGTGGGGATCAGAGGCTAGTCTTTGTCTTCCTGCACACACTAAGTATCAAAGTGATTTTGCTTTCCTCCACTTATGCAAATGGGGAAAAGAACTATGTTGGGGATCATTTTGCTCATTTTTTACCCCTTCCTGCACTGAATGAGCTGGCAGATCAGCAGGAATTTATCGCAGAGCTGAAGATTCATCAGGATGTACCAAGGCTAACCTCTCACTGATTGATACAGTTTGCATTTTACATTTCTGAAGGGCGTTACCACTGCTCAATCTGGTGGCTGTCAGCCACAGCCTCATCATTATCTAAGACTCCATTGGACAGGTGCAGCCAAATATTGACAAGTAAGAAAATGTGTACTCCATAAAGCTTATGGATCCTTAGGTACTTTGAGTAACTCCTAGCTTATGGTTTTAAGTTAATGAAGGAGAAAAGGGGAAATGAATAGCTACTTTTCAAAGCATTGCTCTACTGACTACTTTTACTACATGATAAGCCTGATCTTCAGTCTGGTGGTTTTTCTTTCTCTAGAATTGAGTGTCTCTGTTTTCTCTCTCTCAAACTGTTAGCCCCAGTCCTAACACTTTAATGTAGCGGTGTGTAGCTTTCATTCTGGTCCACCTGTCGTGGATGTTCTCTGTTTCTGCCTTTCATAGGCTTGTGCATGGGAATGCAGATGTTGGTGCATGCTTGTGCTTGCTGTCCTGTAGGCTGTGCAGAGGAGCACAGCTGAGTAGGAACAAGCGGCAGTTCTCAGTGTACAGAGTTAATCTGTGATGTGTAAGTCTAACTCTTCATTAGTAGCTGACAGTTTTGCAGCATTAGGAGCTTCAGGAAAGCATCTATAGACCTCTGCAGATCAAAGGGCCAGAATAATATCTTATTTTTTATGAAACAACCCTTTCAGTGAGCCATGCCACATCTGTTCCCTCACATCCATTCTGTCACTTTCCTGCTAACAGGAGACTTTTATATATATTTACATTAACAAGACAGAATACCAAGCATACTCAAAAATATTTTGGGGGATTTGGTATTAGTGGATTCTCCTGAAGGTTTTTTTTTTTTCCTGCTTGACTGACTTTGCATACCTCCCTTCTCTGCCAGCTGTAAAAAGACTCCTTGTGCATAGATTACCGTCTCAGAAAGACTCTTGTCTAGAAACTCTTAGCACTGGGTTGCGCTATTAGACAATAAGAGTTGTCTTAGGAAGAAATTACACTTAACCCCTCCCTGGCACCCCCAACATTCACAGGGATGACTTTAGTGATGCATAGAAATAAAACGGAAAATAATATATACCTCACAAAGGGGAGCCTCAAGAAACCAAAGCAACAAATATGTAGGTTCCATACAGTACTGTTACATACACTAGATATAGTTCATTTGTCTGTTTTAGGTGAACGATGCTCAGACCACACAGGGCAATGCTAGCGTGGGTGGCATTAATGCTGCAGGCTTGTTTTTAATACAGGATTCCACTGCACTTCAATGCAGTTCTGAGAAGCTAGATTTGCTGATGTGATGCTATTGTGGGACAATGGGGATTGAATGTGAACGTCACATTGCTTGTAAAGGAGCAGTCAGACTAAGCATGAAACAACTCCACCTAAGAGATCAGTGAAACTGTGAGCTACAGCCGTCTACTCCAGCTTAACTTTCTGTCCTGTAGAGACCTGTCTGTGAATTTGTACCAAAAAAATAGGGAGGTAGATGCAGAAAAGATTTTTCAGCAGAGCTTATTTTTCAGTCTGATCGCTTTCTCCCATCTATCTCACAGCATAGCCTCTCAAACACTTGAGTAGCATGTCTGAGAGTAAGGTATACCCTTTTGTGGAGATGGAGGAAGGAGAAGAGGAAATGGGAATACTGTAAGTTGTTATTACTCCTGAAAGGAGAATTGAACCTCTAGTAGGAAGCAGGGGACAGAAAAATCACAACTAAATTGAAAAATGGTCTGTTGTCAAAAATTCAAATAAAGGGTCGGTTATATTATTTTAAAAGCAGAGTCCTACTGTCAGTATAGTTTATTCTGTGTTAAGGTTTTACTCTGTCATAAATTATGTCCATTCCCAAGTGTCTATTTAGCAAAAAAGAGGACTCATCTTTGGATGCAAAGGAAAAAGAATTAAAATCCTCTCTCTTTATGCCAGGTTGAATTTCTGGGCTTGCATAGAGGTAGCCTCAGGCAACTATTCTGTGAGTATGATAATGAGGATGCAGTTCCTGTAACTATGGCTGGTTGGAAATGTTGACAAATTGGAAAATACCTGATGTCCAAATGAGATGTTGTGGAAATGTATTGTTTGGACAGACCATTGTTCAGGACAGGGACTCACCTTCAAAAAAGGGAAATAACTTGACAGTTGTAGCTCTTAGCTGGGATTTGTGAGACCTAGGTTTGAATTCCTACTTTTTCTGATTTAACCTAGGGAATGGACTTGGGTTTTCATATAATTTTAGTGTCCTAGCCAAAAGTCTGTTAGCTATTTCAAAGCCTATCTCTCTTAATCTGTTTCTGCCTTCCTTTGTCTTTTGTGTCTTGCTGATTTTCTTTCCTTTTTTTTTTTTAAAAAAAAAAAACAAACACAACCAAAACCAAACAAAAAGGAAAGAAAAACCTTGGCAAAACAGGAGTATGTTTTACATGTCAACATTTGCAGGACAGTGAGTCAATTTTCTGCCCAATTCTGTCTTGAGTGTAATTATGGCAATTTTAATATCCTTAACTTTTATTTTTGATCCATTTATTTACCCATGTCTGCTTGTTATTGTGTAAACACTGGCAAAGAAACTGGTAAAAAATAACAGTTGTCAGGTGGCATAAATTAATTTTTTTCTTTTCCAAATGGAGAAGGAAAGAAACTTCTCAGTGTTTCTACAGCAAAAATCCAGACCACTCCCGTTCTCTTCACAGTCTCCAATACAACCTTTGGTCTTCATTTTGTTGCAAGCATTTTCTGTCTACTCTCACATTCACACTGGGGGGCTAAAAATCTGCTGTGGCCCAAAATGTGAGAACTGGGGGCAGCATAAAGCCAAAAGTAAGTTCTATGCCCACTTTGGAATCAGAATGTAGGAAAAAAGCTGGCAAAGGGCACTGCACTGACTGTGTATATTTCCGTAATGAGTTTGGTTTTGTGTTTCAAGTATTACATTTAAGTTAACTACTTTGCTGAACGGCTGCAGAAATCAGGGGTGGAAAGGAGGTAGGATACAGTCACTCAGACTGTGGGCTTACATATAATGTGAGTTCTTGGCCACACCTAGGGTATTTCTGACCTTCTTCTTTTCTGATGTCAGAGCATGTCTGGCATCCAATGCATATGTAACACAGCACATGGATTCAGTCTGTTTTAGCATGCTTTGTACATAATTAAGTGGGTTATGGGTAGATTGTCTTTGGCAACCACCTTGGTAGATTGTTTCTTCTACATGTTCAACATGAGGAAAAATGGTCACTTATCTCAATTTTTATCCACTTACTTTACTGTTGTAAAAAAAATAGTGAACATGATTGTGCTGTGCCTATGTATGCAGTCATGACAGACATTTGTTTGACAGAAATGCAGAGCTCTTTTGTTGTGTTAGTGAAAGCCAGTTCTTCCCACAGAAACTAAGTGCAACTAAACTGTTGGTATTCAAGCAGATTTTTTTTGTCTCATTTTATTCCAATAGAACTATCTAATGCAGACAAAAGGCATTATCTCATTAATAGCTAGCAATACCACGTCAACCTGCTCATATTCATGTTGGAAGTGAAGGGCTTTGATGCAAGCAGTGTGTTGTGATCACAATTAACCCAACAGAAGTAGGCCAGCTCGCATCCAGGGAAAAGTTTCCAGGAAGGGTCTTTTTTGGCGCCCTTATTTTGGCGCCCTTATTTTGGCATTGCTGCCAGTTCTTTCTTCTAATTCCCACGTGCAGATGTGTGGAGGTGGAGGGAGGCAAACTAGTGCAACACAGCAGTTAAAGAGCATGCAGTTCTATCATGTGATTGCTGTACATGAGGAAGATGGCCAAGGTTGTGACCTCTTTGTGCTAGGGCTGCATCTGGCCCTCGAGTTGTATTAGGCAGTGTTTTTGGGCAAAGCCAAAAATGATGCCTCAGCTGTGAGTACTGGGACTGTTCCAGGACACAGGTCCAATGTGTGGCAAGAGTCAGAGCAGCTCAAGTTTTTACTCCCTGTACTAGGACATAACAAATTGTGAAAACAAATAAGGCTCTGAACTTTTCTCTGAAACCACGGGATAAAATATAAGATGAAATAATAACGAAAAACAACAGAAGCTGTCAGGGGAAACAAGGGATGATATTTAGCTGGAAGTTTAGAAAAAAGGCTAAAGAAAAGCCTACTGGTGATGAAATGAAATCTAATCTTTTTCCCTCTCTGCAGGACCTCTGGACTGGACTGTAATCTCTGTTACTGTCATATTGCTTTCCAAGGAGGGAGTTTTAAAACTAACTCTTTTTAATTAGTTTGTTTATTTTGCAATCATCAGGCTTCTTCACTCTCATAATGAAAAATCTGTCAGTTCTGCACTTTGGTGTGTGTGCATGCACATATGCTCACTGAGCTTTACCATTATTGACAGTAAAACTTCTAAAATTTTGAAATCCAGGTTCATCTCGTATTTGTATTTTGATATTTAAAAAAGAGGGGGAGAAGAAAGCTTCTTGGACATTAGCACTTTTATTTTAATTTTGTTTTCCTTTTGGAAGTGTTGTTTGGACAAAACAAAAGATTACAAATACCCTGAGGACATGGGGGGAAGGAAATTTAAATATCTTGTTTGAAATTCGAAAAACCTGTGTTTGAGTCCAGTCATGCAACTTTACTTCCACAGTCTATAGATTACTTGGAGGTGCTCAGGGATTTTTTTTTTTTTTTTCCCAACAGGGAAATAAAGAAGTGCAATAGAATCAATTGCAAAGCCTTGGGACTTTGAAACTAGCCTGTTGTTTTCTAGGCAACTGTATTTTGGACAAGTGAGCACAGGCTTCAGGACAAAGTGAGGCGTAGTTTGTAGCAGGCTTTTCTCCTTGCCCCTTCAGCTCTGAGGCTATTTCTTATAAGTGGCAGTCTGAGCTGAGAGGGAGCCTAGCATGAACACAAAGAGAAGAGGAAAGCAGGAGAGGTGGTAGCCCTTGCACATCTTGTAAATGTCTTAGTCTGTCCTGACAATCTTATCTGTAGAAATGGCCTTTTATTGTAATAATCTTCATGCCACACTGGGGCACTCAGTTTACAGACCTGAATTCACCAGGCTCTCAGGTTCTCCACCCATGCAGCTCTGTATTGGCATTGCCTTGTAAAGCATTTTAATCTAAGCCATGATTTCCCTGAAAGTGGGGACACCAGAAATTTCAGGGTCAATTAATAATAGCTTCTTTTCCTAAATGAGCTCAAATTAAATAGGTACAAAATGCACACTGCTCTGGATACCCTAGTATTTACTGTAAGGTACAGAGAGGCTTATTTGTAAACTATTGCCTTATGGAATTGAAAATTACCTTTTTTTTTTTTACCAGATGACAATGAACTTCATATTCACTGCATAAACAGAACAAGTATCTGTGCAATTACTGTGAAACAACTACCACGTTGTTACTTGTTACACTGCTTTTAGGGCTCCTACGTCTTGATGTGGGAAATTACAGCCCAAAATATAAGCACAGTGAGTGTAAAATGCCTGGGACAAACTGACCAATCTGTGTGGTGGGTGGAAGGTATATGTAATAAAAGCTCCCTATACCACATACATGTAAAGGATAATGGATTTTAGTGTGTTCTTATCAAGGATTTCCATACCTCATGGAATCCTGTCAATGTTCCAGATGGGGTGGTTATGAAGTATTGAACAGAATACCCAAAGCCTGTGACACCAGTTTGTCCCTTCACAGGCAAAGGTTCTGCCTGAGTGTCTCTTCTGACTGAAAGTCCCCCTAACAGCTCATCTGTTGGGGTTACCGAGGTAGCTCCTGCTAGAGCCTGAGCTGCTGCCTTGCTAGTGAAAGGTTTAAGATTTTCTTGATGCAGTAAAAGAGAGTTGAATGGCTTTCTGTCAAATGACCTCAGAAATAACAAAATCTGTGCTAATTAACGCAGAAGGATGACTAGATCTGGGATATACCAGGGCTGCATCAAGGAGAAGAAGCTGTAGCAAGGTTATTAAAAGTCACAGAAAAGCAAAATGTCTGTTTTCAGCTTTTCTGTCTTGCCAATATTAAGGCAATGATTGGATCCTTCTGGTGCCTAAAGGAATAGGATGAGACACTGTGCAACTATGAGGCAAAAGGACAAATAGCTTGCTCTTTTAAATACCAAAGCGTGCTGAGGGACTTCTAATACTCTTCTGCTTAATTTGCTCCTGTAAATGACACATACAGCTTGGGTGTTTGGAGTGCTTTCCTAGCTGAGGTCTGCTTGTATCTTATGAGCTGTCAGATTCAACAGACTTGATCTCTGGGACTTCTGTGCACCTCCTTTCTGAATCTTTTATTGATAAGAATTATTATACCAGAGTTTTAGACAGTATGTGGTTGGAGACATGTATTCTAGCCCAAGGCAATCTAAACTTATGTCTCCTAGATTTGGTGAGAATGACTTTATCACCTAACTACAGGCTAAATTCATAAATTCTCAGAGAGAGGGTCCAAACTTGTAAACTGCTCTTTTGAAGCTATATTCCTGTGTCCCATGCGCTACAGGGAACAGGAGACAAAAATCTGTACTTGTGCAGTGATGATATATGCATTTTTATCTCAACAGTCTCTATGTAAATCAGAAAGAAATCTGTAAATGGAGACTGGCAGTCCTGATCTCTGTTTTTAAAATAAGTGCACTTAACACCAGAGTAAATGAAAAGTATAATTCTCAAGTTTCTCTCCAGTCCAGCACAGTTGTGTGTTAGCACAGCTTCAGTAGCAGCAATAAAGGATACCCTTGCTGATACCTAAGATTTAATAAGGTACTTACAGCTCTCAGCTTGGGAGTGAGAAAAATGAATGGGAGTTGCCCACACCGAAAAATAGATTTTCCATTTCTAGATGAGCAGTTGTTTGCATAAAGAATCAGAAAATAATTTAAATTCAGTTGTGTTAGCTATACACACAGATGTGGTATATAGAGACTGAGAATACAATTTTGGCGTTGATCTAGGTAGTGCTTGCCTATGAATAATGACAAGGAAGTCAACAGCAGGTAACCTACACTATGGATTATAGCTCTTCTTTACATCTGTGTAATCTTTCATATTCAGCATAATGGCCAGCATGATTCATCCATAATTTCATTGTAGGTTAATCTTCCTAAGGAGGAGTCTGTCTTCAACTAGAGAGACTTGCACATTAAATAACATGTCCCATGGTCTCAGCACCCTTGATTGACTTCTACAGAAGTTATCTGGTCTCAAGTAGTGGGAAAGATGCAGAGCGACTGTTCTTTTACCCAAGCACCTTCTGAAATCTAGCTGAATGCATTTGAAGACATGTGTTGGAGCAGCTGTTTTCCTCGGTAGTGTAAAAAAATCGACAAAAAGCCTTTGCAGAAATCTTTCTCCTCTTTGCTTTAGGTCAAAAGCAATTGTTTAATTTTTAAGAAGAATGGTTTTATTAGTAAATATACTTTAAAAATATTCCACTAAGCACGAAAATTTTACTTTCTGTATTTTTACATATGTATACTTACATAATCAAAATCTTCTTATAGCTAAACTACATTGTCCTTAACTTGTCTCAGAAAACTGAAATTATGAATTTCTCATTTATTCATTTTGATAGACTTCAGCTTTTTGAGGATCCTACTTAGTACTTGCTTTTTAAAGATAGTTATCAAACTTTTTATCGAAGCAAACTCTTGGGCTGCTCATGGAATATGAAAAAACACCATAGAAGAAAGAACTAGAAATATTTCTCAATTCTGTGGATGTAAGAGTTCAATGTTCCAAAAGGTCAAAGACTTAGTACTGTAATGAGTGTAAATTTTGGATATTTAAAGATCCAAATTCTGCTTCTTTTTGTGGATGTCCAGCCTGAGTGCTGAAATTAATGGTGAGTAGATTTTTATGCTGGTGTAATAGATCAGATCTCTGAAAAAGTAATTTGGAAGGATAAGCTAGACAACCAGTTTATTATTTATGACTAGCTTTGTCCTGGTTTCAGCTGGGAAAGAGTTAATTTTCTTTCTAGTGATTCCTGTGAAAGGAATGTTAATAACACCTGTTTTTTTCTAGTTGTTGCCAAGTGATGTTTACACTATTCAAAGACTTTTTTCAGCTTCCCATGGAAGTATAGACAGAATGGCCAATGAAATATTCCTTACCATAGATGTCTTGCTCAGTATATAAATGGGGGTTAGCCAGGAGGCGGCAATCCGCAATCAGTGCCAATTCACTGGGTGGTGAGAGTGTCATTCTTATTCTTATTGTTATCATTATCGTTATTTTTCCTTTTCTGTTATAGTTTTTATTAAACTGCCTTTATCTCAAGCCTCAAGTTTTTTTTTCCCTCTTCTCCCCACCCTCTTGAGGGTGTGAGCAAATGGCTGTGTGGTTCTAGTTGCCAGCGGGGGTTAAACCACGATGAGCTTATATTTATAGGTCCTATAAGAAAGGTTGTTAAGAAAGTTGGAGTGGAATTTGGCATTTAAGTCTTTGCCATTTTCAGTTTATTACCGATCAGGGAGAAGGACTGAATGCATTATAACTGGATATGCGTCACAACAGCAAAATTCAGCAGGAACAAAGGAAGAAAAGACAATTTAAGATGAAAAATGTTAGTTTTTAACTACCAATTATTTTTTTTTTTAAATTAAGATATGTCACTGTGCAGCTGCCACAGTCCTTGAAAGGCATTTAAAGAACAATGCAATCATCAGGCACAGTCAACATGAGTTCACAAAGGGAAAGTCCTATTTAACTAATTTAATGTCTTTCTATGATAAGGTCACTCACCTAGTTGATGAAGGGAAGGCAGTGGATATAGTTTTTCTCAATTTTAGTAGGGCTTTTGATACTGTCCCTCATAGCATCTTTCTGGAAAAGTTGTCGTACTTGTGAGATGAGCAGGCACATGGTGCTTTGGGTGAAGAGCTGACTGAAAGGCAGGGCTCCAGGGACTGTTGTGAAAGGGGCTACATCTGACTGGTGAGCAGTCACTACACTAGGTTCACTCCTCAGGCTAATTCTAGGGCCAGTTCAATTCGATATTTTATCAATTATTTGGACGCAGGAGTTGAACACACCATTAGCTGACAATACTAAACTGGGGGAGTGCTGTTGATTCTCTCAAAGGTCAACAGGACTTGCAGAAGGATCTAGAAGGATTAGAGCATTGAGCAATTATCAATGGCATGAAATTTAATAAGAACAAATGCTAAATTTTGCACCTGGGATGGAGTAATGCCAGGCGTAAGTATAAATAGGTAGAGAAGTGGCTGGAGACCAGCCCTGAAGAAAGGGATCTGGGAGTGCTGGTTGACAGCAGACTCAATATGAGTCAGCAGTGTGACCTGGAAGCCAAGAGGGAAAACCGCATCCTGGGGTGCATCAAACACAGCATAACCAGCCAGTCAAAAGAGGTGATTATACCTCTGTATTTAGCCTTTAGGCTTCACCTTGAGCACTGTGTACAGTTCTGGGCCCCACAATTTAAGAAGAATGTAAAGGTCCTTGAATGTATCCAGAGCTGGGCAACAGAGCTATTGGAAGGGCTGGAAGGCATGTCCTGTGAGGAGTGGCTGAGGACTCTGGGTTTGTCTCATCTGGAGAAAAGGAAGTTGAGGCGCAATCTCGTTGCTCTCTACAGCTTCCTGAGAAAGGGAAGTGGAGAGGGACGTACTGATCTATTCTCCCTGGGATCCAGTGTCAGGATGCATGGGCATGGTTCAAAGCTGCATTAGAGGAGGTTCAGACTTGACATGCACTCTTCAATCATCCCGACCATCCACGGGATGGATGGGATGGATGAAGAGCTGCTGGTCTAGATGCTGGGGGTCTCCATCCAAAACCACATGGTGACAATTATCCAACTGCTTATCTGTGTTGTCATGTGACACTGCAACAGGCCTGCATCTCTACAGCTGGTCCCAGGGCAGATGTTTCCAGCCAGGGGCTCTACAGGGCCAGCCCATACCCCATTGCTCATCACCCCACGCCTGGCCTACTCTTCCACGCAGGCTCTGCCCCCAACTCCTGGGGCTCTGCTCTCCTACCAGCCTGCACTACCCAATGCAGCCTTGATAAGGCGGCACCCAAATCCCTCCTCCTGCACGGAGTCATGACTTGCTGCTGCTCCCAGGGTTGTACCCTGCCAAGGCAGGAGCCCCAAGAAGTTCAGCAAGGGGAAACACAAAGTCCTACACCTGGGGAGGGACAATGCCAGACATCAGCACAGGTAACAGGCTGCCTGCCTGGAAAGCAGCCAGGGAAAAGTGACCACAATGCCCAAGCCACAGAAGGCAGGGACTGGGAGAATGAGGAACCACCCACTGTAGGAGAAGACCAGGTTTGAGACCATCTAAGGAACCTGAAGGTGCACAAGTCCATGGGACCTGATGATTTATCTGCAGTTCCTGAAGAAATTGGTGGATGAAGTTCAAAAGCCAATATCTATCACATTTGAGAAGTCATGGCAGTCAGTCTCACCTCTGTGTCCAGGAAGATCCTTCATGAACCAGATTCACCTGGAAATTATGCTAAGGCACATGCAAATAAGAAGGTGATTGGTGACAGCCAATATGGTTTCACTAAAGGCAAATCATGTGTGACAAATTTGGTGGCCTTCCATGATGATGCTAGAGCATTGGTGGATAAGGGAAGAGCAACTTGACATCACCTACCTGCACTTGTGCAAAGCATTTGACCCAGTCCCACAAGACATTTTTGTCTGTACATTGGAGAGACATGGGTTCAACAAATGGACTACTTGGTGGATAAGGAATTGGCTGGATGGCCGTACTCAAAGAGTTGAGGTCAATGGCTCAATTTCCAAGTGGTGAGCAGTGACAAGTGGCAATACCAACCTCAGGGGTTGGTATTGAGCCTGGCACTATTTAACATCTCTGTTGGTGACATGGATGGTGGGATTGAGTTCACCCTCAGTAAGTTTGCTGGCGACATGCAGTGTGGTGCAGTCGACACGCTGGAGGGAAGGGATGCCATCCAGAGGGACCTTGACTGGCTCGAGAGGTGGGCCTGTGCAAATCTCATGAAGTTCACCAAGGCCAAGTGTAGGGTCCTGCACCTGGTTCAGGGCAATCCCAAGCAAAAATACAGGCTGAGAGGAGAATGGATTGAGAGCAGCTCTGAGGAGAAAGACTTGGGGGTGTTGGTGGATGAGAAGCTCAACATGACCCAGCAATGTGCTCTTGCAGCCCAGAAGGCCGTCCACATCCTGGGCTCCATCAAAAGCAGTGTGGCCAGCAGGTCAAGGGAGGTGATTCTCCCTCTCTTCCCCACTCTAGTGAGACCCCACCTGGAGTACTGTGTTCAGTTCTCTGGCCCCCAACCTAAGAAGGCCATAGACCTGTTGGAGTGAGTCCAGAGCAGGGCTAGGAAGATGATGAGAGGGTTGGAGAACCTCTCCCAAGAAGTCAGGCTGAGAGAGTTGGGGTTGTTCAGCCTGGAGAAAAGGTGGCTATAAAGGGAGACCTTATAACAGCTTTTCAGGGGCCTACAGGAAAGATGGGGAGGGACTTTTTATCAGGAATTGTAGTGATAGGATGAGGGGTAATGGTTTTAGACTGAAAGAGGGTTTAGATTAGATATTAGGAACAAATTTTTTACTGTCAGGGTGGTGAGACACTGGAACAGGTTTACCAGAGAGGTTGTGGATACCCCATCCCTGAAAATGTTCAAGACAAGGCTGGATGGGTCTTTGAGCAACCTGGTCTAGTGCGAGGTGTCCTTGAGGAAACCTTCCTACAGAGAAGAAATATATGAGATATATCAATTTATCTTTAATAAAATTATTAAATATAATTTTAACTGGCCTAAACTTTTAAGAGTTACAATCACTTTGGTGAGGGGTGTGATATCCTGATATAAATCCTTCTGTGAATGTGCACTTGTACTGCAGTAAAGATACTTCATACTACCGAATTACTCAAGAATAAGTATAAACATTTCTTTTACTGCTGTAACTTGATCTGCTTTAAGTCATTGGTACTGCTTTAGCCTACCAGACTAGGTAACTCATACATATTAACTATGTAGTTAATATGGCACGTCTTTCAAGACTGGAGTCTCGTAAGAAGGACTGCTTTTTTGGAACACCTGAATCAATCCATAATGTATTTAGAGTGATATAACTTACAGTACCCCAGCATACTCCCTTTTTCTCATTTTGGAGGAATGGGTGCATGGGAGGGGAAGCTTTCTCGTTACTTACAAAATAAGTTCATTGCTATAAACCCCCGAAAATATAAGATTTTCAGTCTTAAATAGCTCAAGTAAACAATATATGCTAAGTTTTTACATCAACATCATCAGTTCAAGATGATCACTCAGTCTCTTCAAAGAGGCAATCGACTCATAAGGTTGTCTGCAGGATGATTTTGGAAAAAGTTCCCATTCCTTAACAAAAAAAAATTGTAACTGCCCATTAGAAAGAAAGAAAAATAACCCTGCTCAGACAACAGATTATTATATCAGCATATCATTCACTTACAATGAAAACTTGAAAATGATGAAGCCAGTTCCCAAGGTTTTCCAGGGAGGAGGTTAAGTTTAAACATATGGGAAAAAACAGACCTTGTCATTAGCTGTCCTGTGAGCTTGCAGCCTGGCACCAGCTCCTGCTGTGCACAGCAGGCATTTCCCCTTCAAACTAGAGCATATACTCACAAGACAGTAAAGAGGATCAGAATTTCTCCTGATCCCTCCTTGAGGAACACATTTTACCTCTGGCTTTGTCAAGAGGATATAGATCCATTCTGAAATGAGATTGAAACAAGTCAACAAAAACAACAAAAAGGGAGGCATAGATTCAGTATTAAAGATGCTGTTTCTGATGTTTGCTAGCAAAAAATCTCACCCCAAAACCCCAAGTGAGTACACCAAAACCAGTCAAAGCACTGTAAGGTTGTTTTCCTCTCTATCTGTATTTCTTTCTCTCTTTTTATCCACGTAAAAGTTCTGCTGGCACAGAGACTTTTCATAGAAATGTGGAAAAGGGCAAAATCTACTGTAGGTATAAATACACCAGAAAAATACTCCTTTTTTTCCCCTTGAGGCCCAGCAAAATCCATACTTGTATTTTCAGCTATCTCTGTAGAGAGTTAGAGCAATACAGAATCCATGGTGTGGTCAGAGCTGTAGTGGAAAAGTTGATAGATACTGCTGAAGGTAATTTTGTACAGGCAGCAAAACATATAGGTCAGAATAAGAGGTGTTTGAAAGAGTTTCTTCCACTAGGCTTGTACTACCAAAATCCCTTTAAGGTCAGCATTGTGCTACTCTTGAATGTTATTGCAGTCACTTATTTGTGCTTATAGTGGTAGTGTTAGTGTTTTTTCTTGCTGTTTCTAGGAGTTTGTTGATATTATCTGTCTCTGTTATACTTTTGGAGAGGCACAAAGAGAAAAGATTGGCATTGGCCCAGACTTTGGCTTTAAGCCATTTTTGTCCTGTTCAGGTTTGGGACTCACAAAGGTTACATTTCATATGAGTTACTAGTTGGAGTTCCTCCAAGTTTTTTTTCGAGTTTATCACAGCCTAATGAAAACTCTCATGAGGTGCATCACAGCCAGAACCTCCTGCCACAGCTATGTCTCCCAGAAGGAATTGCTGAAGGAAAACATACCATCATCTTGTCACTGGAAACTGATTTGTTTTGGTTTAAATCAGGGATGCTGTTAATAACTGGGTCATTTCAGACAAGGCTTTCACATCCCTGAATATTCAGTGCAAGGCTACTTGGACAGTAGTGCTGCTGTTTTTCTCTTCCACCTGCTATCATTCAACATCTGGAAGCTGAGTCTGAACCTACAGTAGTATTTGAATGCCTTTGTGTCAGTGTGTCTGCTGCTTTTTCAGGGGTGTCCACTGCACAAAAAGTCTATCTAGGAACAACACGGGATGAAAAGCACCTTTTTATTTCACATTTTTTAGCCTACTGTGTTTGATATAATTTGTAGGGTCACCCAAAATCATTCACATCTTACCTTTACTCCTGAACTGAAGGGAGACCAATGCCTAATCACCAAAGAGTGTCTGTACCTCATTATCCATGTGATGTATAGATAGCGTGTTGAACTTTTTGGTTCACCCGCTGAAAAGATTAGGTCTGACATTAATTAATCAGCAGTGGTCATTTCTGTTTAATATGCTTCTGTTTGAATACTTGTTTTTCTGTTAGAATCACTTGAACATCAAGTGAGAAACCTCCATTGTTGGTTGTGTGTGAAGTGAGATAATGAACAGCTCAAAAAAGGGCCATGAAATATGACCCTGCATCCATCTGTTCCACTGGATAAAGGTGCTTAGACCTACCGTTTTGATTCAGGCCCCATCTTTAATTTAAAGTTTCACTTGACTGCTTTAAACAGAAGACTGAGTGCCTAGAGGGATTTTCAGTGCTCCACAGCAGCAGTCTATTAACCTATTTAGATAGCATCTACAGTAATGACGAGATTAGAAACTATAAAGGAAACTGGGAGAGAAAGAGAAGTAAAGAAACTCAAAAGCAGGTTAAAATTTTGATACTTTTTTGATGAAAGTACCAGAAATAAGGGTCATATTGTCCCACAAGTGAGTTTGGCCAGCTGATATGAGGTAATCCTGTAAGTACAGGCACGTACTAGTTAGATTCTGAATGAGGCTAATGCCTAGATAATACAAAACGATTGCAAGATGTTCTGCATTTTTCCCCAGTGACACCTCCTCACAGACTAACTGTAACTCTTGGGAGCACTCTGTTCACAATAAAGCTAGTTTTTCTGGACTGCAAAGACCCAAAAGCTGTACTTTCCAAACTTTCACTGATGGCATTAGGTGTAAGCCTGCTTCAGCAATTAAATTTCTATCTGGATCCTAATTTGGCAGCCACTGCTCTAGGGCAGAGGCATTGTTCTGGGCTTCAGAAAATCTAGTGCTGCTTTCTTCGGAAGCAGATTTTGTTCCAGAGCTACATTGTCTCATCTCAGTTTTACAGCTTTAAAATGATGACGAATTTTAATTTATCCTTGATTTGTTGGTTTTGTCTGATATAAGTTGTCATCTTCCCAATGGTAGGATCTGTTTTCTCCCTCTCTTTATATTCGACTTATCTTCATTAAATCTTCTTGTTTCTTGTAGGACAAGGGAATGTTATTGTAAAGCATATATGTGGAATCTGTAGTTGCTAATTTGCAGAGCATCCCTTCAATCAGCAGTTTAGGACCTTACTGGAATCTGGGGATCTGAGGGCTTCCATAGCACCTCTTTGTAGCTATATTTCACCATTGTTTTGATCGAAACAAAGACCGGCCATCCCGCAGCCCAGCAGCAGGAGGGAATTTGTTTTAAATGGAAAACCACAGCCTATTAGCAGTTGTGAGCACAAGCTATTGCCCATTACAGCCCTTCTTAGAAAAGACTGCCTGTGTAGGCACATGGAAGAGTCTGATTCACTGGAGTGTGCAAATCAGGAAGCAGCCACAATGAGACTATGTTTAAAAGTCTACAGGTCACCAAAAAGCCCAGCAAGTATTACACTGTAAAAATGCTTTTATATAGAAGATATTCTTCAAGCACAAATTACACATTAACTGTAGAAAAATGTGAAGTTTGAAAATTGTAAACAGTTCAAGGACTAACAGGGGACTAACACATTCTCAGGATGGTAAGCCTTTTTTTAATTAAAAGTATAAGCTTCTGGTAAGAAGTAAAAGATTTAAGGTAGACCCTGGAAAATATTATGGGCTTTGTTTGTTTCACTATGATTGAAGTGCAGAAATTGAGGTACCTATAATAGCAGGTTATAACACAATTAGATTTGTAATTCTTCTATTGCATTTGTCTATGTATGGCAGGAATGCTTCTGACCATAGAAGGAGACATATATACACAGGAAAATCTAAAGTAAGGCTAAGTTCTTTTCAAATTAAACTTCTTGATGAGACACAGAAAGGAAAACTTCCAACATGTGGGGAATAGTCACTTTAGTTATCCGAAGAATAGTCATAAGTCAAGTCACCTAGTTGCCTAGGTGATAAGTAGTTATTTGAACTATTTAAGTGGGTACTACTTTATTTAATTTCTCATTTTAACTTTCGTATCAGTCACTGAAATGAATATATTATACCCCTAGAGTCTTTCCTAAAAAGACATATTCTTTTTTACCTTGCAGTACTTGGGAGAAAAAAACATAGCTTAAAAAATTCCAGTCCTCTCAAGGAAGATAATTTGGGAAATTAGAGACACAACTAATAGACTTGCTTAGAAGTCCATGAAAAACCTATAGGTATTTAAGGGAACCAATATCTTCTCTATACATTTGTAGAAGATGACACCTTGTGTCAAAATCTCTATTTGTAAATAACTGTCATTTCCTGCCCCCCTCCCCACCCCCCCAAGAGCATAAAGATCCCTGGATAGTGACTTGAGTTCTGACAGTCAGCTTGTTTTTTGTGTTACATCTTTCATGGTGGCAGAAACAGATCCCTGCAGTTACAGAAAGCCACAGCTTCGGAAGAAATATCTCCTTCCATTTCTTAGGATTGTTAAAACAGCTGGGAGAAGCTGATATTGCTAGTTAGGTTCTACAAAACGTTTCTGGTAAAAGAACAAAACCCAACCCTGAAATCTCAATTATAAGCCCAAAGACAAGTGGAAATGTTCTGGCCTGCTTCTATATTGTAAGATAAATTAGAAGCAGTGTGAAAAAACCACAGATGTTTTCTGCTGGTAACAATCTGGAGAAGTATTTTGAGAATGTCCTCTTCATCCTTACTTTCCTCTGAAACTGTAAATCAGAAGGAGGAATTCTTTCATCACTGAACATGCACATTTTCTTCTTCTATTCAAAAAACCTTTTTGAGCCATTGGAATGCATTTCTGGCAGGCATTTGGGAGCACAGGAAATTTGAAAGGAACTGTGAATAGCTGCAAAGAGTTGCATTCAGAAGAGAGAAAATAATGGAAGCTAGAAAAGCTAGAGCAGCAGTTTGTTCTTTACCTAGTAGGCAAAAGTCAGATTCTTGGACATCTATGTGACTTACTAAAAGAATCTTTTTGTAAATCTCGATTTTTCCTCTTTCATTGTTTTATTAACACACTTAAATTTAACATATGCATGTGTTTTTACATCTGCCATCATCTGAGAGATATAAATAGTGGTGTTCATTCCATTGCATTGAAATACAATGAACTAGGCAAAAAAAAAAAAAAGGTATTTTAAAACAAAGAAATATTGGAAATGTCTGTTATACAAGGACTATATTGTTTTTGAGTATTCTTCACCCTGTCCTGCACCACAGGGCAGGATGATAAGATGACCTCTTGATGTCTTGCCTCCCCTGTTTTTTGTGGTTCTGTAATTGCTTGATATTCTTTCAGCAGAAGCTGAGAAACAGGATTGTCCTTCAGTACTATATTTTCCTCATGTTATTGCCTAACACAGATTGAAGTCAGGGTGAAAGGAGGAAATGGCTCTGTAAAACCATTTTTAGTAAAAAATCATCCTAGTCTGCAGTAGTCAGGAAGCTGTATTAATTTATTGCCAGCATCACTTTGGCAAGAATACAGAGAAAACTCGTGAGTCTTTTTTCAAGTAAGAGTGCACCTAAAAAAATTATTTTGAGAGAAGAAATTTATGATATTGCCAAAGTTTTAAAATATGATCATGAGAAGGCTAAGTTGGTTCCCTCACCCATTACTGGCCTTTCCTTACCAAGATCAAGTCTCTCCTAATATAGAAAAGGTTATTTTCCTACATGACTTCTCCTTTTAAAAAGATATTTGCTTCAAGTGATTGGAAAATAGGTTCTTTGAAACAGCAACTCTCCCTGGCTTTCACTGTAAAATTTTAACAGCTTCAAGTAGAGGCTAGTGAACACATAGCAAGGTTACACATTTGAATTGTCATAACTGGTAGTTCTCCTTTATTGTAAGTTTCCTAAAGTGAGAAGACTTGATAGCAGCAGAAATACTTTCCTGTAAGAATAATCCCAGAAATACTGAGCTGGGAAATACTGTTATAACAGAAATACTGTTAGAAAGATTTCAAAATAAAAGCCAGTCACCTGAATTAGGGACTAGAAACATGCAGAACAAGTATGGTGGTCAAACAAAACTTTAGAAATTAAATACAGATGGAGACCTTAGTTGTGTAATAAGTAGTTGAAGATTAATTAAATCTGCTCACAGACAATTAGCAAAAGAAGAGGGAAAGGCAAAAGTGACTAAGGTAGTTAGTGTGAATTACTAAGCCCTGTTGCCACGTCTTCTATGGCAGGAAGATTGCTCCAGTGCATATTTCTTAATAATAAGATAGCACAGGAATTTACTGTCTGTGAGGCCAAGAAAGGGAAGCTGAGGATATACCTTTGAAAATACATTTGTTCCATTGATTGACTCTAGGAAGAAACCAAAATATCTCAGGTGTAATTGTGTTCTAAAGTAACTGTCTCTCTCCAGCTCTGTGGATGTCTTTTGTTGTGCTCTAACTTTTAAAAAGTGAAAATACGCTATAACAAAAGAAAGAAAAAAAGGGAAATATTTTTAAATCTTCCCTACCATACTGATGCTGAAAAGGCTCTTACCAGTTACTGGTCCCAGCTTCACTGTTTCAGACAACAGAAGCAGAACCAAAACAAATCTAAGACACAAAATGGGGCTCAGCAGAGGCATGAAGGATGTCTAAGTTGCAGCATAGGTGGGAAAGGTCGAGGAATCCCTCAAAGCAGGTATACATATAATTTAAAAAAAAATAGTTAGCTAAAGTTCATGTTCAGCCCACTAAATTCAGCCCACTGGTAAAAGAGAGAAATCTTTTCCCTTCAGTTAGTAAAAAAATCAGTCAAGAACACTGACAGAGCTGTAAAGAGGATCTTGACCTTTCTAGTCTAGCAGGGAAGCTCTTACTCATTATCCTTCTGCAGCCTTTCAAAACCAAGCAAGAAGTAACCACGTGTTCTGTTCTCAAGTCCCTCTAGCCATTGCTTACCATCATTTGTTTCACGAACAAATCACTGTAGGAAACTGAAGCAGCTTTCCAAGTTGTGTCCTGTAGGACTTAAAAGCTGCTACATCTGCTTTCCTGCTTAGCAAGTCAGTCAATAAGCAATTGAAAGGCAATTATCACCTGCCTACCCCCGACAAGCAGTATGGAAATCTCCACTAGCTGACCAGAGTGAATATATGTCACAGCAGATACAGGCTGCCTATGCCTATTTCTGGCATGGACTGCCCCAGTACTGCACATGTTCTGCAGCAGGTGTCAGAGGCAGGTGCAATTTCACTGATACAAGTGGGATAAAGATTTATTTATACCTATGCAGCCAGAATTGCCCCAGGAACATGTTGGAAAGCCAGCAGGTAGTGCAGACAGATTTTTGTGAATGAAAAAAACCCATCTGTAACATATTCAAGGAAATATCTAATTAAAAACTGAAACACTGCAGCAATGAGTTGAATGATTTCTCATCTTTTAAAGAAATCCTAATTACATTAAGTCTAGGATGTCTAAATAGTGTTGGGTTATCACAGAATCACAGAATCTTCATGGTTGGAAGGGACCTTTGAGATCATAGAGTCCAACCATAGAAAGAAGAGAAAAAACAACTCAAAAAAACCAACACCACAAACAGACACAAACCAACAATCTTGGGCACTAGAGCACGCCCTGAAGTGCCATGTCTACATGTTTCTTAAATACCTTCAGGGATGGCGACTCCACCACTTCGCTGGGCAGGCTCTTCCAGTGCCTGATCACTCTCTCAGTAAAGTAATTCTTCCTAATATCTAATCTAAACCTTCCCTGCTGCAACTTCAGACCATTTCCTCTGATCCTGAAGGTGGCCAAGGCTCTTTAAATGTAACACAAGTCTTCATTAAGTTTTGTGGGCATTGTAAGTTATACATAAATTGTCATGTCAAAAGGCCCAGCCCTTTGGGACAAATGGTATGGCACTATGGATTTATGCACTCATTTTGCCACTCAAGGGCACAACACAAGGTCAAAGCAAAAGAGAATAAAGGGCTAGAAGCTGTACCTCCATTAAGGAAATACTAATGTCATTTCATATGGGGGTTAATGATCAGCCAATTCCAGTACTGTTGAAATTAGTGGTGGCCCCTTGGGCAACCACCGTTGATGTTTTGAGTACACTCATCTGCAGCTATGTGGGATGGAACTCACAGAATTTGTGTGGTTTCCTGAGCACAAAACAGAATGACTGTACTGCAGGCTTTGGAAAAGCAAACATCTCTTTTTCTCATGTACAAATCTATGTAAGCAAATTGCAAAATGACTTGCTAGGTAACTTGGAGAAATGGAATTTTAAATGCCAAATATAAATAAGTGATTATTAAAATTTTACTCTGGGATACCAGTATTCCTTGGATGCTTAGGCATTTCCCTGATTTTCATATAAAACAAAAAGAGAAATCTACAGGAAGTGAGCAGCAGTGTCTCTTCCAGGATGTACTGAGAAATATTGTCAAGTCATAGACTCCCTTGTAGCACTTCTGTAGTTTTTTTTCCTTAGCTTCTTTTGCTAGCTTTGGCTTCTTTGTGTTAAATTGAGCTGGCAGTGTTATAAGCCATTTTAAATTGATGCTTGCAGAACTGCAAGATGTGTGAAGCTGCCAATGAAGAGTCAACGAGGAGGCAGTGATAGCAGTTATCAGCTCCTCTACACAAATGTCCGAAGTTTTCCAGCTCTGTGAACCTTTCCAAGTTTGATTAAAAAGGGATTAATCTTGGTTTTTTATATATATGTATATGTGCATGTACATGTACATGTATATGAACCAGTATATGTAGGCTTGCAAGTTATAACCCTTCAGAAGGTTTACATTTGAATGCACCCAATTTGACCAAGGTGAACCATGATTTAAAATGTCTAAGTCAATTTTGGACTGGAGGTATTCATACTATCTTGCATGCAGTTTCCACCATTTCACTGTTATGACAGAAATGGACTAAGCTGTGCTTCAACAGTGAAGCCAATGTGTTGATTAAAAAATTGTTCATATTGCTCTGAAAATACAGAAGGTCCCTGGTGTGCAAGTGAGGGCAGAGACTTTTTTACTTCCTGTTGTATTCCTTGTTATTGATGTGATGCAGTTCTTTCTGGATTAGGCAGGGAAGGTCATACCATTTAATAGGGAATGTATGAGCTGCTCATGTCCAATGAACTGCTTCTAGTCGCTGGCTAATCACTTAGAATCATAGAATCATAGAATCTTCAGGTTGGAAAAGACCCTTGGGATCATCGAGTCCAACCGTCAACTCCACTCTACAAAGTTCTCCCCTACACCATATCTCCCAACACCACATCTAAATGACTCTTAAACGCATTCAGGGATGGTGACTCAACCATGTCCCTGGGCAGTGTATTCCAGTGTCTGACCACTCTTTCTGTGAAGAATTTTTTCCTAATGTCCAGTCTAAACCTACTCTGTTGCAGCTTGAAGCCTCTTGTTCTATCGCTAATTACCTGTGAGAAGAGACCAGCACCAACCTCTCTACAATGTCCTTTCAAGTAGTTGTAGAGAGTGATGAGGTCTCCCCTCAGACTCCTCTTCCTCAAACTAAACAGCCTCCAACACCTCAATATCTCCCTTGTATTGAGGTGCCCAAAACTGGACACAATACTCAAGGTGTGGTCTCACCAGTGCTGAGTACAGGGGGACAATCACCTCCCTACTTCTGCTGGTCACGCTATTTCTAATACAAGCCAGGATGCCATTGGCTTTCTTGGCCACCTGGGCACACTGCTGGCTCATATTCAGCCACTTGTTAATTAGAACCCACAGATCCTTTTCTGCCAGGCAGCTTTCCAGCCACACTTCCCCAAGCCTGTAGCGATGCATGGGGTTGTTGTGGCCCAAGTGCAGGACCTGGCACTTGGCCTTGCTGAAGCTCATACCTTTAACATTGGCCCATCGATCCAATCTATCTAAGTCTCTCTGCAGAGCCTCCCTATCCTCATGCAGATCAACACTCCTGCTTAACTTGGTGTCATCTGCGAACCTACTGATGATACACTCTATGTCCTTATCAAGATCGTCAATAAAGATGTTAAACAGAAATGGTCCCAACACTGAGCCCTGAGGAACACCACTTGTGACCAGCCGCCAGCTGGATTTAAATCCATTGAGCACCACTCTTTGGGACTGTCCATCCATCCAGTGCTTGATCCAGCAGATCGTATGCTCATACAGGCCATGAGCAGCCAGTTTTTCCATGAGAATTCTATGGGGAACAGTGTCAAATGCTTTTCCAAAGTCTAGGTAGACAATACCCACAGCCTTTCCCTCGTCCAATAACTGGGTCATCTTGTCATAGAAGAAGATCAGGTTCATCAGGCAGGACTTGCCTTTCATAAACCCATGCTGACTAGGCCTGATCCCCTGGTTGTCCATTATATGGCTTGTAATGGCACTCAAGATGATCTGCTCCATCATCTTCCCTGGTACCGAGGTCAAACTGACAGGTTTATAGTTTTCCAGATTCTCCTTTCTGCCTTTCTTGTAGATGGGTGTTACATTTGCTACCCTCCAGGCCATTGAGATCTCCCCAGTTAGCCATGATTTCAGGTAAATAATGGAAAGTGGCTTGGTGAGCATATCTGCCAACTCTTTTAGCACTCTTTGGTGTAACCCATCTGGTCCCATAGACTTGTGTGCATCCAAGCAGTGTCGCAGGTCACTGATCACTTCCTCTTTAATTGTGATGACCTCATTCTGCTTCCCCTCCCTGTCCCCTAGCTCATGAGGCTGGGTGTCCAGGGAACAGCTAGTTCCACTGCTAAAGACTGAGGCAAAGTAGGCATTGAACACTTCAGCCTTTTCCTCATCCTTTGTGACTATGTTTCCCTTTGCATCCAATAAGGGAGGGAGATTTTCCCTAATCCTCCTTTTGTTGTTAATGAATTTATAGAAACACTTTTTATTATCCTTAACAGCTCTAGCTAGGTTGAGCTCTAGCTGCACTTTGGCTCTCCTAGTTTTCTCCCTGCATAGCTTCACTACATCTTTATAGTCTTCATGAGAGACCTGCCCCCTCTTCCAAAGGTCATAGACTCTCTTTTTGTTCTTGAGATCCAGCCAAAGGTCTCTATTTAGCCAGGACGTTCTCCTTCCCTGCCTACTTGTTTTTTGGCACATGGGGACAGCCTGCTCCTGTGCCTTTAAGACTTCTCTCCTGAAGTATGTCCATCCTTCCTGGACTCCTATATCCTTCAGGGCAGCCTCCCAAGGGATTTTGTCAAGCAGTCTTCTGAACAGGTCAAAGTTTGCCCTCCGGAAGTCTAAAGTGGCAGTTTTACTAACCCCTCTCCTTGTTTCTCCAAGAATCGAAAACTCAATCATCTCATGATCACTGTGCCCTAGATGGCCTCCAACCTTTACTTCCCCCACAAGTTCTTCCCTGTTCACAAGAAACAGGTCCAGGAAGGCACCTTCCCTGGTCGGCTCACTTACCAGCTGTGTGAGGAAGTTCTCCACACATTCCAGGAACCTCCTGGATTGTTCCCTCTCTGCTGTGTGGTATTCCCAGAAGATACCTGGGAAGTTAAAGTCCCCCACAAGAACAATGGCAAGTGACTGCAAGATTTCTTCCAACTGCTTATAGAAAGCTTCATCCACCTCACTGCTTTGGTTGGGAGGTCTATAGCAGACTCCCACAGCGATATCAGCTTTATTGGCCCTTGACCTAGTCCGAACACTCTCAACCCCGTCATCACGATACTTGATTTCCAAGCTCTCATAGGATTCTCTAACATAGAGGCCACTCCACCGCCTCTCCTTTCCTGTCTATCCCTCCTGAAGAGCTTGTAGCCATCCATTGTGGCACTCCAGTCATGTGAGGCATCCCACCATGTTTCTGTGATAGCCACCATGTCATAGTTTTCCTGGTGGCATCATGGCTTCAAGCTCCCCCTGTTTGCTGTTCATACTGTGTGCATTGGTATAGATGCACTTCAGATGAGCTAACGACTCCGATGCCTTTTTGTGAGTGTGGGCCCCATTTCCTACCAGACCCTTCTCAGGTGCTTCCATGATTTCTAAACGTCTCCTTCTCTCAAATGAAATGGCAGAGCAAGAGTCCTCACTAGTCCACCATCCTTCAAGCCCTGGCATGCTTCCCTTGGGTTTAATCCTGACAGGCCCAGTTAGCTCCCCTTCCACCCTCATATCTAGTTTAAAGCCCTGTCAATGAGCCCTGCTAACTCCTGCCCCAAAATTCTTTTTCTGCTCTGGGACAGGTGCATCCCACCTGCCACCAGCAGGACAGCTGTCTCATATAGCAGCCTATGATCAAAACACCCAAAGCCCTGCCGATAACACTGGTCCTGAAGCCACTTTCTCCTACCCCTTCATGCAGAAAAAACATTGAACAGCAAGAAAAAGCATTTTTTTCTTTCTTCGTCCCATGACTTGAATTGGCTCAACTGATATCAGATTAGCTGTTTCAAAAGCAGGGAAGATGGGAAGGGGATTTGGAAAAGGAAGGAGTAAGAAACATGGTTCACTACCAGCTCAGCAATCCCACTGAAATTCACCTTGGGGATAGAGTTGGCTAAATATATAAATATGAAATGTTGGATCCTAAAAACTGGGTCAGAAACACCACAGCCTCTCTCATCTGCAATGTGATTACAGTCCACAATTATTAAGACCTCACAATGAGTACATTGGGACAAGGAGTAGCCAGCAGCCAACAGCATGTTTTCACATGGCTCATATCTGTAAAGATATATTACCATTTTACACTAGCATTATAGTCATTAAATAATGGGTATATGCTGATGTCAATGAAACTACATAAGTTCCTATCTATGTAACTACGTTACATAGTTAACTATGTTTTTCTCTGCATGTTTTTGATTTTCTTCAGGAAACAGCTTAAACAGGGTGCCATGAATGTATCAAACACAAATAGAAACACAGAGATCCTGCAAATCTATGTCTTCTCTTAGACAAAATTGTACTTGCAATTGCCAGGACATAAAACCAGGCAAAATAATATGTGTCAGTAAATGTTCTGTGAGTTTTTCCCTTGTGAAACTGTACATACATTTAAATTCTAGGGGGTGATTTGAACGTTGAGTGTTAAGTGATGCTGAGGTAGATAGTGAAGTAACATGACTCCAGAGGAGAAAGTGAATGCCAGCTGTTCTGAGAATGTACGAAGCATTTATGACTTAAAACAAAACTGATAGAGCTATGACATTTTTTTTCACCTCCCAGCCTGCCCCTTTTTTTTTTAAAAAAAATAATAGTTTCACATCCTACTGAACTGAATATAAAACCTTGCTGCCAGTGATGGAGAAATATCCCTCTGCCTCTCTGTTTTTTTTCTTCCCACTCCTAGCTGAGCAGCCCACTCGTGCTGGTACGTGTTCGATCCAAACCCTATACTAAACTCATTTGTCTCTCAGAAAGCTACCAATATATTTTGCTGGAAGAATTTTCTTCTGAGTTTCTAAGAAGCTCACAGGGAGGAATTCATAATTGCCATAGCTGGCACAAGGTAAAAGATGAAAGTATCCAGCTGGGAGCAGGGAAGGAATTAGGGCTTAAAAAGGGACATGAAGACCTCTCCCTTTTAACAAAATTGAGCTTCAGGTCAGTTTATCCTACCTCATGAAATCATGCTTTAAACCCTACATTCAGACTTGGACTACATACCATTAGAGAAAAGTAAGGCCTGCAGACACCTGTATATGCTACTTAGTCCTTAGGTCTGCAGGTAGAAACTGCTATGGTGTATGTTGTTCTCTTCCAGAACAGATTTTTGAAGATATAGGGAAAACTTTGAATTTAGATCCCACAATCTTATAACAGCAAATTATTGTTGGTATGAATCAGGCACAAACAGGGAAATAACGGTTCCTAAGAGTTGCATGGATAGACTGGTCAGAGATTACTTAAAGCAAAGCAAAGGTCTGATGCTTTCACTGCCTGGCATTTAGCTGATGATCACTGCAGAGGACAAGTACAGCAGAGCAGGTGGTTCTCACTGGTTTTTACTGGAACTGGTTTTTATCTTCAAGATACCATTATCCACACTTGAGACAAACCTATCAACATTTACAGCTAACAGTCAATACAAAAAATACAAAATTTCAAATACCTATGGTCAGTCTCTTGATAGAGGTCAGAAAGATCTTTGACATTCCTGGGGCTTTTCTGAAGACACTTAAGTCTCTTTTAAAATCTGCTCAGTAGCAGTAAGGTCATTAGCTCTCTTGTCAGCAGTCCAAATCGTTGTGGTTATTTGTCCTAGACTGTGCTGAGACTTCAGTTCCCCAAGAGCTGAGCTAAATTGGCTTTGCCATGGTTCTGCTTACTTAGAGCTGTGCTTGTGTGGGCTACCTACCTTCTGCTGGTGCTCACCTGAGACTGAGGTTTGCCAGGTAGGGAGTTATCCAGACAGAAACAAACACTGCAAAGAGATGGATTTTTTTTTCCCAGATGCTTTAGTTACCCAAACTTGCTGTTTCTGGAACAATTCAAGTACCAGTGCCAGCAGAAGAAAAGGGAGGAGGTACGTGTCCAGGGCAGAGAAAAAGATAAGATGACTGAAGCAGGTCTGGTAGGTTTTCTTCTTTTTCTGGCAGGTTTTATCTCAGCTTCTTCTTCTTTTTCCTCCTATCACAGTCTCATGTAGCCCTCCACTAGTGAAAAAAACAGGATCTCCAAACTTGAATCAGTCACAAAGTGTCTTTTCACCTTTTTCACCATTTATCTTATTTTCCATGCTCCTTCATTACTTGCTTGTAATGCAGATCTCAAATTTCTGAAATACAGTCTTCCAGTCAGCCTTATCAGAGCTAATGAAAAACTTTTTAAAACATGAACTACCTGAGAATCAATGACTGACAGAAAAGAACCTATTGTCTCCCTTTCTTTTTGGCACCCGCTGCTTGTGGATACAGAGTAAAGTGCTTCTTAAATTCTTTTTCTTCCCATGTACACATAAAGAAACATAAGTTTTAATTGCTCTGTTTTCCACACAGTGTGTATTTTTCCTTGTTCTTTTAGTGCTGGCATCCTGTGTTGTTTTGTAATTGTTGTGGAGTCAAGGAGTCTGATAGAGATATCTTTATTCAGCTCTTGTGCTGTTGTGGTTCAGTGCTGTGCAAGCCTCTGCACAACCCAGCAATCTGTTCCAGCGCAAGCTGGCTTTGAGTAATTACGGGTAGGACACAAGGAGAGGGCTCCTCACCTCCAAACAAATGAGATGTGGGAACCTCTTTTTCAATAGCGCTGGTGGAGTTTGATCAGCTGGTGAAAAACACTGTCTGACTGATACCTGCAGTAGTAGGGGACCAAATTCAAAACATCCTGGAGGTGAAAAGACCTTCTTAAAAGATGTTTTCACCACAGTGGTTATCTATAAAATGCTACTTGAATGAAGCCTCTTCTTTTTGGAGTATTTTGTTACTTCCATTGCAGTATGTAAGCACTTCCTACAGTTTTTTTTTTTTTTTTAATATCCATGTTAGAAGCCTATAATTTTGTTACTACAGATCATAATGTCTTACAGTCCTAGTATAAATGTATATTTATCTGTTGTTGGAATTAGTGAAAAGCATAGTAAAATATTTCCATTGAAATTATTACCAATCTCTCTGATTTTAAATTTTAGGAGAAATTATTACCAGCCCTACTTATAAGTTCATTGTATTAGGATCTTTTCCATCTCAGACATTCATCTATAAATCTGTAATAGAGCTATTAAAGCTGTGCTAAAGGCTGGGCTTATTAAAACTTCCTTTCCAAATCAAAATGAGGAATTTTGCGTCTTAATGGGATAGTCCATTTAAACAAATTAAACACCATTTAAACTGTTTTTAAAAATAATTACATTCTACTAGGCTAATTATTTTAAAGTTATTGTTTAATTTGTATGAATTGTCCCGATAGAACACGGGTTCTTCATCCTTTCATGCAATTCATCATCTGCTGCGATAAACTGTTTTGTCTCCACGTTCTGTAATTGCCACCGCCCCTCCTGTAATGTGTGTTCAACTGGCTGAAAGGTAATATATATTTAATGGTTGCAGCATCTTTAATACTTGCTGTTGTTGACAATACAATGCTTAAAGCTGTACTGATAATGGATAAAGCTGTCACTAGTGAGCTGCTAGTACAGAGTTGGCTTGTGTGGAGCTTTTCGTCTGCATAGCTGGCAAGATCTTCAAGTGTGTCTTCCATCTTGTGACTATGGCACACAACCGGTGGTGGGTCTATGCAGGCACAGAAATAATTACTATATCTGACTGAGCAGGGGGACCCAGAAGGCACTGCTACGTAGTTATTCTCAAACTGAAGCACCTGCCAAACTTGGTTCTGGATCTTCTGCAGCTGAGTGGTGGGAGTCTTGGAACTCGGTGCTACCTCCACCCTGTGTCCTACTCCCAGAGCTCCCCAGGCTCTCAGCTCTCCATGGCATGGGGATATATACCTTGTAGCTTTTGTCCATGTGAAGATTTATAGACTGGGGGGTCAGCAAACTTGGCAACTCTGTCCTTGCAGTCCTTTTGCTGGAGACTGTACTCCATTCCTGCTAAATATTTTATTCAGTGACATCCACCTTCTGTTAAGTAGCCCCATGAGTCATGTGTAGAGGAGATGCCTGACTGTTTCTGGGTGAATGACCTTATCAATATTAATTTGTGTTAAGAACGTTCATAAAATTAAAACTCCTTTTTATCCACCTCCAGGTCTCCAGTCTTATTCTTGGTTTTCGCATTTCTCTCCTTTTAAGTTAAAACCCAGTACCCTATATGAACAAAAACCATTTACAACACATCAGACTGGCACAATTAAGTTATTTCTCTTCCTTTCAGGGCTCTTCTTGAAGTCTTTGCAACTGCAGTGTTAAAATGGTGTCTTTTGAGGCTGAACTTTCATTCAGTGCAATTCCTTTCAGCTCCATCTGCAGTATAGAGCAGGAAATTAAGCATGGAGAGAAACACTACAAAGTTAGCTTAACTGATGGCACAAGAGCTACAGTGACCACAAACTTTTCATTAGTACCTTAGATTGAAATTTATTGCTCTAGGTTGAACTAGCTTCTTATGGGTCATTTCGAGACTAAAAATTATCCTTGTCTGATGGCCCTCTCATCTGGGCTGCAATCATAGGAAATTCACCCAAACTGTTGTTGTCATACTTATTATGTCATGCTAGTGTGATGTAAAATTTATCTACAATCAGTTCCATGACACTGAGTTGAGGAGTCACTCAGTAATGTTTTGCTGTGCTTAACTCAAAGTTGCTTCTGTTGAAGAAGATCATGTCCAGATTTCCATTTCCTCTACTCATATTTTGTAGTTATGGATTAAAACTCCTTTTCCCCATGGCTCTATCTTACCTTATAAAGTTATGATAAGAATTTGGCAAGCGCTCAAAAATATTGTGCAGGTAGGGCCAGAAGAGGTGGCTGGCTGAACATGAGTGATAAACAAGTTTTAAAAATTCTCGAGGTGAATTTTCTATTTAAGACACCTGAGTTACAACTTTATTGTAACTAACTCTTTCTTCTGGCTCCTTTATAGTCCAAGAGCTGGCTCCTGAGTCAGCAAAACATTAAAACTACCTGGTGTTTTTGGGTAAATCGAAATTGGTGCCGGCCAATATCAGAATGTTGTCTGCAAACGTGCTTCAGAGCCCCTTCATGATCTGCTCTTACACCGGCACAGTTTGTAGGAAGCAGGCAATGGGTGACATAAGTGTACTTGCTATCCTGGTGGGCAATTCTTGTTCATGAGTCAGAATCCCAAAGTTCACCGTGAACATTTGGTTCAGCTTCCCTTGATTAGCCATGTCTCAGAGTGGCAATATGAGATCAGATTACACCTTTTACCCTCTAAAGACTCTAAGGATACCTGGCACTCCAGGGCAAATTTGTTTTCTGATGTCACAGTCTTTCCCCACTTGCTGACTTGACCCATGTGACAAGCTCATGAGTTGTCATGAGGAACCTCCAATGACCTTTTGTCTGCTCTTTTAATTCTTTGGTGTCTCTATTCCTTTATTTAATCAAATTCCAGTTCATTGTCCTTGGATTTGTGGCCCTACAAAGGCCAGATCTATATTCTTGCTTGCTTTTGTGTCTTCTTGTGACAATTAATTCCAAGAACGAGGTATTTAAGGAAAGTTTACAAGGCATGCCGGCTACAAAAAAAAAGCTTAAATATCAAAAGTTGCTTATTGGAGAACTTTTTAGCTTACTAGCAGCAGGTCAGGAATTAAAAATAGAAACCTGTTTCTGGATTAGAAGACAGAGAGAGCTTCTTTCTCTCTCTCTCTCTTTTCTATCTGTATCTAGTATTCATACATGTTATTCCTCCAGGAAAATAATAATAGAATTATTAATAGTAATAAAATAGAGACCACTGGGTATTGTATATGAGACTACCGTGGGACTACTGGGACAAGGCAGTCACACCAGAGCATTACCTGTTCTAGTAACATATTCTTGCATGTGTTCTGCAAAATAGGCTGCCAAAGCAGATCTATCTCTGAGGCTCCACGTAAGACACAGAAACAAAGGAAAAAGCAGATATTTCTATTCATCTCTCCATAGGCAGAAAAACCTCAAGGTGCAATGCTATAGATACGATGAGCTAAGTGTCTCTGTCATTCGGACAGTAGATGGCACCATTTGTTTCATTCTTAAAAATATCTTCTGCTGTGCTTTTGTAAAGCAGCTGGTCTGCAGAAGAGGAGGTGACAACAGTGTGTGTGCTGCTTTGTGGCTGGAAAATTTCTTCCATTTTTCTTTCGTGTACCACAGCAGAGTGCAATGGTGCATGAGTCTTAAGACTGTGGGGATCTACGGTGTGACGTGGTTTTCACAGGACTAGCCAGTCAACTCTCTCAGACATGTTAGCTGAATAGGCTGCCATGGCAGGGTGTTGCGTTTGATAGTTCAGTGATCTGTTTGCTCCTGTGCTCTGGTTGGACAAAGGTGACTACAAAGGGATCTGAGCTTTCCTGTATTTCCCCTTCTTTTTACAGGTTTAATGGTCCTTGGAAAACAATGAGTTCCTGTCCCTTTGTTAGTGCCTTGATGAAGATATGCACCCCTGGAAAGAGCTTGTGCTGCTTCACTGGCTTGGTCAGGGTAGACAGATGGTTATGGTTTGCTCCCTTTAATGACACATCCAACGAGGCTGTCTACTGAGCCTGGCTCCTACCAAAAAACCTCCTGTTCTCAGCAATTGCTGGTCAATCAAAAATAACATGCGTCTCATTTCTGTTCATTCACACTAGTGGGCTCCTGTGCCTTTAATTTGTTGCACAGTTAAATGTAATGAGAGAGACATAAATAGATAACATGCCAATTATTTTGCTGAGAAAATGCTTCTTAAATGAGGTGACTCAGTTCAAATCAGGTACAAGTGTTGATTAGCTCTTCCTAAGAAGACTGTGGTTGAGTAAAGCTGTGCTTCCATTTACCTCTTTGTCCATATTTCACATGGAGGGCTGATCATCAAATGCTAATGCTAATATTAGTGCTGACATGGTTTCATCCTGGGATACCTTATAACCTTGTTCAAAACCTGGGAAGAACTCAACCAGTCACAGACTTGTCTACTCAGAGATACTGGCAAAATCTGTGGTATCTTATACAACTCTTGATTTTAAGTGCTATATTTCTTCCTCACAGTGCCTGCAGACTCCTTCAGGAACTCTTAGACATTCTTTCTGTTATAATTTTAGGGTCCTTGCACATTTACTGGAAGGTGATTTGCCTCTGGAGAAACAGCCACAATGAGCTGAAATTACTTTAAAGACATTTATGAAATACTGGGGACAACTCTGTTAGTATCTTCTTGTTCTTTGAGAGTTGCTTATTCCCACTTGGGAGTTGCAACTCTTGAGGACTTTACCTACTATGTCAACAGGGTCCCTGATGAAGTCCCCAAACAACAGCAGAAGAATGGTTTGTTTTCAGCAGAGCTATGCAGTCTCACCAAAAACCCATAAGCTGAGCCAGAAGCCAAGCCTGCTGAAGCACTTGTGTGACAGCAGAGGGACGTCTGCACAAAAGGTTTCATATCACAAGTAGGACAGCAACATGGTGTGACTCACAGCCCAGAATTACAAACATTACCTGGGACTTTGCCTATCATACTGATGCTCCAGGCACATTCCAGAACAGCCATGTCTGAGCTGTAGATCTGTCAGGAGCTATAAATTGGATCTTTTCCTTGGTGCATACTGAGATTGTATCAGAAAGGGCTGACCCCTCAAGACTGAAAGGTCACAGACATAAGAATCTGCCCTTCTGAAGTTATTTGTAATGTAACTTATGGATTCTGCAGTATTATTATAGTTATCCTGCAGCTCTGACAGCTCTAGACTGAAGGCCACATGGATAGCATGAAAACAAATTAACAAGTAAAAAATATTTTATTTTGCTGAACAGTTCTGATCAGGACACAATAAATTAGTACAGCAAGTTCTATCCCCTCTTCAGCCTGACTTTGCATAAGTCTTAGAGATTTTGCTTTGTTGTGTGTTTATGGGAAATGTGTACCTAAAGCTGTTAGTTGTCATATGTTTCCTTCTAGCAGGGATTTTGATGACAGTTATGCTAGAAGCACTTCTGTTGTCAGTCTTTTTTGTCTGGAGTGTTAGTGTGAAGGTGCCTTGATTACACTAAATGCTCTTCCCACTTCTACCCATGCTAGGTTTTGGCTGGAGCCTGTGTTACACAGACACCTGAATGTCCGAAGTCTTCTACTGACCTTAATTTAATTGCCTATTATTATCCATAGTAGAACAAAGAAGGAAGAGATACCAGAAAAATAAGTACATTTATTGCAATTGATTACCTATAGCAATAATTTATAATTTATAATTTATATAGTAGATTGTGTTATTAGTATTTTTGTTGCCTTTACTTTGTGAGCTTTCCATAAAGTGGTACACCAGAAGAGGTTGTTTAAATAGAGGAACTGTGCTGCAGCTAGAGCAGAAGTGGAAAAAAGAAACATCCGTTGGTTTGTTTGTTAACAGTCAGCTCTCAGTTACTCCAACTGGTTTATCTGAGTTGTGGATTTATCTGGGGTAGTGCAGTGTTAAACGAGTACAGCAATTCATGACCAAGGCTGTATTGCTTTCAGGGTGAGCTCATCACTGGAAGCATATAGCTGCTATCTCATGGAGCAGCCGGCTTCATACTGTGTCAGCTTGGACATTTTTGCATGTTGTTCCCAAGACTGGGATGCCAGTGATTTCAGTGCAGGCTCCACCTCCATTTGGCAATAGCTCCAGTTTGGTGAGGCTGATGCACTCCAGAAGCCAAAATGGAACTGCCTCTTTATGAAATGGCTGCTTTGGTACCACTTCCCAGGCAGTGCTTCTCATCCAGGAAGATGATTCAGTAGATTGTAGTGTCACATGAGTACATAGACCCTAGTTGTTCTACTGGATCAGCTGGATGAGGAGGACTTCCAAGGGGACCACTGTGGCAGGCGTGCAGTGCCATGTCTGAGACTCTGCTGAGGCCACTTTGTCTCTGGCAGATGAACACTGCCTCTGTCAAACATTCCTTAACGTGGTTCAAGTCTGCCAATAGGTTTGGTTGAATACAAACAAGTCTTCTGTCTGTTCACTGGTCTGTGCTGTCTACTACTCTTTTGTTTGTGGTGTTATCATACTATCCAAGCTATCCTTATTATTTGCTGGTGTAGCAGCTACCCTGTTAGCTCCAAGAATGGACTATGCTTTGACTGAATTTGTACAACTTTAGGTGCAAGATACTCTTTGAATGAAACTGGTTTTGGAGACACATTTATGTATTGACTTAACTTACAATTTTCCTTAATCTTTTTATGTAAAATACACTGAGATCCACCATTAAACAATATTAGATATTCTCCCTCTCCATCTCTTCAGTCACTTTTTATACCTCATCTAAATCTTTCACCCCCTTCCTCAGTTTTTCTTCATTTGTGTCTTCTCCTTCATAGGACCGCCTTTTTTTTTTTTTTTTTTTTTTTCAAATTAGGTGATGTCTGTTTCACCAACTGATCTTTTTTTCTCATTCCCTTCACAGCACACATCCCAAGTCTCTCTTTCTCATGGATAGGCTATGACTGTAATTTGAAGACTGGCTGATCTACGACTCCTTATCTAGGGCCAGGGAAGTAACTGCAAGGTCAGCTGCCTGTTGGGGAGACACATCTCAGAATCACAACATTTAAAAAGCACAAGACCTCTTACCTTCCTTAGCCTAAAAATCAACACCTGTACAGAAACTGATGGATCCTGAAAAAATGAGATGGAAGATTGTGTGTTTCTTAATATAATTGCTAATTAAGAATGATTTCATGTTATTGTGTTCTGAACAAAAATGTAGGAACATATTTTCCTAGGCATTGTCCAAGAAATCAGAAATATGGAGTGCGTTTTTGATCACACAAGTGATGTATTTTCTCTGCTCCAAAGTATTGTCTCCCTCACTGATTACTTCATCAGCTCTTGCAGCTGAAGTCTGATATGCATCACTGCTACAGGAAACCCAGATGGTTATTTGGTAAAAATATACATGTTGGTGGGCAGATGTATCAGAAGACAAAAAAATATCTTAAGCAACTCAGACCTGGTAGTGATGATCAATACACTTTATATCACTGATGTTTGTGATGAACAAAACAGTAAGGATTTGTGGTGCAGATCCTTCAGGCATGTCACCATACCTCAAAGCATGCTGCATCATAAAAGATCAAATCTATTTCAGGCTTGAAGACAAAATTTAATGTTTAAATCCACAGTTCATGGTTTCCCTGATTTTCGCATTCAATTGGTACCATTGTGATGTGATTTCAGCAGGGACACTGAAAACACGGCAGTGTAAAACTAGCATCTGAAGTTTCAGCCAAGCCCAGCTGCTGTAATTAATAATTATTATTACTGGCAGTGATGAATAATAAGCAGAAATGGCTGAAAAATATCAATTCTTTTTTTATCAAAAAATTAAATAATATTTTAATTGAAAAACTGAACTTAAGAGGAAATTAAATCAAAAGCAGTTTTTGGAAATGAATCTGATAAAAAACTTTATTTTTTTAAAACATCAGACCCAAACACTTGTGCTAAATCTGCTTGCTGTCTTTCTTTCAGTAGGTGTGAATCAGTTATTTTTTGACTAAAGAAGATCTTCTAATTAGGAATGAATGGGATTATTTCATCAAAAGGGCAATCAAAAAAATTCAACCATTTATGCTGAATTGTCAGGGCCCTGACAGACTTCCCTGTCCCTGCCTCCATCTCCCCCTCTGCACCTCTCAGCCCCGACACCGGTGTGTTCCCCTTCTTCCCACAGCCCAGGATCCCATGTCAACACCCTGGGGCCATCAGCCCCTGCTTCACCAATGCTAATGACACAGTGGGGATGGTCTCCAGCTCTTCATAGCCCCACCCTGCCAGGCCATGGGGTGACACTAACAGTAAGCAGGATTACTGCCACCAATACCAAGCAGTGAGCATTAAAAAAGTGAGCCACCATCAGCAACTAAAAGCAGAATTTGCTGTACATTAATCACTCATGGCAACTGCATTATGAGTGTCTGTGTGCATGTGTGTCTATTTCTCTCTCACACTTGCATAGATGTGGGGAGGAAGAGATAGTCTGTACCAGAAGAATGCAGGCTATGTTCATTTTTTTTTAATTCTCTTTGCCCTTTCCAAGGAAAATACATAAGCATGAGTAACATTAGCTCTGTCACACTTTAGTGCAAATGAGATGCCGCCCTAGCACTGTTGTTTCTCGTCCTGTGTTGTATCATGCAGTGTAGATACTTTATCCTGCCTGTGTCTCTGCTGTAAGACCACAGATCATGTTATCACTTTACAAATATAGCATATTAGTACATCTGGAAAGCTAGTCACGCTGTGGGGTTCAAACAGGTCTGGATGGCCATGCGCTATGCTGCTGCTATAAACAACCTCAGTGTCTCAAATTGAATAACTGCAGAGCACACTCAGGAGCTCTGGACACTTGTGTTCTTTCGTAGTAGGTAAGTGACAGTTTTGCTGATTATTGTATTTCTTCAGATGTGTGGGGTCAAGGTGGGAAATGGCAGGGCAGGTGAGAAGTTGTTATGAGGTCTTTGTTGCTACTACCATGTTGTGGATTTTTAAATTCTAACATATACGGGAAAAATAGCTGAAACATGGAGTGTTAGTCCAAAGTGGTGTGTTTGCTGATACCTTTAGTATATAGTAAGATTCACCCCATATATAGTTCCTCTAAGTAGATTTACACCTGTGACAAATCCACACTTTATAATTTAGGATAGCTTTCAGGACTCACTCCACGACTCAGCTGTAATAAACTCTTGCTATTACATCTCATGGACATACCCTGGTGTGAGAATGATTTTCAATAAAAAATAGTTGGAGAAGTTGTTCATTTATCTTTGTTGTCTGTCAAAATTTGGAATGGAATTTAAAAAGAGTTATAGAACTTGAGTTTCTGAAGGCCACTTACAGCTAATCTAACTGATATAGGAATTCTAGCCTGCTAAATCTTTTGTGGACAAAGACTATCATTTAAAGTCAAATATTGTCATTATTGTTGTTGTTGTTGCTACCATAAGTATTTAAGTGCTATTGCTGACGTATTACTTTCTGTAGGCTAAAAGGTACTGACCTCTCAATAGGTTCTTCCTCTCAATAGTAGTTAACTGAACACCATTTCAAGGATCAGTGATGGAGGATAGTGCCCATTAGCCAATGAGGTAGATCCTACCAAAGAGTTTCATCTACTTTGCTCTTCTCAGACAGAAGGTGAAGGTGGAGAATTATTCCAAGCAGGACATCCAGCTTCCACACCATCTCCATTTCCTATCCACAGGCATGGGAAGGTTTTGTGGGAAAGGCTAAAGACTCAGCTGTGGTGAGGGAAGAGATCTGATAAAATATAGCTGTCACCTCATAATTCTGTGGTGGGGTTTGGACCATTTGATCTAAAATAACTTGGCTGTTGGAGCAGCTTAAAGCAGTGTCTTCTCTTGCTTGTCTAAATAGTTTGCTGTATCTTCTTAAATCACAGAATTTGACTGCTTAGGAAATGGCTATGAGCATTTTACTCATGATAGGAGTAAAATGATCTTGTATCTAACATGGGAAATAGGACTACGAGCATTGATGTCATAGGTCAGAGATAGGTTTTTGCTCTCCTGCAGTAGAGGAAGACACAGATGATAGGATTGTATTCTTTGATCAATACATGGATAATGGGCCCCTGGGGGCAAAAGGAAATAATAAAAATTTTTAGGGTCTTTGGTTTGTCTTAATTAGAACAGGGAGCCTAAAATAACATTTATGATGTTGTCATCCCCATAGATAACTTTGGATGCTGGACACTGTACATGAAAGGTAACAGTCGTAGCCTCACTTCCTGGCGACAGTCCAGATCCATTAACCTTAAGACAAATGACAATAAGTCAATTAAACGTTGTGCAAAACCAAAAGCAACAGGTGGCAAAAAACAGGTCTGAGAAACCTGAGACTGTAATTTTATGCTTAATTAAGAACATCTAATTGTACATGAAAGCCGACATGTTTCGTTCAGTGGCAGTGAGTGCAATTTTATTTGCCATGGGTCTTCATATGAATAATTAAGTGGGGTCTCTCTGATCAATTCTTAGCACACACTCTACCTTTCCCAGGACTCTGTTACCTACTATCTAAGACAATAATTTTCATCTGCTGACTACAGCTACATTTGTAGATTCAACCATTTTTAAAAATTTGTAATACACTTTTGACAAGAAACAACCTTAAAATAGATGCCCCTTTAAAATACATCAGCCCTCTCTTGACCTTATGAGAATTCAGCTTCTCTTCAGCAACAGCCAGTGAAAAAAAAAAAAAGAATGGATTTATGTCCAGTGTTTCATTAGCTTCATTGTCAGTGGAAGAATCCTTTTCAATAACTAGTCAGTTCACTGAAGTGCTAGGGGAATACCTCTGTAATGTATTTGGCTTAGCAATCATGAAATGGTCAAGTTTTCAATACTTAGTGAGGTAAGGAAGGGGGTTAGCAAAACCTCCACCTTGGACTTCCAGAGGGTGGACTTTAGCCTGTTCAGAACTCTGGTTGGGAAAGTCCCTTGGGAGATAATCCCGCAGGGCAAAGGGGTCCAGGAAGGCTGAACGTTCTTCAAGAAGGAAATCCTAAAAGCCCAGGAGCAGGCTGTCCCCATGAGGTGCAAAACTAAAGGGCGGGGAAAATGGCCAGCCCGGTTGAACAAAGAGTTTTTGATAGGACTTAGGGAAAAAAGGAGGGTTTACCACCTTCAGAAGAAGGGACAGGCAACTCAGGAGGAGTACAGAGATCTTGTTAGGTTATACAGAGAAAACTTTAGGAAGGCAAAAGCCCAGCTGGAACTCAACCTGGCCATTAATATAAGGGACAACAAAAAAAAAAGTTTTTATAAATACGTCAACAAAAAGAGAGTCAGGGAGAATCTCCATCCCTTACTGGATGCGGGGGGGAAACATTGCGGCCAAGGACGAGGAGAAGGCTGAGATATTTAATTCCTTCTTTGCCTCCATCTTCAATAGTCGGACCAGCTACCCCCAGGGTGTTCAGCCTCCTGGGCTGGAAGATAAGGATGGAGAGAAGAACAACCCCCCCATAATCCAGGAGGAAGTAGTTAATGATTTGCTTATGCACCTGGACACGTATAAGTCCATGGGCCCGGATGGGATTCACCCAAGGGTACTCAGGGAGCTGGCGGGAGAGCTCACCAAGCCTCTCTCCATTATCTATCAACAATCCTGGTCAACAGGAGAGGTGCCAGATGACTGGAGGGTGTCCAATGTGATGTCCATCTACAAGAAGGGCCAGAAGGAGGATCCGGGAAACTACAGGCCTGTCAGTCTGACCTCGGTACCGGGAAAGATCATGGAGAGGATCATCTTGAGTGAGCTCCCACGGCAAGTGCAGGGCAGCTGAGGGATCAGGGCCAGCCAGCATGGGTTTATGAAAGGGAGGTCCTGCTTAACTAACTTGATCTCTTTCTATGGCCATGTGACCCGCCTTCTCGATGCGGGGAAGGCTGTGGATGTTGTCTACCTGGACTTTGGTAAGGCCTTTGACACCGTCCCCCATGGTGTTCTCCTGGAGAAGCTGGCGAATCATGGCATAGACAAGTGTACTCTTCACTGGGTAAAAAACTGGCTGGCTGGCCGTGCCCAGAGAGTTGTGATTAATGGAGTGAAATCCAGCTGGCGGCTGGTCACCAGTGGTGTCCCTCAGGGCTTAGGTTTGGGGCCAGTCTTGTTTAACATCTTTATTGATGACCTAGATAAGGGGATTGAGTGCACCCTCAGTAAGTTTGCAGATGACACCAAGCTAGGTGGAAGTGTTGATCTGCTTGAGAGTCGGAAGGCTCTACAGAGGGACCTGGACAGGTTGGATCGATGGGCCAAGGCCGATGGGATGAGGTTTAATAAGGCCAAGTGCTGGGTCCTGTACTTCGGTCACAACAACCCCAGGCAGCGCTACAGGCTTGGGGAAGAGTGGCTGGAGAGCTGCCCAGCAGAAAAGGACCTGGGGGTGTTGGTGGACAGCCGGCTGAACATGAGCCAGCAGTGTGCCCAGGTGGCCAAGAAGGCCAACGGCATCCTGGCCTGTATCAGGAATAGCGTGGCCAGCAGGAGTAGGGAAGTGATCGTGCCTCTGTACTCGGCACTGGTGAGGCCTCACCTTGAGTACTGTGTTCAGTTCTGGGCCCCTCACTACAGGAAGGACATTGAGCTGCTGGAGCGTGTCCAGAGGAGAGCCACCAATCTGGTGAGGGGTCTAGAGAACAAGTCATATGAGGAGAGGCTGAGGGAACTGGGCATGTTTAGTTTGGAGAAGAAGAGGCTGAGGGGAGACCTCATTGCCCTCTATAACTACCTGAAAGGAGGTTGCAGAGAGGTGGGTGTTGGTCTCTTCTCCCAAGGGAATAATGACGGGACCAGAGGGAATGGTCTAAAGTTGTGGCAGGGGAGGATTAGATTAGATATGAGGAAGAATTACTTTACTGGGAGAGTGGTCAGGCACTGGAACAGCCTGCCCAAGGAGATGGTGGAGTCGCCATCCCTGGAGGTATTTAAGAAACGTGTAGACGTGGCACTTCAGGGCATGCTCTAATGCCCGAGATTGTTGGTTTGTGTCTGTTTGTGGGTGGGTGTGGTGTTGGGTGGTTTTTTGTTTGTTTGTTTGTTTGTTTGTTCTTTGTGTGGTTGGACTCAATGATCTCAAAGGTCCCTTCCAACCATGAAGATTCTGTGATTCTGTGATTCTGTAATAAATCCCCTTGCATATGTAACATCTATCATGCTTGATGGCAAACACATTAATGCTACAAGAGTTGAGGAACTATAAGGAATATTGTAATGCAGCTGCTAATTAATCCATAATTAAAGACCTAATTAATGAATAACTGAAAAATTGTCTAAAAATCAAGATATGAAGACTATAGTGATAAAGGGGAATCTTGTTTGTGAGACTGCTTAATTTACATCTAGAATAGGAAGTGATTAATGAAAACTGTCAGTAAAACATTATGCTGCAGCGCTGGACAAAGAGAAATACATATATAAAAATGTGTGGTAACAAAGCTCAGCTTTTGCATATCTACATTCACATATCTTTTTAGTTTTCTGATGTTTGTAGTTATTTCTGCCTGAAGTATAAAGAGCAGGTTAAGAAAAGACATATTTGCTCTCTTAGCTGTGTTATGTAGACAATGCACAAGTTATTAATTTGTTTGTGAAAGAGGCTAATGTCAGATTCTGTTCTTAAATGCCTCTTTTATGAAATAGCTAAAGCAGAAAACTCAAAAAGAACCTGATGCATCAGAGAATTCAGGATTAAGCTCCTTGATAAGCAAATACACTAATTTGTGAAATTAACTTTACTGGAAGCTGGACTAATTAATAGCTTGAAAGTGCCACTGTCTGTCTGTATTTATTTATTTAGGTGCTGGCTGGCTGCAACTGTGCTCTTGAGAGAGCAGGAGGGAACATTTCAAACTCCCAAAACATCTGGGCTCACGTCCAGGTGTCAGGACTGCTTTCTGCCACCCTGGAGCAGCTTGTCGTTACCCTCTTCTATTTATTCCGCAGTGCAGCTGCATTTGCTGAATCTCTGCAGACCTGGGCCTTCAGGGTGGCAACCACTGTGATCCATAGCCCTGCCCATGTGTTCCCCAGGACCCAGCCATCACATGCATGCATATATGATCTGAAGCACAATCTAATTTGGATGCCTGACTGAAAACTCTGTCAAATCTGCACATTCAACAGGTCTAGTGGGAGATAAACCAGCCAAACTAGCAGGGAGAATAATTCCCTGCTGGTGTAGAGCAATAAGAGATTGTTGCTGGCAGCAAGACTAGGTAGGAAAGAGCAGCTTCCTGCTTTGCAGTTCTCTCCCACTACCCAAGCGGCACAGGGAAGTACTACCTCACTTAAAAGCTGTGTACAGTTAGCACAATATAGTTGTAGATTATGAACATTGTCACCATTTATATTGCTCTTTCAGTCACAGCAGGTTTCTGTAATTTAATCTTTCCTTGATAGCACAAAAAATGTGTTCTGTTGCTATCCAAATGTCAGTTTTCCTGTTTCCTTTGAATTATTTAAAGACTTGTGAGATAAATGACTTGATCATTCTGAATTGCGGTGTAAGCAAGCTTATTTCCTATGAAATTATTTGCAGGATTGTTAGGAAATATGTTCATCCACATTCTCCCCTATGTAATCCTGCCAGTAATATTTGTAAGATTGCAGCATATCTCCCACAGTGATTATCTGAAAGGACCCAAGCGAACAAAGCAGAAACAAATTGAAGAAACCAAAACATTAATAAATTGGTAACTCATGTAAAGCAGCAAAGGAAGTGTACACAGTGCTGCTATCGAAGGCAACCAGGCCTCAAACAAACTCAGGAGAGCCGTAACAGAGAGTAGTATTGGCTGTATCTGTAGTATCAAAACTATGTTGGACATCTTCCAGCCTCAAGAGAAGACACAAGTCTTGTTCTACAGAATGTACTGTGCACAGGCAAGTTGACCAGCATTAACACTGATGCCAGCTGTGTTCAGAGGAGGCTAGACTGTAGTATAATAACTCCAATATAATTTTGGTTTATAACTGGCTGTATTCAACCCACTCCAGACAAGACAGAGATAATGTTGGTAAACAGGGAGGAGATGTAGAAGGGTTAGTACAGTTAGTCATAGAAGGCCACACAGTCATCATATCTAAGGACAGTTTTCCCCTGTGCTCCACTAACTTTTTTTGCAAAGAAGGGTCTTGCCTTGTCCTTAATTTTTTGTAGTATGCTCCTCAGTGCATCATACATTGATATATCTCAGATGTTGATATGAGTAAAGAAAGGCTGCAAACTGTTCATTCAATGAAGCTGCTGATTTGAAGAGCACTTCTCTGCAGAAGGCCTTTTGTCTGGAATTCAGTGTTACTTTTACCTTATGTATCCTTAAGCAGTTTGCTGCTCAAAGATCAGGCAGACTATGGCATCTTATGATGCAAGCACAGGTAACTGAGATGAACCTCCTTCAGCATTAAACAGCAGGAGCTTCCAAAAGGCAGTCCCATTTTAAAACCCAATTGCCTGAGAGTTACTCCATATCCCAGGTTGATTACATGTCTGGATGTATTTCAAGTCATCATTTCCCTCCTTCATCATTTCCTTTCCCAGGGGAAAAAAAAAGGGGGGGGAAGGAAAAGAAAAGGAAAGGAAAGGAAAGGAAAGGAAAGGAAAGGAAAGGAAAGGAAAGGAAAGGAAAGGAAAGGAAAGGAAAGGAAAGGAAAGGAAAGGAAAGGAAAGGAAAGGAAAGGGGAAAGGAAAGGAAAAGAAAAAAGAAAAGAAAAGAAAAGAAAAGAAAAGAAAAGAAAAGAAAAGAAAAGAAAAGAAAAGAAAAGAAAAGAAAAGAAAAGAAAAGAAAAGAAAAGAAAAGAAAAGAAAAGAAAAGAAAAGAAAAGAAAAGAAAAGAAAAGAAAAGAAAAGAAAAGAAAAGAAAAGAAAAGAAAAGAAAAGAAAAAAAAGTCAAATGCCTGCCTCTGGGTTCAGAGGCCAAGTGGGAACAAATACAAGTAAGTGGTCATGAGATCAGTGGCTGCTGTCAAAGATGGCTATGGAAACATCTGGCACTCCTGTGGCAGAGCTGTAAACAAAAGGGTGGAGGTATCAGTAGCTGAAGGGAGCAAAGGCATTTATGGGGTAGCATACTAAAGCTTGCCAGTTTTAGTGGTGGGTAGACATAGTCAGAAGTATGTGTATCTTTGTAGCAACAACATGAATAAGAAGAAATAAAGATTATAGACATTACAAGGCAGAAATCTTCTTTTCAATTCTATAATTTTTCAATACCTTACTGAATAGATCCTGGTCTTGAGCTCCTGGGTACCCTTACTATTTAAAGAATAAAGTCTGAAGTAGATGCTAGAGAACTGTCTGTGTACCTTCAGGTGAATTTATGAATTAAAATAAAATAAATGATAATATAAAAACAATCCATGCAGATACGCAAGCAGATGCTTTTACTAGCAATAATATTTGACATTAATGTTGTAACTTTTAAATCAAAATGTATGATGAGTATCGTCACTAAGATTTTGCTTTTTTGCCACCTGATCCTCCAAATGCTTAATAGTGTCAATATCCTTATGCACATAAGGACTCTGATTTTAATAGGCCTATTTATATATAAAGTTAAATAAACAAAACTTTTGCAAGATTGTAAAGGAACAGTGTTGCCTTCTTTTTAAAATGTGTAGCTGCTTATGTAGGGAAAATCTTGCAATCATTAAAAAAAGAAATGTATCCCGAATGATTAGCTTTGTTTCTGAGCGAAATATTATGAGAAAGATAAGAAATCAGACTGACTTCCCAGTATGTTGCCTTTAAAGGATATTGATTAAGGCCTTATAGATTTCTTCTTGGGAGGTATAAATGGCTAGGGATAAGACTATAAGGCTTCCACAGACACACACACAGACCTATTTTCTCCACATGTGATTCTCTTCAAAATGACATTTTTTGCCTTCTGAATCCCTTTTCCCCTGGAAAGCACTGTTCTTTCATTATTATACACTGCTGAAAAACATTGCTTTTGTGATCTATCTCACTAATAACTCGTAAGACTGAATGAATGTTACAACCATGCATCATCTAAGAAGGGTGTGCTGATGATCTACAGCATAATTTACATGTAGATGTCACCCAAGGAAGGTGGCATTACATTGCAAACTCAGTGTAGTTATGAGCTAGAGCCTTTCAGACGCAGGTGATGGTTGCTTTTGTGGTCAGGACTTGTCCTTAATGAAAGCAAGGTTGCCTGTTTCTTGGGTGAGAAACAACTTGAGTATGGTTTTTTGGTTTTCAGTTACTGCCATATTAGTGGGTGGAATAATCTTCACAATTATCACCAAAGCTTGTCCTTAATGACCATGTGTAAGTATGTAAGTATGGGGTGTGAAAGGAGCAATGCTGAATTGCAAAAGGATGGGGAAATTGGAAGAGGAAGGAGACTGCAGTATGTGTAGATTTGCATGAACAACCATGTGACTACTTTGAGCAAGGCACCTGGACTAGGTGACCTCCAGAGGCCATTTCCAACCTCACTGGTTCTCTGATTTTTGACAATGGGTAAAATGCTAATGGTGATTATCTGTGAAGAGCCTAAGTGTGGGAGGGAACACAGGTGTGGAATACCAGTTGAAGGGAAGAGTTAGAAAGAAGTCTATAACGAGGCATTTCTCTACCCAAATGTAACTTCCCCCCTGTAACTAACAGATGATAGGTTTGGGTTTTCTTGTACAGGTCTAACCTGATGATTGGAAGATAGCAACTGCTGCACGTGAACTTGAACAGGCACAGCGCTGTGTATTTCTAGAAATGGAAATTATTTTTAGCAGTTGCTTCTTCTGTTGCAAATTCTTGCCATGCATGAGTAAACACCGTGAAGAACCTACTCTTAGGATCAGATTAATCTAGTTTCTACCAGCTTGCCAGGCTCTCTTTCCTGGGTGACATGTCATCAGCGCAAAATGGTGGTGTCTGAACTTTGGGAAATATACATTCTGCCATCACGCTTGATACTTCAGGCCCATTTCTTGGACTAGGATATGGGGTGAAGCAACAGCCCTTTGAAAGTTGTTGGGAGACCTTGTCAAAGTTGTAGATAGCAACAAAGTTTCGCGCTTGTCCTGATGAGTATTTCTAAAGCCTTAGCCACACTGTGTTCTGATCAGGATTTGTGGCTTTGCTCCTTTTGAAGAGATTAGTCCTGAGGAGTTATGATGGACACCTCTCACCTCCCACCCACATTCCTCCTCTGCTTTGGGTTTACCATTGAAGAAAAATGCCGATGCATTGCAACCCAATCTAACATGTGGATAAAAGCTGTATGAGCTTTTCCAACCTGAGTGCTTAATAAATCAGTGTCTCAATAAAGAACCCATGACTTAACTTGTGAGACAGGAAGGCGGGGAACAAGTCAAGTAAACAGAGTATTTTCACAGTTTATTCAGACTTTGTGTTGATTAAGGCCATCTAGCTCCAGCAGAGGTCAGATGTCCAGCTGCCATTTCACAGACTCTCAGCAATTCAGCTCCTGCAATAGCCCTTCCACCAAGACACTGCTATGAATTGGTTTATTAAAATGAATTAGATCCTGCAGAGTGACTGCTTGTCTGCAGGTACTGTGAGGGGGAAGTCCTTGTAACTGGGTTTCTCGATTTGGGCCACAGAGGAGAAAGTTTTATTTTATGCAGTAAAGAGTTTCCTGTAAATTGTTTACAGGAATATGTTTTAGAAGAGTACAGCTGATTACAGATAAACCTTTCCACTGAGAATAAGGTCACCATTCTCATTATACTGCTAATAAAGGGGTTTGACTTGGCTGTTGTCAGCAATTGGTTCCAGATAGGTTGGGAACTATTTTTGCCTGATTGTTAGTGCTCATAAAGATGAACCAGCAATGGGAACAGCTTTATGAACAGCAAAGATAGCAGTTTATATAAACACCCTAAGATACAGAAGATTATGTCATGGAAAAATATTGGTCTCTGGTTGCAAAGGTGGACAGGTAGGAATCTTTCCCCTTGGTGTACCTATGCATAATCCTTTTTAGTCCATGTTGTGCATTTTCCAGAGGACATGAGGGTGTTTTGCTGGTTCAGAATAAATTATTCCTTTATGTGTTACATATTGCAGAAAGATGTACAAGTGAAAGAGGGTGAAAGAGAAAAGCGAAGTTACAAGTGGAAAAGTGCCGAGGGGAGAACGATTTCCCCTTCCTCCTTAGTATTATAACAGAAGGACAGATAATAAATAACCCCAGTTGAAGGATGTAGAGCTTGGAAAAAACGATTACAGTAAGGTCTGAGGAAAAAGTAATAAATACAAGCTTGAAAACACCCAGTAAAGGAAAGGGCAGATCGTTTTTTAAATGATCAGTAGACAGTTCAGTAGAGTTTTCTTCTTTCCTTTCTTTTTTTTCTTTTTAAGCTTATGAATGATATAACGAATGTGGTATCTAATGAAATCTCAAGGAAATTTTAAATAACTGATTTTCCTTTTCTCTACTTTTATCGTGGTAGAAGCAATTTCTTTTAAAAGGCTTCAAACTTGTTTGCAGCGGTTAAACAAACCATTTTACAAAGAAGTAAGGATGACAGAAGTCCTCTGTAGACAATCTAGCTGCACTTCATGGAAAGCAGTGTATTGTGATGATTGTACCCTCACAAGTGATGCAAGAGAGTACAGTCTTACCTATGTTATCAATACCTGTATCTGTACTTTTGTTAGTGATTTACTAAGATATTTTTTTCCTTTGTTGGTACTGAATCATCGCTACAGTTTAGTAAGGAAAACCACGGTGCCAGTCACACTGTGTTTCACAAGATGTAAATCTGAGGTCTTCATCTCTAGTGGTTATTAAAGATAATACAGTGTGGTCTTTGCCTCGAGTGAAAAGAAGGTAGTATTCATATTAGGTCATGCTAAAGCATAATGCCTGCTAAAGGGAATGAGAGCTTTGTCACAGACTTCAATAGGGGCAAGGTTCCTGCAAGAAATTTCTGTGGTTTTAACTGAATATGGAAAGCTTGGTAAGTTAGGGCCCAGTTCAGCTCAGTTCTTAACTGCACAGGACGTAATATATTCGTGCCAAGCCTTCAATTGTTGGAAGGTAATTCTACATATACTAATAAATGGGGACCATGTGTTCACAGACCCTTGACCTCATCTTGCCTTAGGTCAGTTTTCATTGTATAGCACCTACTTATGCAAACACTGGAAATTCCCATATTCCACTGGAACAAGATAGCTTGGGTGCGTAAAGATCAATACATGACAACCCAAAATGAAGGGCTTTTGCATGATTTACAATGAAAAAATTCTTTGTGAGCTCTTGTTTTAATATTAGAGAAATTGTAAAAATACAGACATTTTAAATTTCTTTTCATCAGTATTACTTAATCAAATTAGTATTTATTTGCAACTGTGTCTATCTTGGAAAGGGAAACTTGCAAGGAATAAAAAAAAAAATTGAACATTTAGCTGTTGCCATAGATTTTATGTAGAAGTGAATTGTATGCTACATTGACTACTGCCAGCACAAAACCCTAGAAAAATTAGGTAAGATGGAAAGCGTACAATTTGTAATATTTCTTATGACTTCAGCTTTTTTTCCCCCCATAATTTTAATGAAACATGATCATTTAGTTCCTCATTTTTCTAATTATTTCTTTCCTGAAGTGTTCATGGTGGCTTGTTCTTGCAGGAGAAGCTTAATTTTGACAGTATGGGGCATCAGGTGATAATATTTGACTTTTCTCTCATAAGAGGACTGTGGGAAACTCGAGTTAAGAAGAACAAAGAACGTCAGAAGAAAGAGAAAGAAAGATTAGAAAAAAGCTCATTGGAGAAGTAAGCCGACTTTTTTTGCTGTTCATTTTATCTGAATCCATTATTATTACCCACTAACATTGCCATGTACTAAGCATTGTCAGATGATTCAAATTTTACTTTTTTGGGGTTTGATTTCAATGATTTCTCACCTCTTTTCCTCAGATGATTGTAAGACAAATGCAGCAGAAACTGTGCTTGTATTTCATTAGTCCCTGCTCTTTCCTATGTAGATTATGATTTACTAGTAGTGTATTTTGTTGTTTACTGTGTAGATTTAATGTGAAGAGAAAAATAACATATTTTGTAACTTTCAGTTCCTTATATGCTGTATAAAAGTATGGCTCTTTATTGTGAAAGTCATGAAAACATGCTCATAAAATTCAGTACTAAGAAATACTTCAAGTCTTTTTGTTGAGTTGGCAGGAGAAACAAAAGGAATTAAACAAATGTACACATACAATTACTTCTGAATGGGAGAGAGAGGATAGAATGAAAGAATTATCATAGGATTTTTTTCTTGTTCAAATACTAAAGAGAGCCTTGATTATAATACTTACACCCGCTAATCATGTTATTGTTTTTATTATATCTAATTTATGGTTTCTCTGAGCAGTTTTTTGGTTTCTTTATGTTCATTCCCATTAGAAATAGTGAAATATTATACTGTGCTGGTAATGTTGGAAACATATGACTTGTCATCTTTCCCCTCCGAGAAGAGAACAAAGCAATAAAAATAACTTTCTGCTTTAAAATGAAAAGCAAAGGGTTAAACAGTGCCCTTGTTTAAGACTATAATTTTGTTAAACCTTCATGTGGTACTTTGGCCTTCTCAGGAGACACCCAGTCACAGATTCTCACCGCCAGTACAGCTACACTGACAACAGAGCAGCTGAGCTAAGAGGAGATCAGGGTAATACAAAGTCTGACTGCCCTTACTACAAGACCTTGCTCTTCAAAACATCCACAGTCACAGTTTGGTTTCTCCCATCTCTACCCAAAACCCACATTAAAAACCATAATCCTAACCAAAAAAAAAAAGAAGAAAAAACCAAAGCTTGTCCTTCGGATTAAGTTTTCTGGCAAGGATAAGCTTTTTTTTGGTATGAGCTGAGGGGTAGAAAAAATTTGCTGTTGTAAGTGTTGCCTTTATGGTGGGAAAGAGAAGTGAAAGGTGTTGGTATGAAACTCAATCAAACTTTATTCTGTCCCAGATACTGCGTTAAGAAGTGGCTTTGTGCAATTTTAATGCAGATAAAGCAGATGACTACTGCTGTCTGTGTCAGCTAGTGGCTCTTGGGGTGCCACAGCAGCCTTCTTCATAAAAAAAATATTATAGAATCATAGAATCATAGAATTGTCTAGGTTGGAAGGGACCTTTGAGATCTAGTCCAACCATCAACCTAACTCTGATAAAAAAACATCACTAAACCATGCCTTCTAATGGCACATACAGTTATCTTCAGAACTGACGAAAGGTCAGTCCCAATGTGGACCTGAATGTCAACATCCACCTGCCATGTTTTGTTTGGGTTTTGTTTTTCTGTGGTGCAGAAGATAACTTCTGAGTTCACTAGTACAAAAGCAAACCAGAAGCACCAGGCACGGGGAACTTCTGTATGGAAAGCGGAAAGAGGATAACATTATGTGCTCTGAAGCAGCTAATTTCAGCTCACATGTTTTTTATCAGTTGCATATGTTAAGCCTTATTTCTTATTGTGACTTGTATTTTCCATAAAACCAATACATTCTCCCTGCTGTTTCTGCCTGTGGTTATTTGTCTGTAACCACCCATCCAGCTGAAAGAATGGAGCTTGACCGCCCGTTCTGCTCTTTTCAACTAATGAGATCCAAAGTCATTCTTTTATCTTCCTTCACCAACTGGAGCTGGAGAATTTGGGATTTGATGCAGAGGAGTAGAAGGTTCCAAGTGCACTTTCAACATTCACAAAGGATTTTTGTTTTCTTTCTTTGGCTTGCAATTTACATATGGTACTTTGTCTCGTTGCATGCACTCATGCAATTGGATTGATTTCCAGTTAGTCCTACTTTTTTTAGAGCTCCTGGAAAAAAGGAGCTTTGTTTCCTGAACATGAGTGACCAGTATTTCACCTACTGAAATGAATGGCAAAGTTCATGTCCGTTCTTATGATGCAGGCCTCATAGAATGGATAAAACTGACAGAATAATGGTCAAATTAAGTTAAAAGAAAAATCCTCTTTGTTTTATGAGGTGTGCAGTGACCAACTGACCTTTAGGTCCCAAAGGTCAGATCTCAAGTTATTTCTTAGATGTTTTTCAGTGCTTCCAATAGTTGGGCCAAAAATAGGACAAAATTCTTCTTGTTGTTAGCTCGAAAGCATAGATAAAATTGTAATTATAATTAAATGTTTAATAGAAATAATGTTTCCCTGTAAAAATTATTTTCAGTATTTTAGGGAATTCTGTGTGTGATGAAATTCTGGTATTCTACTCAGATATTAAAGTTTTACCACTGTGAGGTAGATCCACTGAAATTGGTGACAGTACTTACTGTCAAATCACAGTAAGAAAGCATTTTGGAAAGGACTGTGACCCAAAATGTTAATTACAAAAATACACTCAAAGAAGGCAGTTTCCCAAATTAAGCACTGCATTCTAGCATTTAAGATTCTAGACATTTACTTTTGCTAGCAGCCTGAGTGAATTCCCTAGTAGGGCTGAAATTAATAGTTTCTCTGCAAATATACTCATGTAACAGATGAGTTTGAAATCTTGCCTGCTAAGGCTGCTTAGTTTTTTTTTTTTTTAAACAAAATCCATTTTTTTTCAAAATGGTTACAATTCAGTAATGCCCTTGAGATTGTGGTGCAGTTCCTTATCAGCTATGCTTCTGTGTAAAATGACCTGATAATATATATAGAAATATAGCATGTATTATTTGAGGAAAAGATCCCAATGAATATCTAGGGAACTTTGCTTGCCTTCGGGCAAGGTAATTCATACAGGGTCAGTAAGCAGTTAAATGTAAGATAATTTCTCTTTTTTGACTGAAGGTTTTCTAAGAGGAAAAGCTCACAAATAAATGCAAAGCCTGAACTGTATTTGCATTAATGGTGAGGTCTTGTAAAGGTTTTGGGAATTTACAGGTCTAGAACAGATGTTTAAACAGCTGGCCAGTGAAAGCTGTTTCTGGAGAAGATTCTACTGAGAATATTGCCAGAAGCTCATATCTGGCTTTCTGAGATACTGGTATCAGATCACTTTGGGTGAAGTTAATTCAGTCCTCTGTTTGCCCTTTGGTTTTGTGGGACTGTGGAAGCACAGCAGTTTAAGGAACCCCTACTTCTGGGGGCACATATAAACCAGCAGCTGAGTATAAAAGTAAAAGAGACAGTACACTGTTTTGCAGGAGTAATTTCATTTTACTTCATGTCCTTAATCCCATCAGACAAGTCCATTCTAAATCTCACAGAGGATACAAAACATGAACTGTTACAAAAAATGTGCACTGTTCTGTGGTTATCCAGATCTTTATGAAAGTGTCTATTACGGAAAGAAGTTTGTGTTTATGGCACTGTTTTATATTTCGTCTTTTAGATTGTGGTAGTGCTGAACAATCTTATATTGTACCCTGAAATCCTGAATGCTGTCAGACTAATTTGATGTGGTATGATGATTTTCCTCATTATTTTTTACTTTCTACTTGTCATTTTTTTGGAAAAGGAACAAGAGTGAGCATTTACAGTTAGATTTTTTTTTTGAAGGATTGCAACATGTTTGTCTTCTGTGTGAAATGCAGGTAAGGTAAAAATTGAAGGCTGTCAAATTAAGCATTCAAGCGAGGAAATGCCAGAGCTGTTTGCCCAGATTAGCTATCTAAATCTTTGCTGTAAAGCAGCACAGCATCCCCTGTCCGCCAACCAAACATGCAGCAAAGATAACAGTTTGTTCAGCCACCTCTTTCAGTGCCTCTCTTCTTGAGAAATTTCCTCTCAAGGTCTGGCTAGCTAAATGTCCATGTAATGTGCATGTATTATTTTTCTGAGCTATGTACTTCAATGTTAAAAATCAAAAGAAAGCTTTCACTTTACAGGCAGACAGTGACTTTTCTCCCTAAGAGTTTGTATGTTTGTTTAATAAAATAGATTTTTCTCGATCTCTCTGCCAAACTTAAGTGTTATAACTCTACTTGTACCTGAACTAAGAGTTTATTTGTGATATTTATCTTTATTTTCCCACTCATTACCCAATTCAGAAACTTTTCTAAGCAAGACTAAAACTTAAGCTGGGAGTCCTAATCCCCAAACACAAATCATAAACAGTAAGTTGGGAGTAGAACTGCAACACTAATAACCACTTATGTTTGCTTTTGTTCTTAGGCACCTGTGCATACAGACCTCGCATCTAATATAATGTACGTAAATGGGTTGAAAAATAAAAGCTGCTGTTCAGCCACAATCCTTTACAACCCGTGGAAGACCCTGGCAGAGGGACCGAAATTAAATCAATCTAATTGAATTTGAAGCAAATGTTACTCGTCCATCAGGAATATCAGTCTGGCCTGAGCTCCAGTTTAACTCTACTGCTCTTATAAGAATTCCATAAGATTATTTAATGTGTGGCTAGTGATCCTGATTTAGACATCACCATCACCCAGGAGTACTAAACTGGTGTCACCATGTAGTGCCCTGGCTATTTCTTCCATCTTGATTTAGACAAAACAGTGCCATCTAATGAAACTTCCTTTCTTTACCTAAGAAGCATAGCTTTTCCTCAAGGCTTGATAATCAGACATTGAACAGTTAGTAACTGCAGAAGGAAGAACCATTCAAAGAAACCCAGCTACTCCTCATTTACTCGAATGGCTCTGAAATACTCACAAATGCAAAATTCTTCTAAGCTGGTCACATCACAGAATTTTTGTACAGTAATTCTTTGGATCTTCTACAGTAATTCTTTGGATCAGGTTAATTTGATTCATGATTTTGCTGGAGGATCTAAAATGCCAAGCAAGGAACTCCCATATCCTCAAAAGGAAATATTTATAATAATAATAAAAACAAATTGTATGTTGCTAAATCTCTTTGCTGCAGATATACTCCAATAGTGAAGTAATGTTTGGAAATGATTACCTGAAGACAAGTTCAGCACTATCCAAAATGGAAATACTTGAATATTCCATTTTCCTGCTAATCCTGTTTCACATCTATAGTGTATTGTTGGGAAAACTTACTGAAAAACAGCAATGTATTCGGAAATAGCTTGCCAGAATTAACCTTTCCGCTATACCATTTACAGTCTGCTTTAGTGACAGGTGTGTTTTTGTTTTACAGGTGTAAAGATATGAAACGTAACTATTTTTTTTTTGACAAACATAAACAATATGCAATCAACCTTTTTTAAAATTAGTTGGACTATTTGCATGATTGAAATGGAAATACTGGAGTAGTTAGCTGACTTGGAACCTTAGATCTCATCTGGGTCCTGTGTCCAGAAAAAGTATTTTTTTGTGCTCATACTCCCACCTATATTAGGCTTGATTTGAGTAACACACTCTTTTTGAATATTGAAAATGGTAGTTGTTTCTTTAATCTGACTGCCACTGTTTGATCAAGCTCTAGAGGAAGATCAAAATATATAATTGCTGAATAGTTATAAAAAGACACAAACTTCAGGAGGGCTGTGATTTTGAAACTAGCTCATTTATTTGTCATATGTGAAAATGTGTTCCAGGAATATCAGGAGACTTTGAAGTGCCAAGATGAGTGGATAATTTTTTTTCTGTTTGCCATTTTGGTTTTGGTGCCTTTCCTGTCTTTCCTGAAGATTCATGCAATAGCCTCCATATTCGACAAATGTGGTGGCAATTCTATTTTATTTGAGCACTGTTACCAAAGGAAGGCTTAAAATGGTCTTTATTTTCTAGAACTACCATCATGTCGGGTTTTTTTGCCAATGACAGAGCTGGGTAACAACCATGTAGCTGAATAGATCCCTTTGGTTTGATCTCAAATGTAACCTGTAAATTATAGCTTTGTAATCTTTGCTTAATGATACATACCAACTTGATGTAAGTCACACCTCCAGGCCAGGAAGGCTCATATTGATTCATTTGGTTAATGTGTACACAAAAGGTACAAACAGGGGTTACAAATTGTTAGATCCTCTGCCCTTGGGATATATCATGTTTTCATTCTGAGATGTACTGTACAAAATTATGCATGTTTGTTGCTCCATTATTAATTCACTTTCCATCTTTTCAAAATCCGCTTGTACACAATAATTAGCCTGGTCATCATAAGTGGGCATTCTTTAAAAGCTTTATGAGCATGTTGTCATCATTTAATGTATGATTAAAGAAGAAATTTTACACAGGATTTCCACATCACTGCATGATATCCACTTTGAATTCCTAAGCAGGTTTAATTTTTAATGCCTGTCTTTCTTTTGAGGTCAATATTTCACTGACTGATTTGGTTAACAGCAGGTTTTTTTATGTGCATTTTGTTTTATTTGGCTAACAATGTGTTGTGACCTCCTGAGATTTTTGTTTTGTGCATGTTGTCAGTAAGGTGTCAGAGGACAGTTTATTCTTTCATCTTCTTGCCATTTTTTATATTCCTTGTTGTGAGAGAGTAAAATTTTAGATGTGAGCCCTCTGCCCTTGTGTTCCTGGGGTCTACCTGACAGAACCAGCACTGCGGTGTAGTAGAGCAGCTCAGTGCCTTACTTTTATTAAGAGGTAGACTTTTTGACCTCTTCTTTCTGTTTTTTAAGTTTCTAACATTCTTAGAATTTATACTACGAGGAACAGGTCAGTCATTTTTTGCGCTTAAATGAAGAGCAATGGATATAAAAAAAGCATCTTGAAGGCAAGCCTTTTCAGTGCATTGAATTATGCTCTGAGATGAAATGTTCATTACTTTGGTAGAAAGTGAAGGATTTCCATGGAAATGAGACAGTAATGCAGAGTTCAGTTTCACAGAGGGACATAAAAGCTGTGTGTGGAGGACTGGAGGAGGATGTGAGAAACAGCAGTACAGCAGTGGTAAGTAAAGCTAGGATTATTTAGAAGATTTTAGAAAAAAAGGAATGTCAGGGGTTTAGGCCTTTTCAGTTCCTGCCTTTTAATATTTCAGATCCTTTTGTTGTTCTCTTCCTTGGGGATTCAGTTAACTTTTTTTTCCCCCTGCCCACTTTACCTCCCACCCGCAGTAAGACAAAGCTTTTATAGCTAATTAGCTATGCTTAGTGGTGGATGAGTTTTGGAAAAAGGATGAGTAGGTGGTTTGGGTCTGTTTATTTTTCTTATAGTATATGAAAGTATTATTTTCTGGTTTTTCCTAGTGATCTTTTGCTATTGCATTGTGTGCCTTCTGTTGTGCTGGTGGTCTTTGGGGTTTAAATGACAGCTTGAATACGCAAGATCAACACTAAAAATTGAATTGGCTCATGTATCAAAGCATCTGAAAGAGGTGTTTCATGTCTGCTGGTATGGAAAATTCTGCTATCTGAGCACTTCCAGACTGCAGCTGGAGGGGATACTGTTTGGTAGGACTAGAGATCAGGTACTTATATGTAACCAGAAGTATCATATGCAGAGCGTTGAAGGATCACAAAATGGGCTAAGAAGCTGTGTCTGGTCTAACCTATTTTCTTGTCTTTGTTATATCAATTAGCTTCAGAAAAGATTTTGAGATGTTATGGGTTGGTGGTGGACTCTTCCTTGACTGTACCAGCAGTGTCAGTACCCCTCTAGGGACTCCTTGAGCTGAGCATGTTGCTGGACATGTTTTCTATCTGTCCAGTATTTTTCTTCCTAACTGATTTACTCATCAGATCTTGCTCTGGTATAAACCAGTTCACAATTAGACACCAAGAGAAACCATGAGATTTACTTGAAATATATATATATTTATTCTGAAGCCTCCTCTATTGACACTTCAAATCTCAGAAAGTCCTCCAGATACCTACTTGTAAAGAGCACACTGATCTCTCTAATGAAAACTGAAATGAAGCCAAGGATGAGTAACTTTTCTGCAGCTCTCAATAACTTCTTTAACTATTTTCACTGGTCCTTTCATACCTTGATAAGTTATTGCTCCAATGTCTCTCTCAGAGCTCTTCTGCTTCTGACATGCTAGAAATCCTTTTCCTATTCATTTGTATACCTACAATAAGCGACTTCACTTGCTTTTTTTTGTGTGTGTTTTTACATTTAATTTATAAGAGCTTATACTGCCTTCTAATTTCTAAGTGCCATTTTATCTTTTTTTATTTTTCTATTTTAGGAAATAAGGGGAGAAAGAGATCCTTCCAGTGGCTTCATTAGAATGAACTTACTCTGACGTTGTGCTGTTTTCATGCAGTCTGCCAGCACTTTACCCAGTGAGCTGTACTTTTAACCAGCTTCACTGTTATATGAAGCTCACTTCTGAAATATTTGTAGAAAATATTCTTCCTTATTTTCTCTTTACAAAAATGTTGCATGGGAAAACATTGCAGTAATTATTACAGAAGGAGCTTTCTGTAATTCTCTGATGGCCCATGTATAGTGTGCTGCTCTTTGAAACTAGATCAGGGCTTCTTGTGGTCTCTCAGGCTAGCTGCTCTGATAAAGTCATATATAGTTTCCAAATTTGTATATTGTCTGCAGTGTGTCAGTGTGCTGTGTGCATGCAGATAGCTGAAGTCTTGCTGTTGTTGTTGTGCTCTCTGCTTTTGTTTCTAACATCCCCTAGGGTTTTAGTAAGTGCTATAATTTGTGCTGGGCAGCTTAGAGCTGTCTCAGTCATACCTTTCCTACTTAGGCATGCAGTTTTGATGCCTAATGATTTGGAGTCAAATATGACTTTTAATTTGTGGTATCATATTCCCATAAATAAACTCTGCCCTGCAGTTTCTATCCCGTACCTTACTATCAGCATCCAAAAATTACTTATTTTGACACCAAGCCTGGAAGATACTTATTGTACCCAAGTTTGTGACTGATTTCTTGTATGTGACTTAAAAGCAGACATTCAGTTTCATGTGCCATTGTTTTAATATCTTAGCATTTTAGAGACAATTTCATGCTTAGCTAGGAATAATGTACTAGGTTTTGTTAGTTACTACTCGAACTTTACAAACTTGGACGTGATTCTCTTCCTAGGACATGCCATTTTTGACTTTCTTTAGGGGGCATATTATCCTGAACTTTGTGCTCTTCTTCACCTGTCAGTTTTCTTCAAGTCTTTCAGCTTAAAATTTCTGCCAGAGGTGGAGATCACATAAATCCACAAAAATCTAGCATTCAAAGCAGGAGATCAGATTTATGGTGCAAGGCGCTCTGCAGAGTCCTATTTTGATATAAGGAAGGCTTCTGTGCTGGTGGTCAATCAACCTGTACCTTAATTAATTAAGGTGAAATACATTTCTCTTAAATTAAAGCACATGATTTTAGCAATATTTAATTATATCACATTGAATTTGTACCTGAAGTTATAAGGTTAAAAGTTTGCCCTGAAGGTGAGCCTAAAGTTAGACTGACATTCAATGTGAAGTTAGTTGGCATGTGGTGACTTTGACCCTTACATCCACTTTCTAAGATGATATTGGAAGATAATATGAAAAAAAAAAAAACCAACATTATACTTGAACAAGAACAGTCAGGGAAAAAGGAATGTTTCTAACTTTTTACTTTCTAAAATGACATTTTTCTGAATGAAAAATTTTGCATATATCACCAGGTCCTTGTTTTTGTTTATACATATAACTTATTCTGTGAAAATTTTCTACTCTATTGAAATAAAGGGCATCATACCTGCTGTTTTACAGTGTACTTGGTCTCCACTTTACTGGAGTTATTCCCTGGGTGTCACTGTTTTATAGTCACTAAATGAAATCTATCTGTAAGTCTAGAAAATCTAAGCATAACTGCAGGAATGCCTTTTTTTTTTTTTTTTCCCCTTTGAAAATGGTCAATACATTAGCTGCATAATTATATTTTGTTAAGTACTTGTGCCAACAAAGATCAAGCTTTAAGACTTACTTGCCATACTGCTTTAGCTGATTCACATAAGCCTTTTTTGGCACTATTTCAGGATAAAGCAGGAATGGAATTTCATACTAGAGTGCCGGAAGAAAGGCATTCCTCAATCAAAATACCTCAAGAATGGCTTTGTAGACACTGATGAGAAGATCTTGGACACTTATGGAAAGACGACTCAGCTCCAGAAAAGGCATGCTTTGTCAGATGAAGAAAATAAGGAAAAAAACAAGTTTATTTTTCAGCTTTCTGGAGAGCAATGGATGGTAAATATAATGGAAAATATGTTTCTATTGCTAAAGAGTTTGGGTAGCATAACACTGTAACTTTGAATCCCCCAAAACTCTTTTTTTTTTTTGCCAATGCATATGAAGTTGATACTTTTTCACAGTATTAGAAGTGATGAAAGCATTTCCTATCTTACCCTGATCTAGTGGTTTAGTTTTCAAATATGCTTATTTTAAATTCTCTACCGACACATGTAATTTAGCCCTCTCAAAAATTTTGGTATAAGCAATCATATTTCAATAAGGTATCTTTTTCTAAAATTCCCCAATGGATGGAAAGAGATGAAAATAACATTCATCTTTGTAGGCTTGTTGATGTCTTCTACTACTTAGAGATCTGTCTTCTTGCTTTAATGGTGTGATAACTTTTTACTCAAGCTCTGCTCAAGTCAAATGTTAACATCAATCCACAATGGTCTTGCTGAAAAAAGCACTTTTAACTTATGTTATGTTTGATGCGAAATATCAGTTTGGAAGTAAACTCTGAATAAATGCTGTTTTGAAATTCAGCAAAAGGTGGATTAGAATTGGTCTGAAGGTTTCTAGAGCTGTTAAAACTTTGACTGAAATGTGTTTTGGAGATGCACTATTTCATTAATTAGAAAGTAAAAATCAAATTTTTTACTTTTGTGTAGTTTATAATTTTGAACATAATTTTTAGATTTTCCATTAAAAAATGCAAGTTAAAAAGTCAATAGATAAAGTGGCTTAATTTTACTAAAACAATTAATTTGATTGACCTGAAATGTACCTTTGTCCCAGATTTGATCTTGAATATGAAGGTGTTTCCTTTTTCAGCTTTTGGGTGGTTTTGTTCTGGCTTTAGTTCTTTTCTGAATAAACATAAAATAGATGAAACTTCTAGAAAATAGAAAAACCTGGTTCCCATCCAGCTCTAGTAAGAAAACTATTTCTTCAAGTGATGCCAATCGTTCATGCAGTTGGATTGGTTGATGGAGAGCTACCATGTCTCATCCTTCAAGAACCTTGGATATTGAAAAGTATGTTAAAGCTGTGTAGTCTTATACTGCACACTTTCCTGTGTGGCAGTACATTAGGAGGAAAAAAAAAAGGAGATATTACAGCTTCTTAGATACTGCTAGACACTGATACAGTAGCAACTGCAAATATTTTCAGTGCATCAGGGAACAGAGAGCTCCTTAACAAAACTTTTCTGTTACTTATTATCTTTTGCCAAACCATTAATATTGTGTTTTGTCACCATAGACAAGGTTTATATTAGGGGGTAAAATCAAACATAAATAATCTGATCGGTTTTCCAGAGCACTTCATTTCAATTTGACATGCTGAAAGATGTCATTTAAGAGATATTGGTGTACAGTTATGTACACTATGCCACCTTGAGCAGGACACTACTAACCACCATACACTTTGAATCTGTCTTCTTATCATATGCTCACTGTGGCCATATCACACAACCACTGTGCCTCATTTTCCAGCTCCAGCCTGGTTAAAACATGCTTCCTGTTTCAACAAGATACTGTGGCATAGTTCAGGTGTCTGCAGACAAAGATAAAATCAAAGCTGCTATATTTAGAGAAGATCAATGCTCCTTCAAAATCAAAGAACATTGCCAGTCTCTGACAGCTGAAAGTTATTTAAAAAATGTGAAAATCCACTTGACAAAGTTATGAAAGAATTGTATTTCCCTTTCTTGCTGGAATTTTGTAAAAATTACATTGGTTATACAAATCTTACCACTTATTGTGCTTTTTTGGATTTCAAGTACTCCTTCTTAACCAAAGACAGAATCAGATGTGACATTCTGCCCTATTACTCTCTCACAAAAAGATGCACTTAGGCAAAATGAATTTTCAGACTATACAAGCAAAGCTGCACAGACTGGCAATTTGCATGTGAAAAGATTTATGAACATGTGAGTTTTCTCAGAAATGCCTGTATGTTATGTAGCTGGGAGCTGTGGTATTAATTGTGGTTTTGTTTTTGTAATGTGATTTGCACACAGATACATCTACAAATTGAACGTTTGGAAGATTGAGCACTCAAACACTAGGAGAAGTCAGAGCTGGGATTGTCTGTGCAGTTTTACAGGCACATAACCAGCTTGGTTTGCTGTTGGCTGGCCACTTACAGTTGGCAGCAGCAAACAGCACAGACCTGTAAAGTGTCCATTTGGGAGCTAGCTGCTGAATCCTCTGTCTCACTGGCTTTTAGCTGATAAGTGTTTCCATTATGTTTCCCCTTTCCTCTCATCAATGAAGCAGTAATACACCCTCTAGACAGTTGATAGCTAAATCCAAGTAGGTTGCTGGTATGACTTACAGATTTAATTTTGAGAACTGAGCTTGCTTCTGGGCTGTGTCAGTTCTCTTTCTGGATGCTGTGAAGTTAAGTCTTACAGAGAAGTAATCCCCCACATAAGGATTTTGAAGACCAAAGCAAGTGGCTTTACTACATTCTTCCCATAGATCTCAGTGTAAGGGCTCTTATGGGAAACTTCAGCAGCAAATGAGCTGAGTCCACAAATCAATGAAAGTCTTACTCACAATGTTGCAGTCAAGTAGAATGGTAGCTTGTGCTGGGCACTAATCAGTGCCTAGGCTGTCTATTGTCTCATGCTCCATATCTATACACTATAACAGTGAATCTGGCCCACTGATTCTTCATTGTTAAGTACGAGGTTAAAAATAGGCTTTGTAAAACACCCCATCATATACTGGGTTAGTTTGGACAATTATTTTGAAAATCACCGGGATAGTGCTCTTTTGAAAATCATCTCGTACCCCCTTCTGAGAATCTTTGTAAGGAAGCATAAAGGCTTGATACTAATCCTACTTACAGCATCGCAGTTCAGAAGATTTCTATGAAATTAGCGTGACTATGCTGTTAGAAAACCATTGTGACTTGAGATCTGTAGAGGCTCAAACTGCATATCTCAAAAAATTAGCTTAAACCTGAACGTTAACTATGGATCTGCATAAAGAGAATATAATTCCTCGAAATTCACATATTGTAAAATCAAGCCCTTCTCTTCTTAACTAGCACTCAGTGCCAATTTGTCTAAACTAATATTCATTGTATGAGCTTTATCTTTCCTTGGATATGTTAAAATAATTACAAGTACAAGGAACAGTGGGTCTCCACCTAATGAAAATACATTATCATTTCAATGACATTTGAGAGGTGGGAAAAAGTGGCACAGAGGTCCTGATGGAAGGAATTCCTATTAGGAATTCAAAATGTGTGATCTGCTCTGATTTTCTTCACTGAATTTTCACTGAAATTTTTCACTGAAATTTTTCACTGAAATTTTTCACTGAAAATTCAGTGAAGAAAATCAGAGCAGATCACACATTTTGAATTCCTAATAGGAATTCCTGAAATTTTTCACTGAAAATTTTCACTGAAATCGGCACAGAGTACTAGTTAAGAAGAGAAGGGCTTGATTTTACAGTATGTGAATTTCGAGGAATTATATTCTCTTTATGCAGATCCATAGTTAACGTTCAGGTTTAAGCTAATTTTTTGAGATATGCAGTTTGAGCCTCTACAGATCTCAAGTCACAATGGTTTTCTAACAGCATAGTCACCCTAATTTCATAGAAATCTTCTGAACTACGATGCTGTAAGTAGGATTAGTATCAAGCCTTTATGCTTGAAGAACATATACTGAGTGAGTCCCTCTGAATCTGAAAGTCATCCTGTAACTTGTGTACTGGTTTGGCTATGCCTGTCAAGGATGGTTAGCTTCTGGTTTTGGACAGTGATTGGTAACTGCAGTGATGAGATAGTTTTACTCTTGTCTGTCAGAGCTCCACCCGGAGAGGCTGTGTGACAACATCCTTAGGGTTCAGTGGTCCTTACTTTCTCTTCTACATACCAACTAAGCATTTATGACTCAAGTGTCTACATCCCTGTGATGCATTTCTGCCAGCCAGGAGCAGTAATGAATTAATATTCCTATTAAGGAAGGAAAAGGCCTTACAATAACAAATGGGGAAGTCTTATTATCTGATGTTGTGAATGAAATCAGACAGGCTTTTCTCTTCTCTTTGTAAAAAGTGGGCAGAATCGCAGTTGTACTACCCCAGCAGCAAGTGTCCTAAACTCTTCCGTGTTTGCAAAAATTTTGGGACTTTGCAGCACAAGAATGGTGTACTGGGCCACAAGTAATTTGAGGTTCCCAAGGTATGTTTCAGATAAATTTCTTATTTATGTGAGAGTTTTCCAGGCAAACCCACCTTGCTTATATAGCAAGGAGCTATATAAGGACTTTGGCCCCTTGAATTGTGAGTTTGAATCAGTTGCCTAGGAGGGAATAATAGAGTTGATGAAACACCTAACTGAGATCCTTTGTACATGTAAACATGTATCTACTGAATTAAATTAGTGCTTCAGAGAAATAGCACTGCTATTAGAGCAGAATGAAAACTGTGGCAAAATAATGCCATGAATATTCATATGAATTTTTCAATGAATTTACTTTAAGTCTGTTTTTCACCTCTTAGTGTTTACTTTCTGCTCCTAGCTAATGAATGTTTATTTTCTAGTGGATCAGTGAATTTTAAATTATTTTCAGAAAATATTCTAGAAAAACAAATTTTTAAATTTGTGTTATCAATATTGGTAAAGGAAAGGTGATGATATTCACTTGAATACAGAGCAAGACTGTTCTTGGCTCTGTTGCTTTACCTAAGTGGAGGATCTGGATGAATACCTGCTTTAAATAACTTTAGTGTCAAATGTGCACAACAAGTAAATGAATGACCGATGGTCAAATTCTTTACTCATGAATCATGACCTTCTTGCATGTAATTTCTTCATAGAAAAAGGCAGCAAACTGATTACTACATTTGTATTTATTCTCCCAGTTTTATCATCTAACATGCTGTTTATTTTCACAGAGAACAAAAGGTTTCCATTTGTTATTCTCAGCTGTTAGTGAGAGTAAGGTATTTATTTGCCACAAAGGGTCAAGTAGAATTGCTGTATTGAATGGACAGAGAAAATCTCTCTTGAGCTTATTTACTTCGAGATCTTTTTCCCACAGAAAACTATAATATTCCTTACCCAGTCAGGTAATACACGTGGCCCTGAGACGTATTAGTTTGGAATAGTTAGAATTAGCTCCAAACTTTCTCAAAGATGAGGGAGATTTGGATCCAAGGTTTTGGGTTGGCCCACGACAGATAAAACTACAGAGCTAGAAAGGAAACAAAATTGAAACTTTTCAGAGCTTTTATCACACTTTTAGTTCAGGCTCATGTCTAGCAGGTAAATTATCTCCTAATTAGAAATAGTATAATCAATCAGCAATGGTTGTAGGTTTGATATTTATTTCCTTTTAATACCTTTTTTTTTTTTTTTCCTCCCTCCCAAAATCAAGGGAGTCTCAGGTATTGTTTTGCTGTTAAAGGCAAGAGACTGGCTATCCTCCAAGCGTCAGTCTTTGTGGAGCAATTTATCAGCAGGCTGCCAGCTTTAGCGTGGCAGCAGAAGATTACAAAAGAACACAAGGGAACTGCAGAGTAAACCAAATGTAAATCTTGTGCAAATTTCAGTTCCCACCCTTATGTAGTTTGTAAATGAAGTAAAATATCATGTCAATTTATGTTTCAGCAACACAAATAAATGTATTGTAAGACAGAGAATGTTAAGAAAACACACTATAGCAGAGTATTTGTAAACTTATATTTGTGTGGTGGTCTGTGCCAGATTGACCAATGACGGATGACTGATGATCTCCCTCACCTCTTGCTCCAAGGAGAGGCAGAGGAGAAATAAAGATATTTAAGAGTTCAGAAGGAACAAAACTACTGTAATAAAATATTAATAATAAAATAAAAAGAAAAAATGAAATAGATATAGTATATAAAAAAGCATATCAAGATCCCAGGATGACATCACTGGCAGGCACTGGCAAAGTCCCAGACTGGACTCAGTGACAGATGGGAACTGGATTCCAGCTCTAGAGTCAGGAACGCATGAATTGGGATCAAAGGCAGATGAACAGACAGGGTCCTCCTTGGAACTCAGCCACTGAAGAAAGACTGACCCTTTGATCCCTCAGCTTTTATACTGAGCAGGGGGCAGATGGGATGAAATACCCTGTTGGTCAGTTTTCGGTCACCTGTCCTGTCTGCTCGTCCCTGCAGATGTGACTCCCTATGCTTTTCTGTTTCTGACCCTCCAGCGGGGCAAATAATGAAGTTAGCGGACCTTGGTTGTTATAGCAATAAGTCTGAGAATGAATGGTTTTCTGCATAATATGCTGTTAATTTCAGAGAGTTAGAAGAAGCTTAGCTAAGAAATAAAATTACTGGTAAGGAAGATGGTTCTGTTCTACCTCAAGCCAGAACAAACTGAAAATTGTAAATGAGATTATAAGATATAAAGAAATAATTTCAAGAAAGAAAAGTCAGTCAGGGCAATTGGTAGAAGAATGGAGCCTCCTTCCATTCTTTTGAAGTGCTGTCTGAATTTATTTTGGTTGTTGCACAAGAATTTCTTGGTGCTTTACTTTTAGTACAGAAATACAGATTTTAAAAAATCTTTTCCACTTTAATAATAATAAATAATTTAAAAAATATTTTGGCTTAATTATTCTAAAATTATGACGGGGTTTGATCTTAATCTAAGAGAGTGCTGCACTGTTTTCAATGTATCAAGGTGAAGTTTGTGAGATATCCCCTTCAGTTTGGGAGAGCAGCAAGGCTGTTGGCTTCAGAAGGGCAAACATTTGCTTGTTGTATCTGCTGGTAAGGAGCTGGAGATGATCTGTTGTGACAAGGAACAAAAAAACAGTAGGTCAGTAGAAAGACAAAGACAGACTTGGGCTGTGGAGAAATACAGTGGCAAATAGTATCTGTTACCTTGAACTCTTTTTTCCTCCAGTATGACGATTTTGCATTGGCTTCCTCTGTGAATCAGGGTTCTTCCCTACAGTGGCATCTGTGATGCTGCAGCTAAATGCTATCCCCTGTGTGCTGCATTTTCAATTTTGAACAGGTGAGAAAGAGAATACTAATTGAATTTGTAGTTGATATTTATTTTTTTTATTTTGCTGCAGAAAAATGTGGAATCCTGAAGGTGGTGGAGTGGAAGCCCACTCCAGAAAGTTGGAGACATTTCTCATTACCAGCCTTGAGGCATTTCAGACATTTTATTTTTTAACTGCCATAAACTGGCAAATGCAGAAGATGGATCACAATGCAATACACACTGAGTAGGAAAATAAGGAAGACATGAAATGATCCATATCGAATATGGAAGAGCAGGTAGCAAGGCAGAACTACATATACAGGCTAAGTGTCTGCATGTATAAATTTGAAAATAATTGAAATTAGAGGCAGCAACAACCAAGCAAAGAACAGCTTATGATCAAAAGTCCAGTATATCTTTAATTACAATTAGATTAGATGTTTTAATTTAGCTAAGAGTTAAATAACACTATTGCTAGTTCAAAAGTTCAGAATTAATAAAACTACAATTAAAATGCATCACTTGTCTTGGGGTCTTGGGGGACCTACGAAATCTAAAAGGATAAAAAAAAGTGGACCATGTCCTCTGTATAAAAACCAGTAATTTCTACTGTGTCGTATTCTTCATGCACAGGAAACAAACTTCGAAGTTATAAAGGAACTAAAGGCTGAAACTCTTACATCTCTTCTTATGAAGCAAAGATAGTGACAGCATCTCATCCAGATTATTTATTCCAGGTGTTACCAATGCACAGTGATATCAAACCCAGGACAGACTGGTAGATTATGTGCTGCTTAAGAAAGTGGAGTTTAAATCATCTGACCTTCAACTTTATGAATTGATTTTTGTCTGTTTCAAATTCAAGGAATTTGATGTCATAATTCAAACAAATACATCTGAATACTAATTAACAAAAGTAATTTTGTAAGAATTTAATAACTTTTAGTTTCAGTAACTGTTATACATTGGAGACTTTGGACAAATAGAATAGTCTGAAAATTACTCAGAAGCAAATTTATTTGCTGTGTATTTGGAACGATACTAGAATTCTTAAAGACAAAGATTCTGCATGGCTAAAGCAAGAATTAATTGCAATTGTGGACTGATTTAAAAATTGAGTATTTTTATTCCTAAAGTTTAGTAAAAATTTTCAAACATTACTGGAATACCTTTAGGAAGTTAAGTCACTTATTGAAAAAATACATTGAAAAGGTGATATGTATACATCCTATCTGAAATGTTTCTGTTCCTTGGACTGTATTCCACCTTGACAAACAAATTTTGAAACATTGGGAGGTATTAGGAACAGAGTCGCACTTTTTTTTTTTTTTTGCAAACCTTATTTAGGTATTCTCCATATACCTGCTCTTCTGTTCTGTGTTGCATTTTAGTGTATCTTGATGTGTGAATTATAGTACAGAGATGTGTTTTATAAAAAATCCTCCAGCTGGAAAAAGGACATAATATGGGAGACACCAAACAGTTTAATTGCTTCAGATGTGTTTGTTTTAGACCAAAACAATTGCACTAACAGTTAAAAAATTAATATGTCCTGACAGACAGCTGCAATGCTCTTCAAAAGCAAACAGCTCCTATGAGGGTTTGGCAAACTGCTGTTCTACATACATCAAGATAATCAAGGCAAAGTGTTGAGGTTTGGCTGTGGAATTTTTTCCCCCTGTATCTGGAAACACAGTAGAATAAAATTCCAACTCGATGCTTTCTATTTACCTGTTTCTATTTCATTTACAGGAATTCCCAGGTTCTCTGAAAGAACAGATCTATCTAAAAGAATGGCATGTGTATAATACATTGATACAAACCATTCCAGCCTACATTGCATTATTTCAAAATCTGAGAGTACTGGAATTGTCAAAAAATCAAATCAACCATCTCCCAGTGGAAATTGGTAAGTTGGTTCAAGATATTCAGCTATTAATATTTAAGTCTTTGTCGAGGTTTAGCCTCAGACAGCAATGAGGAACCACATGGCAGCCGTTCACTCGGCCCCTCCCCTCAGGGCCGTGATGGGAGAATTGACGAAAACGGAGGCAGTCGTAGGTTGGGACAAAGGCAGTTAAACAGGACAGGAAAGGGAACAACAGAAACAACAACAACAACACTGACAGAGGAATGTACAAACGCAATTACGATGTCACTGGTCACCGACCAGACCAGGATGCTCCAGCCCACTCCCAAGCGGTGACTTCCTGCTCCCTCTCCCGGCCAGCTCCCAGCTACAGACTGGGCTTGGAGCACATGGGATGGAATACCTGTGTCCCTGCCAGATACTGGGGAGGATTAATCCCCTATCCCCACCAGAAGCAGCACAGCCTTCTAACTATATTGGAGAGAAATGAGAATCCATGGATATACGTATTCATTTGCTGGTAATTGTCTTCTCAGTTGTTTGCAGTGAACAGTCACGTCTAAATTTTTACAACTCTCTGGATGTAATTGTACTTGCTGAATTGTATGCAATACCATGTGTCCACTATGGCTCAAAGATGGGAAAAAACTGCCACATTTTTGTTATTTAACTATAAGGCAGTTATTGCTGGTATTCAAGTAGATGGAGAGTGCTTTATGAAAATAGGTGGGTTTATGTTCCTTACAAGTTAATAGAAGTAGAAGTATCACAGAATTGTAAACCTCAAACAAGAAGAATTACAATATAAGATTGTGGTAAAAAGGAATCAGAAAGTTGCATCAAATCCATCTTTTGAATTTTATAATGAGTTTAGTAATGATCCCCATTTAGTAAAGTGGTGTATCCAACATGACATCAGGGTTTTTAGAGAAACAAATTTTTAATGCTTGCATACTTTGGCCTTTGCTATTTTAAGCTACATAACAACAAGAATTTTAGTGTTGGGCTTTCCTGTGTTCTCTGATCTTACAATATAAAAATCTTGTTTGAAAAGCTGTAATGGTTTGAGTGGGATTTACTGCTCTGAGAAGGAAGAGTATTGCTGTAATCAGTGGTATCTTTGAAAGCTGAAGAAACTGGGTCCACTATGAGGCACTCGTAGTTGAGTCCATGCACCCAGGTATACCTTTGTTTTTAAGTTTGGTAGTCCTAAGCTTTCCTTATGACTGGTATTCCTTATGTACACTTAAAACTAAAAAACTTTCAAAAAGCTAAAAAAAAAAAAAGCTTTTTTTTTAGCAAAAAGCTAAAAACTTTCAAAAAAAAGGTAAAGACTAAAACCTCCACCTCCGTAGTTATCATAGGTTTAACTAAGAAAAAGGGGAAGAGAGGGAGAGCATCCTGAAACACTGAAATCAGTGCTAGACTTTTCTACTCTTTTTCTATTCTATTCTATTAGTAATGCTTTTGATTTATTTACTAACATTATATTTTACACACAGAATTTCCCACTGACATCGAGATATATTTTATAGTTTCAACCTGGCAGCTAAATACACCAACAAATTATAAACAAGACATGAGCAGGAGACAATGGACATAAAATAAACACTAATGGTTTTTTCAGCACTTTGACCGTGGAACTCTGATGGGTCAGAGAGTTTAATGGACAAACACCTTCTACGAAGTGATGTGGAAGAAAGGGGAAAGGACAGAGGTCCCTTTCAGAGGCTACTTTAAGCCATTAAACGAAAGGTTTTAAGAGGTTGCTGCTTAACAATTGAGGCAGATAAAGGTTAATAAATTTTTTCTTTCTTCTTGTAGTATTATGCATTGTTAATGAAAATGATCACCAAGAAAAAATGATTATGAATGTTAATAAAGTCTATTTCTTGAATAAAGGCTCAAATCCAAATGACTACATAACCAATTGTCTATAGAGGGTTATGTAGAAACCATATCAGACCTTTCTTGGGAAACAAGGAAGAAAGATTCGAGTGCTTCTAATAGCATTACTGTACTTTCAATTGGATTTAAATGGTGTGATTTCTGTTCCTCAGTATTTTTCATGTCATTCACATTTATTCACTTTCCCTCCAATATGCTCATCCCTCTAGCTTATACCCAAGCTGTTGCTTTCTTCCTTTCAATGTTTTCATTGCTGCTTTTTTATGTAAATGTTTGACTGGAAGGGATAGTGAGCATTAGAAATCTGTTTGCTGGAGGTCCTGCCTCAAACACAATGTTATAGCACTCACCATCCTCCTCTTGACCCTTCTTCATATTTTTTTTTCAAGATTCATTAAATGAGAGCGGACAAGACTGTACTAAATGCTCATCTGGAGAAACCTGTATTTGAACCTTTCTTTTTGAGACACTGCATAACAAAATGAATAAATTTTGTTAGCCGTAGATGCTATTTATACAGTAATTCTACATCACAACAGTAATTCTACCCTCTCCAAAGACACAGATTCACCCATGTAGTTTAAAACCAAGTAATACAAAAAAGCCACTCCAGGACTGTGCAACTGAACTCTTCAGCACGCTTTTTTTTGCCAAAACTGCCTAATGATTTTCAGTCTTAGTGAATGTCCTGTGTTGTTAGACCACCTATTAGTAATGCAATAGAGCTGTGCTTGTTGTTAAGGCATAAATTACAGAGAAGTTTTTATCTAGATTTGTATAATACTCTCTTTGTTGACATGTAAGGTGGTATGCCTGCAAATGGCTATGCTTTTATTTCATGTAGTATTTATGCACGCAGACATAGACACTAATATTTATTGGAAATGTTCATTATTTTAATAAGACATTATGAAAGGTCTTGGATATTTTGAACTTTTTGAATGCTATTTCAAAATGAAACCTCTCAAAATTTAGTTGTCTAGCTGCTACATTTTCACAACAAAAATAATCAATGTGGGTTTGATTTGGGAACTTTATCTAAGCAAGGAGTGAGGATTGGGTACTAAATCAGCAGGTAAGGTCTCTGGAAAGGTTAAGTCCTAAGGTATTCTTCATTTTGTGTTCTGTTTACAAAACAGCAGCGAGTAGGTAAATATCACAGCTAAAATATACTTGAGAGTAATGATGGATGGTTGAAGTTGGCAGTGACATGCATGCTGATGAGTCTTTCATCCTTAGACAGAATTGAAGCCAAGTTTAGACCAACAAATAATCCAGCAGAAGCTAAACTGGTGAGCCATGTTTGGACTACTTTTGATTCTCACAAGAGGGCTTTAAAGGTGTGAGAGAACAGGAGATGATAAGAATATTTTCAGTGAAAAAAAGTATTGCTGCAGTAGTAGTCTCTGGAATAAAATGTCTGCAGGAATTGAAGTTCATCTTCCTGTTTTACCTGATTTAGGACGGAATGCTCTACTCTCAATCAGAGAGAAGAAAGACTTGAATCCATTCTCAGATATTTCAAATTATGCTTTTAGGTATAATCACCTATACACTTGAACAGATCAAATTTAGATTGGAAGACAGATGAGAATACTTTTGATTTGATTCTTTTTTGTGGAATAGCAAATATTTTCATGGAAAGCAAGTAAACAAAAAAGGAGAAAATTGCAAAATGGAGTTGTTTTCTGTCTCAAAGTTGTCAGGTCTGGTTTTCCCAGGAACAACAGAAAAAAACATGAGCCAGGGGTTTTTCTTTGGCAATGGCTTCTGGATCAGTTTACAGTTCTGTCTCTGACTGCATGGTTGCAGTGCAGTCACTGTGTATCAGTTACTGCTAGTACATTAGTAATTGCTATAATTGAAAATATTCAGTAGAATATATTCCCATATTCCCATAGGAAGCAGTGAATTGTCTTTTCATGTGATCCTAAAACTTTTGTGCTGGGATGGGATAGTGATATCAGGATTTTTTGTCCCACAAATTATTCATGAAACATCTTGAAGAGCTGTTAATAAAATCTTTGTACCTCATTATGTTATCTCTCATTTTTGATATGCCAAATACTTAAGAGGAAAAATAAAGTGGTTTTGAGACATATTTTAATAAAAAGTCACAGGGATCTTTGTTGGCTTCCTCCACATTATAAAATTTCATTTGTGTATACCATTAATCCAATTTCCTAGAACTCGGAGGGGAAAACTGTAAGTAATAGTTTTAAATGACTTCTGGATACCTAAAACAGCTTTCTTCTATTAATAAGATTCCCAGTGTGCTGATGTATGAGTTTCCAAGAAGAAAATACATATTCTCAGTTTAAACTCAGTCTGGTTCTGAGGAGTTGCGGACTCATGTCTTACCCTTGCCATTTATTCTGTTTTGAATATTATCTGGCCAACAGCTCAGTCTTATATACAACCAAGGAAAATTTTGTTTATATTCCCTATATAAAGGGGAAGTATTAAACACCTTTGTTGCAAGTTGAGTGTTTTTAGGAGGATTCCAGTTGCTTTAAGGCTACCAGCTCAAACGATGTCTTGCTCATACTGGAACAGCTGGTAAGCTCCCCGAAATTTAACCCTTGGTTAGTGCATCACAAAAGTACAAAATTGTACTTTTTATTGGACCAACTAGAGAGGAAATAATCTTTTTTATTCATCTGCCTAGGCCATCCAAATTAGGAATATTATACTAAAATGTAATGCAAACATGCTACTTCAACAAATTTCAACATCATTGCATATTGCAAAAGCTAGTACTTTATTAGGAGGAATTTCTTGAAAGGATTTTAAATAGTGCTATTGGGTACTGAGCTCAGACTGCCATGGAAACAACTCATCACATAAATTATTTTTGCCAAAAGATTCCTATATATTTACTTTGGAATATTGCTTTATGTAACTACATTATATATAACAATGTTATAACGCTCTCCTTCTATACACAGCAGATTGGTATTAGCAAACTTTGGTTTATTCCTCAGCCTTCACTTGGGTTACAGTGGGAATGTTGGAGGTTGTACACACCATTCTGTTTATGATGGAAAAGTTTTATCCAAGAAGTAGCCTTTTCAGTTTCCAAGGTGATCAAAATATTTTGTTCTACCCTTCCCAAACATTTTACTCTGTGTTTATTTCTGATGCTCAGAAAGTGTTTTCCAGCCCAGAGACTGAAGTTATACTCCATTTTGCCCTTGGGAGTTACATCCTTTTTTGGGAATCCCCATGGACATCAGATTCTATGTTTCAGCATATCTGCTCACATGAAAAAAGGAACTCACATACTTTTCTATAGAATTTCTGATCTACCCAAATATCTTCAGCTCAACTTATTGCATTTTTTTTTTCATTAATTTCCTTTTCAGCCCTTTTGTTAGACCCTTGCCCTACATTTTTTTCCCCAAAGGTCTCTTACTTTACCATTTAGTCCACAGGAACTTCCTCATGTTCCTCTACCTCTCTTTTGCTACAAGAAAACCTCCTTTTTTTTCTCCTTACATTGTGCTAATACTTTTCTGACAACAGACCAAGATCCCTAGCTTTATTCTTTTTATTTTTTGTTTATAGTAATCACTTGCAATTTGTCTCAGCATGTTTGAATGTTTCTGATTGAACACATGAGGGTTAGTTAAAGAATGAAATCTTACTAGCCCAGGGTCAATCTGTTACTGTGCTACAGCCTTCATGAGCCTTAGTGGCAAAAAAAGGTTTTGCAACTTTGTTGTGCAAACAGTGTTCAGGAAGTCTTCATCCCTCCTTTGCTTGGATGCTTTGAGCAGAAGTGAAAAAAAAATTAAAAAATGATATTTTAACTGTTATCTGGAAGCTTAAACATCAATATCTCCTTTCAGATAAAGGCAATATCACTGATTCAGCATAGACGTCTGGAAATAGGAGACTATTTGTCTTGGCCCATAAGAAACTGCTATCAGATAACTGCAGATCAGTGCAAAAATTTGCTTTGCATTTTACTCCAGCTTGTACAAGAGGATTTGTACTTGCATTGAATGGCATCCTTAGGTAATAAAGGCCCTCTGTATCCTCACCTGTATTTTTGTCTCTGACACCTTTTTAGGAGCACTAATGTAGGCCTGTCTAAACAGTGAAGTTGCATTACCATTATTACTATGCTGCATTGTCCATCAAAATTATAGAGTTTAATTTCTTAAAATAATGAATTAAAAATTTAAGCTGGGAATAAACACAATCCTAGGCAACAACTATGACATTGCATCTTACAGTTAAAAATAAAATAATCTTAATTATGGAACTGCCAGAGAAACCATGGATTTCATTACTGCTTTTACTTCCTCTCCTCAGAAAACACAGACATTTAAGCATAGTTAACAACAGTGTTATAGGAGCAACAATTTTATTATTACTACTTTTAATTAAGAAGCCATGCTTGAGTATTATTTGAACGTATAGGTGGCAGATGTGGCAGTCAAATCCTGCTCTACATTTGTGCAGTTGTGAAGGGGCTGTCACCTCCTCTGTCCCCTCCTAAGGCTACTTCAGTGTCTGTACTGCATGCTTATTAAGCCTGGTGGAGGCTGGGGACCATACCTAAGAGAGTGGAGAACTTCTGCACTATGAAGTTATAAATAAGTCCCTAATTACAGATTATAGGGTAGTGAAATTCTTTCATACTGTCTTACCACCCCCCTCAGCACCCCTAACCCCGCAGCTGTTTTTTTAATAACCTCCAAAATGTGGGTGAGAATGGCTGGAATTTTACTGACAATTCATATAACATTTGAAGGTTTTCTAGGGACTCATTGCTTCCCAATTTTGCATTCCTTCAGCCAAGATACCTGGATTTGAGAATCTTGAATTGTCATGGACATTGTCTTATAGTTGTATATTTGTGGTCTTTCTCTGACAAATATAGCCTAGTAGCCTTGTTTAACAGTTCTAGGGGAAAAGGACAGTGACAGTCTTACTCCATTTGTCTGAGAAAGGAAAAGATCTCCATCTGTAACCTGGATTACCATTCAGGCAACCTAATTCTATCCCTGTGTAGTTGTTGCTTGTAAGAATTTTAAACAATTTTTTAGGGGAAGGAGTAATTAGAGATGTGGAGCTGAATGGAGTTGAAATAAAAAATTTATAAAGGAAAAGCAAGTTGTACCCAACTCATTTGGTTTCTATTTTTCTTTTGAGAAGATGATTGAGCTTCAAGTACCAGATCTTGTCTATCTGGCATCCCGTAAAGTATTTGATACAGTGAACTATGGAAAACGAATGTTTGAATCTAAATAATTGGACTTTGATGAAACAGTGATAAAAATGATCAAGGAACTTTTTAAAACAGAGGCAACAAGGCACTCGTTGGGAAAGAGAAGCTATTGGTCGGGAGGAGGATCACTTGTGGAGTTTCTGAAGGATCAGTTTATTTCTTAATTATTTTGAACAACTGGGCTACCAAAATTTTCTGCTGACAGAATTTGGGTGTTATTGTCACTGCACAAACATGAGGAAATATGAAAAGATGGATGTGCAGGTGGGCTTTCAAAAAAATAGAGAAGTTAAATTCATGATTGCAGAGTTCAAGGTCATGTACTCAGGAGCTATTAATTTGTGCAGCAAGTTGTGAGCTCATTAAATCCAAATAATAGCAGAAACAAAATTCTTAATCTAACAGTCACAGCAGGGCAATCCAGTATGATACATACATAAAGTTGTGATCACCCAGATTCAAGAAAAGTTATGGTGAGGATACTGGTGGACAAAAAGCTCAACATGAGCTGGCAATGTGTGCTGGCAGCCCAGAAAGCCAGCCGCATCCTGGGCTGCATCAAGAGAAGTGTGGCCAGCAGGTCGCGGGAGGTGATTCTGCCCTTCTACTCTGCTCTGGTGAGAGCCCACCTGGAATACTGTGTCCAGCTCTGGAGCCCTCAAACCAGGAAGGACATGGACCTGTTGGAACACGTCCAGAGGAGGGCCATGAAGATGATCAGAGGGCTGGAGCACCTTTCCTATGAAGACAGGCTGAGAGAGCTGGGGTTGTTCAGCCTGGAGAAGAGAAGGTTCGGGGGAGGCCTTCCAGTACCTGAAGGGGGCCTATAGGAGAGATGGGGAGGGAGTCTTTATGAGGGAGTGTAGCAATAGGACAAGGGGTAATGGTTTTAAATCGGAAGAGGGGAGATTTAGATTAGATATTAGGAAGAAATTCTTTACTGTGAGGGTGGTGAGGCACTGGAAGGGGTTGCCCAGAGAAGTTGCGGATGCCCCATCCCTGGAAGTGTTCAAGTCCAGGCTGGATGGGGCTTTGAGCAACCTGGTCTAGCGGAGGTGTCCCTACCCATGGCAGGGGGGTTGGAACTAGATGATCTTTAAGGTCCCTTCCAACTCTAACTATTCTGTGATTCTATGATTCTGTGATTTCAGATGGGAACAAGTGCAAGATAAGTCTATTAGGACCATTCAGGGAGGGGAATTTTTATTTTGTGAGAGGAGATTAGAAGAATTGGCTTATTCAGGCTTGTAAAATAAATTCTGATATATCTGCTGCCTATGAAAACATGAGAGAAGTAAACACCAGGGAAGGAAAAGAGCTATTCAAAGATAAAATTGGAAAAAGAATTAATGATTATGCAACTTCTATGAAAAAATTCAGACTGACAATCTGAAGACCATTCCAGATCATGAAAAGGATGAAACTTCGTAACTTTGTTTTTCCATAAAAACAGTGGATGTCAAAAAAGAAAGTACTTTTAAGGTGGAATGTGATAAATCAAAAATGGGATTATGTGAAGTAACGGTGTAAGGGTTTTATCCAGGAGATCCTGGTGAGTCCTATGTATGTCTTATGGTCCTAGAGGGAGGGTTAATTCTTGACTACTGCTCAGCTGTAAAGTGGCATAACTTAATCCAGTGGGGAGATCGAAGGTGAAAAACAGCCAATACACAGAATTCCAAGAGATTGGTCCCTGCAGACAGGCCTCAGCGAACTCTATCCCAGTCATCTATGTTGTCCTGACTTTGTTATCAGAATTAAATTCAGTTGTAAGATGCATGGCTTTTTCCAGTAATTTTCATAGTCTTATGGCAATAAGTCTTACTGGCAATTGAGTGTAGGTTCTGTAGTCCGTTTCTGTCAGACTAGACAATGATTATATATGAAAAGAAAAAATGTGGTGCATCTTCTATTTCCTTGCTTTCTCATACTTGCAAGCAAGACAAACCATATTGTGAACATTGACATACATGTTAGAAATTGTGAAAGAAGAAAAAAACTTGAAAAGCCATGGTTTCAGAAGGTAGGAAAGTCAGAAAGGGAAGCTGTGTTTGTCTCCATTACTCTGTCTAGAAAGGCTCTTAAATTTTTGTGGTATTTTTTTGGTAAGCAATTCTGTTCCATGTGTCCTAGTTATGCACCAGAGATGCATCATCTGAGCAGAGTTAGGCAAGAGGGTGACTAGGATGCTGGTGACACTAGGTGCCTTCTCTGCATTAATTCTCCAGCTACTAATGGAACTGAGAGGTAAAAGTTTGTGTCCGAAAAGTTAGCAAGTACATCTGTTGTGGGTTAACACTCATAGGCAGCTAAGCCTCACATGGCTTGCTCAGCATCCTGCATCTGCCTGTTCAGTCTCCCACAACACGATGGAGATAGAATTGGAAGGGCAAAAGTGAGCAAACTCATACATCAGCATAAAGACAGTTTAATAAGTGAAGAAAAACAAGTAAGCAAACAAACAAACAAGTGATACAAAAGCAATCACTCACCACTAGCTGACCAATGCCTAGCCAGTCCCTGAGCAATAGCCACCCTGCCCATTCCTTCCTCACTTGCAGCTTTTACTGCGACTCAGTAATGTCATGGTTTATGCTATAGTATATTCCTTTAGTCAATTCGGGTCCAGTGTCTTGGCCCTGTGCCATCCCAGCCTTTTGCCCACCCCTAGCTGACTCACTGGGGCAGCAGAGTGAGAAACAAGAGAAGGCATTCATGCTGTGTAAATTCAAAACAGAGCAACACATGGGCTGCTATGAAGAAAATTAACTCCATTCCTGACAGACCCAGTACAATATCCCATTGCTAAAAGAGAAGACAAAACATTCCAGTGCTAATGAGTGAGTAGCTCCTTTTTCTTTTCAGTGGGATTTGCTCTCCTGCACTGAGGGATTAATTGGATGAGGAATTAGTTTGTTAATTTTGTTTTAAGGCATTTCTGCTTCAGTGATTATTTTGTTGCAATGATGTGGTAAATTGATGTTTATATAGCTTAGCATGTGAAGTAATACCTTCATTTGTCTGCATTGTGGTACTAAACCTGGTGAGGCTTCATCATGGGTAGGCTAAACTTCCGTTACTTTTGTGTGTTTAAAAATCCAGAAATAAGGCTGTTAACTCATTGACACCATTAAGTCACTTCTATTACTCTCTTGTACCAACCCGATGACCCTTGTGCGACAGTAATGTACTGCCAAAACAATGTCTGTTGCAGTTGTACAGAAGATTTTGCTTCTGCTTTTTTAACTAAAACAGCACTTCACAATGAATAAGAAAGACAAAGTTACCTTCCTAAAAGGACAGCTGAATTTTGAAATACCACCTCAGTTTCTGTTTCTAGCAGAGCTTAAACTCGGAAGAAGCTGAGTGGAAACTTTTCTCTGTTGCAAATTGTAGAGATTAATATAATGGAGTTCTTACCATATGTGGTAAGAACTTTCTGTGAGAAAGATTTGGGTGGTCCAACCATCATTTGAAGGCAATGTTGTGTACAAGGGAGACTCTGTGATTTGTGTAAAATGCTTAAAATGTTGTGAGATTTGGTGGGTGCTGGTACTGGTCATCAAACTGCATAGCTCTTCCTTTAACAAGATAAATTTCTCAATGAAAAAATGTGGGGCTTTCAATTCGCTGTCTCTTCTCTGTCTTTTCTGGGGCATCATCTGGCTTCTGGTAAGGATTTCCACATGTTGCAAAACTTTTACCTTGGAGGGAGTTTAGCTAAGTGTTAGTGCCTTAAGGATAAGCTCACAATTATGACACTATTTTGAGCACTTGAGATGTACTGTAGAGAGAGTCTCTCCAGTGTCATCCAAATCCCATGAAACACTAGATTATTTTAAAATTTTGATTATAAATAGAAGAATGAAATAATATAAAATTGTGAATCTCATGTATGTCTTGTCTTGGTTTGCCAGTATATAGTCTGCTCTGAGAACCTGTTGACATAAGATGGTGTTCTCTCCCAATTTCTAGCTGCTGAATTGCATTTAAGTTTCTTACTACTGCTTTTCCTTGGGAATGCTGCACTCTATCACTGGCTAGAGGGGAATATTGCAGATGATATGAAGTTAGTGGTGTGGTTGACGCACTTGAGGGAAGAGATGCCATCCAGGGGGACCTTGACAAGCTTTAGGAGTGGGCCAACGTGAACTTCATGAAAGTCAACAAGGACAAGTGCAAGGCCTGCACCTGAGTTGGGGTGATTTCCAATATCAATACAGACTTGGGGATGAATGCATTGAGAGCAGCCCCACAGAGAAGGACTTGGGGATATTGGTGGCAGGGAAAATGGATACGAGCTGGCAATGTGCATTTGCAGCCCAGAAGCCAACTATATCCTAGACTGCATCAAAAGAAGAATGCACAGCAGGTCGAAGGAAGTGATTCTCTCCTTATATTCCATGCTTGTTAGAGTCCAATTGGAATACTGCAACAAGTATTGAATGTGTTAATGATAATTAACGCATTGATGATGCGTTAATTATCATTTATCGTTAATTAACGCATTGATGATCATTATCATGATAATGATAATATTAATATAATAATAACAAGTACTGAATGTGTTAATGATAATTTTCTTCTTCAAATGATCAAAAAGAGGAGCCAACAAGGAGAGGAGCCATGCTGGACCTTGTCCTTACCAACAAGGAGGGACTGGTGGGGGATGCACGCCTCGGCTGCAGCGACTACGAAATGGTAGAATTCAAGATTCATAGGAAAGCGAGGAGGGTGTGCAGCAAGCTTGCTATCCTGAACTTCAGAAGAGCAGACTTTGGTCTCCTGAGAGATCTGATTGGCATGGTAGTGTGGGAGAAAGAACTGGAGGGGAAAGGTGCCCAAGAAAGCTGGTTGGCATTCAAGGATGGCCTCCTCCAAGCTCAGGAGAGGTGCATCCCAAAAAAGAAGAAGTCAGGCAAAATAGCCAGCAGGCCTGTGTGGATGAACAAGGAGATGCTGGACAAGCTCAAGACCAAAAGGGAGGCCTATAGAGGGTGGAAGCAGGGACGGGTAAAATGGGCAGAATATAAAGAAACTGTCCGAGTGGCCAGGAACCAGATCAGTCAAGCGAAAGCCCAGGCAGAACTAAATCTAGCCAGGGACATAAAAAAACAATAAGAAAAACTTCTACAGATATGTCAGGGACAAAGGCAAGACTAGGGAAGTTGTGGGCCCTCTCCTGAAGGAAACGGGAGACCTGGTCTCCCAGGATATGGATAAGTCTGAGCTACTGAACAACTTTTTTGCTTCAGTCTTCACCGGCAAGGGCTCTAACCACACTGCCCTAGTCACGGAAGGCAAAAACAGGGGCTCTGCGAATGAAGAACTGCCCACAGTAGGAGAAGATCAGGTTTGAGACCTATTAAGGAACCTGAAGGTGCATAAGTCCATGGGACCTGATGAAATCCACCCAAGGGTCCTGAGGGAGCTGGCGGATGAAGTTGCTAAGCTGCTTTCCATCATATTTGAGAAATCGTGGCAATCTGGCGAAGTTCCCGCTGACTGGAAAAAGGGGAACATAACGCCAATATGAAAAAAAGGAAAAAAGGAAGACCCAGGGAACTATAGGCCAGTCAGCCTCACCTCTGTGCCTGGCAAGATCATGGAGCAGATCCTCCTGGAATCTCTGCTAAGGCACATGGAAAATAAAGAGATGATTGGAGACAGCCAGCATGGCTTCACCAAGGGCAAATTGTGCCTGACAAATTTGGTGGCCTTTTAGAATACTGCCACAGGCTTGGTGGACAAGGGCAGAGCAACAGACGTCATCTACCTGGACTTATGCAAAGTGTTTGACACTGTTCTGCACGACATCCTGGTCTCAAAATTGGAAAGACATGGATTCGATGGATGGACCACTTGGTGGATCAGGAACTGACTGAATGGCCACACTCAAAGGGTTGTGGTCAATGGTTCAATGTCCAATTGGTGGCCAGTGACGAGTGGAGTTCCTCAGGGGCCGGTACTGGAACCAGTGCTGTTCAACATCTTTGTCGGAGACATGGACAGTGGGATAGAGTGCACCCTCAGCAAGTGTGACGATGACACCAAGCTCGGTGGCGCGATCGACACGCTGGAGGGAAGGGATGCCATCCAGAGGGACCTAGACAGGCTTGAGAGATGGGCTTGTGCAAATTGCATGAAGTTCAACCAGGCCAAGTGCAGGGTCCTGCACCTGGGACGTGGCAATCCCAGGCACAAATACAGGTTGGGCGGAGAATGGCTGGAGAGCAACCCTGAGGAGAAGGACTTGGGAGTGTTGGTGGATGAGAAGCTCAACATGAGCCAGCAGTGCGCACTGGCAGCCCAGAAAGCCAACCACATCCTGGGCTGCATCAAGTGTGGCCAGCAGGTCACGGGAGGTGATTCTACCCCTTTACTCTGCACTCGTGAGACCCCACCTGGAATACTGTGTCCAGCTTTGCAGTCCTCAACACAGGAAGGACATGGACCTGTTGGAACAGGTCCAGTGAAGGGCTACGAAGATGATCAGAGGGATGGAGCACCTCCCCTATGAAGACAGGTTGAGAGAGCTGGGGTTGCTCAGCCTGGAGAAGAGAAGGCTCCGGGGAGACCTCATAGCAGCCTTCCAATATCTGAAGGGAGCCTACAGGAGAGCCGGAAAGGGACTCTTTGTCAGGAGGTGTAGTGACAAGACAAGGGGTAATGGTTTTAAATTGGAAGAGGGGAGATTTAGATTAGATATTAGGAGGAAATTCTTTACTGTGAGGGTGGTGAAGCACTGGAACAGGTTGCCCAGGGGAGCTATGGATGCCCCATCCCTGGAAGTGTTTAAGGCCAGGCTAGATGGGGCTTTGAGCAACTTGGTCTAGTGGGAGGTGTCCCTGCCCATGGCAAGGGGTTGGAACTAGATGATCTTTAAGGTCCCTTCCAACTCTAACTATTCTAAGATTCTATGATTCTATGATTCTAAGTTCTGGGGTCCCCAGTACAAGAAAGACATGTAATTGTCTGAATGGGTCCAGAGGAGGGCCATGAAAACTGTCAGAGGGCTGGAATGTTTCTCCGATGAGGAAAGGCTGAGAGAGTTGGGGTTGTTCAGCCTGGAGAAGAGAAGGCTCTGGGGACACCTTATTGGAGCCTTTCAATATATGTAGGGGGCTTATGAAAAAGATGCAGAGAGACTTTTTACCAGAGCTTGTAGTGACAGGACAGTAGGCAATGGTTTTAAACTGAGAGAGGGTAGATTTAGATTGGTAATAAGGAAGACATTTTTTATGATGCAGCTGGTAAGACATTGGAACAGGTTTCCTAGAGAAGTTGTGGATGCCTTATCATGGCAAGTGTTCAAAGTTAGGTTGGATGGGACTTTGCACTAGATGATCTTTGAAGGTTCCTTCCAACTGAAACCATTTTGTGATTCTGTGATTCACTGATCTATGTAATGCAACAGCACAGCTGTCCATAGTATGTTCTCATTTTGTTATCTATGTATTTAAGGATGCCTTTGCTAACACATCAGCTATATGATACATTTAAATTCCTTACTTCCTTCCCCTTTGATTGTATCACAATATTATTTGCACTTTTTAAGTATAATGCACTTTGCATTTCAATGATATGCAAAAACTTGTTTTTATGTAAGATGATATAATTTTATAAACTGAAGAAACAGAAAGTAGAATGGGACTAAATTCAGCCTAGAATACTATAAGGGCCTTAAAATTAGGGGGACAAGGATGATAAATTGCAATAAAAAAATAGTGAAGCAAATGGACATGTCCATTATCTTTTATAATCAAAAGTATGCAATGCTGGATATGAAGAACAGAATTCTTGATGCAGTAAGTTTAGCAGGAGAGATTGTTTGCGATGAACAGGTTCTATAAAAAATACTAAGATGCTTTTCAGTTAGCAGGCAAGTTTTCTACAGTTGCCAAACAAAAAGCCAACTTCTCTAGTTTCAGCTTAGGTCAATAGCGATCTCATCTCTGGTAGAATCCAGATCTTTGCAAGTCTTTGCAAGTCTTTCCTTTCAAACTCTCACCAAAACAATTTCTGATTAAGGGAAGCCCATACAAGTGCAACCCAGCACTATTACATCTACACAATGTTAGGGACCACTGCAGAAAATATTTATTAATCTCTTACTCATCAATACATTTAGGAGTTTTCTCTTTGCTAAACTGAGTATGCCTCTTATTTTTACTTTCTCCCTTCATGTTTTTTTTTTTTTTTAAATGCACTGATTTTAATTATCTTTCCCTCACAGGCTGCTTAAAAAACCTCAAAGTGCTCAATGTGAGTTTCAATAATTTGAAGTCAATCCCTCCAGAACTGGGTGATTGTGAGAATCTGGAAAAACTGGATTTGTCTGGAAATATGGAAATAAAAGAGCTCCCATTTGAAGTAAGATAAAACATCTTTTTTATTAGCTTATAAGATATCTTATCATAGTCTTAAAGTCTTTTCTTAACAGATTAAATCACATTCTTTGCAGTTTATGCGATAATGTTTTAGTAGTAATATCACTGGAAATGCCTTAGCAGCAGTTAAACAGGACCAAGCTTCTTTGTTTTGGTTTTCAAGGGACTAAATTTTGCCTGTATTTATTCTGATCTATGAAGGAGGATATGATCCCAAAGGGAATTTGGCCAGTGGTGATAAAGAGAAGGCTGCCAATAGCTTTTTTCTGTGAAAGTGAAGTGCATCTTGACAGCCAAATTCACATACTAACCTTCATTTGTTCACAGTGTTTTTCTTTAAATAGAATATGGAGACTTCCATAAACAACACTGCATGTTGCTATGAGCATAAACACCTGTCTGAAAGGGATATTACATGTGAGGCTTGGCATGAATATATAATAAAGACTGAGAAAAGGACTTCCAGGCATGAACCAACATTATTTCCTGTGTTGGATGCATAACTGCTGCCATAGCTGCTGTGAGGCTTTAGTATTCATGGAGAAATTAAACCATTGGCTGGTACCTAACCGCAGTTTCAGATGTCATCTGTATTTTTCAGGTTCTTAATATCCTGATTCCTGGAGGATGAGTTGGGGGAGCTTTAGGGAGATGTGTCATGCTCTTCTTTACTGATTTGCACTTTTTCTCTAAACATCTGTAAATGGCGATTTACACGTGATGTTGGAGTGGATTAAAGTTATGTGAGATCTGGTTTGACTACGCTTATGTTCTATTCTGAGGAAATGTGAACAGTGATTAAATTTCTCCTCTGACTTTTCACTGTAAGGTATTTATCTTAAAAGAATTGTTAAAAATGATGTGAAGTTAACAAAAATAAAGGGTGAACATTAGCTTCACATCATAATTGGACAATGTATAAAAGTGCTAGCAACAGCACAAACAGCACAGGTCTCCTTTCTTCTTTCTCTCCTCCTCCTTCAGATGGCAAGGATAGGGGATAAACCACATGAAACTTAACTGGTTAAAAAGAACCATAATGGAATCCAAAAAACATACATCCTTAACAGGAAAAGGAATTAAATATAAGCATGCAGAAAGAGTAAGTATATTCAAACCTGTGGACTAGAATAGTGAATTTAGCCTCTATTGTTGGTATGCTGAAATCATGAGTATTTTCCCAGTTACTTCTAAAGGCCTTGTAGTGCAAAGTCTTACCCATGTCTATGCATTATGGGTAGTCTTTGCATGTAAACCTAGCTGTGCATGTAAGTCTTTCGAGGGCTGAGAAACACTGAGATAACTTTCTCCTGGAAAGCTCAAAAATATTGTTCTCTTCTGGGAGTGTCCTATTCAGTGGGATTGAAAGAAACTAAAACTGAGTGTAGACTACTGGGTAATGGTTCGCTTACAATCTATGGAAAAAATTTGGAAGTGTGCAAATGACCTTTATATAGCAGCAAAAACTGGAAGCAACATCATGTCAGTATGGCATAAAGGGTCAAGAAGAAAAAAAGTTGTCATTGTCTATTGTGTTTCCTTGTTTCTCTGGAGGCTGGCACCTAATTTATATTGCAGTGACATGGGAGGTAGGCCACACAAACTCTTCAGATTTTGTTTATAAAATTAGTTTTCAAGAATCAACATTTCAAGGGCTGCTTTGGAAGCCGAACACTTTTGTCAAATGATTTAAAACGTTGCAAAGTTTTTGCCTTTGGTGTACTCAGTATGGCTGATGCTACTCAGAACAATTGCACTAGTATCCTTGCTAACATAATAGATATCTGATGTTTGATTCTCAGATGGGCAAAAGGTCATAGTCACTGGCAGGTAACTATTTAAAGAATTAAAATATTGAATTAGTCTGAACAGTCTCAAAAGGGAAACCAGAAAGACACTTTATGTGTGGTGGGCTAACCTTGGCTAGTAGCCAAATACCCACTCAGCTGCTCACTTGCTCTGTCTCCTCAGCATGACATTGGGAGAAAATAGGGTAAGAAAGCTGATTGAGATAAAAGGGTTGAGATAGAAGATGGGGAGATTGTTTACCATTTACTATTGTGGATAAAACAGACTGTACTCGGGGAAGATTAATTTAATATTTGCCAATATATATTTGGCTAGTGAGAAACAAAGACTTTAAAACAACATCTTTTTTCCTCCCTCTCCCAAAGTCAAAGGATAATGACCGGGGAGACACTGATAATTTATATGAAAACAAATTCAAAGAGACTGCGAACGTGCTCGTTATTCAGTCAAGAATTTTTGACAGAACCATAAAGATTTATGATATCAACAGAACTCTGAGACTGAATTACATCTTCACTAATCACTCTCCCTGTTCCCTTTCTATCTATTGTCTTTATGATAGCTGCAAAAACCAGAGAAATCTTGATGCTTTTAGCTTATTTGGTTATTTAGTTTTTTGCTTTCTTAGGAAAGGAGCCCAGGGTTTGTTTTTTTGTTGTTTGTTTTTTTGGTGGTTTTTTTTTAAGTAGACACAAGATTTAGCTAATTTAGTGGGAAAAATCTCAATGAGATGTATCGTGTAACACATGACTGTAGTTGCTACCCAGAACTGATAGGACGTGAATGTTGATTATTATGCAGAACCATGCAGCTGCACCAAATACCCATTTTGAGTTGAAGTTTCTAATGTGTGAAGACAGCTACCACGTATGTGTATAAATTTATGCTGGAATATCCGTTGTTTCTGTGCCTGAATTTGTCAATCAACCATATAAGAAATTCACAGACTGGTATGATGTCTGTTAAGTCTGCTAATTTGTTTTGTAAACAGGAAAACTTCAGGAAAGACAAGATGCTAAGCACCTTTATCTTGTACTACTTTTCAGGTAAACTACAGTTGTTAAGGAGGCTGCCAGCATGTATACTGACTATATTTCTTGCTTGTTTTCTTTGCTTTTTTCATCTACCAGTTTCATTTTTCAATGCAGCTGTGTTAAGATGAGGTATGCTAGGATTAAGATGCTCTAGGACATCTGAAAATTTGTGGATCTTCATTCTCTGTTAATAGATTCAATATCTGGTAACAATACACCACCTTTTTCAGTGGGTGGGGAAAAAAGCCTCCCCGCAAATCATAGCGTTCTACCTAGCCTAAAGCAAACTGTTTCAATTTATGTTTCTCTCTTCTACCGTTGGATGTCTAACATTTTTAGATTTTAAAAATCTCCATTTAACTTCAATATTAGATTAGTATTAGTTGCAAAGTAGGTCCTTTGGCAGAAGTGGTTTATGGGTCTGCGGTTGAATTAAAACCTGTTTTGGCCACATTTGAATGCCTTTCTCTGGACATGAGTGAAAATATAAATTGAAATCAAATGTAAATGTTAGAAAAGACAATCTACATGGATTACAGTTATGCAGACAGTTTGTAACAGATACTTCTAGACCTCATTTACCAGGCTCAGCAGGGGAAAATGCACTATGAAGTTTAGGACACATTCTTCCCTGAGGTGACACATAGCTGATAAGACTCTCTGTGGAGGTCAATTTGTTCCTCCAGCTAAGGTGCTCAGAAGCCACATGCCCTGTATGTTATCCTGTCCATCTCCTAGCATAGTGGGTTTATACTGGGTACCATACTCTCATACTCTGTAGCTGTGCAAAGAAGGGGAGGGATAGACGGACTTGTTTCTGAATTTCTTCTACAGTTTTTCTTTTTTTTCTTTCTCTTAAACAGTACTGGTTCTGATATGGTCAATATGGTCCTCTGAGGGACACTGCTTGTCACTGATCTCCATCCAGACATTGAGCCCTTGCCCACTACTCTGTGGATATGATTATCCAGCCAATTCCTTATCCACCTAATAGTCTACCCATCAAATCCATATATGTCCAGTTTAGAGAGAAGGATGTTGTGGGGGACCATGTCAAAGGCCTTACAGAAGTCCAGATAGACAACTTCCATAGCTTTTCCCTTGTTGACTGAGGTAGTCACCCCATAATAGAAGGCCACTAGGTTGGTCAGGTAGGATTTGCCCTTGGTGAAGCCATGCTGACTCAAATCACCTCCTTATCCTCCAAGTGCCTTAGCATAGATTCTAGGATGGTCTGTTCCATGATGTTCCCAGGCACAGAGGTGAGGTTGAGAGATTGGTAGTGCCCAGGATCCTCCTTTCTACCCTTTTTAAAAATGAGTGCAAAGTTCCCCTTTTTCCACCAGGGACTTCACCCGAATGTGTACAAGTAAATATTTTTTTAATATCATGAAGAGTTACTTGGCAACTACATCATTCTCAGGATTATGGGATACATCTTTTCAGGTCTTATAGACTTCTGTATGTTCAGATTCCTCAAGTGGTCACAAACCTGATCTTCTCTTACAGTGGGAGGCACTTTGCTCCCCTAATCTCTGCCTTGCAGTCCATCCACTTGAAAGATGTGGGAAGAGAGGCAAAAAAGTTGTTGAGTACCTCAGCCTCCTTCTTGTCTGTTGTTACCAGTTTGCCAGTTGTGTCCATTAGGGGGGATACACTTTCTTTGACCTTTCTTTTCTGGTGACAGACCTGTAGAAGCCCTTCTTACTAATCTTTGCATCCTTTGCCAACTTCAGCTGTGCCTTGGCCTTCCTGGCCCCATCCCTACCCAACTGGGCAGCGTCCTTATACTCTTCCCAGGTTACCTGCCCCTGCTTCCACTGTCTGTGCATTTCCCTCTTGCTCTTTAGTTTGATCGGCTGGTCTCAACTCAACTGTGCTGATCTCTTGCCTTCCTTTCCTGATTTCTTACACCTGGGAATCAAGCACCCTTAAAGCATCCTTAAAGTTCTGCCAGCTCTGTTCTGCTCCCTTGTCCCTGAGGGCAGTTTCACAGGGGGTCCTATTGACTAACTCCTTGAAGAGCTGAAATTTCGCTTTCCTAAATTTCAGGGTCCTGACTTTACCTTCGCCTGACCCATATTTCTCAAGACTTTGAACTCCACCACTGCATGACTACTGCAGCTCAGGCTGCCTCCAATCTTGATGTCACTGAGTAGCTCACTTGTGTTGGTGACCAACAGGTCCAGTATTGCATCCCCTCTGGTAGGGCTGTCTCAAGTTACAGGAGTTATAGCTGGTGCCATTTCTCTGTTTACCTGAAGCATATAGAACTGTTTACCTGAAACATATAGAATTATAATTACTTGTCTTTTGAATCTTTCAACTGTGCTAACATGTGTGACCCTAAAAATAAAAAGCTGATGTGATTAAAGATTCATTAAGCGCTAACATTAGTCTCCTAAAATTTTCAAACACAGCAGTATCCAGAACATACATAAATAACTTTTTATACATTAATACAATTTCAAAAGATATTTTAAAACTGAAGTTTAACACTTGGAAAGTTTTTGGTCTCTTTTGGTCTGGTTCTGTTTTTCTGACCAGTCCTATTTAGCAAAACAGAACATTTAGCAGAAAGAGCAGGCATGAGCTCTATGCAAGTGTGGGGAGACTTCAAATAAATCCCCAGTGGGCATTTCCATGTAACTTGTTGTCTTTGTGATCCGTGACTCATGCCTCCTAAAGCCATACCCTGGTTATACAGGCAAGACACCTGCAGTCTCAATAGATATGTAAAATGACAGGTTGTTTTACCAGCATGTTATTCTTAAAAGCTGTAAACTTCCAAACCTGTTTCTTTCCCCTTCCATTTATTTTTTATGTGTGTAACAATTATGAAATGAAAAATACAGTCAGGGGGATGTACAGGACACTAATTTCCCAGGGGTTTCACTATCCAGTCAGGCTCTGGAAGAACTCTTCCTTAGCTCCTTCTTCTCTCATGCAATGGGGTTATAAAGGATCTGTAAAATCTTCACATTTGTAGAGTCTTTAGAAAGTTACAAAGGAGTCATGTATTGGAGTTGTTAAAAATGGCTTTTTTTTTTTTTTGTGGGTGTTTTTCAGGACCACAGAGCAGAGAGAAGTGGTGTAATAAAGTGCTTAACTTGGTATTGCGAAGCCAACAGCATTAAGCCAGCCTCTGGTGAAATTCTTAATTTTAAATTACTGGTAAAAGTCCGTCTGACTTTAATCAGACCAGCATTTCTCTACATATATTTTTCCAGTTGCTTGGCTTGGGTGCATTTCTGTTAGACAAGCTGTCATATTGCCCTTCTTTGCTCAGTGGTTTGAATTTGCTTAATGCTCACAATGAGTTGCTTTCCAATACAGTTGGCCAAAGTGCTGTCAATCCATGCAGAGAAACAGCTGCTTTTAAAACTGGTATAAGACGTAACATGAAATGTTAGCAGGAGGGGTGTGAAACTCAAAAGAGCAGGTGCAAAGGTGTTAGGTGTCAGAGGAGATTCATGGAGGCCTTACTGTTGCAAGAGCTCTCACAAATGCTTTAATAGACAAGGGGCTAAAGAAGGGCATGTGTCTATGTTAGGAAACAGGATTATGTAGTTAGGCTTAGGAAAGTGTGTCAGTTGATCCTGTTCTTGACAGTGTACTTCCAAAGTCTACTAATTAATACAGCATCACTTCAAAACCACTCCACTATCAGAGCAAATCAGCAGCTAATAATAACAGCCCACTTCGTTGGAGAACTGACCCATGCCTACCTCTGTGCTGTGGTGCCAGTGACCTTTCCTTTACCTTGCACATGACTTCAATAAATGTAACATCACCTTTCATGGTCTGAAATTTTTTTATAGTAGGGAATGACAGAGAAGTAGTTTGACAGCATAAGGGAAGACTTAACAATGAGCAAAGGGGCATAATATGAACACTTCAACATGCTTATGTTTTTACAAGAAAGCATGAGTCTCATTGTAAAAGAACTCTCTGGTAGGAAAGAGTGCCACTGTTGTAGCTCTGCTTTCTCTGAAAACAGTTCAAAATCTCATTAAGTGCAACAGCAAAATAAGCTTTCAAAATCCTGGTTGTATATCCTCCACTCATCAGTGAGATAATCTGAGGGAGAATTTGTGTAACTACTGAATAGAAGCAGAGAAGAGAACAAATACATAGCACTATCACATTTGCACATTTTAACTTAAAGAAAAATGTCTCTGGTGCCCACATGGGTTGATGAGAGTCAGAAGGGATTTGTAGGTGAAGGCAGAAAAGCATGTTATTTGTTATTCCATAAAGTGTAGCTAATGAGAGGTGTTATTTATTCTGTAAGAAGAATAATGTTGGAGGGACTAACTGAAGTTAATGCATTTAATTTATTGCTGAATACATTCATATCGTTGTTAACTCCTTATAGGTAGTTACATGATTGATCAACTCTTCACAGCTGTAAGTAACACTTGGTAAGGCTGATTGATTTTTATTTATCATCATTGATCAGTGGGAAAGGCATAAAGAAAAAAGGCAACCCTATCAGTTGAAAGCATATATCATCTTGTGTTTTTGTTTCATATAGAGCTCAACTAGGTAAGATCTCTACTCTACTAGTGCTGGTCAAAAGAGAGTAAAATTATACCCAAAGTGAAGTGGGAGTGATGCTGAAGATGCAAGGGGGTTCAATGGAGGATATCATGGAATCACGGAATCATGGAATTGTTGGAGTTGGAAGGGACCTTCCAGAGATCATCTAGTCCAACTCCCCTGCTAAAGCAGGATTGACTAGAGCACGTTACTCAGGATTGCATCAAGGAGGGTCTTGAAAATCTCCAGAGAAGGGGACTCCACAACCTCCCTGGGCAGCCTGTTCCAGTGCTCTGTCACCCACACTGTAAAGAAGTTCTTCCTCGTATTTGAGTGGAATTTTCCATGTTCCAGCTTGTGGCCGTTGCCCCTCATCCTGTCACTGGGAACCACTGAAAAAAATCTGGCTCCATCCTCCCTAAAACTGCCCTTTAGATACTTATAAGCATTAATAAGGTCTCCCCTCAGCCTTCTCTTCTCCAGGCTAAAGAGTCCTAGCTCTCTCCCAGTGGAGAGAGCTGGGGTCCCATATGGCCCAGTGGTTCACGCTTTCCTTATTGAAGAGATGCCAGCTCACAAACCTGGGTCTCTGTCATGCTTCTGAACTACAGTGCAAAGCATGAGTTTCAGGTTAAGAAATTAATGGCTGGAAAACTCAGAACAAATATCAAAAAAGAGGTATGTCTTCACCTGCTGTTTAGACTATCCATCTAATTCACTATTGTGGCTTGTCATTGAACTGGTAACTACTAACGGATTTTAGGAGGAGGGTAATTTTATGAACAATAAAAACACAAGTTACAAAAGTTATGGTAAGGTTAAAATAACTTCATGCTTTATGGAGTAAATGCAACTTTGCAGGAATAGGATTTCCCAGACCTCCCTTATCTTTTACTTTGCAAAATCAATCCTGGTAATTTTTTTCTTCCTACCTATTTTTAATTGACATAAGTTTTATTTGCTTCCCCATCACTTCCGTTACTCTAGCCACATCAGCCAATCACTTTGTGCACTAATCTGAGGTGATACCATTAATCTTAGTCTGCCAAATTCCTTGACCCACAACTGGAGACTCCATGCATCAGTTTACATGGGCAGTGTGGTTGCTGGGTATATGTGGCCAATGCTTGCCTCTTTGTAGAGTTTGTGTGAAGAATGTGTGTGACTATGTAACAGAACTTCCCTTGACATTGTCTGGTTATATGATACACAATTATATGGCAATATGATTGGGTAGAGTATGGACTACTAGACTGCTGAAGAGGGCTATGACTCCTAGCTTCAATCCTGTCAGGTGTCATGTGCTGGCTGACAAGCTGTTTTGAGGCTGCTATTTTGTCACATTGTGAAATACATAACTGGTCAGATAAAAGTTATATCTGACCTGTGTGATTTTGATGAGAGAGGGGCTGCAATGAATTAGAAGATACATGTGTCAGGATCATACATGGGCATCACCATTTCATGATTCATTGTTTTCTTTTCTGCCTTTGTTGCTGGTGTTAGGTTTTTTGTTTGGTTGATTGGTTTTGGTATTGGTGGTTTTTTGGGAAGTTTTGTTTTCTCTTTGGATACACTTCTTGCAGGGCAGGGAGATGGTTAAGAAGAGGTCATGTTTCCCCAGACTGCTTTTAATATAGTTGAAATATTTTTCATTCTCAGAAGCTGGCTCCAAGTCTTCAGGTTACTAATACAAAATGCTCTTTGAAATGTTGGTTAGAAACAATAAAAGGTTGACTAGACTCAAGGACCTAATGTGATGTTGGAATTGTAGAATGATGGAGTATATTTTTTAAAAAAAGGGAGGAAATGAGCAAGTTATAAAAAAATATAGAGCATCTTAAATCCCAACTAATTTTATTACCAGAATCAAAGAAAGCCTTGATAGCTGCCTGAGACTTTTCATAATACACACTTAGAGTGGTCCTTAGTATCTCAAGACTAGAAATCAAGAAACCTGTGTTGTACTTTCTCTGATGTATTTTTTAACTTTGGTAAGTGACTTCTTGCCACTGTGTTTCTTTTTGCTTTCTCCTATTTGCTTGTCATGAGTATTAATGGTATTAAAACTGGACAGTAGAGATCTCTCAACATGTGTTTTTACAGCATAGCATCACGGAGCTTTATTTGCTGTTCTATGTGCTCTGGTAGTAATGATGTTAGTAACATACTACACTGCTAATAATAAAGCTGAATATAGAGTGTTCAGTGTTATTCTACTAGAACACCAGTGAGGTGTTTGTGCCATATTCGGAGGTTGAAAGAATTTGAACTCTGATTGTTTGAACTGTGACATAGAAATGGAAGTTTTCATTATTTGTGTAAATGTCAGTTTCCTCTGAATTCTACAAAGCTCTTGAACTGAAAAACACGTTGGTGCAAATCCTATAGACTAATAATATAGAAGTTTGATTTTGTTGGGAAGTGCAATGCTTTTTGGCTATGTTGCTCTTGTATTGTGAAGGATTTGACCATCCTTTGGTGAGGGAACAGAATATTTCTTAAAAGGGTCTGTTGATATATTCAAAAGACATTTATTATCCATTCTGGAGATGTCAGTTAACACACATGTGCTACTGACATTGCTGCTCTTCCTCTTCTAATGTTTTTTAATTAAAACATATGAAGAGTATGCACCCGAAGTGAGATACTGGGGCCACTTAAGTTGATGAGAAACCAGTAACTGACTTCTAGTAGAGCCTAGGTTTTCCTTCTAATGGGAGTCCTTAATTTACAAGTTTTGCAGATTTGAAGATGAGATGACTTTATGATGGCAAAGTGCTATAATATATGCAGACTGTGTGTATCTGGAGAAGTAATATTATTAAAATTTAATGTGACTAATCAACATAAATTTATTTTTTGAGACAGCAGAGTTGGTTTGGCTTCAGCCCAGAAAATCATTTATCAGGTGGTTAATTTCATGCCCATGACTCAGCTGTTGGCTTGGAACAGCTCCTATACTTAAACACATGATCCACATTCTTAGGAATTTTAACTGTATGAAGGTAGTCCTGCTCTTGCTGTTATGTGATTCTTCAGTCACCCTTCAGCCACCCTTGAATGATCAATACCTGTGAATTGAATATTGTTGTGAATATTGCATGTTCAGCCAGCTTTCTCATTTTTTGCAGACTGGAGGAAAGATTTATGTATAGAAAAAACTTCTCTAATAAAAAACAGAGTCCCTGTCTATGAACTTTTTATGCTTAGATCATCATAGCTGTAATTACTCTACTAGACTTTAAACATTAGGTGTTTGGATTAGGGTAATGTTCCAAAGATGAGAGGGGGTAATGTTAAACGTCCAAGTAAACAGTTTGGCATCAGAATAGCAGCATCTGTTTGTGGATTAACTCTGCAAAAGATTTAGGATTTTAGCATGGCAAAATGAGAATAATGTCATTTGGGTGAAGACTTACTTCCACATATATCTCTTGGATTTAGCTTATCATGTTACCTCCAAGTGAAGTGTTGTTTGAAGTCATGCATTGTTATGCTTTGGAGGGTTTTGGCACAAAATACGTGAATGAGTACCCTGTTACTAAGAGGGCTGACTGTTAAATGCCTTTGCTTCCTCAAGTTCAAGTGCCCAGTTTGGAAGTCCAATGGTGGACTGGTCTATAAATATATAAGTATGTCTTCATGAAAGATATCTTCTGCCTCTAAAGATGCTTGTACACTGCTTCTTTACTTGATGTTTTTCTCCGGAAATGTCAATGAAATTATAGAAGAGGTTACACTTACGGCTCTGTGAAAGAAAAGCTGAGGATTTGGTTTGAGTGCATGATATCTAAGCGAGCAACTGTGCAGTTTGTACCCGGGGTGCTTCTGTGTCATATATAATGTGCTGCTTTCAGCAAGCTAATGAGATGCTGAGTACCAATCTATGCATTTTCGGAGCCAGCATATGTGATGACCTGATCCTACTGAAGTAGTACAAATTTTCTTTGAATTCATTGAGTCTGAAATCTCTGGGCAAAAGTATGTTTGTAATGCAGTGATAGACATCTTCAGATTAATCCTTTGTATGTCTTGTCATACATTGACTTTGATGGGATGCTGTTTCTGTCACTGAATATTTACATGTAATTGAAAAATACAGTATTTTTGTGGTAAGGCTTAACATGACTACACCTTTCCATTTGTTGGTGCTAAGTAGTAGGCAACTCATGATACATGCAACCTTATCAGTAAATCCCTTTCATGGTAAAAAGCAGAACAGGAATAAAAGCACACCCATTAATCAAATAACTTGTTCCACCTGGACATGGTGTCCTTTTCTTTAAACTGAAGGTTTAGCTGTCAGAGGGAAAGTGAAGCAGTGGAGTTCTACAATGTTATTTGGATTATTTCTATGAACAAAATTCTTAAGCAGAATGGGGCAGTCTGGAAAATAAACATGACAATAGTGATTAATCATAAGGACCATAATTAGTGTGTCCAGGTAGCTAGACTATCAAATATAGCTATTTTTTAAAATGGAACTTGCATGAAGCCTGTGTACTGGTTGATTCAAAGTCACATAATAAAGGAAAATAGCAAAACCTGACATCAAGCAAAAATAAACTGTAACATAAAAATGATAAGGTAGCCACGCTTGTTTGAAAATGAAATGTTATAAAAAGTGAAAAAATCCATCAGTCCTTCAAGAAGAAATATAATATATAGGGTTTTCTTCAGAAAATATAATACATAGCTGCCATAATTTCTAATGCATTGTATATCACAGGTGTTTGTTGGTAACATATCAGAGACAGATTAAATAAAAACCCCATTAGGTTTCAACATACCATAGAAAATGGATAGGTTTTCATAAATATTAACCTAAAAGAACAAGCATTGAGGGCTTGCAGCTTACAAAATATAGTCATGGATCCATATACTCTGCGACACACTGAACCAAACTTTATATGAAGAGAGTCCATGGCCTTATATTTTGTTAGTACAATTTTATGGGAGTACAAACTCCTGAAAAATGTAGATTTTCATCTAATCAAGTATTAAACCAATCTATTTTCAATACTACATGAAAAATGGCAGAAACAGCTCTGTTTATTAAAAAAATAATACTGCTATATTAATGTTAGTTTTAACACAATAAAGTACTTTCAGGTACTTTCAGGAAAACATAAAACTAGTTACTGTTGTCAAAGAAACATCGTTTTACCACCTAGTGCTAATGTTACCACATTGTTTCAGCATGACAGGTGACTGCATGTGAAATCAAAGTGTTTAGGAACTTGGGTGAATGGTGATGTCAGTTTATTTTAAAATAATCTGCTGCTTGGTAATTAGAGACTGTGGCTTTTCTTCTTTCGGGATGGTATGAGAAAACTTTGGGTACCATCTAAGCCTGTGAGACATTGTTCTAATTCTGTGCCTGCTAAATTCCTTTTGGGAGACTTTGTTGAAAGAAGTGAGTCAGCAGTTTTACCAAATTGTTCTGAGTACAGAGAAACTTGAAATATTTGCTTGGGATTTGGAATTGTGGCAATAATTTGAAACAACAAAGTAAATGCATTGTAAAGATGGTGCCAAATATTTTCTCTGTTCTCCCATTGCTACAATCTAGAAGAGTGACTCTGTTTTCTTTGGTAAAAGGGATGCTCTGTTTTCTTGGAAAAAAGATTCAGTATTTAGAAAATATACAGTATAGGAGTGAGTGTTCATTGCTAGTAGTCAGTCCTCAAAACAACAAAATGGTTTTGAAGTGAAAAGTGTCATAATAATATGTGTGTTTGCCTGTTCTGAGTCAGGAGTGAGACATTTTCATGGTACTGCCTCACCAAGGTTGTTTTAATGTGGTGGTGGGCAGATTTAGAAATTACACCTTTGACCTGAGAAACTCTGGTCCTATATTTTGGTTTTGAAAGGTAAACTTCATTTTGTAGTCATTTGTAACATGATAACTTCAGTAAATCTCCCTGAAAAGATTTCCCCAAATTTTAAGGTCTGGCAGAAATTTGAGGTTATTTCTAGGAAAAAAACCCCCAAACCAAAACAAAAACCCAACCAAACAAAACCCTACCCCCCCAAACAACAACAAAAAAAACCCACCAAAAAATTCCAAACCAAACTGTCTCTGACACAGCACCAAGCTGTGCATGTGAGCATTTTAAATAACAAGGGTCAAATTAAGAGGGAAGTTTGATAGTATTGAGGTAAAAAGAAGTTTGGCCATAAAATGTAACAAACCAGCACTTAATTCTTAGTAAATAAGAATAAAAAAATCCAGGTCAAGGATTCAGAATGGATGTTATCACTTTCTGCTTTTTTTCATAATTTATACTGTTGCTTGCATTTTTCTCATTTTGGAAGTGGAAAATACATATGGTTTGGGGTTTTTGGTTCCTAATTTTCTACATTCTAAGAAACCTTCAGGCAAAGACCAATGAAAAATTTTTGCTACTTTCTCTTCTGTGTCAGGATCCATAGAGCTAGATTGTGATGGTGACATATGATTAGAAGCTCTGAGACATCATTCCAATCTAAAGTACTTATTTTGGTTAATTTATACTCCTTTGACATTCACTTTAGCTAGCTGCATGTTTTTATGAACACTGGTAGAGAGAATAATTGATTCAGTACACTGAGACCTTTATTTAACACATTTATTTAACAGGTGTATTTTACATTTGTAGTTAACCTTCATTGCACCAAAGATTTTTAACTTAAAAATGTAATTCCTTTGAAAAATATTCAAAGTATACACCTTATTGTTTGCAATATGGAAGATGTATTTTTAAAGATCTTTGAAAAATATTGGACCAAATTTTCTGTTGGCTTAAGCTGGCAGTTTCATTTTCTAGGGGTCTCCTAGCAATATACTCTCAGTGCGTAACAGAATTACACCAAAGGAAATCTAAGTATTTTTGATGGGAGTTATAAAACCTCTGATTTTGAGAATGATAACCTGGCATTTTTTAATTGTCAAAACTGTGTTTTGTCATTTCAGAGCTAAGTTCATATGTAACCTAGAAAGGAACCAAGTCAATATCTGGTCTCAATGTTGGTATCATCTGAAACTATAGGTTTTTTTAGATTGAAGATTTCATTCAATATCATGGGAGCATTGCAAAGGTGACGAACATTTTGGAAGGTAGTTATTTCTGAAATCCTTTTTTGTATAAAATGATATCTAAGAGGTAAGGCTGGCAAAAAGTTGAATAAAAAAACCCACACAATTTTTATTTTTCTAAGTGCTTTGAGAAGAATAAGAATGTTTGATGAATCAAATGTCTTCTTGTATTTGCAAAATGTAACTAAAATAAAGCACCACTTCTTTCTAGCTAAGTAATCTGAAAAAAGTCACAGTTGTGGACGTGTCAGCAAACAAGTTCCATTCTATTCCAATTTGTGTACTCCGGATGTCTAACTTGCAGTGGTTGGATATTAGCAGCAACAGCCTGAAAGATCTTCCTGAAGACATAGACAGGTAGTTTATTTTTTTAATTCATTGTCAGGCTTGTGAACCGTAAAGCAAATCTAGAAAATAACAAGCTTCTGAGGGATACCATTAATGGAAAATCACATGAAAAAGTCACAGAAACTACATTTTCTAGCTTGTTGATTGCAGATTGCACAGTCAGTGCCTTTACTGTTCAGTTAACTAGTTATATTTTCTGCTACATTCATGATAATTTGTTATCATATTCAGGCATTGCTATTTGGGAAGTTCATGGGGCATAGTCTGCCGCAGCTCCAGCAAAGGGAACTCCCCAGTTCCAGCAAAGTTGACTCACCTAATGGAGTTGGCAGCAATATCTCTCTGGAGGATAGATGGGGTGGAGTGAAAGATGAACTAAAGCATATCTAAGTTACTGAAAGCACCTGATAAACTTGGACAATAAAGCAGAAAAAATATTGTTAAAATTAAAAAGACCACTGACAATCCTCTTCTCCTACTCTGAAGTATATATGCATGTACACACATAAACTCAATCTCTCAATTTAGAGATTCACTAGAACTAGTTTTAAAAAACAAACATGCTGATCCCTTTAATGTGGCTTACTGGCCTGAGAAAGTACTTTTCTTTTCTCTGGGCCTATTTATTCACTCTGATGTTCTGTTGTAACTTTGTTTACAAAACTTTACATAGCCATAAGTAAACCAAAACACATATTAACACATATTGAAAAAAATATGGATTGTTTATTGGTCTGGGAATAGAGATCCCTGAGGCACAAGAAACTTAACAGAAAACTCATTCAACCGTAACTTTCACAAGAGCTTTGTTGCTGGGCAAAAAGACTTTTCTTGGCATTGTGTAATCACAGATTTCTCTGACAGCAGGGCTGAAGTCTTAATTTGTTTTAGTAATTTACATAATCTAGCCACAACAGCATCAACCTGCCATTTTTTTTCCAGGGGATCTGAGGAGACATTTAATTATACTTCAAAGAGCTTCTAAGAGGATATTTTTACTTTATGGAAGGATACCCACTCAAATTAAGGGACATTTTTTTCCCCCGTAACCTATATATATATATTTCTCTATCTCCAAAATATTCCATTTCTGCATTTCATCTTCTCCATTTTGAACTGAGTTGCCAGCCTCGATACTAAAGCATCATATTCAGCCACAGCAAAATAAGGTTTCCTTTGTTTAACATAGAGTTTTGAATTTTGAAATCTCTTGGGCTCATATGCATTCTGAAGTCTAGAAAATTTCAGGGTATCCCCCCCCAGTAAATTAATAGTCTTATTCAGACTCATGGTTTCACTGCCTGCAGCGTCGAAGAACCTCAATGAACTACCATGAAGCCTATGATTAAAAAAGATGAGCTGGCATAAACTGAAACCTTACTTATTATCTTTCCCTGAATTCAAACAAACCATATGGGCCTGATAAACAGTAGCCTGCAACACTGTTTTAGGAATGGATCCTTCCGGTCAAATCAGACAAACTTGTTTCATCAGTTTGCTATGCTTTTCACCTTCTACCTACTCCAAGGAATGAATGCATAGCCAGAAATTACCACTGCGTTAAGAAAAGCCAGGGGAAATAAAGCAAAAGAACCACAACACACTCGTCCACAAAATATTGTCATTAAATTGATTTCAGTGGGACAAGTTGCAAAAGCCATATGACCAGGAGCTGGTCTTTCCCTTGCTCCCCGCAGTACTAATTACTAGTGAAAAACAATAGATGTATCTAGCATGGATGTATCTAGTTCACAGGAACCAGCATATGGGCAAAGGTGTGAGCTAGTAACCCACTTTTTTCATTAGTTCCAGAATACACATGGTTAGGGTTTATATCATATTATGTCAATATCTTCTGTATGAAAGCACAGTAATTTTTGTAATGTTTTATCTCAGGTATGCTTTTGAGTAGGCATCAGAAGTATGCTATTAATATCTATAAAGTTGAGCCATGACTGGAAGTTTCTGTTAAAGTTGATTACAATTTCTGAAAGTGTGGTATGATCAATTTTTGAGAAGCCAAAGATGGTGCATGTAATTATTATTCTTTTACACAAGATTACATCTGTATTGCTATTTTAGATAGATGCTCCTCTCTGAAACAAATATTTTAAATTATGTTTATCTTTCACATTTTTACAGGTTAGGCCAACTGCAGACACTTCTCCTACAGAAAAACAAGTTGACTTATCTTCCACGAGCTCTGGCCAATATGTCAAAGCTCAGTTTGCTAGTTGTCAGTGGTGATGACCTGGTTGAGATACCCACAGCCATCTGTGAGTCAACCACAGGCTTAAAGTAAGTAAATGTGAGAGAGAAAGGAATCTGTTCTTAAGAAGATAATGTAGATGCACCCAGGAGAAATACTTTCACAAACATTGGTTTCTACCATACCTGGTGGTCAAATTCTGACCCAATTTATCTCAGAGACCTTAAGGAGGCATTAGAGAGATTGGAAATTGCAAAGGAGCTGCAGCTTTCTGATTTTTATCTGACAGTTGCCCACATTATGAATCTGTATGCCTAAACTGATATTCCTGTGTATACTTGGTCATAGTACCTCTAACTGTGGAGTCACAAAGCCATGCCTCAGAGTGGCACCAGTATTCTGGCAGTTAGCCATTGCTAAGCACAGTGCTGTCAAAAGTATGCTGCTGGGAGTGGGAGATGTGGCTATTAGAAAGTTAAGTAGTTCATATATTTTTTGTTGTGAAACAACACCTTGTTGCTGCATGCAAGATAAGACTAAAAGGCCTTTTAGTCTGCAATTACAATGATCTTGCATTTCTGTGGGCGATGTTCAGGTTTTGACTATAAAACCATTTGAGACTGTATAGTGGGTCTGGCTGGGATAAAGTTAACTTTCCCCATAGCAGCCCTCATACTGCTGAGCTTTGTATTTGTAGTTAGAATGGTGCTGATAACACACCAAGGTTTTTGACTACTGTTGAGCAGTGCTCCTACGACATCAAGGCTGTCTCTCCAACCCTCCCCCACAGAGGTCAGTAGGCTGAGGATGAGCAAGAAGTTGGGAGGGGACATATCTGGGACAGCTGACTCAAACTGGACAAAGCGATATGGCCATTAATATAAGGGACAACAAAAAAAAAAGTTTTTATAAATACGTCAACAAAAAGAGAGTCAGGGAGAATCTCCATCCCTTACTGGATGCGGGGGGAAACATTGCGGCCAAGGACGAGGAGAAGGCTGAGATATTTAATTCCTTCTTTGCCTCCATCTTCAATAGTCGGACCAGCTACCCCCAGGGTGTTCAGCCTCCTGGGCTGGAAGATAAGGATGGAGAGAAGAACAACCCCCCCATAATCCAGGAGGAAGTAGTTAATGATTTGCTTATGCACCTGGACACGTATAAGTCCATGGGCCCGGATGGGATTCACCCAAGGGTACTCAGGGAGCTGGCGGGAGAGCTCACCAAGCCTCTCTCCATTATCTATCAACAATCCTGGTCAACAGGAGATGTACCAGATGACTGGAGGGTGTCCAATGTGATGTCCATCTACAAGAAGGGCCAGAAGGAGGATCCGGGAAACTACAGGCCTGTCAGTCTGACCTCGGTACCGGGAAAGATCATGGAGAGGATCATCTTGAGTGAGCTCCCACGGCAAGTGCAGGGCAGCTGAGGGATCAGGGCCAGCCAGCATGGGTTTATGAAAGGGAGGTCCTGCTTAACTAACTTGATCTCTTTCTATGGCCATGTGACCTGCCTTCTCGATGCGGGGAAGGCTGTGGATGTTGTCTACCTGGACTTTGGTAAGGCCTTTGACACCATCCCCCATGGTGTTCTCCTGGAGAAGCTGGCGAATCATGGCATAGACAAGTGTACTCTTCACTGGGTAAAAAACTGGCTGGCTGGCCGTGCCCAGAGAGTTGTGATTAATGGAGTGAAATCCAGCTGGCGGCTGGTCACCAGTGGTGTCCCTCAGGGCTTAGGTTTGGGGCCAGTCTTGTTTAACATCTTTATTGATGACCTAGATAAGGGGATTGAGTGCACCCTCAGTAAGTTTGCAGATGACACCAAGCTAGGTGGGAGTGTTGATCTGCTTGAGAGTCGGAAGGCTCTACAGAGGGACCTGGACAGGTTGGATCGATGGGCCAAGGCCGATGGGATGAGGTTTAATAAGGCCAAGTGCTGGGTCCTGTACTTCGGTCACAACAACCCCAGGCAGCGCTACAGGCTTGGGGAAGAGTGGCTGGAAAGCTGCCCAGCAGAAAAGGACCTGGGGGTGTTGGTGGACAGCCGGCTGAACATGAGCCAGCAGTGTGCCCAGGTGGCCAAGAAGGCCAACGGCATCCTGGTCTGTATCAGGAATAGCGTGGCCAGCAGGAGTAGGGAAGTGATCGTGCCTCTGTACTCGGCACTGGTGAGGCCTCACCTTGAGTACTGTGTTCAGTTCTGGGCCCCTCACTACAGGAAGGACATTGAGCTGCTGGAGCGTGTCCAGAGGAGAGCCACCAATCTGGTGAGGGGTCTAGAGAACAAGTCATATGAGGAGAGGCTGAGGGAACTGGGCATGTTTAGTTTGGAGAAGAAGAGGCTGAGGGGAGACCTCGTTGCCCTCTGTAACTACCTGAAAGGAGGTTGCAGAGAGGTGGGTGTTGGCCTCTTCTCCCAAAGGAATAATGACGGGACCAGAGGGAATGGTCTAAAGTTGTGGCAGGGGAGGATTAGATTAGATATGAGGAAGAATTACTTTACTGAGAGAGTGGTCAGGCACTGGAACAGCCTGCCCAAGGAGATGGTGGAGTCGCCATCCCTGGAGGTATTTAAGAAACGTGTAGACGTGGCACTTCAGGGCATGCTCTAATGCCCGAGATTGTTGGTTTGTGTCTGTTTGTGGGTGGGTGTGGTGTGGGGTTGTGGGTGGGTGTTTGGTTTGTTTTGGTTTTGATGTTGTGTTGTTGTTTTTTTTTTTTTTTTTTTGTTGGTTGGGCTCAATGATCTCAAAGGTCCCTTCCAACCAAGAAGATTCTGTGATTATGTGATTCTGTGATATTCCATACCATATGACATACCAGCTCTTAGTAACAATAAGAGCTAAGAGAAAGGAAAAGGGAGGTGGGTCATTTGCTATTAAGGTGTTTGTCTTCCAAAGCAACTGCTACATGTATTGAGTCCCTGCTTCCCAGGAAGTGGCTGGACATCACCTGTTGATGAGAAGTAGAGAATAATTTTTTTTTGCTCTACTTTGCTTCCACACCTGGCTTTTGCGTTTCTTCATTAAGATGTCTTTATCCCAACATGTGAGTTTGTCATCTTACATTCTTCTCCTGCCCCACTGAGGAGGGGGAGTGAGAGAGCTGCTTGGTGGGCACCTGGCCAGCCAAGGTCAAACTGCCACAGACTCACAGCAATTCATGAGATTTTAAAAAACCAGATGATTTGTTGGAACATTTGTTCTTTTGAAAGAAACAATTTTATTTCCTTCTTGGAGTGGTAACATCATCAGAGATTTTCAAAATACTGTGCACTTAATTTGCACATTATTTGCAACAATTATGTAAGTTGCTTATGTAAACATTTAGTTTTTCACCCGCAATGTGTAGCTTTAGGAAATTTGCTAACACGACATAATGCAAATCCAGTCATGCATTGGAAAATAGAAGTTACATAACAATGACAGAATGGAGTTACATATTGTCAGCTACGTGACGCTGGCAAAATTCCAGATTAATAAGCAATATTGTTAGGATGAAGTTCATCCTGCTCATTAACAGATGTGAAGTTATGGTGTAGTCTGTCACAAGTTCCATAATAAAGAAATATACCTGTTATTGCAAAGAATATTTTATGTAGATAGGTAAAAAGAAAGAGATAACTCTGATAATTTTCATATGGAAAGTGGAGTACAGAGAAGGTGCCATTTGAAGTATTTATTTCTAATAATAACAATTAATCCTAACAATGCCATAATGCAAAAATTGAGCAAATGTTCTTTATGCTTCCCCTTCTTCCCCTTCTGGCTGTAGTAGCAGCTTCTAAAATGTCATTCATATTGGCCAATGATGTTCAGAAGCCTCTTGCATGTATTCTTATGTCAATGTCTCTCTAGATTCGTAAGTCTCAAGGACAGCCCAGTTGAGACTATTGTTTGTGAAGACACTGAAGAAATTATAGAAAGTGAACGTGATCGGGAGCAGCTTGAGAAAGAGTTTATGAAAACATACATTGAAGACATAAAGGAAAGAGGTATGTGCTAACTTGCAGCAAACTTCCTGCTATCTTGGATATAAATGTAGACATGTATTGGGAACATTAATTTGTAAGAGTACAAGCAATACACTCTTAAACTGTAATTCTGTGTTACGATATTAAATAAGTCTAAAAATGAAAATGTTGAATGTGTTTGGTAGAAAGTTTGGGCCCTACTAAAACACATGATACTGAAAAACTGTATACAAAATTAATTTTGTCTACATTAAATAATTTTATAAAAAATAATTTTCTATTAAAAAAATGTCTCTACATGCATTAACCGTAATTGAGTGATAATGTATGCAATGATTATCCTCATTCTCCAGATTTACTTACATCTCTCGGGATTAACATTAGTGATTTTGAATTCCTGCGGAAGTGCTTCTTCTCAAAATGAAACAGAGTGTATATATCAAATGCTTTTTGCATTGATAGAACATTCTTTAACAGTGCATCTGTATCAATGTTCTAATTGTTTAACCACTGTAAAATTATTGTAGTAAAATCACTGCTTTTGCTTTATTGCACAGCACCTGAATATTTATCTATTACTTTATTTTTCTATTCTGACCTATATTTACTGTAATTAAATTACTGTCAATGTCTTGGGTCCTGTTTAGTAAAACATGTTAGGAAACATAGGGAAAATTTCCTGTGAGACAAAGTACCCTATAGGCTCTGTTTAAATCTCTTTGAGAGTTTGTGTGTAGAAATTTTTGTGGAATTATTCTTATGGTATCTTTATTCATTGTATTTCAGGTAAGTAGTCTGTATTGTGGTCCTATAAGACCTGGTGAAAAAGAAATGTAAAGAAAGGCCACAGAATGCGGCTGCAGAATACTTTTCATGTTCTGATAATGAACGTTTGTTTCTTAGTATCCATAAGGTGCAGACTTGAGTATTCAAGCCGTCTAATTCTAAAGTAAAGTCAGCTATAAAAGTGCCAGATTCTCATAACAGTAGTGACAGTGGTTGAAATGGAGAGAAGGAGTGGAGGAAAAATTGAAATAATAATTTGGCTTTAGAGGTACTCATGAAATACGTAGTGATGGACTTGTGAAACGTGGACTCTAAGGTAATGGCTGCCAGGCTGCTTGGAAGATGCATTTGGTCCCGTCAAGCACAGGCCAGCTTTATACTCCTTTGGAGCAAAGCAACTCAGGGGTACACTTTTCTGCCTTCCTAGACAAAACTTATCTTCATGCTTTTTATGATGAGGTTGGATCATGAATCACTTTTGTACTTCCTGCTTCTGAACTTTTATGCTATAGATTACACCAATACCTGCTTTTGAGAAGCGGACTGGAGAAGGAATATCTTCTGTATAATACGAGCCAGCAGAACTTCTGAAAGATAACACAGAGATCACTTTGAAATAAAACCAAACCTAGCTGTCTCTAGCTAAGGGTTCCATTTATTTGTGCTGGATTACATAACTGAAGTCTGAGATGTATTTCTTTTTTCTCTTTTCACAGATTTGACCCCTTCCTACACTACGAAGGTATTACTCAGTCTTCAGCTCTGAAGATCAAAAATATCTAAATCATAAGTGAATATCAGAATAACTCTACTTTTGTCCATCTGAACAGAAGCACTTCAAAATCATAATGAATTTTTTTATTTGTTATTGTAGTGGCTCCCAGTAACTACAGATAAAACAAAAGAGTAGAAGACCCTTTATAAGATGCTGTTTCACCTTTTAAATCAACATATTTATTTTCAAGTCCACAGCAACAGCTATTAATTTACATACAGTCCTTCTGAAAGTAAATATTCAGTGTAATAAAATATACACAGGCATAGATGTCCTCAGGACGAAAACATTTTACATTGTAGTGGAAACAGTGGAACATAGATCATCATCTTAAAAACATATTTGATTTTACAAGAGAGGAAGGGTTAACTCAGAAAATGAATGTCACCTGTTGTATTCTTAAGACCAAATAACACATTTAGTTCTTTACAATATTTAAAGTGCAAACACATACATAGTTTTTTGTAGTTACTTTCTGTTCTTCAAGGAAATTGTCCTTCTTGTGATTTTCAGTTTAGGTAAGTTTCAACAGCTTTATATATAGAAACTGGAGTAATTCTGCCGGTTTTTTCAAGTATATTATAAGCTTTTACCTGTTCGCAAATTCAAGAACCAATGTGACTAAAACTTCTGTGCTAAGTAATCTTATAATATAGCAGTATGTTAAATAAGATTTTAGGGACTAATCAATGTGAACAAATACTATTAGCAAGATGATGATAAAGGTCTTCTACTAATCATTTCAGATTACAGGATTTTGTGACATTTATTGGAATTTGTATAGCAACAAGTTTGCTGGATAAAAAGTTATATTGCTTACTTTTCAATAATCTGTTTATATATAATTACATAGGTGTATATACTATAGAGTTTCAGAAATCTAGTTTTACATATATTTTTTGTTTAATAAATCAATACTTTTTAATCTAAAAAGACCTGAGACTTTGGGAATTTAGACTCAAAGTAGAGAATTTAAATAATCCTAAACTTATGAGTGCAGTCAGGGGAAATTATATTTACATCTTGCTTTTTTATTATAGATGATCTATGTCCAGTTTTGTGCAGTAGAGTGCCACTTCAGTCATATTTAAAAAGCAAAGCAGTAAAGGATGTACTCCTCAAGACTTCCATATAAAAAATACCACTTTTGATGTTTTCTTTCCCTTTTAGCTTTTTTGTATTCATTCTTTTGAAATAAGAGAATTTGTAAATACTAGGTACGTTATTTATTCCAGTCACAAACTCCTACAGTCGTACTACTATCCTAAATTAAACCCTCTTGAGTTGGTCTCTAGGTGTTAGTGTTGATTTTAAACAAGTCTTGGAACAAAAAGAAAGTTTCAAAAAGCTCCAAGAAAATGTGACATTGATCTGAAATGGAATAATGGAAGATCTGAATTTGTTTTTATTACTAAGGTATTGAAATATGATTAAATAGTGGCAATTAAAGTGGGCTTATGGAAATCAGGCTATCTGAAACTACCCTACTGAACTATCTTTTTAGGTATTGATATTGATGTAATAAACTTTTGTAATACATCTGATTTAAAATTGCTTGAAATTCTATTTCTAGAGATCTACTGTAGTCTAATATGATCCACTGAAAATCATAGAAATGGAAATCATAACTGCTATGTTTATAGAATGGAGATGTCCATTAAGGGAGTTGTAACTTTAAGAAAAACTAGAGGTGTAAATGTAATTAACTAAATAAAAGTTCCCAGTGCAAATTCTAGTGTCAGAATTGTTGGCTATATAAACAGAAGGTACTTGAATAGAGAAGTTGTGTTAATACTTTTTTAGCATTGCTGCTAGCCTTATTTGAAAGATTTCTGCTGTTCACAGATAAGAATGATGCAGATAAACTGGGGAACATTCAGCAAAAAACCAATAGCATAAATAGAAAATATGCATTTTGAAGTTCATTGAACAGTGAACAAGTCCATTTGCTTGTCAATATTTATGAACAAAAAATCACAATGTAGAAACAGGATTTTTTACCGCAGCAGACAAACATAAGACAGAGGACTAAAACTTGAACTCACAGATTTGAACTAGAAACAGAAGGCCTGTGTTCCAGTAAGGGTAACCATCAGAAAAGTCACATAACTGATAAGTTCTCAGTCACTAGCAATCTTTAAGTCCAGGTTAACATTTTCATTAAAAAATTGCTAAAACAATTAAGCCACAGAAAATGTAAGGTCAATGGTATACAACGACTAGTCAAACGAGTGTTCCCCAACTTGACGTTGAACCTCCGTGAATCAAAATTTCATAGAAACATAGAGTGGTTTTGGCTGAAAGGGACCTTCAAAGATCATCTAGTCCAACCCTCTGCCACAGGCAGGGACATCTTTTACTGGATCAGGTTTTTCAAAACCATGTCCAACCTGACCTTAATACTTTCCACGATGGAGCATCCACAACTTCTCTAGGAAACCTTCCAGTGTCTCAACACCCTCATCATAAAAAATTTCTTTGTGAAATCCAACGTAAATCTATTCTATTTCAGTTTAAAACTGTTACTTCTTGTCCTGTCACTACAGGCCCTGGTAAAAAAATCTTTCTCCATCTTTCTTATAAACCCCCCTTATATATTGAAAAGCTGCAAAAGAGTCTCCCCAGAGCCTTCTCTGCTCCAGACTGAACAACCCCAGCTCTCTCAGCTTTTCCTTATAAGAGAGGTATTCCAGCCCTCTGACCATTTTCATGGTCCTGCTCTGGACCTACTCTAACAGGTCCATGTCTTTTTTGTACTGGGTATGCCCGTTGTGGATGCAGGACTCCACGTGGGGTCTCATGAGAGCAGAGTAGAGGGCAAGGATCACTTCACTTGACCTGCTAGCCATGCTCCTTTTGATGCAGGGTATAGTTGGCTGTGAGTGCATATTGCTGGCTCATGTCCAGCTTCTCATCCACCAGTACGTCCAAGTATTTCCCTCCACGGCTGAGAGCCTTTATTCCTGGCTCTTGTAGAACATTACTTCCTAAAATTTTATCCACAGGAAGAAAAGATTATTTTTGTCACAGAATTTGTCAGGTACCTCCGTTTAAGGGGAAGAAGGTATACATGTACAATTGTCTCCATTATACCTACGATGTCCAATGGGTAATGTCAGCTCTAACTGAAATTCCTAATTTCAGCATAATTGCATTTGAGTTCTATATCTGGTACAGCAAAAATAGTGTGAGAACATACTTAGCACTTACTGTTAAATTTTATTAGTGTCATCCATTGCAGTACAAAATCTGTGTGCTGAAAGACACCTCATTTTGAATTTAGTCTAATTTTACTGGTTTTCTACCCAACTTGTTTTACTAGTAGTTAAACTATTATCTTTTACTAAAAAAAAACACTTCCAGAGAAGAGAATTGTGTTATTGGCCTGTTGAATGTTCTTTTTCAATTTTTGAAAGTGAATAATTTTATGAATAAAAGGAATTGTGTGTACTAATGGCAATTTATGCTGTTTTCAAGCTTTTGATGTCAAATACTTAGATACCTAAAGGAAAGCAACATGTTTTTAGTTCTGAGCTGCAAAATGAACACACACGTGTCATGTACAGCTTTTTTATTGGCTGTGACAAGATGCCAAATATGACACTTCTAATATGACACAGTTTTCTTCTGCTTCACAAGTAGCTGTTATCAAAGGCAGCAACACCGAGAGCAATTGAAATATGTTTTATAGAATACTCACTGCCTCAATGTATAAAAGTAAATCAGATAAATGCTTTTCATTGTGTTCCTTTTTGTTGTTCTGCATTGTTTTGGCCTTGTTTTGAAGGATAGCAAAATAAAAGCTAGGAAGATAAAGTTATAATGAAAGAAAATAACCTGGAATTTACTTAATGAATACCTAGGAATAACATAGTCTTGTATTAGATATTGGTTTAAAATTTACAGTCAACACTGGACAATATATTGTTTCTTTTCCCCTTGAACTTTTACACACCTTCGGAAGTGTTTTACTGTGTATATTTTCTGCAAAGGAAGCAATGAGCAAAATGGTAAACAGGGAATGCTCTTTTCTTGATGATCTGACTTAATTTCAGTAGCTGCTAGGTCCTGATCTGTGGAGGATTTCTGTACAGATTAGTTCCTGCTTCATAGAGGATGGGAGTAGATTAGAAAGAAGGGTTTTTTTTTCTGATTTTGGGGCCTCATTTGAACTAGTCCTAGTAAATAGAAGAAGCGTAACTCAGCATAAGTCTGGTTATCTACCTCTTGGGTAACCCTTCTGTATGTTGAGCAGCTCAGGAAGAGCCTCCTTTCTTTTCAATAGCTGAATCTGCTACTTGGGCTGATTGCATCTGTGACTATATCGTACAGCTTTCTCACTTCTTCACTTCACTGGCCCATTAACTGCTGTTGGTGTTGCTTAGCGTTAGTAGGGATCTGCATGGTGTTTTCATTTTATGCCAACTGGCATTAATATGAAAGGATCCTTACTCTCTCTTACCTGTCCCTGGAACTTTGTGTTTTCTTGTTGCCAACTCCAGTAAAACTACTTGAGGTTTAGCAAAATCTTAGTAAAGATGCATTTTATATCTAAAAAGCAATTACATCTGAAACATATTGCCTCTGCTATGTTCAGAGCTTCTATTTTCCACTAATGGTTCCAGCCCTTTCCTAAAATCAACAGTGACATTTATAAAGTAATTAAATTAGCTGTCAGAACATGATGAGTAGATCTGTAAGGAATGATATCACCTTAGAGAACTAAAAATCAGTTTTAGGCTATTATAAGAGCAACGTTTGAATCCAGATTTACATATACAACACTACATTTTCTTTTTTGTTTGTTACACAGATCTGGACAAGTTAAGGCTGAGTCAGCCTTTGGCCTTGTGCATCATGTAATGACATAACGTGTCACACTGCAGGGCCTTAAGCTGATAAATATATGTGGTACTCCTCTGAGCTACTGAAGTTGTGTACTGATGTCTGTGCCTGGGACATGTCAGCTTTTTCATGTGTACACTAGTTGCAGTGTTTTGCTCAGAGGAACACCACAACATATTTCTTTGACAGGTTTATGAATGGCATGAAAGGTTATTCAATGTTTCATTCTTATTCTGTGTTTGCGGGTTTAAAAACAGTATGGTATGTCACCTGTGGTATCTGTATAACTTTCTGTCAAGATAACTATTTGAAAATAAGTTGATCAAAAGTTTGTTGTAGTCTGCCCTGGCCCCAGGGAGGTAGAGCAGGTCATCTGACTGCTCAGAGTGCATTCAGAGAAGGTGAGTTCAGTAGCTAGGCAACTGCAGGAACCACAAGTGGCAACACTTCATACAACCAGGTAGCTAAAGGAGATAGAGCTTTTAATTTTTTTTACCTGGTTTTGTTTTTACATTCTAAAAAGGTCTGTATCACCAGGGTTCCTTTCTCTACAGCTATGGGACTTGTACGCCAAAGCACAGGTCATTTCAAGGTAGCATATGATTTCATGAATGGAGGTTTAAAGAAGGCAATAGTATTCTAGTTGCAGTAAATTGACCATTGACAATACCGTGTTATGGCTGAAAATGATTAGGATACTTTTATGCTATAAGTAAATTTTGCATATGTTGGAAGGTCTTGCTATAGGAAAGCTTCTGCCCAGAAGATGTCCTTCAGCTCGTTTTCCTTTACTTTGGGCTAGTGTAAGGTTATAAAGTATTAAGCCAAACTACTTGGAGCTTTCAGGCTCAGGTTAAATAGGGAAAGAATTCAGGACTCTGATCCACCTTTCTTTGCCTTTCCTACTCTTTCTTTTTCTTTTACACTTTTATTTGACCAGAGAAGTTGTGGTTGCCCCTTCCCTGGAAGTGCCCAAGACCTTGCTGGATGGGTCTTTGAGCAACCTGGTCTAGTGGAAGGTGTCCCTGCCATGGCAACGGGGTTGGAACCAGGGGATCTTTAAGGTCCCTTCCAACCCAAACTGTTCTATGATTCCATTATTTATCTAACAGTTAAAAAAATCAGAAGTTCATAATAGAAATCTCTCCTACAAATTAAAAAGAAAAACCAGCATGATTCAAGAGCTTGATGACTACCTCGTACTGACAATCAACTGGGTTGTCCCTGAATCAGCCACAGTAATTAGCATCTGGCCCATTCTATGTGTGTAACAGGTGTTGGCATGCTGGTTAGAAGTTCTCTCCTATCTGAGGGGGTTCATTGTATCTCTTTTCTCTCCTGCTTTTCTCTCACTTAATGCTCTAGGTGTGATACTAAATTAACACTCTGCTATTTCCTACTTAACTATTCCTTGGTTTGTTAAAAACATATTGCATGTTTCATCCCAGGGGACATCACAAACTATCAGGAAGGCTCCTGCTACATCTGAAACCTTGCAGTATGGGATAGGTTTGCTGCCCTCAAAGCTGAGGAGGAGATGGGTGTGGTTTCAAATGAAACAACTGGGACAAGTAACTCTGAATCATGCAGGGTAACCTGGAGGAAGTGGCGAATGATAGCGGTGGGCAGCTTTCTTCTGCAGGGGATTAAGGCACTCACCTGCCAACCTGACCTGTGGTCCAAAGAATTTTTCTGCTTTCTGGGGGCATGGATCTAGGACGTTGTGGACAGACTGCTAAAGCTTGTCCCACCCTCTATTACCCCCTGCAGGTATGAGTGATACTACCAGGGACATCCTCAAGAGTTTCAAAAGTAACAACAAAGTTCTGTGGGTGATAGTCAGGGTTGTGGGACCCAGGTGGTGTTCCTCCCAATCCTGCTGGTGAGGGCAAACAGTTGACTACGTGATAACAATTGGTTGCAAAGGTGGCATTGCTAGCTTGGTTTGGTTTCCATGACCATGGGACCCTGTTTGATGATCAAAGTCTGCTTGGGAGAGATGGGATCCACCTAACTGAGTGAGGCAAAGGTGTCTTCTCCAGCAGGTTCGTTGGTCTGATAAGAAGAGCTTTAAACTGGGAATGACAGGAGACGGAGAGAGTTACTGGTAGCATTGTGAAGAAGTGATGAAGACTGGAGCGATGTGAGTGGAAGGGAACAAAATCCACAAGACGGGGCTCAAGCATTTGCATATAAGTGAGGAAGTGTCCACAAGAAACCTCCCAGACTGTTTCTGGGAAATCAGCATGCTGGGGTGCCTCTTGAAATGCCTGTACACTAATACACACAGCATGGAGAAAAAATACAAGTAATTAGAGATCTGTGTGCGTTTGCAGGGCTGTGATCTTCTTGGGATCAAGGGGATTTGGTGGGATGCCTTGTGTGAGTGGAATGCTGCAATGAAAGAATTCAGGCTTTTTAGGAAGGACAGCCTGAAAAATGTCTGAAAAATGCAGTGCAGCAGCCCTTTTACATGACAGAATAGCTGGAATGCATGAACTTCCCCCTGAGGACGGGTGAGGAGTGAAAAAAAGATTTTATGGGTAAGGATTAACAAGTAGACCACTATGGGTGACACTGTAGTGCATGTCTGCTATAGGTCATCTGATCAGGAAGAACAAGTGGATGAGGCCTTCTACAGACAGAAGCAGCCTCATGTTAGCAGGCCCTGGTCCTTGTGGAGGACTTCAGCCACCACAATTTCTGTTGGATGGACAAGACGCCAGGGCATAAGCAATCCAGGAGTTTCCTGGATAAAATCCATGAAAAATTCCTGATGGAAATGATAGAGGATCCAACTAGGAGATGTGTTCTGCTGGACCTCATACTCAAAAACAAGCAAGGGTTTGCTGGGGATGTGAAGGTGAAGGCAGCCTTGGCTGCGGTGACTATGAGATGATGGAGCCTGGGATCCTGAGAGGGAAGGGAGTAGAATAAAAAGCAAGTTCACAGCTTTGGACTTCAGGAGATCAGACTTTGGTCTCTTCAGGAATGTGCTTGAAAGTGTCTCATGGGATAAGGCCTTGGAAGAAATAAGGAGCCAAGATAGCTGGTTGATCTCCAAGGATCGCCTCTACTAAGCTCAAGAGCAGTTCAAGCCAGTGAGAGTGAAAGTCAAGTAAAAATGCCAGGAGACCTGTGTGGATGAACAATGAGCTCTGGCAAAACTCAAAGAGAAAAAAGCATACAGAAGGTGGAAGTTGGGGCGGGTAAACTCGGAGGAATAATGAAATACTATCCAAGCATGTAGAAGAAAGCATGGCTAAGAAAGCCAAAGCCAACCTGGAGCTGAAATAAGCAGGGAATGTCAAGGGTAAGAGAAAGGGCTTATATAAATACATAAATGGCAAAGGAAAGAATAGGGAATATGTCGGCCCATTGCTGAATGGAGTGGAAACGTTTACACAGGGCATGGAAAATGCTGACATACTGAACACCTTCTTTGCCTCAGCTTTTACTACCAAGACTGGCTTTCAGGTATCCCAAGTCCCAGAGACCAGGGGGAAAGGCTGGAGTAAAAAAGATGCACCCTTGATGGAAAAGGATCAGGTCAGGAAATAATTCAGCAAAGCGGACATACCTAAGTCCATGGGCACTGATGGGATGCACCCATGAGTGCTGAGGGAGCTGACTGTTATTGCAAGGCCGCTCTTTTGTGAATCATGGTGACTGAGAGAAGTGCCTGAAGAATGGTGGAAAGCAAATATTCTAATCTTCAAGAAATGCAAGAGGGAGGGCCGGGGAACTACAGGTGAGTCAGTCTCACCTTGATCCCTGGAAATGTGATGGAGCAGCTCATCCTGGAAACCATTTCTAGGCTCATTAAGGACAAGATCATCAGGAACTGTCAGCATGGCACCACCAAGAGAAAGTCATGCTTCACCAACTTGATGAACTTCTATGTTGAAATAACTGACCTGGTAGATGATGGGAGAGGAGATATTGTGTACCTGAACTTCAATAAGGTCTTTGACATTGTCTCCCAGAAGATCCTCATAGACAAACTGTTGACATATGGATGAACAGTGAGGTGGACTGAAAATTGGCTGAATGGCCAGGCCCAGAGTGTGGTAATCAATGGCACAAAGTCTAATTCGAGGCCAGTAACAAGTGGTTTACCCCAGGGGGTCAATACTGGGTTTTATCCTGTTTAATATCTGCATTAATGATCTGGACAATGGGGCAGAGAGCACCCTTGGCAAGTTTGCTCATGACAAAAAACTATGAGGAGTGATTGATACACTAGATAGTTGTGCTGCCATCCAGAGCAGCACAACTGTTAGCTAAATGGGCTGGAGAAATGGGCTGACAGAAACTTCATGAAGTTCAAGCAAGAGAAGTGTAAAGTTTTGCACCTGGGGAGGAACAATCCAATGCACCAGTATAGGCTGGGGGATGCCAAGGTGGAAAGAAGCTTTGCAGAAGTTCTCCTGGAGGTACTGGTAGACACCAAGTTGAATGTGAGTCACTGTGCCTTTGGTGCAACGAGGTGAGAGTTAATGGTATCATAGGCTGCATTGAGAGGAGTCTTGCCAGCACGCAGAGAGAGGTTAGCCTTCCCCTCTCCTGAACTCTGCTGAGGTCACACCTGGAGTACTGTGTCCAGGTCTGGGCTTCCCACTATGCAAGAAGCATGGACGTGCTGGAAAGGGTCCGAAGGGCCACTAAAATGATTAAGGGTCTGGAACATCTCTCCCATAAGGAAAGGCTGAGAGAGTTGAGACTGTTCACCCTGGAGAAGAGATGGCTCGGAGGGATATTATCAATGTATATAAAAACCTGAAGGGAGGGTACAAAGAAGATGGAGCCAGGCTATTTTCAGTAGTGCTCAGTGACAGGGTAAGAGGGAGTAGGCACAAACTGAAACACAAGAGATTCTTCCTGAACATCAGGAAACACTATTTTACTATGAGGGTTACTGACTACTGGCACAGGTTGCCCAGGGAGGTGGTAGAGTCTACATCCCTGGGAGATATTCAACAGCTTTCTGAACATATTCCAGGGCCATCTGCTCCAGATGACTCTGCTTGAGCATGAGTATTGTACCAGGTGATGCCTAAGGGTCCCCTCCGTCTTTAACCAGTCTGTGACCCAAGGACCGGATGGGTGTCCTTAAAGCTCCTTTGCTTCACGTGGCTAATTCCAGCTGTATGTTTCAGCACTACTGAAAGTTTGTTTGTGTAGCCTGGGTGCAGGTTCAGTATGGCAGATTTAATGGAAGAGTGTTATCTGCTGTGTTGTCAACTCTAACACCCTGAATATAAATCCCGATTGAATATTTCTATTTCATTAGCGTTCAGGAGAATTAGACAGAAATATTATCCTAAGTTGTGAGTGAATACTGCTTGACATTGAACATCACTTGTGGATATTACAAGCAATTTGCTCTGTGCTACAACAGCTTCCCTCTGTATCTGCTGAAACCAGAATCGCTGTACTGTGCATCAGATCTTTAGATTAATGTGTGTGAGTACTGTAGGGAAATTCAGCAGAATTTTGCTATGGTACTGTCATTTTGTATCCTTATGGGAATGTTCCAGGCCTCTGAAGTGTATCCCTTGGTGCTGTATGGTGAGAAGGCCTGCATAGCCTTGGATTTCCTGTTAACGCATGACCTCTGGACTACATCTTATTTGCTATTAACCTAGACTGATGGAAACTGCACAATAAATGGCCAAATGGCCAAACTGTATTTTACAGTACTCCCTTCATCCTTGTTAGTACTACAGGGCTTTTTGGTAAAGGTGGTAAACAAGTGTCTAAGTGGACAATTGGTTTGGTGTGCTCCGATGCTACGCTTTTGTTAGAGGTTATTCTTTTGGTGTTAAAAATAAAAATATTAAAATCCATTTTGAAATGTGAGAAGCACTGACAGGCTCAGTCAGTAAGTAAAGTCATTTCAAATATAAAAGACTGAGCAAAGAGGAGAACAATTTCAGAGGAAATCTCTGAAGGCACTAATAGGATATCGTGGTCAGTTTGACAGTCATTTCTTTTTGTAAGGCTGTCAGCATAATTAGTTCTTCATATTGCTTTCTGTCCCCTCAGGGAACTAATGTGGGTCAAGTTTTTTGTGGCTTATTTTTAATTCAGATCAGGTCCTCAGTTGGTTTGACTGGATCTACTATCACAAAGGGGTTTAGGAAAGCCCCTCTGAAAACAAAATCCAGCATTACCTCTGAAATAAATGTTCACCAAACTACAGACTTGCTGCACTGGCAATCAGGTTGTGAAAGAGTTGTAGTTCGACCTGGCTCCTGATGTTGTGTGATCTATTTAAAATTAATGTAACAGATACACGTGAGAAATGCCACTGTGAACTATCAGAATAACAATTGTAATTGGCACCTCTGTAATATGGGAGTAGGAATGAATTCTGGAAAACAAAATGGTACTTAAGTAATGTATTTTACATACAGTCATCTGGGAATTGCACTTCATCCCTTGTGCTCTGTGCAGTTCCTAATTTCAAGGGCTTACATATGTGGTTGATTGTTTTACTTCCTTCTCTCAAAAGCTCACAATGAATTCTTTATGACCTATTTAAAACCCATATAGACAAAAAATAAGAGAAACAAAGAAAATCCAAGGCAGACTAACCACTGCCTAAACAATGATAGCTCTGAACAGAATTTACTGATCATTCCTATACTTCTTTTGGAGGGGCATAAACATTTCTGGAGTAGCTTTCTGTCATAACTTTTAATTTAATCAAAACTGATTTTATAAATTATATGTGGGGAAAACTGGTGAATATTCTTGTGTCCTCAACATTTTTTTTAATAAACTCAAGGTTTTAATTTTGAGTACAAATTTTTGGCCCTTGATTACAGCATAAAGGGCCAGCTGTTTGGAAGGAAACACTGATATTTACGCACTTTCAAATCACGGTTCAACATGTTACTGCAATCGAAAGTGTGAGGGTTACTTTTTTGATATCTTCCAGTTTTATGGCATTTTTCTTCTCTTTTATTTTCTAAATTTCTAGGAGGCAATATAAGGTATTTTCAGGACAAATGATTGGAGGGGAGAAGCTTGAGGCTTTGGGAGAGGGAAAGTCCCAAAAGGTGGAAACAGGTGTTTCTCTTGGTGTTTCTGAATGAAATGAGTAGCTTTCTATTGTCTGGAAGGTATGACTGTACATTTCAGTATTTTTGAAAGGTTTTAATTTATATTGATAAATTACATCAGTCTGAGGCTTCAAAGATTTCACTTGTTTTTTGGGCAGCTATTCTTTTAGGTGGCTGTTAATGTTAGAGAAATAATTGCTGCATGATACATGAGAAAGGAGTTTTGAAAAGTATCAGAAATTTACGTCTTTACCCAGGACTACCTTTTCATTTCAAAGTGTATTGCAATTTCTAGCAAATGTAGTTGGAACTGTTTTTCAGTCTCTAGATATAATTTCATTGGCTAAGTGGGAAAAATGGTGCACTCTTTATTTTGATAGAAGAGAGCAAGTTTTTGCTTGGATATGTTCCTTGAAAAATGATGGAAGGTTGCTGAACCTATGACGTGCTGTTCTTATTAATGTTGCAATACAGAAACAGTTGTTGTCTTCCAAGGCCATGTTCTCAGCACATACTGGAATATGTTCTCAGTGTGTTCTCGGCACATACTGGAATACCTCAAAAAGCTTTTTAAGTTAAAATATGCACTGGAATTTGGGTGTAAGTTATGTACTTCTTTCCTCCCTATAATTGCTCTGGCTAAATTATCAAATTTCTGTTTAGAAATGCATTATTTTTCTAGCTCTCCAGCTTCATGTTTTATGTAGGTCTTTCCAAATGTGAGCACAATTTTTATTTTTCTAAGGTAGATTTTATGAAAACTAAACTAAACAGTAGCAGAACCAAAGCAACAGCTTAATGAAGGCTGAATGAGCTACTGTACTTTGAAGCTGTGTTGACTATTTCAGTCAAGGTTAGTCCTTATCAAACACCTTTATAAGATACCTTTTTTTTCCTTGTTTTTTCCTTGTTTTACCTTTTCAGTATGCCTCACCCTACATTGCACCCTTACTATGTTATTCCTCGTGTATTATATAGCTTTAAAATGCACCTGAATTTAAGAAAAAGATTTTTTTTTTTATTTGCTTAATGTTTATTGTCTCTAACCTGCAACATTAACTACATTTCAAAACCAAAACCTGAGATAAAACTATTTGTTAAGCAACTCCCTGGACAAATGTTTTGTGTTCATTCTGACCAAAAAGAGCATTCTAGAAGCCCGTGTCCAGATACAGCAACAACTATGGCAAAATGTAATGTGCAGTCAACCAATTAGAATTTTGTTTTATCTGGCTATTTCTGTAGGTAAAATTTCAGTGTACAGATTTCAGATACAAATTAGCCAGCTATCTTTCAACAAATCTTTATATAAAGAAGTAGTACAGACTGGGCAGCAGAAAGGAAATTTATCCTGAATCTCTGTGCTCCTATATTTGTGGGAAAGAGATTTCCATTTTAATTTTACAGCAGGTTGTACTTGTGCATAGAAAGTGTGGCAACTATGCCTGTTGCCAGAAATTTCAGTGGCTTAGTACAGTTCTTCTGTCTTTTGTAATGTGATTAGGACATTTACTGCCGTAGTCATGTCACACACACAGATGCAGCAAGGAGTGCTAAGGCAAGTGCAGGACAGTTTCCAGCTCAGACAGATGCAGGCTGCTCCCGATTTGTCGGAGACATGGGGGGAGCATAGAGGCTGACTGTAAGGGCAGTAGTGAGAGAAGTGATGTATCTGTATGACTTCTGGGGTGACAAGAAAACTAGCTGCTGTCCTGTCTTCTGCCTGACAGGGAGCACTGAGGAAATGATAATAAAGTGCAGGGGAGACTTGCTTTCTGGTCTGGTTCAGAGATTCCTAAATGTGACGTATTTAGGCACTACACATGGCACGAACAAAGAAGAGGCTCAAGGAGCCAGAGCTGACAGCTACTGCGATGTGTAGGAGCCAGGTAGAACCCTCCAGCACCTTTTCCCCACTCCTACTCCATACCTTGCTACCTGTCCCTAGACACCTCCTCACATTCACAAAGCAAAGCTCCAGCCCACCCAGTAATCCTAAAATCTCTTATCCTGCTTGTTGTGGTTCTGCAACATTCACTGGTATTAGCGCAGGCTGGGGAGAGCAGGTTGCCGGCACCTCAGTTTGTTGGCATTTCATCACCTTTCCTTGCCTTGCTGGAGAAAAGGTGTATGCCCAGGACTGGCATGCAGCTGCTGAAGGCAGCTTGTGGAGCACAAATGTTAGGTGTATCGCCATCTGCCTTATCCCTGGGATTTGTGTTATGGCTTAAAGGTCTACAAATATGTGTTGCAAAATTTTCGTATTCCTTATTTAACAACTGCTTGAGAGAGGCTTTGATCAAATTATTAGGAATCATGTTTAATAAGAACAAAGCAGAACACAGAGATTTTCCTCCCCAGTATTACTGCTAATGAAGATTACTGTAATATCTACCACTTTAATTTAAAGCCTTGTCATATTCTAGATATAGAAAGGCTTATTAGAAGGGAAGTTATCTGGCATTGAGGTGATTACCGTGATTTCACATAATTCATGCCTTGGAAATCAGTGGCATTTTGCCAGTGGAGAAGGGTTCCCAAAATCTACTTTGACTTCTGAAGTTGTAGCAGAAATTTTCAGGAAATTATATACACTTATATACATTAATTTCTTTTACATTAACAAACCTTAGGCTAGACTCTTCTCTGCATTTTAATGTCTGTCCAGATCAGTTTAGTTAAAGGAAATAGCATGAATTTTGTGTTCACATAATTTTTTATTAATCAGGTGTTTGTAGTAGAATTGTTGAAGGAAGAAGACTACAACATTGAGTACACTGTAGCAATGAAATTGATTGAAAGGGATTATTTATCAACATAAATAAGTTTAAGATATCTAGATGAAACATCCATCACTGTGGAAGAGACTATCAAATGCACTGTGTGGCTGGATAAGTAGGGCTTTTCTTTTTCCCCAGAATCTTTATATAAAATGACAAAATTAAAAAGTAAGTGTAAATTCACAGTATCATGGTTACATGCATGCAACTGATCAGATGATTTTGAACAGTTCTGGAGCTGGACAAATATTTTGCTTTCCCTCTAGCTTGTGCGTTTGCTACTACTGTCTCTTTCAGGTCTATGGGTCAATGTCTTTAGATTCATAAGATATTAATATCCTGCAGACTCTAGGTTCTTTCTGGGTTCATAGTGATTGTAACTCCTAATGTAAGTACCCTGTGACTGAATTCTAGCTAAACTATCTTAGAGACCCCACTGCCCCACAAATGGGTGTCCTCTGTGTTTTCAAGCAACCCTTTGTTCAAATACTGGAATTACCAGTCATGTTGAATTACCTTTCATGAAGTTTTTGAAGCTTGGTGATTTAAATTCAAAGCTGAGACTTATTTTTAAAAATGCAAGCAATCCCGTGCTCCCCCTTTACTCCACCCCAGTTACATGGAAAGTTTTGCAGAAATTATAGCATCCTGGCAAAAAGGCAGGGGAGTACACTGTGTTAATCACTATAATTTTAATGTAATATAAGATGTAGCCTGACTTCTGTCATGGCTGTATAAATTTCACAAGCTGTATAAATTTCACAAGGCTGTATAAATTTCACAAGCAACATTTCACATGTTGCTTTTCTTGACAGTTTAAAAACAAATTACATCTATATTTTCTTTGTTTCAACTATGCTTTTTAGATCAGATCTATTTTAACTCCTTTTTGTTAAGTTTACAGATTTTTTTCAGCGTATTCTTAGCTGGTTTAGAAATCTATTATTTTTTTCTTGCCATTTGTGAATTTGAAAATGTAGTCTTCTTCACAAAAGAAATTATAAATTGATATTATTAATATATAATCAATATATGAATATTTGGTGAAGAGTTTTGCAGATATCAAAAGAAAGCTGTCAGAGAATTAGATGGGTGGATAGAGGCAGAAAAGTGGTCTATGTAGCTGAAGCCAGCAGTTGCTGTTTTCTACTTTGGCTTGCCATTGGAAGTGTTTTTCTTTCAGTGTTTTTGTTTGTAAACCAGAATAAGTGTTAATGCAAAAAGCATTTTTTAAATCCTCTGAAATTTCATTCCAAACTTACAAGTCATTAAGAGAATGTAATGACAAAGTTTGAACTTGGTTCTCCACATTCATCACTGTATTTTTATACTTGAGTGCTTGTTCTTAACTGAGTGTTGAGTAAGTTGACTGTTCATTGAGCATTTTGAAAGATTTGCCATTCATGGCATGTTCAACATTTTACAAGTTGCACTCCAAATACTTATAAAGTTGCCAGGCTTCATAGTTTTTTTTATATTATATAATTATTTTATGCTCACATTTCAGTATAAATATTTCTTAACAACGTTTTGGTTTTGTTGTGGGAAGACTGATATGTCTTATTATAAAAATTGCTTCATCAGCCTGTCTTCTGCTGGATATAACTTTTTTCATAATCAGTGAATGGATGTTTGCCAAGCAGAATGTGATATACCATAACATCTTGGTGCACTGATACAATTAGACAGACACAAATTGTATGTTTTTAATGTTCTTCTCTCTCCTGCAGTCTTTGACAAATATTTTCAAGTTTACTCTTTTAACGTTTACATACCATGTTCCTTATTACTACAATGACATGTTTTTGCTTTCAACTGGAACAAATAAGTGATTTCTAGCATCTTGAGGTCATACTGTAATTTATCTTCTTAGCAAAGGTTTCTTTTTAACTGCAGATGTTAACTTTCTAAAATAATGGAGACTGTGCTGTTGTGTTCAATGCCAGGCCCATAAAATTTAACTTTGACAATAACTTGCAGTATATATTTCAGATTATGAGTATCCATCATTTTTGTATTCATTTGTAATTACAGAAGAAGATTTCAGAAGTAAAATATTTGTTTTCTTTTTCTCCAAGAAACAGCAAATTGTTTTAAAAACTGAAAAGTGCATCTTATCTCATCAAGTTTTTTATTTCTAGAAGACTTTTGTAGCTCTTGGGCTACAGGCAGTGTGGTGTTTTGATATGTAGGACTGGAAGACATCCTTCAAGTCCAGGCCTACTTCATGCACGACTTATGCTCATAACGGTCTCTCTTGGAAACTGGCATGTTCCAGCTGAATATTGCAGGAGCTCTCAGTGCTCTCAAGTACTGCTGTCAAGCCTTGTATTCTGACAACTGGAAACTTCCTTCTCCTTGCTTATTTTGGTCCAGCCAGTATTTGTTTGGTCTTGTACCAAAGCTTGCTTTAAATAGATTTTTTTCCTGTCCTTGTGCGTAATTCTCTAATGTATACTGGCAGCACTGATCCTAGGAGCTTTAGCCTGTATGATTATTTGTTTTGAATAACTCTTTTTTTTGTTTGTTTGGTGGTGGTTTTTTGGTTTGGTTTTGGTGATTGCTTTTGTTTTTTTCTTTTTTTTTTTTTTAAGTTGGTGAATAACACAGCATATAACACAACATATGCTGTAGCACTTATGTTTCAGCACTGCTGTGTGCAGCAACATTAACATTTTGCCAGGTACCCACAAAAATGTGCTGTTTTTCTCTGGCTGTCCTGCACTAGTGACTTATCATCATGCTGTTGCTTACTGACAAATCTGGATTCTTCTCATCATGTTGGAAATGGTTGAAAAGTAGCCACATGACTCCCATTTTAACTAATTCCTGACCTTGCAGAACTTGCGCTAGTGTTCATCTTCTCAATTTCAGCTTTCCACAAGTACTTCATCTATTCATTTGCAATGAAGAAAAATGAATGTTCTTCATTTTGTAGGATCTCTTTTTGCTTTAGGAAAAGTTTTATGGAAAAAATGGGATATTATTGTAATAACTCTTAAAATAATGTTCCTGTCTAGTATGCTCCCCTCATGAAATATTCAACCTTGCCAAAGTTTTGAGTTATGGTCAAAGGTAAGTCTTTGTTCCGTTTATAATACCATAAAGAGTCTATATGGATGCTTTTAAATGTTTCTCAGAAGTTAAACATATGCCTTCTGCCACCCTCAAATCTGAAAAAAAGTCAAAATGAAGCTTCTTATAATTCTGTTTAAGAGTCTTTATTTATTTTGTGGGTGGTCAAGGACATTCATGGTTGTTTCTTTTATCTCATTGAATTATCCTGTATTTTTTAAATTTTCAAACACACTTTTCCCCAGGCAAATAAAAAGGGGAAGGAAAGGCAAGAAGTATTTTCAAATTTTCCAAAGAATATTTAAACCAGAGTGTATGAGCCGATGCAGGCAGGATGCAGGAACAACCACAAAACCACGGATAAAGGGCAAAGAACAAATTTAATCTCAGTACTTCATGGATCGGGGAACCTCTGAAGCAGCACCTGGGCAGAGGCAGGCAAGCAGGGGATGCAGGCACCACGGAGCGAGAGTCCTTGTTAGCAAGAGAGTGTGAGAGCGAGAGAGAGCTCTCACTTGCTGTTTGGGCCTGTATTTCAAGGATTCAAGCAGGCAGAGTTTTCCGCTGTGCTTTGATCTCTTCAACAGCAGCGCAGGAATCCCAGGCGTGTTCGATAATGTGCCCCTGAGTCCATCCAAGGCCTGTGTTATCTAAGTGCAGATGTTCTACTTGTTGAGCACACAAAACTAAGCAACAATTAGTGTGATATATGTGTTTTCCAGCACCCCACATGCGAGTCATTTGAGCATATTTACAGTCCTCCTCGCCAATCTTCTGCTACTTTCTCACACCAGAGAAAATAAAAAACAGAGAGCAGATATTAAAGTAAATGGACAGTGCAAAAAATCATGTTAAATCATAAAGTGCGGTGGCTTGATCCCTACCAGCAGTCAAACATCCACCCAGCTTTCCACTCACTCTTGCAGGATTGGGAGAAAATAGAAGGAAGGTGAGAAATCTTGCAGATAGAGACAGTAGCAGTTTAATAAGAAAATCAAAAGCTGAGTGAGCAAGGAAAGCAAAATGAGGATTTCATGCACCATTGGTAAATGTCACTCCCTGGGCAGCAGGACCTCAGCAAGGGCAATGGTTACTTTGGAAGACAAATGCCAGACCACAAGGGTCCCTCCTTCCTCCTGTATCCAAGCTTTTATTGCTGAACAAGACGTCATACGGTATAATATAAAGCTTCTGCCCATTTGGGTCAGCTCTTTTGGCTGCATGCCCTCCCAACCTCTTTCCCACCCCCAGCCTCTTTCCCACCCCCAACCTACTCATAGAGGGAGATGGGAGAAAGCCTTAATGTCATGCAAGCACCCACTGTTCAGGAATAGCCATAACACAGATGTGTTACCAGCACTGGTTGAGCCATGAATTCAGAAGACAGCACCCTAAGGACTGCTGTGTAGAAAATTAATTTCATCCTGGCCAGAACCAGTACAATGATAAATACAAATACAATTTAGAAATGTTAATTTTGTGGACTGTCAGCATTTAAGAATGAATTTTGCTAGTCAGTCAAATATTAGATTTTTTTTTTCCTTTCCAACTGAAAAATAACAAGAGCGCCCAGTGCAGTTTTCCACTTTTCAGAAACTCATCAATTTGTTATATCAATGCATTTTGGAACAAGGTAATCAAGTGCTTTGTTAAGATCAGTTTCATTATTTTGCTGGGAGTTGTTATCAAAAAGGAAATGGAATTTTTTCTTTGAAGATACAACACCTAACTGTTAGTCATGTAGTATAGAGATCTCAGTTAATATAGGCAAATCTGTTATTGTAATCTCAAGTTTGTCTTCCTGTGTCGTTTGCATTTTCTTGCAATTCTTCTTGTGATTCAGGTTTACAGTGTTTTTTTGCTCTGTCATCACCCCAGTGCCATGCTAAAAACCTGGTTTTTTTCTTCCTTCTCTCTTTTTCCATATGTTAACCTACCTCTTTTCTCAAATTCTTCCTTCCTGCCCTTTTGGCAACAGACAGTCATTTTTTGGTGATCTGCAATCTCTGTCCCTGTACAGAGAATGCTTTACAGTACATTGCAACTAAGCTTTCTTCTTTGTCTAATGAAGGATAAAGGTATTTTTGCTTTAAGTTCAAAGGCTGAGGACTTTTACTTTTATTTTATGACTGTTGGAGTTTTATGTAATTCTTCCTCAGTTGTCAGATGAGTTTGTGTTCTATATAGGTGACCTATTGATATTATTTTAATAAACAGAAGCTTCTGTCCTAGATATACAACAACTAGTTGATGGCCATCATGATTATGATGTTCAGGAAGAGCTCTTACAAACATGTTAATGATCTTGAGTTAACAGTTGATAAAAATAGCCCAAGTTACAAAAGATCTGAGGGATCTTATATCCCTCTGCTTTCACCAAAAGAAAGTTTATCCTATTTCAGCCACCATTGAAATGCTCAGTACAGCATTTCAGCCACTACTGAAACGCTCCTTATAGGCTGAAGACCCACAAATGATCTCTAGTATGCACACGTGGAGCTGTGCACTTCACTTGTGATTCTGGTGATGGCTCTCTACATCGCATTACACTTTGATGTTTCATGTAGTTTGCCTTGCCTTTGTTTGTACATGGTCTAGTGTTTATTTCCTAAACCTAAAGAGACATTCCTGATTATTGAAGCAAGGCCTGCAAATTCATATTTAAAGTTATATTTTCATCAGCCAATGCACTGCAGGTAGCAAATGTTAGTTCAGGGGATATTAGCTAGGTCTTTTCTCAGAATTTATTGTTCATATAGTTTAATATTGTTCACAATTGGTCATATAGGCAGGGCCATTTTGAACCAACTGCTTTACAGAAGTATACTTAGTATGGGCCTGCTCAACCTCAGTAGAATGCTTTCTGGAAAAGGTTTTGTACTGATAAAAAGAGTAACAATCTGGTTGCTTGTCCAAACAGCCTTGAATTTGTACAAACAGTAACTACTGCAGAATACTTACAGGTTGGAAGCAGAGGTATTGAGTGAGACTTCAGAAACTGATTGTGCAGATACCTCTGCTTGTCTGTTGAAAGCATGACTTTCTGTCTCCAGAGATTGTCTTAATACTTCTAAGTGCTTTTAATAATGTGCTCTTAATTCTTATCTTCTGGGTTTTTAATTCAGCTTATAATAATGCTTATTTTGAATAACAGGAAAGCATTTTTACACAAAGTAAAACACAATCACTCACACACCTTGCTTATGTTTAAAACTTTAGCCAGGAAACCACTGCAAAGTCAAAAAGTAGCTTACCCTTTTTGTTTAAAAACTTAAAGGTGTAATTTAGTCTCTTTATTGGCGTTAATTCCAGCACTTGTGCTGTCTCTGCCATACATTACTGTTGAGGCCTGGATTGCTGCTAATGTTGGAGCTGTAAAAGTTTTCTCCTTCCTTTTGTCTGGCAGCCTGGTACTGCCACAGATGCCATGTACTTACTAAGGAGACGTGCAAAATCCATTGCAAAATCAAGAGGAGAAGAATGTGTACACCTTTTAAGCCTAGCACCTTTTAGCCTAGCAGCTAACTCATGTTGTTATGTTGCCATTGTTAGTGTGGACATGTGAATTGCAGGGTTCCTATGCTACTGTATGCAAGTTGTAAGACTAAGAAGAAGAAAGGGGATTTTTTGGATGCAGTTCTTGATTTTATTTTTTGAAACCAACTTGAATGAAAGGAAAACAATGCCCAGTGTTTTATACCAGCTTTCACATGAGTGTGAAAGTAGATTTTAGTGCTTCTGCTAAATTTACTCCAACAACATTCCACATAGTAGGATGAATTGGTGTAATGAAAAGACGAGTAGGAAACTCTAGTATGAGGTCAATGGTAAAAAAAGATACTGTGGCATAACCGAGTAACAGGGCTCAAAATATCATTCTTTTAATTAAATTCTTCCTTCTATTAAAAAAGAGCTGTTTCAATTTAAAAAAATAAAATATTTTCCTTTCAAAATCAGTGCTGACATAATGTATAACTTACTTGGCATATTGTCCACATTCTCTGTTTTATGTGGCACTTTCTACCATTCCTTTGTTTTATATTTGCTATGTTTTCTGACCCTGACTTACAGATGCATTTTGAAATAGTAGATTTGTATCATAACCAATAGTTTTAAATCTTGATGTGTATCTTTCATGTATTTATAAATGAAAGAACTCACATATTTGGTTGAAAAGTTTAACAAGTGTAATTTCTGTGATGCTTTTTTGTTGTGTGTTTTTAGCTGCTAGTGCAATAACAGTATATCAGAGGAGAAACTGAAAAGAAAGACTTTCAAACAGACTTCTTGTAACCCAACAAGTAGGAAACAGCCTTCATAGAGTAAATAAACAAGATTAAGCTGATACTGTACTGTTAATTGACATGATAATGTTATTTCTGTTGCCCTTGGACATATTTCAGCTACATAAACAGACATCATCCTGTCAGTTTATTTAGGCTTTTGCAAAACAAACAATCAAACAAATGAACTAACAAAAAATGAACAAATGAACAAAAGGACAGACCTCTTTATTGGCTAAGTGCACTCAAGAAATTTCAACAGAAAAGTAAAAAGTGTTAATTGTAAGAACAAAGCCACTTTTCTCATGCTCGGAATCACTGTATTTTCTGTGATATAATGTATGAAGTGACAACAAAGGTTGTCATCTTTCACTCAGGGAAATCTTTCCCTGTCCTGCCAGCTCCCTGTCCTGCCAGCTCCCTGTCCCAATGAACAGAGTAAATAAATACAGAGTAAATATGTGGGTTTTTAAACCTTTTTTCTATCTTGAGTCTGGCATGGTTTTCTTTCTTTTTACTAGATGGTTTAAGAAGAGTCTGTAAGATCTGACATGTTTATGTGACTTCATTAATTCCATTTTCCTGCTTGACATTCAAGGTTAGTATCAACTCCAGCATGAACAACAAAACACGGAAACAATATTTGGCAAGAAACTAAACAACTTAGAAAATAGGATTTTTGAGCTGGAGAACCTTAATGAAGATCTTGCTGAAAGAAACAACAGATCTGAATGTCATGAACAGGAAATGAGATGCAAGCTTTCAGGGTCTGAAGACACGTACAGAATATCATCCAATCCTTCAGTAGTTAATTGAAAATTAGCTCATAAAGTGTCATGGGGACCATACCAAGGGGAGCTCTAGTTGCTTAAAAAAAATTTAAAATAATGTTGGGACAAAAGTAGCAGGTGTATTGTGTTTTTCCCACTTTCTTTTCTTTTAATGAGAGGATACTGTGATGCAAGCAAAAATAATATTTACCTTTCAAACTTTCTTTGTATGCATTTGTGAAACTTAATACTAAACTAAGTGGGCCAGGCACTTACCTGTTGTAGCTGGAGAAAGATTATACCAGAAGGCATTACTAAATTATTTAATCCCATCTTCTGAAGGCAAAATGTTTTGCCTGAACATCTGCCACCAAGCTCTTACAATGCAAATCCTGTGAATGCTGGCAGGTAGCACAAGTAGAGAACAGAGGAGACCAGGATGCTGCCAGCACTTACAGCTTCGATACTGGTAGAGAATCAATCAGGTCTCCATAACATCAGAGGTAATGTCAACTCTAAACCACATTTCATGCTGCATTGAAGCTGAGAAAAATTTCTGTAATTCTTTAAGAATTTTTTTCCTTGTTTCTATGTCGTTGTCTTCTTGATTGCACAGCACAATGATTTATTCTACCAGTTCTCTGTTTCTAGCTATAGAAATTGGTGTAGCTCCATTTCAATCAGTGAAGTTATGCAAGCCTTCAGCATCTGAGGATTGGTACTTTTTTCTGGTGTGTAGAATGAACTTTTTCATAAGATTCATATTTCTGTAGACTTAGACTTAGCATGCTACATCCATTCCCTTCAATTGCTCCATATTTTTCGTTTAAATGCAGTTGATACTGAAACATTTCCTCTCACGTACCTCAATGCTGTGCCACTATTGATCTATAATTGTATGTTTATTTCTCAATTATGCAAATCCCTGCACTCTGACTGAGGAAGGTTTGATTTGCATAATTATTAGATAGTTATTACTGAATAACCATGAAGTGTCTATCAAATATTTCCCCGTTAACTGGCTACAGCCATCAGACTCTCTTTCTCCTGAAGCCATGCCAGAACTGCCAGAACTTTTTGTTTCCATGCTTACTGTGTCTTTCTTTGCCTCAGAAATTTAAGTGCAACTTATCTTCAGGAAGAAATCACTACCTCAGAAGAGGAAATATAGACTTGATAGCAACCTAATCAGTTAAGACTGACTGTCTGATGCCCTAGTGCTTCTTTCTCTCTCTTCCCTTTCTTTCCTCTATCCCTCGCTTCAGCCCTCCAGTCTAGAGGACCATGTTGTGCATTTGAAGAGATGCAACTGCTTTGTACATCAAAAGTCTTGAACAAAACAAAAAAATCCCTTTCCAGAACAAAATATAAGATGTAAAAAGAATAAAAGCAAATTGTTATCCATTCAAGTTTCAGGCAACAGGTTTTGTATATGTAGAATTAGAGTTAAATAATCAAAATGAAAAAGAGGATTCTGTGAAACCGATGAATTACAGGTTAGATGCCATCTGGCTACGAGTTGCAATAAAATCCTTTTATGGAAGTTGAAACCTTCAATTTTTATGTGATTAGAAGCCTGAATATTAAAAACCATTAAACAGATAAAAAGATTTTGATCACATTGTGAAAACTGATGGGAAAATCTACTGAAAAATGACATATAAATGGTTTATTCTTTTTCACAACCCATCGGGCCATGTTTAAATCCATAATTTTTCACAGCCCATCAAACACTGATTGAAAACAATTTATGATCATGCTTGTCAATTGTCTTGTGGATGGGAGTGTGTCTTGGTAGCTCAGAACATTTTTTTTTCCTATTTAAAAAGTAGGTTTTAAATCAGTTGAAACCTGTTTTAAGACATAAAGATCACAAGCTTTTTCTAAAAAAGCTTGTATTACCAGGCCTAAATAAATTAGACATAATATATAAAACACATACGTAAAATATACATCAAGGAAGAAAATATTGAGATGCCTGGGCCTAATGGCAAAGGATACATGATCACACTAGTCAGCTCGTCAGATACTGAGGAATCACCTGGGGAGGAAGAACCCCAGGCACCAATATAGGTTAGGGGTGCATCTTCTGGAAAGCACTACTGAGGAGAAGGATCTGGGAGTCCTGGTGGATAACAAACTTTCCATGAGCCAGCAATGTGCCCTTGTTGCCAAGAGGGCCAATGGAATCCTGGGCTGCATAGGGAAGAGTGTGGCCGGTAGGTCAAGGGAGGTCATTCTCCCCCTCTACTCTGCACTGATGGGGCCACAACTGGAATACTGTGTCCAGTTTGGGGCTCCCCAGTTCAAGAGAGTCACGGAACTACTGGAGAGAGTCCAACACAGGGCAACTAAAATGATTAAGGGATTGGAGCACCTCCTTTATGAGGAAAGGCTCAAAGAACTGGGACTCCTTAGCCTGGAGAAGAGAAAGCTGAGGGGAGACCTTATCTATGTTTACAAGTACCTAAAGGGTGGGTTGAAGGATGATGGAGCTGGACACTTTTCAGTGGTTTCCAGCAATAGGACGAGGGGCAATGGGCACAAGCTGGAACATAGGAAGTTCCATTCAAATATGAGGAAGGACTTCTTTACAGTGCGGGCAACAGAGCACTGGAACAGGCTGCCCAGGGAAGTCATGGAGACCCCTTCTCTGGAGATTTTCAAGATCCGCCTTGATGCAGTCCTGAGTAATATGCTCCAGTCAATCCTGCTTTAGCAGGGGAATTGGACTAGATGATCTCTAGAGGTCCCTTCCAACTTGACAATTCCGTGATTCTGTGAATGGGATGTCCATTGATGATGTCCATTAATTTTCTAGCGAGTATCATTTCAGAGCATTCTAATTGACAAAGAACTGAAGTCTTATGTTGGAAAATAAACTGCCCAGGAAATAAACTTATTTCTTCAAAATAAGCTGAAAATTTTGATATAGGTACTGATGTTCCAAATAATAATAATAATAATAATAATAATAATAATAATAATAATAATAATAATAATCTGCGGCAGAATTACAGCTATTTTTGCTAGCCAGTTAGCAAGACTTGCAATAAAGTTTGGTGTCAGATTCTCATGAGCAGCCCAGAATTTTGTGTCTTTTAATCATAGAGCTCATGATATTCAGTATACTCTGATATGACTCAAAATTTGTGGTTCTTTCCTTCTATGTTGGAGTCATGAATACATGAAGCTTAGAAATCTGGTGCTGCTGTAATTGGATCTTGGTCCCTATATGCTGGGTGAAGTTTATGGTTAAGATTAAGAAACTAAGGACTTTTCAATGAAGGTTGTCCTTATTTGCTAAACTTTCTTCCATCTTACAGTCACAAACATATTTTCTGAGATCTGGACAGGTACTGATTGTCTGCTTTCATGAGGCTTCTTGAGGGACTATAGTGTTTACCTATTATTTCATTCAATTATTTAATTTGGTGCTATTTTATACCGTTAGCAACAGTAGTAGATTTCTGTTACAGTGAATTGAACAGGTTGTTATCGCTGTTGTTGTTATGCATACCATATGTACAATTATTCCACTCAGTTTAGATTTTAATTGAGCAGAGGGAGAGACTTGTTTGCAATTAGGAGGAGGTTTTTTTTCTTCCTCCTCTTCCTGTTTTCAATAAACGTTTATTTGTACTAGGAGCCAGACTAACCAAAGGCACGCAACAGAACAGTCTATATTTATTCTGAAACTGATAAGAAAGAAATGTTTCCCGATTTTATTATTACTTTCTTAGTAGAAGTCATCTGTATTATGAATTAGTTACTCTGTTGGTGGACAACTTTTTAGAAAAGATTTGCATATTTTTAACTTGATAAAAAAGAAAGTACACAAGGAAATCGATGTTTCCAAGCATTAATTATAGTCACAGGTTAACTTAGCTGTCTTTTGTGTTTGGGGTTTTTCAGTTTTTCTTATTTTTTTTTAGGTTTTGTTTGCCTGTTTGTTTAGGTTTTTACGACCTAAACTAGAACTGTTTCAGTTCATGAAGATAATAAAACATAAACACATTCAATTTCAGATAAATGAAAATTGACTTTAGTATATTCTCAGCTTTAAGCAGTGGCTTTCAAGTACTAAGTAGGAGAACCTCATATGTTTCAGGGAAGCTTTATAGATAATAAGTTTGTTTATTGTTTTAAACTGACACCTTGTATAACCTCTGTTTAGGCTCTTCTTAGGAGGTGTAATACATGTCCCATAAACTTATGGTCTAAATGTAGTTACAGAGAGAGCTGAAGCATCCCATGCTTCTTTCTGGCATGGTGGCTGAAGGTAAGATACATTTTATAAAGTTTCCACTAAACCAGACAAAGGTTAATGGGTTATGAGAAAATTCAGTTAGGTAATAGTGTAACATAGAAATTTAAAAAGGTTCATTCTTTGCATAAGGACCAAATGTCTTCTGTTTAGTTCCCTCTGCCTTCCTTTTCATAATGCTTTCAACTGCGGTCATCAAAGGGAATTTGGTTTGTTGTTGATTTTAACATGCGGTTTCACTATTTCTCTGTCTTCTGCTGTGTTTTCATTTAATAGGAATACAGGAAGGTTAAATTAGAAGTATTTCTCTGCAGAGAAAAAAATTTAGTCATGACATGAAAAGAAAGGGCTAGTGAATCAACACAGCATGTGTATTACTGCCCTGAAACAAAAAGTGAGTGATAAGAGCAAGTGATGTTAAGGGCCACAGGTGTCTAAGAAATTGCCCAAGGACACAAGGTTGCAACTTATTTCAAGAGCATGAGGCAGCAACTTGCATTCCCCAAAGTCTTCAAATTAAATGGTGAACTGTTAAGTCTTGAAGCTTTTTAAAAAATTCACTGCTGAAGGGAAACTAGTTTTGAAAAGTCTTGATACAGATATAAATAACTAAAAATTTTGATACAGATATAACTAACTAAACACTTTTTTAGTTGATGGATACTTCTGTCAAATATGAAATACACATATATCTCTGGAAATTTTATTTCATGAATACTGACTTAATCATCAACTTCAAAAGGCAAATATTAATAATGAAAATGGAACAGTGTTTGATTTCCTCTCTTCTATAGAAAGCTACAAGAAATCTGGATTCTTTTCCATAGAACCATAGAACCATAGAATCGTCCAGGTTGGAAGAGACCCTTGGGATCATCGAGTCCAACCATCTACCCTACACTACAAAGTTCTCCCCTATATCATATCCCCCAACACCACATCTAAACGTCTCTTAAACACATCCAGGGATGGTGACTCAACCACCTCCCTGGGCAGCCTATTCCAATGCGCGACCACTCTTTCTGTGAAAAATTCTTTCCTAATGTTGAGTCTAAACCTACCCTGTTGGAGCTTGAAGCCATTCCCTCTCGTTCTGTCATTAGTTACCTGTGAGAAGAGACCAGCACCAACCTCTCTACAGTGTCCTTTCAAGTAGTTGTAGAGAGTGATGAGGTCTCCCTACAGCCTCCTCTTCCTCATACTAAACAGTCCCAGCTCCTTCAACCGCTCTTCATGTGATTTTCCCAGCAGTCTTTCTCAAGGTGCAGTAAGGGTACACATTTCAGTTATGGTACCTGATAAGGGTATTCTGTACTGGGCACAGACTGGATTGTCAGAAAACTACCTGTGCAACCCGTGTGCTTTTAATATAAGTGTCACTTTCTTGCAGCTTTTCCAGGCTTGCTGCTAAATGGATTTTGCAAGCTAAAAAATTACCTAGGAACTAAATGCTTTGTCTCCTGTTGCTGATTCTCCAAACTTTCAGTACCCAGTACTGCTAAATTTAAGCATTAGTTTACATTTCCATTTTCCTGACAGTAGCCCAAAGTTTCCTTTCAGAACAGATCGTAAGAATCTCCTGGGAAAAAGAAAGCTAGCAAAAAGAACAATGCCAAATTGGAAAGCCTGAATAAGCCTATTTTCAGACAATTTCTGGAAGTAGGGTGCTTTGTAAATAATGAAACAAGTCTGTTGCTCACTGTGTTCTCATTTTATAGGCTGAAAGTTCCAAAGAGAAATGAAATATTTAATGGGAAACATTAAACAAGAAGATATACTGATACTGCAACAAGAAAAAAAAGTTGGGAAAAAATGTAGAAGGTCTCGAAAACAGAATTTAACAACATGTAGCAGGCTCTATAGCAAGAAAATCCAGTAATGTCAATGTGTGTACCCACAGCAAATTTAGAACAGAACTACAAAAACAAAGCTGAGCTATGGCACTCAGACTCCTGTGGGGGTCTCAGGGCAGGCATGTTTCGATTGTGGTTAAAATCTTTACCCTTCCTGTTCATAATTTTATTTTAGAGATGTCCTATATCTTTTGGATACGGAGAGCAGATAAGGAAGGCAGATATGAACAAAATGATGCCTTATTTGCACTTCTCTTTACTTTGGGAAGGATACAAGGAAACTCTTCCCATGTTTCTTGTGAAGGCTAAGTTGCCAAGTTCCTTAATTTGCTATAAAATTACTTTTCATAGTCCTTAAAATTGCCTGATACAAACTGAACAGCTGATCAAACGGATCTTTGTTTTGATGCAAGCCAAGCTGTAAATAAAATGACTACTTGTTTTTAAAGCTGGTTGTATAATGTATTTCTATGTGTTCATGTCTAACCCAGACAAATTCCACTTTGTGTTTAAGTTCATGGCATTTAGAAGACAAGCGAAGTCTCCGGTAAGACCTTATGGTGGCCTTCCAGTACTTAAAGGGAGCCTACAGGAAAGATATGGAGGGAGTCTAGTAATAGGATGAGGGGTAGCAGTTTTAACCTGAAAGAGTTAAAAGACAGTAGATTTTGATTAGATATTAGGAAGAAATTTTTTACTGTCAGGGTGGTGAGACGTTGGAACAGGTTGCCCAGTGAGGGTGTGGATGCCCCTTCCCTTGAAGTGTTCAAGGCCAGGTTGAATGGGGCTTTGAGCAACTTGATCTAGTGGAAGGTGTCCCTGCCTGGGTTTGGAACTAGATGATCTTTAAGGTTCCTTCCAACACAAACCATTCCATGATTCTATGATTCTTATTCAAACCTGTATGTGACATGGCACAGATCAAGATTAAGTATGAAACTCTTAATTCTATGTTGCAGCAGAGTTGTTGTCTAACAAAAACCCAACCAACCAACAAACAAACCAACCAACCAAAAGACAATAAAAAACCAATGAGGAATATATTTGCTATTTCTATGCTGTGACAGCTGGGAAGCTGGACATACTTTTGGAAATATGTTTGCTGGACTATAATCACAGTTCTGGTTATTTTCAAGTAGACAAGGTAGCTTAACCAGTCATATCTCCTTACACAATGCATTAATGTATAATCATTTTATGCTGTTCTTTTTATAATATACAAAAAGTACAGTGTACTTTCAGTCAGGAATTGACAGAACAATCAGGAATCCAGTTATGTTTTCAGCAGAGCTGGATTCAATTTTCATTTAATTTTTCCTTTAGTAATTTTCTACATAAATAAACAAATGAAAGAAAATGAAATTGTGTGGGTGTGTGGGATATTTGGACACACTGAAGTGCCATGTGCTGGCAACACTGCTAATTTAGCAGCAATGCAGTCTAGTCTAGTGAGTATTTGTGCACTGTAATGCTGAACTGTAGAACAGGCAAAAACTCTGTACACACACAGATAAAACACTAGCATATGCTTTGGGGACTAATGAAAAATAACAAAGCTACCAGGTCCTCAGTTTGTCTTGTATGGGTTACTGTGCAGACTGCAGATAAAACAAGAGCTAGCTGAGCCACCATGGATACTGGAATCACCGCTTTTCCAGTCTGGTTTACCTTTCCAGGCTTTTCATATGAAGCTCTGTGCAATAACTGCTAGATGTTTCTGGTGCAAACTCACTTGTTTAGAAACAATTTATATACTTGTACAGCTATCTGAAGTACAGACATCTCAGCCTTGTGCTGAGCCTCTGGGTCCAGCCTCTACGGCCTTAGCCCAGAGCCATGATAATGTTGCCTCTGAAGCATTTTTGAAAATGTGAATATATTTTGTTTCTCCAATTTAGAAGATCTTAGAGGGTTGTGTAAGGTTATTTTCCAAACTTAAGGGAAATTTCTGAAACAGAAAATTTACTTTCAGACCAATGAAACCTGAGTATATTTCTCAACATTGTTTCAAACGATATGAAAAATAAATTACCTATCCTTGTCTTCACTTGGTTGTCTTCAAACCAGTTGTCAGTTCAGCATCAGAATTTCTATCCATATCTCACTCCTTGTCCTTAAAAACTGGAGAACTGACCACAAAGGTTTCCAGAAAGGTGGCCATTCTTTGTAAACATCCGAATGACAGAGGGTATCAGCAACACAGAAACTTTGACATGCCCTCCTTATGCTGTCTCTTCTTCGTGTTTTATCCCTTCAAATAAGCAGGAAAAGAGAGAGAAATTCTATCTAGCATGCTTTGGCTCAAAATGCTAATAAAAATAAAGGAAAAAATGTAAGTAAAATAGTCAGTGGAGAAACATTAAATGAAATTTGTGATTGTGTAATGTTTTCTAAATTATACCGACACAGTAGGGGATTTTATGCCTCCAAATGATTGTTGATTTGAAGGAAAAGGCACTTTTTTTTTTTTGTGTGTGGAGTCCTAAGGTATATAGCAGATGGTACTGAACTGAAGCTGTGGATAATATTCACAGCAGAAAAAAAAAAGTCTTAAGATGATATTGACAAGTTGTATAGAAGTGAAAATACATCTCAGCAGCTCAGTGAAAGATACAGGAACATAGCAACAGGCTGAGGTATTGAAAAAACTAGAGTAGTTTTTTGATTGATGATCAAACATGTTGATTTTTACTTATCAACTAGTGTTTCATTAATTTTGAGCCTGTCTGGAGTATGCCATCTAACAAATGTGAAAAGCAGAGTGATTGCTGTGTTTGTTAATTATAGGACTGGCTACCCTTAATCTTTCCGTCCTACTGATGAGGCATGAATACGCACTTTGTGGGTATTAAAAGAAATGTTTTTTGTTTGGTGTGATTTAAGGCTATGAGTTAAAAGAAAAAAAAAAAAAAAAATTACAGGTAGGTGAACTATTTAGCTTTTAGTTTTTGTTTAACTTGAACTGTAGCAACTAAAAAAAGTAATAATATAATACCTAAATTCTTAATGTTCTTGAAAATGAAATGCACAATAGTCAAATTGTGTCCAGCAGAGCTGTGAAAGTAAGTTGTCTATTAGCTATATATAGTTAACCTCCTTCTCTCTCTTGAACATACCAGGCCAGTCTTAAACTTGACTTCCATAGGCTTTCCCTCACCACTCGCTGCTATAATGTTAATTAACTTTAAAAATAATAATTCAGATGTCATTCTATTTTCAAATATCATTATCTGATTTCCAATAAACTCCTTTGAAAGCTTTTATTTTTTCCTAGTTTCTCCCTTTTTTTTTTAAAGTGTCTCATCTCTCAAAATTACTGATGGTCATTCACTTGGGACTATGAAGGATTTGCACCAAAGTACTTAGTGTTTACTAAGCAATATTGCTGTCTATGATGACCCATACTTATTGATATTCTAGTGCTAGAAAAGCAATATTACCACTTTGGGGCCAACAAACTGAGTCTGTAGCTCTGAAGCCAAGAAAGTTGATCAGCTGTCCTCAGCCATGCTAGGAGTTGCACCAGTTAGCTTTATATTTAGAAAACCTGAATTAATATTATTTCACTTCTGGGTTGATTTCCCCCCCCCCCCCCCACCTAAGAATTTCCATGTTATAATTGGTCAATTTCTCCACTGATGAAACTAAAATGTAGTATATGAGTCTGGGCATTTCTTAAGTGGGATCATGACTGTCAAAATGTCTTCAGAGACATCATCTGAATAAAACTCTTTATGCTCTTCTGATGACAGGCACAGCTGTACCACTCACTTATCTTTTATCTGTTTTTTTTTTTTTTTATAGTTGACAAGAATTTGCACTGCTAGCCGTTAAGCTACAGGGCACTAAATGGGCTAAGATGTTTTGGAGAATGTACCCTAAGATGCTACTGGAATTGAGAGTGAGTCTATAAACATTTTATAGGTCATATAAATATTTATGAGGTGAGTATGATGATCATCATCGGTAAATGTAGTGAAGGTTACCAGGGGGTGCAGATGTTCAGTAAAAGATTCTACTTCTGTATAAGATTTTCTAATAGCAGTGAAATTTTTCATGAAAGTCCCTCTCTGTCTTTCTCATAAGCCCACTCTATGTACTGAAAGGCTGCAATAAATGCAGCTGGAAAACATGTCCTGTGAGGCGCAGCTGAGGTCTCTGAATTTGTCTAGTTTGGAGAGAAGGAGGCTGAGAGACGACCTCGTTGCTCTCTACAGCTTCCTGAGGAGAGGAAGAGGAAAGGGAGGTGCTGGTCCCTTCTCCCTGGGATCCAGTGACAGGGCAGTTGGGAATGGTTCAAAGCTGCATCAGAGGAGATTCAGACTTGACATTAGGAAACATTTCTTTGCCAAGAGGGTAGATGAACACTGGAACAGGCTCTTTAGTGAGGTTGCCAATGCCCCATGCCTGTGAGTGCCTTAAAAAGAGTCATTTAGACAATACCCTTCAAAAGGCACTTTAACTTTTGGTCAGCCATGGAATGATCAGGAAGTTGGACTAAATGATTGTTGTAGGTCCCTTCCCTTCCCTTCCCTTCCCTTCCCTTCCCTTCCCTTCCCTTCCCTTCCCTTCCCTTCCCTTCCCTTCCCTTCCCTTCCCTTCCCTTCCCTTCCCTTCCCTTCCCTTCCCTTCCCTTCCCTTCCCTTCCCTTCCCTTCCCTTCCCTTCCCTTCCCTTCCCTTCCCTTCCCTTCCCTTCCCTTCCCTTCCCTTCCCTTCCCTTCCCTTCCCTTCCCTTCCCTTCCCTTCCCTTCCCTTCCCTTCCCTTCCCTTCCCTTCCCTTCCCTTCCCTTCCCTTCCCTTCCCTTCCCTTCCCTTCCCTTCCCTTCCCTTCCCTTCCCTTCCCTTCCCTCTTCCATTCCATGTTTGATTTCAGACAGGATAAAACCTGATGAGAATAATTCACAGGAAGTTGTGGAAGTGTGCTGAGTCAAGAAGTTGACAGGCATCTTAAATCGTCATTGGAGTTAAAAAACCCACTTTACCGCAAACACCTAATTTCACTGATTTCTGTGCATGTGTATATGAGAGATATACATACACACATGCATGTGCATGTGTGTATACATGGAAACAACCCTCCCCCATACATGTTATAAATGTTTGTACACATATACACACAACCCTCACATGCACAAGTATATATTTAGTTTAAAAAATGAGATCTATTCAAGTTTTGAGATTTTTTACTACAACTGGAAAGAAAGTAGCCTTTGTTATAAATGAATTTCTGATTTAATGTTTCAGAGAACCTTTTAAGCAGTTAAAGCTCTAGCCTATCCAGCTTTTCAACCTGACATTGTATTATACTTCATATAAAAAATTAAAGCTGTCATGCTCACTTTAGAAAAGATCAGAAAGAGTAACATTGGTATCTACAGCTCATTCCCCAGATTTTACAGTATGGAATGATGGGCTTAAATGGAGCTGTGGGCTCAAATGCTTGCGGTTGTGGTAAAAAGTGTTGTGATTTACATTTCAAATCGGTGTTCCCAATGCTAAACTTTACATAAAAGGGAGAAAAGCCACTTCACCCTGAAGTATGATACCAAAACCACCTGTTGTGACATGTTAATGTGTGTTTGGCCAGTTTTAAGTATATTTTCTCTCTTGGAAGACATCTATGAGAAGGGTCTGTTTTGTCAATCTCAAAGGACCTATTCCCCACTGCCAAAACAGAAGATCTTCTAATAATGCACGTGAACAAATCTTCTGGTATCTGTGGAATCTGTCTCCTAAAATCAAATACTCATGAGCTTGGGCAAGATTTTTTAGGCTTGTGTTTCTAAATGTGAGGGAAGTATAATTGCTATAAGGTTCTCTGTGGATCTGTCATTTAATCTCCTAGAGGAATATTTCTGAAACAAACTTCAGGAGTTTGTGACTGTCACCAACAGAGTCGACTGGCTTATCTAATTCTGTATTTTTTTTTTTCTGAATGTGTTACAAATTCGTTTCTAACACTATGAATGGCTGTATCCCAAGTTTTAATGTATTACTTTTTAGCCACAGTGTTAGTCTGGGTGAAGGTTTTGGTATGGTGTCCAGTACAGATCTCATTTGCTCAGGTAACTTGAATTATTACAATCCTTTCAAGTTCTTAGAAGTTTTTAGAGTTCTTTCAGGTTCTTAGAATTATTTCAAGTTCTTTTACCTAATAAGTCCCATGCTTACCTGCCCCAGGTGTGATTCTTCCTGGTAAATTTCAGACTGTCTGGAACCTTGCTGGACTGCAGGCAGTCATCAGGATATTGTTTGCTTCAGAAAACATTTAAATTCCAAAATGTGTAAGATTTTAAAGACAGCAGTTGCTTTTAGATCTAGAAGAAATTATTTTAAAAATTCTGACAGCAGTGAGTCATTGCCTTGGTGGCACTCTCCTAATCCAGAGTTTTGGAAATGGCAATGTCCCAGCTGGTTTCAGCAAGCATGGTGTTCTGGGTAATGTCTTTTGCTGTTCAGTTATTTAACTGAACCTCTTGTTTCTGGTGAGGGGAGATCATCTGAAGAGAGCTTATTTTCTGAGAGGACTATTATGATATAAATGTGCCTTAAGAAGTGATTGTCTCATTGAGGAAAATTTATGACAAGTTTATGAATGATATGATTGTTGTAATCCAATGAATGGTAGGATTGATATTTCTGACCTTGAAACTATTTAGAAGGGAAATTCAACGAAGAATTCCACAGCCTGAAAAAAGTTGCGTGGGAGCTATTAGCAACCGTAGCAGTGGGTTTGGGTTTTTATGTTTGGTTAGTTGTTTTTTTTGTTTTGGGAGGCAGGGGGTTGGGCTTTTTTAAGTGTCTGTCATAACAGGAGGCAAAGTGTGACAAGTCTTAATGTTAAGATGCTAGAAAGAGAAACATTTTTTTTTGAGGGAATTTTAAAAAGGATACTTGTGTTCTTACATTCTTACATTTATTTTGGTTCAGTTAAAAGAAGTTTCTACAGTGTATCTTACATTTTTTGTGTAGAATATAAAATGTGACAAAAAGCACATCACAGTTTTAAACAATAAAAGGCCTATAACTATCTGCAGGTTTGGTGAGATTTTTCGTTGTTGAGTAAAAATTTTTTTCTAATTAATATTCCTAAAACTCCTATTAAAATATGCTTTCAGCATCTCCATGCAAAAGATACTTAAGAAGATTTGGTTTTGATCTCTTGGTTTTTTTGGATAAATTTTTCATTTATACTTGTGGCTGCCTTTTCACAGTGATTTTTCGCATGTTTCTGTGATACCTCAGCAAATTATCTCTGCTTTTATCTCTAATTATCCTGAAGGCTCAAATCCTTTGCAAATTAATATTCTGTTTGCAATCACCAGTGCTACAAGATATAGCACTTAATACATAAATGTTATTTTTTAAATTGTTAATCTAGTCTGCACTATTGTCTGCTTCTATAAGTTGTCATTGCCTATTAGTAGCTTTATTCCCCATATTGATTTATCAGTTGACACACGCATTCGTACATGTGCCAACACTTGAAACATATGCCATAATAGATTGCCTAATATCTGTTTTGAGAGCATGTACCACTTGGAAATGGTCAGTATTCACACCTAACATTTTTCTGCTTACTAAGTTTTCTTCCTATCATAAACGTAGGTTGCCTTCCAGTTTATTGTAAATTGTTTGAAAGCTTTTTTGCCTGATTATGTAGGATGGCTGAACTTTGAGAATTGAATACTTGTTTAATACAGATAGCTTTTTCCCTGAGCCACTCTGGGAATTTAGAAAGGATCCAATTTATATGTTGCTCTGGGAAAACCTTATTTGTACTTAAAGTATAATTTGAAAAAACATGCAACCAGTTAAGTTCACGTTGTCCCTTTCTCTGCCTTCCTGCAAGTTGCTGGAGCTAATTTTTGTAGACACAAAGAAAACCTCTGAATTGCTTGTAAGGTGGTTTTGTTCACCCCCCCGTCCCCTTTTGGTTTCTTTCTAACATAGAATATCTACTGTCAAATCTGATCTCTGAAAGTTACTGTTAGCTTCTAGCATCAGTAGAAATTATCAGTCTCAGTTTAATGCTGCACAAAACTTGCTCTACAGTGGTTTTTATCTCATGTTGCATGGTTGATCATTGTTAGAAATGTTTGCTGTGAAAATCTAGGATCTGTCTAGTGCTAGTAATATTTCTTTCTGGCCTTTCTAGTGATGTGCTGGACTACTTTGTTTCCTTTATGACAAAAGATTTTATTTTAGCTGTTCTAATATATCAGTATTTACCTGATCACTTTTCATTTCATAGGTTTGAAATATTACTAGATTACATGGATTTGAAAAAGTCTTTGCATAACTGGAATGTATGAGCATTAGTGCCACTGACATTTATTAACTGAACTTTTCCAAAACACAACCTAAGCAAACAAAACATATAACCGGGCATCTCTTAATTTCATACCTCTATTGATACTTGTGTGAGATGCATAGAGTTCTCTCTTGCCTTTACCATACACAAATAATTTAATAATCCCAAAGTTTTCCCCACTGATATATTTATTTTATTTAGTCATTAAGTTAGATTTATTATTTACATAATTTATTTACTTTTAGTTTATTAAAGATAATGAGCCCTGTGCTGTAATGCAGCCAGAGGGTTAGGCAGTAGAAACAACACTAGTATAAATTTTTTGTTATTGCAAATTGGCTACTTCAGATGTACTCTGACACAGGCAATTTGTCTTGTTGAAGTGAAGAATGTAGACCAGCATGTCTGATCCTCATGCTACTAATTTCAAGAAGAGTTTTGTTATGGATATTTTTCTTTTGGGAGCATCATCTACCCTGAAGCCCAAAATCATTATTATTCCCTGAAGCAGTGTCCCCGGGTAATATGTAAATTAAAAATATGTCATTGTAAACTGTAAAATCTCAGCTGAATCTGCGAAGACCATATGTTGATATAGAGATGCAAGTTTTGAAGTGATACAGAAATTGGTTTAGAGAATGCAGTATCTTTGGTTTTACTTTTCACATTGTGTGGGAAAACTTCAGCTTGTCTGTCGATACGTCTAGCACTCCAGCTGGCAACTAAGAACACAGCCACTTGCTCCCTCCTGCCGCAGTGGGATGGGGGAGAGAATCAGAAGAGTGAAAGCGAGAAAACTTGTGGCTTGAGATAAAAACAGATTAATAGGTAAAGCAAAAGTAATGCACACAAGCAAAGCAAGGATTCATTCACTGCTTCCTGTCAGCAGGCAGGTGTTCAGGCATCCCCAGGAAAGCAAGGCTCTATCACGTGTAGTAGTTACTTGGGAAGACAAATGTCATAACTACAGATGTCATAACTACAAATGTCACCCTGCTTCCTTCTTCTTCCCTTGGATTTTAATTGCTGAGGATGACATCATATGGAATGGAATATTCCTTTGATCAGTTGGTGTCAGCTGTCTCGACTGTGTTGCCTGCCAGCTTATTGTGCAGCCCCAACCTATTTGTTGGTGGGGTTGTGTGAGAAGCAGAAAAGACATTGTATAAGCACTGCTCAGCAATAACTGAAACATCTCTGTATTACCAACACTGTTCCCAGCACAAATCCAAAACATAGCCCCATAAAAGCTACTATGGAAAAAATTAACTCTATCCCAGTCAAAATCAGCACAGAGACAAAAGCCCTTCCCTTCAACCTCCAGTCCCTTAACTGCCTTAGCATCTTCTTATTCCAAGCATGTAAGCAAGTTACATTGTATTTGCTGTTGTTGTAACTCACCTAATTAACATGCGTGTGGTAAAGAGGGAGAGGAAGTTGCATAGCGTCTTCTCATCACTTTGGTGAAAGACAATTTTCTTCCTTTCTTGCAGAGATTAAAAACTTTATTGCCAATATGAAATTGTGATTCTTTTTCATTTGCTTCAGGAAGTCCTGCATTGACTGTCAGTCAGTGCTTTCTAGATTTTGTTATTTTTTGAGACAGGAAACACTCAAAATGGCACAGTTGCCTTTTTGCTTCAATTATGAATTCTTAAGGTTTCCCACTGAGAATTTTCCAGAACAACTCTGTCCATAGCTCTTATTATAGATTAACAGGCTAAACTAACCCTATTTTTTTGTGCCCTTAGTAATTTCTATTTTTCTCCTGACCGGTTTGATTTCTGAGGTGTTTTTAAGCTGAACTGATACTTCTCAAAGCTTTTGAGGTCTGCTTCCTCCCTCTTCTCCACCCTTTCTTCCCACTCACACCACCCAGCTTATGGCCTCAAAATCAAGTCCAAGAAACACCAATGCTGCTGTGAGGAACCACCTTCCAGGCACATACGTCCTCTTCCTTGCTCAGTGAAAGTAGGCACAGTAAGGCGGTGGTGAGAGCAGGGCTGTATGGAGGGGTTAAGCTGGAGGACCCTGCTTGGGCAACCAGCCATCCACCCATCCAACAAACCTGCTGTCCACCTCTCTGGCCATGGAAAGAGAGGTTAATAGCCATACCGTGGTGGAGGAGCAAGAAAAGTCCTGTGGATGAGAGTGGCAGCTGGAGTATTTTAAGCCCTGCTTTATACTCTGCCCTTTCTCCTAGCCAAAAATGCCTTGTGGGTTTTCATAATGCTGTCACATTTCTCTGGTATACTCTTGATGTTTGAGGAGAGAGAGACATTAAGGGAAGCCAAAGGTGTGAGAGGCTTTGTTTAAGAAAACACAACTTGGAAAACAAGAGAATGTGATTGAGATTCTTTTTTTTTCCTTGTGTTCCAAGCTTGATCCATCCGAGTTTGAATAGTAGAACCCTTTAGAGCAACAGGTTTGATTTTACCACCAAATGCCACAGCTCATTAAACAGTGACACCTCTTGCAGAAAATGTTGTGACACATGTAAGGTAACAACTTGGTCCTTCTTGTGTGTGTTCTCAAGACACTAGAGATGAAGGCTGGGATTTTTCAAGAGTACTTGGTATTGGCCAAGCTCTGCTGCTGTTGAAGTTAGCCAGAGATTTAACACTGTCTTCAATGGAAGCAGTGTGAGGCAAGTGATACTTCTTGTGGTAAAACACTGGTTTCTTTTTCTTTGAAGGAAAGAAAGGAAATACCTGTATTTTGTGAGTACCATACACACTGCATTTGTAGCATAGTAATATGTTGACAAGAGTGGCAGTGTTCTAGGCTGCACAGGCTGAATGTGCTGGTTGGTCTCTTCGGAACAGTGCTGGACTTTACAAAGGCATTTGAGGTATCAGAAGATTTGGAGCACCATTGTAGCAAATCATAATTTCTTTCCCGTGGATAAAAATTAATCAATTGGTTGGAATATGACACTGTACTGTGGTTTGTGAGGAAGCATCATCAAAACCTGTGTAGATGCCTATCTGGCTCTGTAGGGTAAACCTGCAGAATTGTAAAGCAACACTTCAGCAGAGAAGGGAACATGCCTGGCATGGCTTCCTAAGACTTTGCCTTGTAATTTTGCACTTTAATGTGACTCTTCAAATGAGAAACATGGATGTGTACACAGATTTCTAAATATAAATGATCAGAAATAGTACTTTGAAAGCCATGGAAAAAGTTCTCAGCCATTATAAAGAAAAATGAACATTTTAATAAAATATTTGATAAAATCATGTTCTCTCCTAAATTGTTTATCTGTTTCCTCTCTGGAGATTGATACTGTTTTTCCCTCTTGAATAATATTCTCCCCCCAATATTTTGATGTTGCAGCACCCCAACTGATAAAGCTATTAAAAGTTTGGAGAAGGATGGAAATGTACCTTGGAGACAACTAAACCTTTTGACTAGCAAGTGCTCCTAAAATGATCTAACACAGTTAACATGGTTGGGAGGTTACTTGTTGATCAAGGGAATGAGCAACTCCTGGGCAATCTAGGACAGTTACTGCCATTATGTAAAGCTTAACACAAAAAGTCTGTTGTCGTGCCTAGAGAAGTATTTCGTCTTGTTCTCATGTCAGAATACTAACCCATTTTTCCATGTTTGCTGGAAACAAGAAGTTATGATTACGAACTTGAAAGGAACACCGAAATGGGTTCAGATTTTTGCTGGTACTATTGCTTTAGTTGGGATAGTACAAAACTCAGTAAAACAAATTTCTAGGGGCAGAGTTGGACTGAAAAATGGTTTCTGAACTCCTTAATATCATGTGAAAAGGACTAGGGAGTGCATTTTGACATTCAGATCCTGAGCCATCCTGTTCTTGAACATTTTTATGTTTTTCTGTGTTAGCTTGCTGTAAGGTTGCTTTCTTCCATTGTTGGCTATCAGTTGACTTTATAAATACAAATCTGCATACATTCTGTGGATTAATTAAATATTTTTTGTGTTCTTTTGATGCTTAAAGCTGTGTGTGTACCTGTAAGACATGCACAAAATGTTGGTTTTTCAGACCAGTTGCTTTTTCAGCCATGTTTTAGAGTTTATGTGTAAGGATAAGTCACACCATGAAATAACACAAGTTTGGGATTTTTAAACTGTAATCAGAAGATTAAAGCAAAAATGTTTCAGATGAAACTAAATATTTGTTCCATGAAATACTGGTGATTTTTTTGACAACTATTGTCTCTGTGGACATAATTAGTCTCTGACAATCTGTTTGCAAACTTGGTTTTAAATGTGGTGCACACTTATTTATCAAATTTTCAAAATGCACCTTATATAAGCTGTTCACGAGTAATTACATTCAAATAGTTTTTTTTATAGTGCTGCCTTCTGGTACAAGACAAAAGAGTTACAATTACAAAGTGCTAAGCTTAGATCTATGTCTAATATTTATCCTTTAAACTTTTGTCTGTTACAGTTCAAGTGTAACTAACTCTGAATGTGAATAGCGTTTTGCTCACCATGTCAAGACTAGTTGTAACTTTGTTAGGGTGGTGTAAATCAAAAGTGTAAAAGGTTCCGCTTTTTTTTTTTTTTTTAAACAAAAAACTTTTAGCCGAGTTCTGTAGTTTATGTGAAAATCACTTGAACTAATACAGCTTTTAAAATGACTGAGATGCCATCAGAGGAATTCATGTTTGTCTGCATCAGGGCCTCAGCATCTTTTTTGTCTCTTTCTTTCTCCTTCTCATCAATTTTCCTTCATCCATTTCTCTATTTCTGCCTCACTCCCTCTCTCCGAAGTGCTGACTCCCACTACTGTATCACTTCTTGAGGAACAGAAACATCCGTACAACTTCTTCCCATCTTTTTCCAAACATATCTAACATGAACTTTGGCCAGTTGTGATAGAAAACCTAATTAAAATTTAACACTGCAGTAGCTGTGATATATGTTAATTTCTACTTTAATGCTGTATGCAACTCTGGTGAAACATTACAGGGAGACAAATTTGTCTGTGAGACAAATTTCATACCCTAGTAATCTAATAGGTCCTAATTCACAACAGTTGTCAAATAAATATTGAAACAAAGAGCAAAATTTTGTATTACATTTTCCGTCAGCATTAAAGATATGCATATATATATGTGTGTGTATTTTTATCTGTCTATCCATAGGTATGTATTTCCTGTGCTCTCTATTTTTTCTTATTTTATTATTTTTTTTCTTGCAGTATCTGGTTTTCCCATGAATCCTCATTTCTGTTCATGCTGCACTTGACTTTTTTTTTCTGGAACTTGCAACTGCAGTGCTTGTGTCTGGGGACAGTTTTCATCCCTGTGCTTCTCTGGGTGTATCATTTTACAGAAGGGCATTTCACAGGTTTTCAAGAATGTTAGGAATGCATAATCTGTACTCAGTGCCTCACCTGTACTTTAGCATTTCAATCCACTGTCAGTATTTTACAAAAACAGGAATGCTTTTGTTTTGTACCAGTTGTACTTAAACTTTCTTTATATCATAAATAAAATATTTGAACTTCAGTAAGTTTTGTTCTATTAAAGAAGTAGAAGCTGTTTTACAATAAGTAGTATCCCAGTGGAAAACAGACAATATGAGGTAAATTTTCATATAACCATAGAATGGTTTGGGTTGGAAGGGACCTTAAAGATCATCTTGTTCTAACCCCTTTGCCGTGGGTGCAGAGGCCACACACTAGGCCAGATTGCTCAAAGACCCATCCAGTCTGGTTTTTGACACTTCCAGGGAAGGGGCATCAACAATTTCCCTGGACAACCTGTTCCAGTGTCTCACCACCCTCACAGTAAAGAATTTCTGCCTAATATCTAATGTAAATCTCCTCTCTTTCAGTTTAAAACCATTAGCCCTCGTCCTATCACTACACTCCCTCACAAAGAGTCCCTCTCCATTCCTCCTGCAGGCCCCCTTCTGGTACTGGAAACCTCCTCTTCTCCTGGCTGAACAACCCTAGCTCTCTCAGCCTGTCCTCATAGGAGAGATGCTCCAGCTCTCTGATCATCTTCATGGCCGTCCTGTGGATCCCTTCCAACAGGTCCATGTTCTTCCCGTGCTGAGGACTCCAAAGTTGGATGCAATACTCTAGGTGGGGTCTCACCAGAGTGGAGTAGAGAGGCAGGATCACCGCCCTCGACCTGCTGGCCACGCTGCTTTTGATGCAGCCCAGGATGCGGTTGGTTTTCTGGACTGCCAGTGCACATTGCCAGCTCATGTTGAGCTTCTCATCCACCAACATCCCCACATTCCCCTCTTCAGGCCTGCTCTCAAATTTTGCTGCAAGCTATCCTCTTACATGAGGAATATGGAGAGGCATGGACATATGAGACATTTTTTGACAACAGCTGGATAATCATAGTCACATAGAGATCCTGTCAAATACCTCTCACAGGAAAGGTTTGATCACATCTGTGACTTGTTACAAAGGTGCTGTGTGTGGATCTGTGCTTGGAAACCTCTGCAAACAGAAATTAGTTTGTGGTCTGTCACTTGGCAAAGGTCATCCTCTCCTTGCAGCCCTCACCTTGCAGGTGTATCTGATATGCTGCCTTGATTCTCTGTGTGCCAACAGCTATGCTGAGAAGTCAGGAGCAGGAAGGAACACAGACAGAAGTGAGACATTATCTTAGATTTCTTCCTGACGATATTGAACAGAAATACAAGTTATTTCCTTTCCTATGTGGAGCATGAGTGTAAGGTAGAAATTTTGTTGCTGTAACCTCCTGTTATTGTTTGCTGCAGTTTCTAGATGTTTTTGCTTTCTCTGTGCTGAGGTTTTTTTTAGATACCTCATGGTCATTTCTTCACATCTTAGCTCAGAGGCATCCAGCTACTGGACTGCATCTTCCAGCACCTTGCTCTGGCACCTGCCTCAGCCAAAAATCAGCCATCTGCTTTGGTTAGAGATTGGCTTAGGTTTTAAAGAGTGAAAAATATTAATATTCTTTCCAAAATCTGATTAGTCCAAAGGAAGATATCAGGTGCTTTATGAGAAGAGGAATGAAGGCCCATTAAGAGAAAGGAGCCCTGATGGCAAGCAATTGGAACCAGCAGAACAAACCAGTGAACCCATCTTTGCAGACATAACTTACATTTGTGGTTTGAGATCTTGGGGAAGCGTGGATTCGGCTGGTAAATATAGCAAAGACAGGTTTTGTGACAACAGTTAGGCTTTTTTTTTTTTTTTTTATGTGGAAAGGTCTCATCTACCCATTCTGCTTAACTTAGAAGCCTTAGGATGAAGAAAATGTGTGAAAAGACAGTTTCTAAGAAATTGTTTCAGTGTATGCTCTTGTGTGTTTCTGTCTGATATTTTTTAGGAAAGAGAGTCATAAATTGGGATTCCTTCTTTTGAGATAAGGAAGATGCCTGTGAGTACTCAAGGCTGTTGCGCTCCTGAACTGAAACAATAACATTGTTTCTGTGAAAGATGGCACAGTAGAGGCACAACACCAGGAGCTGGGAGAAAAGAAGGGTCAAAATGGTGTGGCTGGGCAACCAGGCAAAAAAAGTAGCCTTGACTTGCCTACCCACAGTCAGGGATGTTTGCAGAACCGGGAGATATGTTCTGGGATGGGAGTTTTGCTCTCTGTGAACAAACTGTTTTGTTCAAATCAATATATTGTGTTCATTCCCTTCCTCTTAAAAATAATTTTTTTTTTTTTTTTTTTTTTAATATTGAAGCCTCCTTAACGTTGTCATTGAGTTGGTAAGTACTACTCCCCACATTACACTGTCTGTGGTGTAATTTACACACTAGGAAAAATCCCAGTCGGCTTTACCCACTGTTACTTACATAATTTAATAAGGAACCCTCAAAGCTGACTCTAATCCTTGTTCCTGCCAGTCAGTGCTTGGCACAAGGCCTACATTTACAGCACTCACTATTTGTGATGCTCAAATGAATATCTAATCCCTTTTCATTCATTTCATTAGTGTTTAAAATCTTGTCCTTTGCAACCTGCTGTGTCAATAACATTAACAGCTAATTACAGGTCATGGTTTAAAAGTATTTATTTTAAAAGGCTTTGTGAGCCATTGATTTCAATGTAAGAGCATAATATGCTTTGTCACAGTGTCACTCCATGCAGACTAACATTGCAGCTGAAGAAAAGTTTTCATTATGCTGCCTCCAGAGATGGCAAGGTGCTTTTAATGAATTGCTAAGGTATATGAATAGGGTTTTTCATATACCTTATGTGGTTTCATAATTTGTGCATGTCAATACTAAATTTCCATTTCCATCCTTTTGTCCATTCACTTAACTTGGGTAAGGCTGTCCCTGAAGTTCCTCATGGCATCTTTATGTGATGAATCTAAATTCCCTTTTCTTACCTGCAGTTTCAAAGAAAGTGTTTAGTGTTTAGCTTTTTGTCCCTAATGCTTTTGTTTCTTTGTTTTTCTAACAACCATAAACTTCCAGGCCATGTTTATTTTTAACCAGTCGTTGTTCTGCTAATGTTACCCTTTCACTACAAAAGCTTTCCTTCCTTTTTTGTGCCTACTTTCTGACATATTTATGTGTATTTGCCATAGCCTTCTCAACCTTTAATTTACAATACCGTACAAACCAAGTTCTTTAAATCTCCTGTCATGAACAAGCTCTCCATTCCCCTTATCTTTCTTGTAGTCCTTCTCAGGTAATGTTCCAGCCTGAAATTCATCTTTCCTGAATGCGACCCAAACCGCATGCAGTACTCCATATTTAAGTCTCACCAATGTCCTATATAAAACCACTGACTTTTTTTCATCTCTTCAAGAAATACCTTTCCCAATTCATTCCAAGGGTTCATTACAGGTTTTACAGTCTCATCACACTGACAATGATGAGCCTGAACTAGCTGGTCACTCAAGTTTTTCTCCACAGCCATCATTTCTGACTCATCAGGTTACAGCTGAAAAGACTGTGATTAGATTGTTAGCACATAATTTTGCACTGTTGCATTTTATGCCTTATCTGCTTACAGCACTCTTCCTCATCATTTAGTTGTATTTTTGCCTTAATGCTTTGCTGTACTGCTGACTCTTTCCAGTTTTGTCATCAGAAATCATGTTAGTTTTCTGTTTTTCTTAAGGTGATTAATGAAAACGTAAAACTAGATCTGCACAAACACCAGTCCATAAAAAATTCTACATTTGACTTCTTCCTTAGTTATTTTTTCAATTTCAAAGTTACTCATGCTCTTTTCATTTTCACTTCCTTTGCATGATACTTCTCCAATTCTCCATCTTCATTAACAGTTTTCATTATGGAATCATGTATGTTTGTAAAGTCTAGCTAGACAAGATTTACCATGTTTCCTGTGCCTTGAATTATATATTAATGAAATCTGGCACAGTCGGCCCAGTTTCAGTAAATTCATATTGTATTTTAAATCTATTCTCTCATTATTAAATTTCTGTCTTGAATGATAATTTCCTTCAGTATTTATTATCAAGTGTTGCATACTACTGATGACATGTTATCAGCTTTGTATTCATCCAGATAACTGATTCCCTATGTTTGATATCGTATGCTACCATTCTCTCCTATGAAAAAATAACCACCCTTATTTTAACTAGGGCACAATAATCACTTAACTTTGAGACATCATCTTAAATTTCTATCCCATTCTTGATACATAATCACCTCCTTTCTTCTTCATTTGTTTACTTTTTGTTTCTAGGGCTAAGGAAACTTCTGCTACTACTTTTAGTAATTTGCATGGTCTAATTTCATTGACCTATAACAGCTCCCTATTTTAGGCTTATTCCTATGATTCAGATCTCTAAAAAATGCTTTTTTGGTGATGAATATTGTCTTTATGTACGGACTGTGAGGGTTTCTTTTCTATTTCAACATGTTATATGCTTCTTGGGAAGGCTGTTTTCTCAGATTTTGGCAAGTCCTTTCCTACTGGCTTTTTGCTCCTTTTCTTGGAATACAAATTCCTGAGAGTTTCAGCACTGAATCTTACAGAATCCCAGTGCTGTTTGCTTTCCAATTCCCAAGCTCCTAGTCTAATGCACCTTTTCCAGCTAGCACTAGTGAGAGTACTTTCACTGTTTCTTACCATTTCATTTAAATTGAATCCATCTGTGATAGCTTCATCCAAACCCTTTATCCAAAGTTCATTCTTCTCTAATAACCTAATTTTATACCAAAATCTGAACCTGTAGTAATAATACTTTTTATTGCTTCAGCAATTAGTTGATGAAGAAAGTTGGTGCTGGCAATCTCATCCAGGAATTTCAAGCACTACGGATATCAAAAGAATATGTTCTTTCAAATATCTTTCTGGGAAGAAATAACATTACTATAACAATCAGTAACATTTTCTCCTCGTGATAGTGCCTATCATCATCAATATCTCACTCTGAGATCTACAGCATTACAAAACATCGTTCACCACAAGGTCTTGTCATCCTTCCACAATCTCGACCAAAACTTGCTGTTTCCTCTAATCCATCTGTGTTCATTTCATTACAGTCTATCAAAACACAAATTTTCAATGAGTCATATTACCTGAAACTTACCTTAATGGTCTCTTTCCTGGCAAATGTCTACTTGGCTCAGTGTGTCCCTGCCATCATTACTGTATCATCATACCTTAATTCTACTTATAATGTCTCTATCAACTGTAGTTGGCCTGAGTGTTGGCATTTGTGTACAAATATTTCCATTATTTCTAATTTTCTCAGCTGTTTAACCAACCATATCATACACTTTACTGTTCATAGCAGCACATATACTGTCTTTTTGCTACTTCTGGGTTAATACAGTGCTTAGAGTGATGTAGTAATGTGGGTGTGTTTTGTTTGGGGTTTTGTTTGTTTGTTTGTTTGTTTCACTGAATTTCACTGAATTTCACTGAATTTTTAGAGTTGGAAGGGACCATAGAGATCATCTAGTCCAACTCCCCTGCTGAAGCAGGATTGCCCAGAGCATGTTAGAGCATGTTACTCAGGATTGCATCCAGGCAGGTCTTGAAAATCTCCAAAGAAGGGGACTCCACAACCTCCCTGGGCAGCCTGTTCCAGGGCTCTGTCACCCTCACCGTGAAGAAGTTTTTTCTCATATTTGAGTGGAACCTCCTATGTTCCAACTTGTGCCCGTTGCCCCTCGTCCTCTCACTGGCAACCACTGAAAAGAGTCTGGCTCCCTCCTCCTTCAACCCACCCTTGAGATACCTATAGGCATTAATAAGGTCTCCCCTCAGCCTTCTCTTCTCCAGACTAAAGAGTCCCAGCTCTCTCAGCCTTTCTTCATAAGGGAGATGCTCCAATCCTTGAATCATCCTCGTTGCCCTTCGCTGGACTCTTTCCAGTAGTTCCCTGTCCCTCTTGAATTGGGGAGCCCAGAACTGGATGCAGTATTCCAGTTGTGGCCTCACCAGTGCAGAGTAGAGGGGGAGAATGACCTCCCTCGACCTACTAGCCACACTCTTCCGTATGCAGCCCAGGATTCCATTGGCCTTCCTGGTCACAAGAGCACACTGCTTGCTCATTGTCATTTTGCTGTCTAGCAGGACCCCCAGATCTTTCTCTTCGGAACTTGACTCCAACAGGTCCACTCCTAACCTGTATTAGTGCCTGACATTCTTCTTCCCCAGGTGCAGGACCCTACACTTTTCCCTGTTGCACCTCATGAGGTTCTTCCTTGCCCAGCTCTCCAGCCTGTCCAGGTCTCACTGGATGGCAGCACAGCCCTCCGGGGCGTCAGCCACCCCTCCCAGTTTGGTATCATCAGAAAACTTGCTAAGGATACACTCTGTCCCCTCATCCAGGTCACTGATGAATATGTTGAACAGGACTGGACCAAGTGTTGACCCCTGGGGGACACCACTGGTTATAGGCCTCCAGCTTGAACCTGCTCCATTAATCGTTACCCTTTGGGTCCTGTCACACAGCCAGTTCTCAATCCACCTCACTGTCCCCTCATCCAGCCCACACTTCCTTAGTTTCCCAATGAGGATGTTATGGGAGACTGTGTCAAAAGCCTTGCTGAAGTCAAGGTAGATGGCATCTGCTGCCCTCCCCTCATCCAACCAACCAGTTATAGCATCGTAGAAAGATATCAGATTGGTCAAACATGATTTACCCTTGGTAAACCCCTGTTGCCCACTTCCAATAACCCCCCGCTCTTCAACTTGTTTGGAGATGACATCTAGAATGAGTCTCTCCATTACCTTCCCAGGGATGGAGGTGAGACTAACTGGTCTGTAGTTCCCAGGGTCCTCCTTCTTGCCCTTTTTGAAGACTGGAGTGATGTTGGCCTTCCTCCAGTCTTCAGGCACCTCTCCTGTTCTCCATGACCTTACAAAGATGATAGAGAGTGGCCCAGCGATAACATCTGCCAGCTCTCTCAGCACTTGCGGGTGCATCTTGTCAGGGCCTATGGACTTATGAATGTCCAGTTTGGCCAAGTGGCCCCGAACCTGGTCCTCCTCTACTGGAGGAAAAACTTACTCTCTCCATACCCTCTCCCTTGCCTCCATGGCCAGAGATTCATGAGGGACAGCCTTAGCAGTGAAGACTGAAGAAAAGAAGGCATTCAGCAACTCTGCTTTCTCTGTGTCTTCCACCACTAGGGTGCCCATCTCATTCACTAGTGGGCCCACATTATCCCTAATCTTCCTCTTACTGTTTACATACCGAAAAAAACCCTTTTTGTTATTCTTAACTGTAGTGGCCAAGATGAGCTCAGCTTGAGCCTTGGCCCTTCTAATTTTCCCCCTGCATACAATAGTGCTCTTAACATAAAGGGCCACCCCACCACCTCTCTTTCCTTGCCTGTCCCTTCTGAAAAGTTGGTAGCTATCAATCACAGCACTCCAGACCTCATGGATCTCTGTTTCCAGACCCCTGAAAAGCATAGGATGTCATATTAGCCATGAGGTCAGTGTGCTGCTAACCTTCTACTATTTAAAAAAATGACATTTTGTTCCAATTCTTTTGTCTTCTTGTTTGATCCACAATAACAAAATATTGCAACTTGCAACCAAAAGGCTGTAAGGTTTTCATATATCCTGTGTGGAACTTGGACTAGAGATCCTTCTGAAATCTGAATAATTTCTTGCCCTGTCCTTGTTTGTGCTAACGTCTGTTAATAATCACAAAAGATCTAAGGGGAAGGTTGAGTGAGGTTTCTTTAAAAACGTATTTATATCACTCCCTTCAGTGTGGATATGATAACAATATGGCACTTCCATGACCTTTGTGATACAGCTGGTATCACATGTGAAAGACACTTTGGTCTCATTTCTGACAGGTTAAGAAAAGTAACATTTATGTTACTTCTGTCCAGATGAATGGTAACTCAGAGACTAATGGTGATTTCCCAGTTTCTCTTGCCTAAACTTGCTGACACCATTGAACTGCTGGGTAAGTAACTAGGTAAAGTTATTTTGTTTTAATACTGTCATGGAACTTATATGAGTCATCTGTCAAATGGAACTTAAAAAAGAGACAGAGAAGCTAAATTAGAGAGGTTTAAATTTTTTTTCTTAATTTGTAGCAGAAAAATCCTCATGAACTTCTTAATGCTTTAAGATACATGAAATTAAAACAGAGTAATACATTTAAATGGTGTGTGTGTGTGAGAAGAAACAATCAAGTCGACAACATGATGTGAATTGCAGATAAATGGCAGAAAACCACTATTCAGTGAATAAATGAAATCTTTCAGCCACAAGGCCAGAATAGGAAAGAAATCCACAGTGAAAGCAAAGAGAAGAGGTGTTAAGATGAAGTTTAAAAATACAGTGATAATGAAAGTCTTATTTTCTGAAACAGGAGTGGTTTTTACCACAACAGGTCAGAGGTTATATGCAGGCAGAAAACCAAGAATATAGCTCAGAGCCATGAGAAGGTAACTGAAAACTGCATCCTGAGTTGAGAAGGCGAGGTCTGCCTTTGTGTGTGCAGAAATGTGCTTGACAGGCATTTGGGAATGTAAGACAGCCATTTTTCAGGCAGGTGGATTTAGAAACTGCTATTTTTTTTAACTGAAAAAAAGGTAGAAATGTCTTTTTCAGCCAAGAATGGAAAAGTTGTGTTCATACTTAGTGAAGCAAATGAGGTGGTAATAAGGGTTACGTACACTTTTTTGGTGGGCATGGGAATACAATGAAAGTTTAGGCTGAAAGTTAATGGGAAGGCTATGCATAGTGCAAAATGCTGGGAATTTGGAGGAGAATTGCCACTCCTGCATGAAGAAAAAATACTTTAGGAGATTTGTCTGAGAGATAGGAACAAACTATAGGTTTAATTCTCTTGGTGGCAGCATTTTTCTATTTTAAAATTGCTTCAGATATAGCTGTTGTATACAACAATCCTTTCTATACTCTGGTACATAGCAATGCAAAGCAGAATTGTATTGGTTTGGTACCATCTGGGACTAGATGTGGTGAGGTGTGACAAGACCATTCTTTGAGATGGGTGTAAGAGAACATTCATCTCTCTACAAACTTAATGAGAAGTCATCTATTCAGTTTGCATGGCTCCAGATACCCTTACTATTCTTGCTTCTCCTAATGGCTGAGCCTTTTGCAGTTTGGCCTGATCAATTAATTCAGTTAAAACATTCTAGTGTATGTGGTAGCTAATTGGGCTGCTGGACAGCCACGAAGAAACTATGAAGTGTTAGGATGATTTCAGCATTGTTTAACTAAATGTGCTTATACAGATGTGAAGGATGGTGAATCTAAGGTAAATCTAATAATGAACAAGGACAGAGAGTTTTATACCTCCTTTATCTTCTGGGAGGATGGTTTGAATAACCAAAGATATCTAAAGGCCAAATAAAGCAGATTTTAATTTATCTTAGGTAGAAAGTTCTTAACTTGCTTCACTGAGCTAACAACCCCCCTCAACCCCACCCCTCTACCCTCTCTCCCCAACCTAAAAATATACGCCATAAAGCAATAGTTGCTGAAATGTTTTGGTTTCCATTTTTCTTTTTGGCATGCACCTATACACATTCCTATGCAGCTCTTAATCCATTAATTTCTTCTATTTGAGTTATTTGCAGTTCACAAACATAACCTCTGTGTTGTTTAAAAATAGGGCTGGGCAGAAAAGTAGACTAACATGTATTTATTTCAGCAATTAAATCCTTTTCCCAGAGGTAGTGGTCACTTGTAGCTCCCAAAGAGTTCTTTGAATAGCAAACTTAATGAGCAATTAAAAACAGATACTTTGTTTAAGTGCCATTCAAACCAATAGAATTGCTTAGTTGTAGGCATCAAAGCTTGATAGTATCACTTCTAAAAAGGTGAGTTTCTTGTTTGCCAAAGGCGTGGTTTTAAGCCCGTTTGCAGATACTTCAAATGAAAAAAAAACTCACCTCAAAACAGTGACATCCCCCACCCCGGTCCAGTGTATTTGGTAGATATTTGGAACTAGAACTGATAAAGGAGATGGCCGCTCTATATTTGAGAAGGATACAGTCCCCATTTTCTTTAGAGTTGTCTGTATATCTTCTAATTAGAACAAAGACGGAATCCAAAATCCCATGTCTTAGAAGACTGTCTCATATACTGGATCATGCAACACTTTTTTTTTTTTTTTGTGGGGTATGTCTTGCTGTCCTTCTCAAATGTCTCATGTTATATAAAATATTAATTGCAATGGAGGGAAATGTGCTTGCCTGCTTTTACCCATTCTTTATTTCATTGACAGGGAGGATATTCAGATTTCAGTTTTCCCACTAATGCATATTCATGCAAGCTCCAGCAGAGATGTCATGTGCTGTAGCTGGGTATTTGGGCTATTATCTCATCTTACAGCCACTTAAAACTTGATCTTCTGATCACCAGGCAAAGGGAATATCTGAATTCACACCTCATATGTTGGTTCTGCTACCATTTTGTGACTGGAAGAGAAGTCTTTTTATGTCTAGTTTTTCAAGGGTTTATTTCCTTCATTTTTATATAAACGATTGTCTTTTCCAGATAAAACTTCCTTTTCTACCATCAAAGGAGAAGGAAGAAGAAATTGTGTTAAGGCCTAAACAATATTTTTTTTCAATTTAGATGCAGACTTGAAGAATAGTCAAGGTTGCAATCTTCTGACTGCTCTCTTTCTCTTTGTATTACAGTGTTTCTAATTTATTCAGTTACTGGGTAAAACAAAAAGTGTGAGGGTTTGAAAACAAATTTGCAATGGTTACAGATAGTAAATGAAGGACAGTCATTGCCTGTAGTGGTTGCAGCACGCTAGAATTTCTAGTAATCTGTGAACATACTCTGAGTGTGACATCCCCAAGGCAATCAAGCAAAACATCTCTGGCTCAATAAGCTTACTGTAACCAAACTTGGATTAAAAAGGTAGCTACGCTTTTAAATCATTTACTGTAACAAGTGTCATTACTCATTGGGGCAGAATATTATACTGTGAATTGTTAGAATTGGCACCTGGCAAATAGTATTAAATGATATATTTTCTAATTGAAGGATGTATTTTCTAATTGCAGAAAAATGGCACTCACTTGAAATGAGTTGGATGGTCAGGTATTCACTGAAATACACATCTGGAGTGCTTTTCTCTCCTCAACTCAGTGAGCATGATATAGTGTACATACAAAAAGACGTATTTTATTTTTGTCAGGAGGGACATGAATGTGTCTGTAAAATGTATATTGTTTATGATACTCTACAGGCACCTTCCTCAGAAATCTGTTTATTCAACTGAGTAGTCTTCATTTTCAATTAATCTATTCTATGAACAAGTGAAACCAAAATGGCATTACGAACAAGGGAAATTACAATTGCATTATTTGAAACCAACTTAAACAAAATCCCATTTTTATGTGGAAGAGTTAGTCTTTCTCAAATTTTTTAAAGCTTTGAGTTAGGTATACTTGCATCCTGGCTCAGCTTACGAAAACTAGAGAAGGTCTTGGTATCAGTCAGTTTCAATAGTTGTTCAAACATTAATTTCTACAATGACCAGTGCATATGGGGAAACAGATGGGGAAACAGATATGAAGAAATGGAGAAATTTAGTGACTAATCCAATTTTCCAGAATATGCAACATGGAATGCCTGATTTCAAGTTCGGAATTGCAGACAATACTTCTCCAGGTTTTCAAGCAGAGAAGATGAGGGAGAATCAATGGACCAAAAAGAGTACAGATATGTTAATATGAATACTGTGTTTCTTCAGAGCATGCTGTTCCAGAAAATATTAAAAAAAATAAAATTGACTCTGCGCTCAGCATATGATAATTTTTTTTGGTAAGAATGACTACTTTTATCACATGAGAGAAAAAAAGTACATCTTGTAACTAATATGGAAGATATTAAAAAAAAAATAACTAAAAAGATTACTGAAATAGTAATCTGCAGCCATTAGCGCTTCATTTATTGCCATCAAGAAATAATTTCCATATCTTCTCGCAACTGCTTACTAAAAGACTGTTGTGAGACAAAGCTATGCCAGAAGAAGTTTTGCTCATCATGCAGTCAATGTAATTAGTTTCAGAATGACCTCTCCCTTGTGCACCTGAAACAGTACTATCAGGTAATAAGCCCAGCTAAATAGACACCACCAGCCAATTAGAGCTGAATGGGTCAGCAAGGTAGAACATTTTGTTGATGAAGTAGATTATTTTAGGATGCTAATCAGTATGTTAAAGGTGGTTACAATAAATCTTTGTAGAGTTAAAAAATGACGGGTTTTTTTTCACATTTTTGCTAATGATAGTATGAAAAAGCTACAGTGAATTTTTAGCCCATAGTAGTTTATTTTTTTATCTTGTAGTAAGGATAAAAGGTTATCATACATTTTTTACTTCTTTCTGTGTAGTAGTTAAAGGGAAAAGCTATGAAACCAGCCAAATTATCTGAATGTAAACATTCCTCATTTTGATATGAGATTTCTGTTCCTACATGCTACATTTAATAGTTGTTGTCATTGTATGTACTTCCCCTCTCCCCCCCTCCAGCCCTTGAGAAAGTGCCAGTAGATGGAGTAAGTGTTGTTTAAGAAAAGAAAAAAAGAAAAAGAAAATCCCAAATCAAGAAAACCAAAGCCCTCTATTAATGCCTGAGAAGGCTAAATACACACATCCTTTAGAGATGCAACATCTTTGTTATTAAAAGTCATGTGATAAACTATGGAAGCTTAATGTAGTTGAAAGCTGTGTAATCAAGAAAATATTTTCATTTTTTGGCAAATAGCTTAATAAAAGTTATGCTTAAAGGAACTCTAATATAAGGGGCTGGTGGAGAAAAAGGACAACTGAAAAAGCAATTATCTAGAATTCCTTGTAGAATCCATTGCACAACTAAGATAATTAGGATACCATCATGAAATATTTTTAGATAATGAGAAGCAGAATGTGCTTATTAGAACATTTCTCACTGTATTAAGTAAATTTTTATCAATTGCTTTAAGCTTGGGCACAGAAATTAAGGTTGGCCTTGGAGTGTGAGACTTACTTGCAGAATGTAGGAATGGTGGACTCACTTCAGGGTGGTGTGGGGCTTTGTATTGTCTCACAAAGCTATTCTGGCACGGCATTGCCTCTCTAGCTGGTGAATGTCAACAGAGGCTCAGAAGGTGAACGTTACAGCTCTTGCTAGTCAAAGATGAGATTAATTTGGTAGAATCTCTGTTGGTATATTTGAAAGTCTCAAGTTTGAGATGCTACTCAAGTAGCATCTGATCACTATGATTTAACAAAGCACAGATTATTTTTTTCCAGTTCTCTCAAATTGATCTATTTTAGTGGGCTGTATTTAGAGTAGAATGGATGATTATAATATTTTTAAGATGGTCATCTTGATCTGGAATAAGTAGTAGTTTGGGAAAAAATCCACAAAAATGCTCTGGATTAGATTATAAAGCAGTTTACTGGCAGAGTTGGGCAATCTCCTGTGGATGACATCCCAGTGTTTGAAAGACAACATAATTTGCATCCTTGTGGCTGGTCTGCTCCTATTTAAATTACAGTTTCAGGGATGTAAAGGATAACAGGGTTTTTCAGATCTTTTGAATGAATTAAACTTCAGTAACTAGATTGGCATCTCCCAATCACCCCATGGAGAGTTTTCTTCTCATGTCTGTCTGTCATCTCTTATTGCATCACACTAATCTAGCCTTTGGCTTCTCCTGATTTGCAGCAAAGCATTTGGTTACTTTTTAGAATGTACACAGTAGTATTTAGTTTTTCTAAACATTGTGCTCTCAAAAATCCCTGCTCTCCTCCTCTTTCAGTACGCCTTAGGTGACTATACCACATATTCATTTTCAGTGGAGTACACAGATACTTTTAAAAAAGTACAGAACAGACAGAAACATGATAGAAGTACAGGTGTAAAACAGGCAGTGGCAATGCAAGCCTGCCCATGCAGTTCATTTGATATATTGCAACAGTGACCCAGAGAGCCTTTCTCTAGGAACAGGGATTAGTAGCTATGCTTGACTAAGCCATGGTCTCTTTGCTCAGGATGCTAGTAACGTCACCAATTAGTGTCATTTGCGATGATAATTTTTTTGAGATCTTAAACAGTAGGAAAAGTCTGTTAGTGGCTCTATCTAGTCATGCTGAATGCACTTCATAGCATAAAGATAATTTTCTGTGCTTTCTTTTGGTGTGTCAAATTTGTTTAAGGAGAAGCAATAGAGGTTTGGGGAGTTTTGAATGAGGGCATTAAACATTTGTTGGTACATATACTCTCTATTTTACCAAACCAGGAAATTTATGATCTGTCACCTCAAACTTTCACCATTCTTTCCATACAGATCCTTATTTTTTGTTGAGGTCAATTTTTCTGTGATGGACATTACCTTCTTAGGGACCCCAGAGATCTCCCTCTGTTATGGTTTGAGAAAACCCATAACAATTTATAGTAGTTTAGACAATTATTCTATCACCCAGTGACCCCTCCCCACCGAAAAAGGGGAATTGGGGAACACAAAGAAACATGAGAGTTGAACTATAAATAGATTTAATAGAATAAGACTAAATAATCAACAATAATACTAAAGAACCACTATTAATCCCAATACTGATATAAGATATACAAAAATTATACTCAGCCAATTATATCAGTAGGAAGCTGTGCACTCCCAGCAGTGGATAGCAAATGTCGAACTCTATGAGCACAATGGCTTCGGGAGGAAAGAAAGGTTTCAGGGGTCCAACACTGAGGAAAGGAGTTGTCTGGACTGCTGCCATCAAGGGAGAGAGAAATACGCAGCAAACTTTTCTAGTTTATATTGAATGTGATGTTCATAGTATGAAATAATCTGGTTGGCCAGGATTGCTTCTCTTTGTCCCTGCACCTGGCAAGGCTAGAAAACACTAAGACCTCAAATCTCACAGAGTCTGGCTGGCTATAAAGTAAATATTTTCATGAATTCAGACACTAGAGTCTTCTAAAAGTGCTGTTTTCCCCAGCATTAGAGGAAAAGTTAGTCCTGTGTCACTCAACCCAGGACACCATCTTAGAAAGTACCTGTGCTGCTGCTTAAAAATCTTTCTCCTTGACTATGAAGATAAATCCTTTCCCCTCTCCCTAAAGAAGAATCACTATATGACTTTTTCATCAAGAGCAGTAATATCAGCCAAGGGAAGTGGATTGTGTTTGGCTGTGATGTCTCTAACTTGTCACGCTGGAGGAGATATTGGCAGACTCCACTGAACTTCACTGTTGGCCTCTTTGGCAGTCCCTGAAAGAAACTCCTGAGTGTTTGTGGGACTGTGATTCATCTGAGTGTAAAATGCAGTGATCATCTCTAAACAAAGAGGTTGTGGAAGTCCAGAAAATGGTTTAATGGTGTTGGTTCTCTTCAGTGTACTTCATTCTCTTGGACATCACAAAGCAAAATGTCACTAGCCTGCAGAAGAATTCACAGTGCCCAAACACAGGCAGTTCAGGAGGCATCAGCAATGGTCAAAAACTTGGTGAGGCAATTTGGCAGCAGGGTGAATGCTATATAGTCCAATTTCTGAGATATTTTCTTAAGAGAGAAGGTTAGGATGTTCCCGTTGGAGTGGGTCCAGAGGAAGCCATGAAGATGATCAGGGGGCTCCTGCTGTGAGGACAGGCTGAGAGAATTGGGCCTGTTTAGCCTGGAGGAGAGAAGGCTCCTGGGAGACCTTATAGCAGCTTTCTGAAGGGGGCCTACAAGAAAACTGAGGAGGTACTTTTTACAAGGGCGTATAGTGATGGGACAAGGGGTAACGGCTTCAAACTAGAGGAAGGGAAATTTAGATTAGATATTAGGCAAAAATTCTTATTGTGAGGGTGGTGAGACACTGGAACAGGTTGCCCAGAGAAGTTGTCCCAAGAAGTGTTCAAGACCAGGCTAGATGGGGCTTTGAGCAACCTGGTCTAGTGGGAGGTGTCACTGCCCATGGCAGGGGGGTAGGAACTAGATGATCTTTAAGATCTCTTCCAACCCAAACCATTCTATGCTAAGCACAAGCCCCTCTCCATGAGCTTTTCTTGGGTTGGGAAGGTGTTGGCTGGGTTTGATAGAGGGATATTTTGTTCTGAAAGAGACTTGAAGTGCCACTCTGTTTATTCTGCTTCACAGATACCAATCCCTGCCTGGTTATTAAAGAAGACCAACCAGTTCACTACAACATGGATGTCCCCGACTCTGGTATTGAGCTGCAGTGCGCCCTTGTCCCTGCCTGCAGCAGCAGCTCATTGTGGTGAGTGAAACACTGTCAACTGGAGAACAGGCCATGAAGCCATTCCTGTTTTGGAGGTTTTTACCTTGCTGAAAGAAGGACTTGCAAAAGCTTCCAACCACCCCTGCTGTGGAGCACCAAGTGCAGTTGCTAGTGTTTTGTGGTAATTCTATGATTCTTAAAGACCCAAATTCAGGAAGACTTAATGAAGATAACAGAACTACTGAAAGCTGAGGATTTCTTTTATATATTCTGTAAATAATAGAAGGAAAATTTAAAATTGTGAGTTACCTGACTCTCTTTCTAAACCACCATGAATAATAATAGTAATAGTACGGTTAGGATTTTCAAGGAACCAATTTTAGAATGAGATTATTTGTTCTCAGGATGGATAAATAAATGATAAACTTGGAGCCAGAAGTTAAATGCAGGTTAATGTAAGAATGAGCCGGCAGATAAAGGAGCAGATTGAAGATTTGATTTGTTGAGCTGACATTGGCCTAGTTACTACTTTTTCTGAAACCTTTAGGGAGGGAGATTCTTGCACTGGGTATATATGACTTATGTATAATCTGCTGCAATGCCTACTGGGTGGTTCTGGTGTTTTAGTTGGAAAAAGCTATTTTCCCCAGTCTGTCTTACTGTGTCATGGCTCTGTTAGATACAGGGGAGTCTGCTCAAGGGAGGCTATAAGACTTCCCTAGAAGAGGATATGTCACTTCAGGATTAAATTTTTGTACTATGTTGATGGAAGAGCAGGGGCCTTTTTAGGGTAAGCATCAAATCAAGCAAGTAGAACATTTAGTAATTACATGAGAACAAATCTTGTTCCTTTGTGATTTACATAATCTAAAAATCCTTAAGTCTGTCTTCCTTTCCAATCCACACCATAACATCCCCCAGAGAATGACAGTGGAAACTCTTATCATATTACTTGTGATACCCATGTTTAATGGTGATTTTGTCACCTATTTATTGCCTAAAAAATCCTCTTCTGCTGGAGCTTCAGTGACCTGGTTATTTGTCCAGGGAAGCTTGAAGACACACTACAAAATTTTGTAAGAACTCAACAACTGGTGTCTCCTGGCTGAAATGTGTGCATGCTGATTCTTGTTTTCTTTCATCCATGAGATATTAGCTGCTCTTATACTGCTTCTAATTTTCCATTAGAATAGCTGATAATTAATACAAGGATGTCTGTGGTTGAGAGATGTTTCTGGGTACATCAGCACTCTAGTAGAGATGGAAAAGGAGAGGGTGATATAAACATACTTCATTTTTTTATTTCTTTACCTTATTCCCCAGATATAGCAGTAGCCAAAATACCAGCTTCCCTCTCTTAGCTACACTTAACACTTGCAAGCAGGTCTGGTATTGGTGATTCACCTATTTGTCACCTTCATATTAGACAATTGCAATGTATCCTACTTCTTGCAGTAAATCTGGAAAGCAAGTCCAAAATAGATGGTTTAATATGACATATAGTCTTCATTTTTAGAAGGACAGAGTTATGAGTCCACTTTTCAGATGTTCTGATCATATATCCGCTGTCAGTTCAGCTATGGATGGACTGCACTTTCTTTGAATTGTTGTCACCATTGGAGTCTTCATGAGAATTTCCTGTTTCTCAAAAGGGAGATATGATATTTGTGTTCTTATTCTTCAGCAACTGGATGTATATGCAAACATGATGCTGTGAAGTAGCTACGGTGTACATACCATGTGTTAACCAGCCAGGTAACTGCCTGTGTACACTCTTACTTTTTGGTAAAAGCTGGGTAGTTCAGCTACATGAATTTTGCTTTCATCGACTATGGTGCTCTTCATATGCCATCCAGGAGTCTACTTTGAAAACAACAAGTAGGCAAGGGTTAGCAGAAAGAGAATAAACCTGGCCTGCTCTAAGGGACTATCTCTATCCTAAGTTTTGGAATAGGATTATGATCATTGGTCAAAACCGAAAAGTGATTACAAACAGGTGAGTTTCAAAGAGACCAAGAAAGAGGACTGAAAAACAAACAATGAGAATGAAGCCTAAACACATCCTAACATTACTCTGTACCTCCTGGTAGTCAGTTCCATTTGGGCATCTGTTCTGACTTGATAGCCTTTTATAACACTTTTTTCTTTCACTTTGTAAAAGTAGTGGTCAGTCATACGTTTGTTTCTTTCTATGTAAAGAAATTTCCAGCTCACAGAAATATAAAATAATCTTGAAGACAATATGTAAAATATAATCCTTCTTTTTCCCATGCAGAAACCCAGAAAGTTTATGAAAAGATGGTAGTATTAGACAGCTCTTCTCCAATGTCCCAGTAACTGTGATCTGTTGACAACTTCCTTTCTCAGTGCTGAATGGAGAGATGGTTGTGGAGGGATCTTCTGTTTGCACTTGTCAGAGTTGTGCTGGTGGGTTGGTGGGTACAGTTATTGTAGACCTAGCTCACAGCTCTAAGGAAATGAGGTGTTAAAAAGGGCTTAGATCTAGCTTAATTTCTGTTGACAGGTCAATCTACTGTCTAATGTTTGTAAATGTATGAAACAAGCTGGGTAAAGTAGTGTCTAGTTTTGAGTTCACCTCAGGAAATCCTGCTGAAATATTAGTAGCTGCATTCTTGAAACTAGATGCATTCTTGCACTTCTGTTAAAATTGAGTACTGAAACTCAATTTCACTCAAACACCATTAAAAAAAATCAAGTCAAGAATAGGTGAAAATGGTATGTACTTAGAATAAATCCAACAGTGGCCTTCTGTTCTGGAAGATACATCACTAGGTTTGGCTCAAGGTTGAGTCTTCTGTACTTTGTTTCTGAGGAAGAAAAAGTGTTATATAAATATTTAACCTCTGTGATAAAGCAATGCACAATCTCACTGCACAGCAAGGCTTCCGGTTAGCTTTAGCACCAAAACCTTGAGTGTAATTTCTGATACAGTAATGTCTCCTTTTAGTAAGAGGGAATCTAAAAGCAGCTTTGAATATAATGACTCACTTAATTTATCATTAGAGGTTTTGCTTTGATATTATAAAGCCTTCTTAACATTTTATCCATTGTACCTCATCTGGAGGTGTTTTTCGTGCTAATTGTGTTCCCAGCTTCAGTAATGTCCTCTCTGGTCTGATGATAATGTTGATCAGCTGCTTCAGCCCATATTATTTTCTCTCCTTTTTCTTCTCCTGTACAGTCTAACTACATGTGTGGAAATCTTTCCATGGCATCTGTGCCTTCTTTTCCTATAAGCGTGTCAAGTGCGCTTTTATTTCTGTAGCATTTCCTCTATTTTTTTCATTCTCAAATAATGAACTTTTACACTTTCATCTTCCTGTCTACTCATTGACCTCTCATTCTGCTTGTGTCTGTACCTCAACAATCCTTTCCTGCTCCCTCACCCTCTGCCCAAGGGATCTTCTCCTCTTCCTTTGACAAGAGTTCTAGTTTTAGGTCACTTGATGGCACTCATCAACTAAACAGACCACTGTTACAAGACTCACCTGTTTTCTCCATAAGCTTGTTATCTGGGAGAACATAAACAGTACAAAAAGAAAACCAAATTGTTCTCTTAGTGTTTGTGTCTCTGGACTAAAAAAGTAAACCCTTCACCTCCGGATAGTTCCTTGATTTGTCTTCTGTTGTTGTAAATGGAAATTTCCACAGTTAAAGAATTAAAAAAAAAAAAAATCACCTTGTTTAAGTGCACTGTGGCCTGACCAAAATCTCATTGGAATTTGTTCCATTAACTTCCATGTGCTTTGGATTAGATCCCAGATGAACTCTTTTTTTTGCCTTTACTACTGTGAGTACTCAATTATGCCTCTCCTAATGCTAAGCCATGCTGGGAAGGGGAATGATTTACATTGTTGCGCCCCTGGATCCTGGCAACAGCCTGTCTTTCAAAGGCAACATTCCTCCATGCGGGAATGATTGAAAGATTCCCTCTGCTATACCTCTTTAATTACAAAAGCAAACATCCTCCCAGTGCAGTTCTTCCAGCATCTAGGAACGGTGCTATAGCGTTCTCTGATGTAGTCAGCATTGCCAGAAATGATGAAAACCTTCCCCTCTGCCTTCCTGATCCAATACTCCCACCTCCCATGCAGCTGTTACTTATTATTGCAACACACTCATTAATTGAAGGGTCTCAGCACAATAAGGATTCCCACATGGCACTTGCAGCAGCTCTGAAGCTAGAAAGAGCAATCTTTGCTATTTCTTTTCTGTAAAAGTATCTTTGGTTAAGGACTGTGGCGTATTGCTTACTCATTGGCTCTTTTTGGAAAGCGTATAGGATGACTTTATACACATACACACATATAGATAGATGTTTGTTTCTGTATACACACACAAAAATATAATTACAAGTCCTTGCCATTTTCCTTTCAGCTTAACAACAATAAAGGCGGAATTTCAAAAAAGAGCAATTTGCTTTTGTACCTTACAAAGTTTCTCTGCCTTTCATCTGTTTTAGTCATCCTGAAACACTGACACCTCAAATCCTGTTCTGACAACTGGTGAAACTATTTAGTAAAAGCACGCTATTGCCTGTAGCAAGGCTATCAAAATCCAATTTTCAGATGAAAGTCTAAACTGGGAACTAAGCACAATAAATATGAGAAGAGTCATTCCACAAGTCTATTATTTTCTTGCTCACCTAAGCAAACAATTTCTCTTTATAGTTTTCATCGGAGTAATGGAATAATGATTTTTTTTTTCAAGTATTCTGATGTCATGGAGAAAATCTTCCTCCCCCCACTCCAAACCATCCTGGTTGGGAATTTCTAGTTTCATCAAAAATGCTTTAATGTTTATGTAACTCCCTTCAGCTTCTAGGCTGGAAAAAATAATAAACATTTTAATTTTAGGAAACAAGAAAAAAACCAGGTTACTTAAGTACAGTATAATGTTTGCAGGCATTCCATTTAACAGATGCAGGAAGGAATGTGGTAAGTGTTCAAGAAGTCTGAGAAATGTTTTTCTGGAAATGCTGGAGGCATTGTACCTGTACACATTGCATTGTCTCTGGGAATGGTGCCAATGTGGTCTTCTTGGATGGCTGTAGGGTACGCTGCCTGCAGAATCCACCTTTAGCAAAGGCTCCTCATCTCACAGCCAGTGCTCACAGTGCTTCAGAGAGTGACCTTGGTGTGCACACATAAAAGGTGGGGTAAGGTAATCTCTGCATCTATTGCACAGCCTTGGGCAGGCTGTGCAGTAGGTGCAGGGACCGTGCCCTGCAATGGCACATGTAGTTTCTGGGATTAATGTGTTCTGTAAAACTCAGAGAATGGGTTTTAGTCAGATGGTGAATCTGAAATACAGCAGCAGCTGTGTGTAGAAGCAGAGGAGGAAAAATCTGTTTTCAAACGAAGCAATAAAGGAAGCTTCTCAGATGGTGTGGGTTTCTCCAAATGCCTCAGTCTCATGCAGCAGAGGTGTAAAGGGATGCTGATCTCTTCTGAGAGTGAATTTCAGGCACTAAAAAAGCACCATGTTGCTTTAGCTTGTCAGTGCTAGGGTTCTCTTCAAGACCACAAAATGGCCTAGTCAGGTAGTAAAGCTTGTTAATAAAGACTCTATCTTCAATTCTGTCCTGAGGAGAGACATTGAAAAGAGCCACTGGCTGCGTTACTTTTATGATGGACTCATTATTGGTTGCTGTCAGAACAACATATTTCCAGTATACGAAGTAGAAGAAGAAAGATATTAATGGAAGTAAGAAAACATTTAAAACCATTTTCCACCCTCATAATCTTTGACTCAATCCAGATTTGAATTTGTCTATGCAAAATTCAGAGCAGCTTGACACTTTAGCTGATCTGCTAAACCTTGATCTGCTTTAAGATAAAGCAGAAAGAACAGGTCCTGAGGACCTGAAAGTTCTACACCAGTTGCATCCACAGGAGCAGCCTAATATGAGGACTTGAAGCCACATACGCTGGTTGGAAATGACTTCAGAGCTCCTTTATGATGGAAATATACCAGTCTGTCCTCTCAGAGTGTTTACTCATTTTTTTTTTTTTTTTTTTTTGTCCCTTAAGCAACAGAAGAAAGTGGAGCAAGGTGTTAGGAACTAGCCCAGTGGTTAATTTCCAGTGCAGAATTCAACTGGGAAACTACAGGCAGGAGGTAAACCCAAGAGTTTCATGCTTAATTATTCACAATAAAAATGCCACAGAGGTTTTCCCTCATAGATGGTGATTTATCACTCAACAATATTAAAAAAATTGTAATTGATGGACCTTTTAGAGAGCTGCACAGTAACAAAAGTTATCTTTCTCAATGTCTTTTGTGATAAAATGTATTTGGCACTTATACATTTCATAAACTTGTCATTTTATTCATGCTAGTGATCATCTCTATGACAGATATTAGTTGCCCTAAAACACAACTCTATTCTACTGCACAAGCCATCTGACGTTTAGAAAGAGGGCTTTGATAGTGCATAGAGCAAGATACATGAGAAATCCTCACCAACTGTGGGTGGAACATAAAAAATAATTGTCAGCTTTCAGATAACTAGTTGATGAAAAATTTGAGACTACTGAGAGGTTTTACCACTCAGTAGTCTCAAATTACCAAGGGAGGAGGTGTGCATGTGCCACAGAGAGAAAGGAAAAAAACATTATCCCTCATTTTATGACCCAGACAAAGTGTGTGTGCACTCAGACGGACTGGGATGGTAGGCACAGCAGCTGCTTTCACATGTCTTCTCTGGGGGGAAGAGAGTATGGAAGCCTTAAGCTTCCCCCATCAATTTATCCATCAACAGTTGTAGTAAGTTGGAATATTTGTGAACAGATAAAGTCTGGGCACATCCCTGGAGCAGAGAAGGGGCATTGTGGGTTTCTCAGGCTGCATCCACCTGGAAGATATTAATGGCCCTTTATATTTTTATAAATACAGAAGTATTTACTCTTTATTGTTGAAATCTTGCAGATGAGACATCTCATGCAAAATGTGCACTACAGATTGCTGTGTTCTGAAACAACTGATAGTTTAAGATGTTTATGGCAGAAGGACATACAAAGAAATATTTTAGTGGTGTGGTTTGGGGTTTTTTTTTTTGTTTGTTAGTTTTTTGTTGTTGTTTCTGTTTCGGGGTTTTATGTAGTAGCTTAAAAGTGCAGATGTTGTTACCGTGGTTTTATAATATGGTCTGAATAATTGCATTTCATATACTTTCCATGTTATTTTGTGTTCTTATCTAGGATACTAAATACATATTTGACTGAGATTCCTCGTTAGGATTTGCTGGCATCACTTTTCTTCCTTGACAACCATTATTAGCTTGGCATCATCTGATTTGGCACAATAAAGTCACTTTCATCTGATGTCAATAAATGAAATTCAAAATAGCTCCATGCTGTGGCCCAGCTGTGGAAATTCCTCTTCTGACTCTTCCTCAACAGGCAGGATGTTATTATCAGCATAAAATTGACCACATTTATTAGTGCTATTATTAGCAATGAATTTGATTACCTATTTCATAATACTTCTTCTACACTTGTTGAATGCCTAAGTGAATGGATAGCATAGCCAGTTGTTATGATGTTGTTATAAACCAGAAGTAGTACTGCTAGGAACTTAGAAATAACACACTCTTATCTCAGGAGAAACAACTGGAAAAATACTTTATGTAGAATACTTCATGTAGGTATATATAAAAACACTTTGAGAAAGGATGATTTATTCTTCTTCCTGTCTCTTACTTCACAGCTAACCTAGTTATTATGGAACCAGAGACTTAATTATTGCAAGTTTTAGAGTGTTCATGAAGCCTCCAGGTTAATATAAATAAGGCAAAATATAAATATTGTATATAATTGGATTTTAGGCTTGGATTAATAAGTGATTCTTTTGATTTCTTTTAAAATATTCTCATGAGACTGAGAACAATTTTTCTTCCAGGCCATCTGAATAATAAAAGAAATACAAAAATGAAAACAGAGATCAGTCTAGTCTAGTAGTCTCCATTTCATAGGCTGTCCTTGTGTGTTTTGAAACTAATGAAACTATTGAATTCCTTGCTGAGTTATAAGCCATAGCAGTAATGCTAATTCATGATATGCCCATTGACTGATTAGCACAGTGGGATTCTTCCATGTGTCAATGGCCACCATGCACGATTATCCTACAAATAAGGAATAAATAATTCTTTCCAGATTCTATTGGAAGAAAACAAAAGTCCCTTAGAAAACAAGTGTTAACAAATTTTTGAAAAAATACAAACTATAAAAGAATACGTACTTCCTGGAAGCTGACATGAGTAATTTTATTTGCAACTTCTGTCTTAAATATGAATTGTTGTCTGAATAAAAAATAAGCAGGTGTCATGGTTTCGGCCGAATTTACCAAAACCAGACTGACAGATGACCCTTCTCTCCTCTCTCTCCTCCCTGCAAAAGAGAGAGGAGAGAAAGAGATAAGGAGATTTAGAAGTTTAGAATGAACCAAACTACTTTAATGAAGATTTAATATTAAAATAAAAAAGAAAATAATGAAATAGGTACAATATATACAAAACCTTATCAAGCTCCCAGGATGACAGTCATGTCACTGGCAGGCACTGGGGAAGTCCCAGACTCTACTCAGCAACGAATGGGAACTGGATTCCAGCTCTGGAGTCAGGAACACACGGATCAGGATCAAAGGCAGATGAACAGACAGAGTCCTCTCTGGACATCGGCCATCGCAGGAAGAAGGGCTGACCCTTTGATCCCTCAGCTTTTATACTGAACATGGGGCAGATGGGATGGAATACCCCAGCTGGTCAGGTTTGGGTCACCTGTCCTGTCCGCTCTTCCCTACAGATGTGACCCCTTTATGTTTTTCCATTTCCGACCCTCTAAGGGGGCAAATAATGAAATTGGCTGACCTTGGTTGTTATAGCAATAAGTATAAGCAAGGGTCTCTCTGCATACCATTCCTTGGCATGGAGCACAAATATTGGTCTTATCATTCTGAGAACAAGCAGTTTTCTCCATAATATACCATTAATTTCAGACAGTTAGAAGAGGCCTAGCTAGGATGTAAAATTACAGAACAGAAAATTGGTTCGGTTTTACTTCAAACCGAGACAGCAGGTCAGTTAAACAAGGCTATGCTTTTGACTATCAGTGTAGTAAATATATATTGAATTTCCTTTTCCCATGATCATTGGTCAGTTGATTATTAGACAGTATCACCTTGCACTGGAATTGATGGCTGCTTTTCTCTCTATTGTACTTTTCAGTTTCTTGTATGTATTGCTTTGAGATTTCAGGAAGTTCAAGAACGAAGTAGTACATTTGTACATAAATGCCAAAGCCTTCCTAGTTTTCCTGTAGTAAATGGATGCATTCTTTCCCTAGTAAATACTTTTGGTTTAATGTCATTCTTTTTTTGAATAGTTGACTAGAAGTTTTAGGAATTCAGATTACTGCATACGTGTGTATATATATGTATTTGCTTATTATGTAGAATTCACTTACTGTTAGCTTAATTGTATACTGTGGCAATTGAGAACACAGACTCCGCTGGAGGGTGAAGCGAAGATGTTTATTATAAGATTCAGGTGCTTTTATAGCCTGTTGCCACAAGTCAGTAATTGTTCACTGTTCATGCATCTTGCATAGGTTTGCTAACTGTTAAACTACAAGTTTGCTACAAAGCACAAAGAGACAGTTCTCTAAGAGACAGTTCTCTATTCACAGCTCTCTTGGAGATGTTTCCTTCTCAAGAGATTATACGCTATCTATCTGCTGACTTTACTCTTCCCATGGTTTCTTGCTGACCGGCATGAGAATGTCCTCTGAACTGTTGTCAGGGTCCACAGTCTCGTCCTAGGGGTCTGTTTCTTGCTCCACAGTATACCCGCCAGAATTTTGCAGATGCAAGTGCCTTTTGCCACCCTCTGTATCTGCACATTTTCTACTTTACACAGATTCTGTTCTTTGACATCTTTAATTCTACTAAGCAAGACCATATATTAAAAATGTCAAAAATGTAAAGACAAAGTGTATGGTGATTTGTGCAATGTTTATAAAGACTAACAAGATGCATTAAAATTAAGTCAATTACATAATCCATGAGTGACACCAATAAATATTCACCCTGAAGTATACAAAAAAATTATTGCCTTGCATCAGTTCTATTCCAGTATGGCTCCAGTACCAGTCCTTGCAGAGATTCTTACAGCAACTTGTAATAACAAGATATGGAATATATGCAGAATTTGCTGGTGCAGGCAGGAATGTTATATGGAATATATTTATCTATATCTGTATCTAACTGTATCTTTATATAAACATCTGTATATCTATATATATACTATATAGGGAAAGTATATATTCTCTCCTACTGTTGTTCAACAGAAAAAGATTTAGCAGAATAAAAAACCATGACTGAATAATGTTATTTCAGGTTGGCTGAAGTGAAAGATCTATGTGTGAATCCACAGCATTCCAGTTTCTGAAGTATAAGTGAGGAATATCTTCAGAATCTGGTTATTAGAGCAACTGGCAGCACAGTTGGTGCTGTCTTTCATAGCACTGATTGCTAATCCTTTATTTATTTCAATACACAAGTTGGTTTTATCGTATTGATTATTGTTGTAAGGATGATTGGGCTGTTGAGCTGTTGGAGACATTCCTGAAGAAAGCACTCTTCCTAAATAATGGACCTCAGACCTGTCTGTAGTAACCGGGGATGTTAGGTTGACAAATCATGAGATATTACTATATTGATTTGTTTCAATACTTGTCATGAGAAGAATCTACTGAACAAACATTTGTCATAGAATCATAGAATTTTCTAGGTTGGAAGGGACCTTTAAGATCATCTAGTCCAACCATCAATCTAACTCTGAAAAAAACCCCAACCAAACCCAAAAAAACCACCAACAAAAACAAACAAACAAACAAACAAACAAACTTTTAAACTAGAGCTTTAAACTAGATTTGAAGGGGGACGGGGTTGGAACCAGGGTTACTAAAGTGGTGCCCGGGGGCAGTGTGCCAATGCTAGTAGGTAAAGGTGCCAGCAAGGCCTTGCAGCCTGTTGTGGCAGTTGATGAGGGAGAGAAAGACACATGTGGCAGTGAGGACACGAGTAGTGATAAGATGGTAACTGCAGAAATGTCTGCACATGAACGGGTGGGAATTAGTGCTTGCCCTCCCAGAAAAATAGTGGGACGATTAGCCCAGCTGAAGTGTATCTACATGAATGCACGCAGCATGGGTAACAAACAGGAGGAGCTGGAGGCCATCGTACAGCAAGAAAACTATGATCTAGTTGCTGTCACAGAAACGTGGTAGGAGGACTCGCATAACTGGAGTGTTGTGATTGATGGCTACCAACTTTTCAGAAGGGACAGGCAAGGAAAGAGAGGTGGTGGGGTGGCCCTTTATGTTAAGAGCATTATTGTATGCCTCGAACTTAGCAATATGCACGATGACTGCGTTAAGTGTCTATGGATAAGAATTAAGGGGAAGACCAATAAGGCAGACATCGTGGTGGGAGTTTGTTATAGACCCCCAAACCAGGATATAAAGGCTGATGAAATATTCTATAAGCAGCTGGCAGAGGCCTCACGATCACTCCCCCTTGTACTCATGGAGGACGTCAACTTCCCAGATATCTGCTGGAAATATAACACAGCAGAGAGGCAACAGTCCTGGAGATTCTTGGAGTGCATGGAAGACAACTTCCTAACGCAGCTGGTGAGGGAACTGACTAGGGAAAGTGCCGTACTGGACCTGCTGATAGTTAACTCAGAAGGTCTTGTGGGGGATGTAAATGTTGGAGGTCATCTTGGACAGAGTGACCACGAAATGATACAATTTTCAATTCTTGCTGAAGCAAGGCGGGGAGCCAGCAAAACTGCCACCTTGGACTTCCGAAGGGCAGACTTTGGCCTCTTCAGGAGCATGGTTGAAAGTGTCCCTTGGGAGACAGTCCTGAAGGGCAAAGGTGCCCAGGAAGGCTAGTCGTACTTCAAGGAGGCACTCTTAAAAGTCCAGGAAAGAGCCATACCCAAATCCCAAAAAACAAGCAGGAAGGGCGGAAGACCAGCCTGGCTAAATAGAGAGCTTTGGCTGGAGCTCAGGAACAAAAAGAAGGTTTATGATCTTTGGAAAAGGGGCCTGGCAGGCAAGGAGAAACACCAGGAAGTGGTGAAGATATGCAGGGGGAAAATTAGAAGGGCCAAGGCTCAAGCTGAGCTCATCTTGGCCACTACAGTTAAGAATAACAAAAAGGGTTTTTTTCGGTATGTAAACAGTAAGAGGAAGATTAGGGATAATGTGGGCCCACTAGTGAATGAGATGGGCACCCTAGTGGTGGAAGACACAGAGAAAGCAGAGTTGCTGAATGCCTTCTTTTCTTCAGTCTTCACTGCTAAGGCTGTCCCTCATGAATCTCTGGCCATGGAGGCAAGGGAGAGGGTATGGAGAGAGTAAGTTTTTCCTCCAGTAGAGGAGGACCAGGTTCGGGGCCACTTGACCAAACTGGACATTCATAAGTCCATAGGCCCTGACAAGATGCACCCGCAAGTGCTGAGAGAGCTGGCAGATGTTATCGCTGGGCCACTCTCTATCATCTTTGTAAGGTCATGGAGAACAGGAGAGGTGCCTGAAGACTGGAGGAAGGCCAACATCACTCCAGTCTTCAAAAAGGGCAAGAAGGAGGACCCTGGGAACTACAGACCAGTTAGTCTCACCTCCATCCCTGGGAAGGTAATGGAGAGACTCATTCTAGATGTCATCTCCAAACAAGTTGAAGAGCGGGGGGTTATTGGAAGTGGGCAACAGGGGTTTACCAAGGGTAAATCATGTTTGACCAATCTGATATCTTTCTACGATGCTATAACTGGTTGGTTGGATGAGGGGAGGGCAGCAGATGCCATCTACCTTGACTTCAGCAAGGCTTTTGACACAGTCTCCCATAACATCCTCATTGGGAAACTAAGGAAGTGTGGGCTGGATGAGGGGACAGTGAGGTGGATTGAGAACTGGCTGTGTGACAGGACCCAAAGGGTAACGATTAATGGAGCAGGTTCAAGCTGGAGGCCTATAACCAGTGGTGTCCCCCAGGGGTCAACACTTGGTCCAGTCCTGTTCAACATATTCATCAGTGACCTGGACGAGGGGACAGAGTGTATCCTTAGCAAGTTTTCTGATGATACCAAACTGGGAGGGGTGGCTGACGCCCCGGAGGGCTGTGCTGCCATCCAGTGAGACCTGGACAGGCTGGAGAGCTGGGCAAGGAAGAACCTCATGAGGTGCAACAGGGAAAAGTGTAGGGTCCTGCACCTGGGGAAGAAGAATGTCAGGCACTAATACAGGTTAGGAGTGGACCTGTTGGAGTCAAGTTCCGAAGAGAAAGATCTGGGGGTCCTGCTAGACAGCAAAATGACAATGAGCAAGCAGTGTGCTCTTGTGACCAGGAAGGCCAATGGAATCCTGGGCTGCATACGGAAGAGTGTGGCTAGTAGGTCGAGGGAGGTCATTCTCCCCCTCTACTCTGCACTGGTGAGGCCACAACTGGAATACTGCATCCAGTTCTGGGCTCCCCAATTCAAGAGGGACAGGGAACTACTGGAAAGAGTCCAGCGAAGGGCAACGAGGATGATTCAAGGATTGGAGCATCTCCCTTATGAAGAAAGGCTGAGAGAGCTGGGACTCTTTAGTCTGGAGAAGAGAAGGCTGAGGGGAGACCTTATTAATGCCTATAGGTATCTCAAGGGTGGGTTGAAGGAGGAGGGAGCCAGACTCTTTTCAGTGGTTGCCAGTGAGAGGACGAGGGGCAACGGGCACAAGTTGGAACATAGGAGGTTCCACTCAAATATGAGAAAAAACTTCTTCACGGTGAGGGTGACAGAGCCCTGGAACAGGCTGCCCAGGGAGGTTGTGGAGTCCCCTTCTTTGGAGATTTTCAAGACCTGCCTGGATGCAATCCTGAGTAACATGCTCTAACATGCTCTGGGCAATCCTGCTTCAGCAGGGGAGTTGGACTAGATGATCTCTATGGTCCCTTCCAACTCTAAAAATTCAGTGAAATTCAGTGAAATTCAGTGAAACAAACAAACAAACAAACAAAACCCCAAACAAAACACACCCACATTACTACATCACTCTAAGCACTGTATTAACCCAGTGTATTAACCCAGCACTGTATTAACCCAAGTATTAACCCAGAAGTAGCAAAAAGACAGTATATGTGCTGCTATGAACAGTAAAGTGTATGATATGGTTGGTTAAACAGCTGAGAAAATTAGAAATAATGGAAATATTTGTACACAAATGCCAACACTCAGGCCAACTACAGTTGATAGAGACATTATAAGTAGAATTAAGGTATGATGATACAGTAATGATGGCAGGGACACACTGAGCCAAGTAGACATTTGCCAGGAAAGAGACCATTAAGGTAAGTTTCAGGTAATATGACTCATTGAAAATTTGTGTTTTGATAGACTGTAATGAAATGAACACAGATGGATTAGAGGAAACAGCAAGTTTTGGTCAAGATTGTGGAAGGATGACAAGACCTTGTGGTGAACGATGTTTTGTAATGCTGTAGATCTCAGAGTGAGATATTGATGATGATAGGCACTATCACGAGGAGAAAATGTTACTGATTGTTATAGTAATGTTATTTCTTCCCAGAAAGATATTTGAAAGAACATATTCTTTTGATATCCGTAGTGCTTGAAATTCCTGGATGAGATTGCCAGCACCAACTTTCTTCATCAACTAATTGCTGAAGCAATAAAAAGTATTATTACTACAGGTTCAGATTTTGGTATAAAATTAGGTTATTAGAGAAGAATGAACTTTGGATAAAGGGTTTGGATGAAGCTATCACAGATGGATTCAATTTAAATGAAATGGTAAGAAACAGTGAAAGTACTCTCACTAGTGCTAGCTGGAAAAGGTGCATTAGACTAGGAGCTTGGGAATTGGAAAGCAAACAGCACTGGGATTCTGTAAGATTCAGTGCTGAAACTCTCAGGAATTTGTATTCCAAGAAAAGGAGCAAAAAGCCAGTAGGAAAGGACTTGCCAAAATCTGAGAAAACAGCCTTCCCAAGAAGCATATAACATGTTGAAATAGAAAAGAAACCCTCACAGTCCGTACATAAAGACAATATTCATCACCAAAAAAGCATTTTTTAGAGATCTGAATCATAGGAATAAGCCTAAAATAGGGAGCTGTTATAGGTCAATGAAATTAGACCATGCAAATTACTAAAAGTAGTAGCAGAAGTTTCCTTAGCCCTAGAAACAAAAAGTAAACAAATGAAGAAGAAAGGAGGTGATTATGTATCAAGAATGGGATAGAAATTTAAGATGATGTCTCAAAGTTAAGTGATTATTGTGCCCTAGTTAAAATAAGGGTGGTTATTTTTTCATAGGAGAGAATGGTAGCATACGATATCAAACATAGGGAATCAGTTATCTGGATGAATACAAAGCTGATAACATGTCATCAGTAGTATGCAACACTTGATAATAAATACTGAAGGAAATTATCATTCAAGACAGAAATTTAATAATGAGAGAATAGATTTAAAATACAATATGAATTTACTGAAACTGGGCCGACTGTGCCAGATTTCATTAATATATAATTCAAGGCACAGGAAACATGGTAAATCTTGTCTAGCTAGACTTTACAAACATACATGATTCCATAATGAAAACTGTTAATGAAGATGGAGAATTGGAGAAGTATCATGCAAAGGAAGTGAAAATGAAAAGAGCATGAGTAACTTTGAAATTGAAAAAATAACTAAGGAAGAAGTCAAATGTAGAATTTTTTATGGACTGGTGTTTGTGCAGATCTAGTTTTACGTTTTCATTAATCACCTTAAGAAAAACAGAAAACTAACATGATTTCTGATGACAAAACTGGAAAGAGTCAGCAGTACAGCAAAGCATTAAGGCAAAAATACAACTAAATGATGAGGAAGAGTGCTGTAAGCAGATAAGGCATAAAATGCAACAGTGCAAAATTATGTGCTAACAATCTAATCACAGTCTTTTCAGCTGTAACCTGATGAGTCAGAAATGATGGCTGTGGAGAAAAACTTGAGTGACCAGCTAGTTCAGGCTCATCATTGTCAGTGTGATGAGACTGTAAAACCTGTAATGAACCCTTGGAATGAATTGGGAAAGGTATTTCTTGAAGAGATGAAAAAAAGTCAGTGGTTTTATATAGGACATTGGTGAGACTTAAATATGGAGTACTGCATGCGGTTTGGGTCGCATTCAGGAAAGATGAATTTCAGGCTGGAACATTACCTGAGAAGGACTACAAGAAAGATAAGGGGAATGGAGAGCTTGTTCATGACAGGAGATTTAAAGAACTTGGTTTGTACGGTATTGTAAATTAAAGGTTGAGAAGGCTATGGCAAATACACATAAATATGTCAGAAAGTAGGCACAAAAAAGGAAGGAAAGCTTTTGTAGTGAAAGGGTAACATTAGCAGAACAACGACCGGTTAAAAATAAACATGGCCTGGAAGTTTATGGTTGTTAGAAAAACAAAGAAACAAAAGCATTAGGGACAAAAAGCTAAACACTAAAGACGTAGTTCATTAAGACTGAAAGTCTGTGATATGGTGGGCCACGTTCAATGTATCAGCAGGGCTTTTAAGGTTAGACAAGGATGCCTCTGTTGGGAGGATAAATTGTTAGTGTTTTTCATGGTCTCATTTATTCAAATAGGAAAGGTGTGTTTTCTTTAAGCCCCAGTAAGTACAAAATACGAGGATTTTTGCCCCTATTCCTAAGTCTTTTTTTTGCTTTTAGTACTATTACCCACTTGGGGTCCATTCCCAACACTGCCCCTCTTTCTCCTACTGCTTTTGCTATTTCTTCTCTCAGACACACTAACATCTCTAAACAGCAGTATAACTCACTTTAAATTTTTGTATGCACTTTTTTTTTTAAGGGTTGTGCTTATCGCCTTCTACAATGTTTGATCTAAGTCCAGTATCCTAATCGAGAACAGTTCTAGACCAACCTACTGTCTTGAGAGCAGAAGCAACACACTTTTTCCTGTCGAGCTGTAACAAATTACTGAACCACATATGGTAGAACCCATGCTGCATATAAACAGTATGATTCTGGCTTGTATATCCCTCCTTCACGTTGCTTTAAGTAGAAATGGTGCACTGAGGAGATAAAGGGATCCCTTGTCTTTGACAGGAGATATTTATTTTCCAGTCACAATACCTTCTCATTGGCATCAAATACAAAAGAAACATGGAGGGGAAAAGCAATTTGTTGTGCTGCTGTTTTAACACATTGGCTGCTGTGTGATGCTTAAGGGGTCATCATATTTCTTCCTATCAATGGGTCCCAGTTCTAGCTGAAGGGACCCAAGCAAGAATGATAGCCTATTTCTTTGTCTTTAGGAGAAACTGATACACTCAATCCATGCAATGAAGCTTCTACCAAATAAGGACCGATGGGAGGAAGTGCTTGAGGCTGCAGTTCTCCCTTGATACTAGAACAGTTGTAAGTATGGATGACACTGGAGTAAAAAGCTAGGCTAGCATCAGGTTCAGAATAGTTCCAGGAGTTTATACCTGTAGAATACATTTCCTTAGCTAGTTCCTATCATAGCGACTTTTTACCAAATGTGACAAAATTCCCGTGTTAGGAAGTACACTGTTTTGTTACATAGATCATTCCTTTGTCCAACTGTTTTAGCAGTGTGCAAGAAATGTGAATGCCCTCTCCTCCCAAAGGTGCTCAAATGTAGAAATCCATGGGATTGAGCCTATGGTTACCTTGGCCAATTTGCTTTTGTGAAAGCTGTTGCTCAGTATTTCCCCTTATCCTGGACCTTTCTCAACAGTGGTGATTAATCAACATTTATGAAAGTGGTCACTTTTAGTTTTGTATCTTCAGGTTATTTCTTTCCAAAATAAAGCTTAAAATCTGGCCATATGTATTCTAAGTGTCAATCCCACTAAACTCGAAATAAAAGATTTGTTGGCAAATAGGTCCCAAAACCTCTCCTTGTTTCCAGGCTCCAACAATGAAAAGCTTAGCAAGCTTGGCAAGTCCTATGTACTCTTTCCTGGGCAGCTCATAGGAAAAACATAGAATTACAATAGCCTTAGGAACAGTTGTATATGCATGCTTTCCTTACTGACCCAACTGGTGAAAGCCTAAAAAGGGGAAAGAGGTTTTATGTGCAGCCTTGAAAAAGTCCTTCTAATGCAAAATACTGGTTTTCTCTTATTTTGTTAGTGACAGGGCTGGCTTGTTGACTGAACTTTTAAAGACTACATAATGCAGGGTGGACAGTAGGTCAATTCTACGTGCAGAGAAATAGGAGCCATTTTGCTGCAGAATTGCTCCATATTGCTCCCGGCTGGCTTTTAAGCTTGGTGGGTCGGGTGCTTGCTGAAAACCATCTGTATTCAAATGCACACAGAAAAGCAGAAAGTTTTAAATGTTAATCCATGGTACATCAATAAGTTGCCATTGCTGGAGTCCTCTCTGTTCTTCATTGGGAATAAACATGGAAGAGCAGAGAACATCTGCCTGAATACCAAGTGAATTTACTGTGATTTCTGGTTTCACATAGGAGAATGCATGAATTTAGAGTGCTAGAAAGCTGCCTGCTGTGCTACGCAAAATGGCAGTGCAATGCATAGGACAGACTACTGTGATTCCAATGTGGCTATTGAAGTGAGGATGGGATTTTCTGTACTATGTAAATTTTGCCTTTTCTCAGAAGGCTCCTTTGAAGTGACTGAACTAACAAAAGGTAAATAGCTTTTAATTGATTTGTGAGCATTCAGTTATTCATAACAGAATTCTAATTAAATAATTAATATGGGTTCCTTAAAATTTGGAAGACATTAGATAATTAAACAAAATTTTTTGCAATGAATACTACCTGTTAGCAGCTGTGATTCTGTACCAGCCTTGTGATACAGAAAAAAAACAAACAACAACAACAAAAAAGCATATCTTTGTAACATATCTGTGAGACTGTGTGGGCATTCTGCATGAAAAATATCAGCAAACTAATGCAGATGTTTTTCAGAGCTAATTAAATTGAAGAGCGTCATTTCTCATGATGAGTGTCTAATTACAGAACAGCAGATTTGGATAGATAAGAAGTACTCAGCGCTGTAAGGACAATCAATACGTCCAAAACAATTTCAGTACTAGTCCTGGATCCTAAGATATCCTTAAATAAATAATATGATTCTGGATAAGAAAACATAAATCACCGCCACTACATTCAAATTGATATTCATGTATAGCCATATACCACTCAGAGTGCTAAAGCCAATTCAGTGCAGGAATCTCTGGATATAGATGAGCAGTGGGCAGCTTTTGACTTTTAATATTTTTGAGATCTGATAAATATTTTAGCAATGAGAGTTTGCATTTCAGAAGGCCACGATATTGCTATTCTTTAGAAAGTAAGCTTTAGTCATCACTTAAAGAGACAGTTTTGCAGTACAGAGCCACATTTCTGAACTGACTTCATAAAATACCTGGAACCCAGGGGATGTTTTAGTGGCACGGACATTTTAGAAGAGCTATAATCATATATGGATTTTCAAACCTAATCAAGAATCCTCAAATATTCATGTTTCACCGTGAAATCTTGTGGGAATTTACACACAAAAAAAGCAGAGTTAGGCCCAGCATAAATCTATTGCTTTTTAGAGTAAGGCATTGTTGATATTTTTTTGTATACTAGACAATATTTCATATACCTTCTACAACTGTCGCATCAATACAGCTGATTTCAGTCTGTGGGGAAGATGTGTAGCTGGCCAAGCAGATGGCTGTGCTGTGAAAAGAAGAACACTCCATCCCACTAACAGTAGGGATGTAATGGGATTTACAGTCCTCTCACTGTGAAAATCTACACCCTATTCTGCAGGTGAAAACACCTTTAACTAAATGCACACAAAATTGAGAGCTGTGATTACAGGAATTTCAGTTGCAATCTTTGCAGATTATCAGCACAAAAACTGATAGGAAAATAATCCAACCAGTGGCACCAATGTTAGTAAAGCTGTAGCAGTGATATGATATCATATTATCAAAAAGGGATGGGATAGAGAAATTTTGAAGAAATGTTCAGGAAGCACTGGACATATTCATAAGTCAGTGGAAGTTTAATATCATACTATTATATTGAAACGGTGAATACAAATGGAACCCATAGTAACCTTACAGCTACACTGTTTATCTTCGCTTTGTATAAGGTCATTCCATTGTTGTGAAGGATCTCACTTTTTTCTTTCAGACATTCTGAGTTTATTGCAGTCTGGACTATCCCTTCAAGTGCAGCCTTTTAGGAACAACCTGGAGTGCATTTTCCTTAATTGCTATTGCTTCTTTGGCATATGAAAAACCATGCTAGCTGCTCAAGATTAACACTGAGTTTTCCTAAAATGTTAAACACACTTTGTGCAGAGCTCTGCTCTTGTTAGCAGTGTCCCACAGACGGTTTTGGAAACCTGTGATTGATCATGTAAAGAACACAGTAACTTCTTTTTGGAAGCAAATGGGTTTCAGGCAGACATGCCCACATCCATGATTTCCCTTTTGGCACAGCGTGAAAACAGTAAACTACTGTGTACTCTGTTTTCTGGCAATAAAACTTACCTCTTCTCAGAGTCTTAGGTTCAGGCTGTACATGACATGAGATTTTTCTCTGCTTTTCTTTCTCTTGTAACCCATCAACTGATATTTCACCATTTGAAACAGAAAAGAGTATGGAAGCATCTTTTGGGCTTCCACTTAAACAGGAGACATTCAAAGTTGATTTTTCCTTTATTAATAGCCAGAGAGTTAACAGTAAAGGTAAAATCCAGTACCGTAGTATCATAGAATCATAGAATGACTAGACTTGGAAGGGACCTGAAAGATTACCGAGTTCCAACCCCCCTGCCATGGGCAGGGACACCTCCCACTAGACCAGGTTGCTCAAAGACCCATCAAGCCTGGTCTTGAACACTTCCGGGGATGGGGCAACCACAACTTCTCTGGGCAACCTGTTTCAGTGTCTCACCACCCTCAGAGTAAAGAATTTCTTTCTAGTATCTGTCATGAGCGGAGTGATTAACTTCACTCATAAGAGAGAATTAGTGAAATATTTATTAAGGTGAAACAGTGATTTAATAAAATTAGTTGTAAATGCAACAGTATTTTACAAGATTTGATGGCAAGGTACACTTGGTTATTTACTACATAGAGGACAGGGTCAGACAAGCTGCCAGGGAGACCCTCCTGTTGAGCCACGAGGTTCAGAAAGGTCCCCCTTGCTTTCTAAACTCATTCTCAGAGAGGAGTCTGGGTGTGGCTGGATCCAATCCTAGTCCCAGACTTGGTCAACAGTTTATGTCTAAAGGATTATATATATATACACACACAATCAATCCTTTATATTACTTAGCTAAGATTTCAAAGTTTAGCATGCGATTAGTCACTGAGAATCTGTTGTGGCAAGGAATCTCTCAACCTCAAGGAGTAGAACCTTAAGTGAGTGTCCTCAAAAAAGGGGAGATTCTGGTGTGCAACCCGCTGCCATACAGGAGAGCTCAAAGGGCTCTTGGGCTGTTACTCTATTTATAGACTAAGATAATTGACCTATAGTCATCTTCTCATGGGAAAAAAATATTTAGGTCCCCACTCCAGACAGTGTTTTGGCTATGTTGCCAGCCATCCCCCAAAGTCCAGGTGCACCTTATCACAACTGATGTTGTGATGGCCATGATGGCCGTGGCCTGAGCAGGAGTCAGGGGGTGGGGGGAGGGAAAGATGTGGAAAAACAGGGAGAGCACGCTGTCACAGTATCTAATCTAAATCTCCCCTCTTTCAATTTAAAACCATTACCCCTTGTCCTATCACTACACTCTCTGATAAAGGGTCCCTCCCCGTCTCTCCTGTAGGCCCCCTTCAGGTACTGGAAGGCCGCTATAAAGTCTCCCCAGAGCCTTCTCTTCTCCAGACTGAACAACCCCAACTCTCTCAGCATGTCTTCATAGGAGAGGTTCTCCAGCCCTCTGATCATCTTCATGGCCCTCCTCTGGACCTGTGCTGACAGGTTCATGTCCTTCCTATGTTGAGGACTCCAAAGCTGGACATGGTACTCCAGGTGGGGTCTCACCAGAGTGGAGTAGAGGGGCAGAATCACCTTGCTGGACCTGCTGGCCATGCTTCTTTTGATGCAGCCTGGGACACAGTTGGCTTTCTGGGCTGCCAACGTGCATTGACATCTCATGTCGAGCTTCTCATCCAAGAGCACTCCCAAGTCCTTCTCCTCAGGGTTGCTCTCCAGGTATTCTCTGCCCAACCTGTATTTGTGCCTGGGATTGCCATGTCCCAAGTACAGGACCCTCCGCTTGGCTTGGTTGAATTTCATGAGGTTTGCACGGGCCCACCTCTGAAGCCTGTCCAGGTCTCTCTGGATGGCATTCTTTCCCTCCAGCGTCTCGACCACACCACACAGCTTGGTGTCATTGGCAAACTTGCTGGGGGTGCACTCTATACTCATTACAATTTGTTCTGAGGGATGTAATCAAGTATGTACTCAAAATGGAGGCTGAAATATAACACGCTTTTCACAAAATAAGACAAGAACACCAATCCTACCTACATCTCATTTCATTTCCAGGTACTTTATAAATTTTCATGATTTCAGATAAACAGTTATTGGTAGCCATTTGTCATATTCAAATGTCCATCCTGGACAGTTTTTCAAACAGTTTGTCATTTTTCTTAGCCATTCACTCATTTTGCTCAGCTATTGTCTTGGTCATTTTCTCTATTTCCTCAGTCATTTTCTTGGTTTTCTCAGCCAGTTTTCCCACAGCTGCCACAGTAAGGGGACGAGAGAGACTGTCTTCATACTGCTGTATCTTGTTAGTCACTTCATTTACAGTTGGTGTATCAGCATCGGATCCTCCCTAAGCCATTGTTGACAATGTGTGGGAATACACTGATGGTGTACTCTGCAAACTTCCTTTGCACTGCATTTCATCAGTGTCTACGTTCACTCACCAGTCACCAGAAATCACCTCTTGCACAGCCAGTTCCCTCAGATACTTAATACCTTTCTCCATGCTGGTCCCTTTGCTTGGACAGCATTTGATATCATCCTTAAAGGGATACCTGCCCTTTATGGCTGACCAGTTGCCTCCAGAAACTGAGAGTGTTTATCTCTTTCCCAATTGCTTTATCAATACCTCCATCTTTGGCCAGGTTTCCCAACTGCTTAGACTCTCTAGCTCCTAAGTCTATAGTATCAGCCCCATTGTCCCAGCATCAGAACAACCAGGAGATAAGTGTTTTCCCTTCTTGAAGACTAAAGTCCTTCCTCATATTTCACAAATCCTTCATAGAGAAGGATTTAATGATTATCTCTGCATCTGAGCCCTCCTCCTACATTGATGTTGCCCAAGAAGGACCCTCTGCTGGATCTGCTTTAGAAGGACTCTTTCCTTTACCTTTGTCAGAAGAACTCTCTCCCATGCTACCTGGCTTGTGCTGGTCTTCTTATAAGTGGCAGGGGAATGAGTTGACCTCCTTTTTCACTTCCTGGTCACCAGGGAAACTTGTACCAGTTCTGTTGGAGTTTGAGCAGCAATGCTCATTGTTGAAGCAGTTGGAGCAGTGACAGTGTTTGTTGTCAAGGCTGGAGCAGGCAGAGTAACTTATTACTGTGTGCTGCTGAGTGACTGGTGGCGGGATGGGCAGGAGCATGGCCTGTGCTGGTGTGGGGGTGGCCGGTTTGGCTGGTGCCCCTGGGGAAATGGCTGGTGTCAGTGAGGCTGGTGCTGGGGTAGCCAATACTGGGGTAGCTGGTGCCAGGGTGCTGGCAGGGCCGAGTCTGTGGCTTCCCCTGGTATGGGCAGGGGCAGAGGTGTGACCAGTGCCAGTTGTGGTGTAGCTTGGGGAGTGGTTTGTGCCTGTGAATTTTGTCTGTGGGATCTGAGTAGCAGCAGCACATGTCACACAACACCTACTCCTGCACCAATATTTAACGCAAACCCACTTCTGCAACATATTCAGGAGAACCAGCAACAAAATCACGATCTTCTGAAAGTAACGTTCATTTTCTAAACAGTCCAAAAGTTTTCCATCTCCTAGTTCTTTGGCATAAGCATTAAAGGGTGAACCAAACCTTTCACAGGTGAAACCAAAAGTGTAATTAGTAATAGAATCCATCACGTGGTGCCCAAGATACACAGGTAGAACCTTTATCCAAGTAATCATATTATACATCTGAATGCCAATCCACACCAAAATTGCACATTTAAACCACTGCAAACAAACACAAAGAGCAAATAAACCAAGCAACATATTCAGCAGATTAACCAGTATTGCATCTATTAACTTCAAACATAGTTCTCTAAAGACATGATATAACACTTCGCTTAAAAACGATATGATGCAAGCTGTCTGTTCTCCCTGAGCAAGCTGGAATTCAAACTATTCAGGCACTCTACCAGGGCTGTGGTGGAGCTCCACTCAAGCCCCACATTGGGCACCAATAAATCTGTCATGGTTTGGTCCAGGTTGGCCAATGACAAGACAACAGATTTTCTCCTCCAAGTTCATAACTGCAGGATTTCATTTATCATAGCGGCTTCTCAGGGCAGGAAAGATGGTATGAAATTCATTGTGATTTCTGCCCATGGGTAACAATGCCCATCTTGAAGAGGTTTGCTGGACACCACTGGATGAAGCTACCTCAACCTTCACCACTATTATGTTATCTGAAAAACACCTACTGAACACTCCTAGTATTATATGACAATTAGCATCATACAGTTCAAAAGCAAGTATTCTCACCCGGGGTCAAATTTCCCAGAGGTACACACTGAACTTCTCCATCCTTCAGCATCACCCACCAAGTACATCCAGGTCTTTGATCAAAAACAGTCCCATGAATGTGTTTTTCTTTGCCTGATGCAGGAAAAACCCAGTTTTCCCTAGCATGTTCTTTTCATGCACCACAGGGACTTTATCCCCTTCTACAATATGTAAAAGGCCTGATTCAGCAGGACCAGCTTGATTGATGGATTCCCTGGTGTTAACTAACCAGGTAGCTTGTGCTAAATGCTTGTCCCAATTTTTAAAGGATCCACCACGCATTGGGTAGTTTTTAACAATAGTTTGTATCGCGCAATTTTCCCAGAAGCTGGTGCATGATAGGGGATAAGATATACCGACTCAGCTAATACAAACTATACTAACTGAATAAGCAATTTAATTCATTTGCCATTTCATTCTTCACTTTCATATTTCACTTTTTCGTGCATGCAAAATTCAAGTTTCTAGGTCTGTTTAATTTTTTTTTGCACCTTTCTTGCAAAATAAAAAAATACAGAGGGATGAAAAGTGAATGATGAAAAATACACTACCAGAGAAATCAGAGTAGTTCTGCTATCTATTCTCTTATCACATTGTCTGTTTTGCAACATATTGCCATATGAGTAATAGGAGAGAAGCTGGCAGTTGCCTGCGTTTACTAAAGATGCATGTAGAATTTGTTTGAATTGAGTGAGTTACAAAACCAAAAACAGTGGCACTCAAGTTAGATGCCAATTTTTCACAAAATGTAAAGATAAGAAAGTATAACTCAAAATGTAGATACCAGTAACACAGCATACATTGTGGTATCTGTCGTATATTTTCTTCTATTGCATCTAGAGTGGAGCTCCTATATCATATCTTTTTCAAGTGACTAGTTATGGATTTTATACTTTTTGTTTTCCTTTTTAATCAGTTCCTGGATGTTGCTATACACTGGTTTGCTTAGCAAATAAACAGAATAGAACCTTAAAGTGAAATTATTAATTAACATGTGTCTAATGTGACCTACTCTTAAACACATTAGCTACAAAGAACAGATCTAATATATGTGTTATAAAGTATAAAACATATATAGGATCACATATAAATGATATAGGTATTGATGTATATAATTTTTATTTTGTAATTTCATTAAAAAATCATTTTATGGTGTAACAGTAAAATACTACTTTTATGGCTAGCTTTTTGTCATACAGATAAACTAAACTTTTAAAATACAAAAGTTAGTCTAAAGAAACATTTAATAGTCTCCATAGGTATAAAACAGTTGATTACATTTAAACTTTAATTTCACCTCCATTGCACAAAGTAGTTACACGTAAAGCTTTCAACTGTTTTTATGGAGAAAAAGACTTGCAATCTTTTTACAACATCTTGCAGGACAGAGTCTTGAAGAACAGCTGATATCCCCATTAGCAAAGTATCATTGAAAAGGGCAAAATGTTTGTTTCCTATTGTGACATGTGGAGTAAATAAAATTAATTGACTTGAGTCCATAAATTTCTGAATGGAATGAGGTGGAATTTAAAGCAGGGGTTTTCATTCTGAATGTATGGAACAATTCCGTATCCTATTGCATGTGGCATTTCTATTGATGTCATAGACAGTTTGTAGCCTTGTTGTTGTTAATTGTAACACCACTTTTATTTATTTATTAATTCATTTATATCTCGCTCTTTCTCTCTATCTATATTTAATTTATTTCCATAGTGTGTTGTAAACCTAGTTAAAGGTGAAGGTTTATCAGGTTTGGATCTGGCCCCTAGTCCTTACCCTCAAGAAGTTGTAATTTTAAATGACAGACCAAACAGCTGGAGGAAACAAAAAGAAGAGAGAATACAGCATGACATAATAGCTACTATCACTTTGAATTGACAGACATTGAAGTAATAAAATTAATGGAATCTGTTAAAAGGTGGGGGGAGGGTGGGGATACCAAAATTATAGGTGTACCAAACACTTATGAGATTATACGAAAACTGTAAAACTACAATGATGGAACAGTACAGTAACTTTTAGTTAGACAACACAATTTAAAGTCTAGTCCTACATATTATAAAGCACTTGTAAAATACGTAATCGTGATCTTACGTTTAATACGTTCATACCATATTCCTCTGCAAAAATTGCTTACTGCTAAGAGTCTTTGTCATGGGTGGTCTCCTTAGAGAAAAAATTATAGAAAATGCATAGTTCTTTCATGACTTAAACGTGGGCATTTTCCCATTAAAGAAATATATTTTTTAAACTGTATAGTACTTTTTGTGACACAGTGAGCCTCACAGCCTTCACTGAGGACTAGCTTTCCTAGACCTCTAGAAGAGGACTTAGCTGCCCAGCTCCGTTACATCAAGGCGTGGGACACTAGGCCAAGTTTCAGAAGTTTCAGGACTGAACCTTTGGATTATCATGCTGGGGTGGGCTTGGGGCCCAGGCTGATTTACTGCTTGAAAAAAATACAGATCACAAGATGTCTTTCTTCCTCAAAAAGAATCAAGGCCATGTACCACTAGCCAAGAAAACTAGATAAAGTTATATGTGATTTGTACCTTTAGAAACTTAAAGTAGCTTCCTTATTGATTTACTTTGTGTAATGGGAAGCAATATAATCATCTCTTACTGTGAAGTCTCCTTATAATCTGATTTAAATCCAAACTCTAGTTTTATTTTGTTGTTCATTGTATTGGTTTTTGTTACATCCTGCTCTTTGTAAGGCTTTCATTTCTGATGAATTCTCTGTAATTGAAACACAGGAAAGATTTAGTTATTACATTATTATATCACTTCCACTCCTAGCATTCAGCATCCCAGTCTTGGTGACACTGAAGGCTGTCCCAGAAATGTCTTAAAGTGTTAATATCTTCTGTTAAGCATGATCCTAAACATTATGGTCTGTTCTTTCTTTAAACTGATCACCACAAAAACTAACACATTTTGATTTGCTTAACAATATCCTTCTGAAGAATGTTACGTACACCCAGTGCACTGTTACTTCGAGCATTTAAGAAAATGGAAATAAAGATTTTGAAGGTTGTACATCTTCTAATAGCCATAATTTGTCGTTTCCCTTGTGTACATCCAGTACTGTTTTCTATATTCCCTTATGTACTTTCAAATACAACGTTCAAATATGTTTGTGGTTGCTTTTTAGGAAACACAAATTTGAATGGTAAGAAATGAGCCTATTTAATCTCACACCTGTGATAGTAATTAAGAAAACTTCTGATGTAAACCCTGAATTTTAAAATAAAGACGGAACTGTGATTAAATGCAAAGTGATGAAATGGCATCGTTATTTTGTGCAGTGACTGGGAAAGGATAACAGTATAAAAAGTGAAGAAGGCCAAAGGAGACAGAGAAGAGAGATGGAAAAGTGGAGAAGAAATAGAACAGTACTTTAGTCTGAGTGAACTTCAGCATAACTTAATGCGTACGGAGCACAAACTATAGACTCAGCTATTCCCATTTTCTTCAGAGGAGTGCACTGTTGTTGTAACTTGGTACAGCCTTGTTCCTGCACTGCATTCACCTTCCACTAAGGACATTTCTGATGCAGGCTGGACTGGTCAAGCCTTGGAGGGTCTGTTGTCAATCAGGCTTCTGAGCGAGATGTATTTACACAGACAAAAACCAGGTCATTGGAGGCTGTCTCTTTATGATTAGCCTTATGTCCAGAATTTAGCGTTAGTCTCTCATCTTTTAAGTTTATGTTTTTAACAATATTTTCCCTTTTATTTCTCTGTACAATGACCATCCTTGTCTGAGGGCTCCCAAGTTGTATTGCAGTAAAAACAACATATGTCAATAAAGGGGCAGAGCTACAGGATGCAGTTGGAAAAGTAAATTCTTCTGTCCTATTTTCTTAGGTTACTTGCTTGATTGTTTTATTGTTTTGATTAACTCTCTCTTAACATCTTGAGTGGTTTTCCTACAGAGTTGCAGAAGGAAAAGGTGACCCAAGGGATATTAGTGACCTTCTGTACGTACTATGTGGCCAAAGTTTCTGGACAGAACTTTCGAAGCTGCTTAAAAAAACTTGCCTGTAATAGCTTTACAACAACATTTAATAAGTCTAAGCTGATTTTTTTTTTTTTTCTGAGGCACTTGAATTGCAAATCACTGATCCAAGGTCTTGTAGCTTTGAAGTTCAAGGCAGATTATCTACTAATATTAGAACATGCACATGTGAGGCGGCCTTTACAAGCTTTAAGATCAAAGAGTCACTGTGCAACCTTCAGAATAATATCATTCTGTCACTCAAGCAAGCATAAGAAGGCTGGAAAAGTTCAGGCTTTCAAGCAAACTTTAGAACTCCTTTTGTGTAAAGAGATTTTGACCATAGAAATCTTGTATGCAACAAAACAATTTCTTACCTTCAAAAATTATATTATCCTTCTTTTAAATGAAACAGAAAAAACATCCCCAAATTTATGATTGTATTTGCTAGATATATTGTAAAGTTCAAATATCTCTTGACAGCTCTGCTTTTAGACTTGTTTTTTCAGGCTTGGGTTTCCTAGCCTTTAGAGTCTTAGCAGTCGTGCTTTGTGTCACCTCTTGTCTAATGTTGAAATGTATGCATTATTAAAAAACAAAAAAAAATTGAAAGTTTTGAATTCCTTGTATCTGCTCCAATAAAGTGTTAAAAGGTGCAGTGAAGTCCATGAGATTAGTTGTTTGTTTAAGATGCAGCGGGTAGAGAAAAAATTTGCTAGGTCAGGGTTGTAGATTTCAACATCTTTCAGCACCTTAGTATCATGGCTATGCTTATTTCATTAAAGATTCCTATTGCAATTGAAGCACTCTAGTGCGGACATATATTTTGAATGAAGGATAGCTCATATTTTTCCTTGCAGAGTTGTGTGAATTTGTTGCATTAATTCTCCATGAACTTATTACCTAATTGAATTTCTATATAGGAAAGAATCTTTATTAATTTTTATCTTATTTTTCCTAACTAGCAATTTTACTGCTAGACTTCCGTCTGTTTTCTCTTTTGTTGGCTTCTTCTAGATTGGGCCTTTGCTTTTCTGACTTGAACTATAAGTCAGTTGGCTGGCATTATTGCAGTTTCACAGAGGGTGATGACAGAGGCACTCAAAAGATTAAGGGGACTTGTTGCAGTCTTGCACAGGTTGCCAAAGACAGAGAATGTAACATTCCTGCATGCTAGTCTTCATTGTTCTGATCAGTAGATAACTCCCTTGTCATGTGTATTAACTTTCGTCCCTTTTCTCTCAGTTTTCCAGTTGAACTATATCCAATGATGAATATCAACTTCTGGCTTAACTATGCTCAATTTCCAGTTCCTTTTCTAGACCTTGTCCAGTTCAAACCATGGAACTGGATATAGATCTCTTGGAAAAAAAGCAATGAAATAAAGAACATACCAATCTCAAACTATATTTATTCATAATGTGTACCTATATTTTTTTTATTCTCTTTGAAACATTAAAAAGCATTCTGATTGTTAAATTTTAAACTGTGAAAATTCATAGAAGCTGGAGTCTCCTATAAGTCTTCTGTCGGCACCCTGCTGTAATTTTTTGTATCCAGAGTCATCATCCTTTTTCTATAGAGCTTTGAAGGAAAAAAGCATCAGGTCACTTATTCCATACAACATCATTACAAATATATTAAAATTAACTATATATCACAGCAGATGAAGGAACTGATTTTCCTTGGTTGAAAAAAAATAATGGATTTGGACAGTACTTTCAGGAGTGCAGGCACAGTAGGCTTGTAACATCTTTGTTCTCTCTGAAGCTCAGGGTACTGAAGATGATTTCATGAAAGTTGGTGCAGGATTAGAGATTAAATCAACATTAGGCAGTGGAATAAGAGTGCTGTGCACTGATATTTCAAATGTTAAAGAGTAGAAATTGGATTATTTGGTAATTTATTTTGGTGTTTTGGGCTCAACATTTGGGTTTTTAAGTAATATTCAATTGCCATTTGTGCTATAACACCAAATATTTTGTTTCTAGTAGGATCTGCTTTGGAATCCTTTCTTATATGAGAAAAGGAGCTTGGATATTTGTGGCTTCTCTTAAAGCAACTGGAAACCACTGCAAGGGCTTAATGCTATAAACCAGGAGCATGCCTGCTGTTTCTATAGGTAAAGCAAAGACAAATTATTCTGCAGTATATTTTAGTAATTGCTGATCTACTGTCTCTAGGACTATCTTATGGCTACTGAATAGTCAGAATTATTGTTAGTGGTTGGCAGAGATTCTAATAATGTTTACTTAATTAGAAGATATTCCTGGATTTATTTCCACAGATAACAGTATTCAAGGAGACTTATTGGTATCATTAGCCGCTTCCACTGATCTCTACCTCTTTTCTTTGGAGTAGTTTCATGACCATAAAACTACAATGCACTCACAATGCCAATGTGTACACAGCCATTTCATCCTCTCCTTTTTGTTAGCTTTGAGAACAGTTCTAAAACAAATTATAGTCTTTGTAAGTCATTATAATTTTTTCAAAACTTTGAAACAAACAATGGTAGATGTAATTTTCTATTGAGTCACTTATACTGTTGATACTGCACTTTTCTGTGATGAGCTGAATACATACATTTTATAAACCTCCAAACAAAAAAAAGATGTTGGTTGTATCCATTTCACAAGCAAAGACTTTAAAGACTATATTTTCAAAAATTCTTGACTAAACACTAGCCTGTAATTGGTTAACTGCTGTTTATTAGGAGTTATCCAAGGCTGTTGGTGGAGAAAGGTTCTCCTTTCTGCCAGGAGGAAGCATAATGAAATTCCCAGCTCTTATTCTTTCCTTGTTCCTTGACTATGAAAAGTTCTTTTTCTGTTACATCTTTGGAAAACTAACTAAACAGAGAGTAATTTCAAAGTTGAAAATGTAGCTTGTGTCTGTTTAAGTGCTCTTATCTGATGCACTTTCATTTCATTTTTTAGATATTGTTCCAAGCAAACATAAAGTCAAGTGAGGGAGCACCAGCCTCAGCTACTGCTGGAGAAACAGAGAGGTGTGGTAATGTCTCTAGGACTATCTTATGGCCGTGTGGTCAGGTAGAGGCCACATTTAATGTAAGGCAGGGCTGTACAAGTAGCCAGTTTTAGATTCGGTGGCTGAATGGAAAAGAGTGCTATCTCCTTTTTCTATCTCCTTTCCATCTCCAAAACCCAATTTCATGCTAATTCAGTTATTGCTTCCTGCTCAGTTTGGAATGACAAAGAAACAAATATCATTGTTTTGAGCCAGGTTAATATTTTGTACCCAAAGGTGGTTACATGCTATGGGAAGAGGATTGCTTGTCCCAAAAGTTCCCCTCCATAAGTATTCCCCAGGAAGTGGAAATATATTGGGCAGAGATATTTGAGTATTTTCCATACACATCAAGAGCTTATGAGCATTCACATGGTGTTTAGTGCTTTAGAATCCATGATTTTCTCCTGACCATGAGCAGAGTCAGAAACCTGAATCTCAATATAGGTACTTAAATAAATTTGTATTTATTCATATTGATAGTTGAATTTGCTCTTTTAGATTTTGGCTTTCAAAGATAGCTTGGCAAAGGATGCAGAATGGCTCCATAAACAAGCATTCATATCAGTTAAAATGCTGGCTAAGAGTTTGCAAGGAATAAATTATGTGTATATACTCAGATACTGGAAGATGTATCAAATGGAACTTGAGATCTTTGAGGAAGAGATCCACTATCAAAACCACAGTAAAACACCACTGTGCTTGGATCCAAAGCTTTGATATAACTAACAGGTTTTTAAAAGAATGTTTGGGAATGAGAAAGGGGAACAACAACATGGTAGACTTGGAAAACAGCTTTTTCTGGTTTTGGTTTTTGGTTTTTTGGGGTATTTTTGAAAATATGACACTTTACAAACATTTGCAACTAAGCTTCTCTTTACCCCACAGGATTTGTACCTCCAGTTTTGTTCTTGTGGAATGACTGAATACTTAGTATGAAACCGTCTTTCTGCAAGTTTCCTTTGATTGTAGGCATGATCTGATGTGGTCTGTAGTCCTGAGCTGATTCATGGATCTTGGGTGCCAAAACATATATTTTGGGGCTCAGGTTATAGTTTTGATCTAAGAATAGTTGATGACAGATGGAACTATATTTTCCAGGTATGCTTACAAAAGATATAGAACAAAAACTAGAGCAACAAGAAATCCATGGGAAATCAAAAGAAATGAAGGAGGGAAGAAAAATAGATTAGCTTTACTTTAGCAGAGGAAATTCTACAGAATGAATTTTTTCTATGGTAGTTCTAGTTTTTTCCAATTCCATTTGGATTTCCATTCTGCTGAAATAATAACATGCTGTAGTACTGAAATGTTTTAAACTTTGTGATGATTCAAATATCCTGTCATTTGTGATTGACCAGTCTTGTGTTGGAAAACAGAACAGTAAGTAAGAGGAAATGAAGTGGAAGTTGTATGTTTTTCTCTATATTCTTGCTTGAAATTAGAGCAGTTGTCAGAAATGTGGCATTTGCATTGGCTTAGTTTTGGAAGTAATCAGAAAAAGGTTATAATTTCTATCAGGCATATCTTTCCTTTGTATTACCACGGGATGAAAGAGAAGATCAACTGTTAGGTCTTTAAAGAAAACTGGAAAAAAAATTAGAAAATTCATGGTTACAGATATTTTATTTTTGTTAGTTGTGTTCTGAAACAGTGCCAGCTCAGAGTAAATTAATCAGAGGTGAGGAGATAAAAGAGTGACCCATTAAGATATTGAGGGGAAAGCCAAAGAAGTACAGTAAAATAACTGTATTTTGCAAGCCTCTCTGATGGCATAGGAAGAAAAGTTTACTGTAGTTGCCTGTAACAGGTTATGTGTATGGAAGGAAGGGTAATCTAGTCCATCTTACCCTGGTTCCCTACTTCAACTATCACTATTTGACCAAGTTGCTATTAGCAAATTTTAAAGTCCTGAGGAAGTTCAACAGCTGAGATACCTACATGCTTTTTAAAGGCACCATCCTATCACTTCTGGGTGCCTTTGAAAAGTCTTTCCCCTGAGATCTTTCGCTACATAGTTGTGATCTGAGGGTAATATAATACTTTATTACTTAACTGGGGGATTTGGAGGTCATGTTTCAAAGGTTGTGAGCTGATAAAATTCTGTTCTGATGGAGACCATATAAGTACTGTAGACACAGACTACTCTTGACACTGTACTGTTTCAGGTTCTTAAGCAAAAATTAGTTATTTCCTTTGAGTGTGTGAGTAGAAGGAACAAAGCCTGGAATCTAATGCAGCCACCATTTCAGATAGAAATATTGAATGACAGGTTTTTGCGTTTCCATTAGTTTTAGAAACAGAAATGTGCTGATACTATAAAAAAAATCAGCTATTGACAAGCTGTGAGACAACGTTAATGTCCCTGCCTGCCTATTTATTCATTCATATTTTACTTTTTTACGTACAGTGTTGGGATATAAGATGTCTGATTTTTTTTCCTTTCCACTTGTACAAGAAGAGGCTTCTTGATCTTATTTTTATGCAGTTCTTGATGGAAATTTTTGCAAGTGCTAAGCACAGTATTTCTGCTGTTCTAAAAAATTGTATGTAAATGTTAACAGAAGAAAGTACTGACATGTCTCTATGCAATAACCTAAGTTGATGATGGACAAAAATGATCACTTCCTTCCTCTTGAGAAACCTATCTTATGCCCACCTTACAAACATGCACAAAACTTACTAGCCCATGCACAAAAATAAGTTATTGCCACTTATTCATTCTGATTGAAGACAACGAAAAATTAATATTTTACCTCTTTCAGTCTCTTCTTGGATGAATTGATGAATGAATTATTTCATATATTACACTACTTAATTTGTCCTACAGTTTCTGTTGTCAAAGGAAGAATTAGGGGTTAAAATTTTTCTTTCAGGTCACTGGAGCCTCCAGAGGGCGATAATATGCTTTAATTTTCACTCTGGCATGACTATAATGGGTGTCTATGCACTGTTCTGCAATTTTTGTGCATATGGCTACTGTTAAAAAAAAAATAAAAAAATTCTAGGTTTGACAGTAATTTTCGCAAACACAGTTGCTTATACTTGTGAAATCTTGTATTTGGGAAATAAATGACAATATTTAAAAAACAGTCATATGCATGACCTAGTGAAAATGAGGACAAGTGAATGAATCTCGCATATCTGTGCTAGATGTATGAATGTATAAAAGTTTGTGAGAAACAGAGAGATCTTTTAAACTAGGAAGAGCCCCTCTCTCTCCCCCTCTTGCTTATCTATGCATCAGTGCTCTTCACTGCTCTCTAACCTGAGCATCTCTGCAGCCTAGTTATAAACTGGGGTCAACTGATTAAAGTCACAAAATCAAATTCTAGGATTTTATTCTCTGATTTTTTGAGCTGCCTGTTTTTCAGGATTATTCTTTGCACTCTGCAGATATTTTCAAGCCCTTGCAGGCAGTTATGACTAATACTATTTCATATAATATTCATAATTACTTTTTCAGTTCCTTTTTTGAGTATGACAAAGGGAGGTCTATATGCAGGATCCAGCTGAAAAGGAGATGCAGCAACATGGTGCTACATCCTCCCAGTGGGGGGAAAGTCTATGCTGGATCTGCCAACAGGTTACAGCTGTTTGTTATCAACAAGCTCAGAACTGCCTAAAATATCTGTTTCTTCCTGTTTATTCCAGACACTTCTGTATGTCAGAAACAGAGCTGGTATGTGACATGATTATTTAAATACTTTCATAAATAGTAAAAAGGGGGATTTTTTTTTTCCTCTTGGGAAAACTGTTGTCCGTCAAAATTTTTCACATTCAACAGTTTTGTTTTTTTTTTTTTTGGCATGCTCTAATCAGAACCTTCTTGCATCCAGCAGATGCTGAGTGCTCATAACTCTCACTAATCTCAGCAGGGGTTAAGGCATTTTAGCAGTTTGCAGAGAAAAAAACACTAATAGAACTCAGGCACTAATAGCATATGTTTTCAGGGGACCAAAGCAACTGCATCTCCCATTGACTTTGCTTGGAGGTGAGAGTGCTCTGGGTCTCTGAAAAATATGACTGTCTTACTGATGCTTCATAGTAACAGCTGGAGATGGGGAATTGAAGAATCAAGAATGTGCAGAAAAGGCTGTTTTAAAAATATTTTGCTCAGAGAGCTACATTACAATGACTTAATTAAGGTGGAAAACTATTAAAACTTAGGAAATGCCAGAATTAAAGGTAGTTTTAAGAAGCTTAATCTAACCTTACAACACATATGTCATCACACAGTATTTAATTTTCTCCTATTTTTCACATTGGAGCCTGCGCCTAGTAAGTGCACAGTATGTTCCTGTAATAAAAAGTTATTCACTGAATTTCACTGAATTTTTAGAGTTGGAAGGGACCATAAAGATTATCTAGTCCAACTCACCTGCCGAAGCAGGAATTCATTATGTTACTTCATCAATGTTTGCACCATTTACTGCATCTATTCAAAGTTTTAAGTTCTGTGGTGTCTTTCCTTTACTGCTCATTACTATAGTAGGTAAACAGCATTAAATGTAAGGTCAGGCATATTGTGGTAATTTGCATACATTTTTTAATATATGGGACACCTGCATTGGTTATCAATGTCACTGAATCTATCACACTGAAGTGTAGCTTTGGAACTGATACAGCAGCTGATGACAGCAGCCATTTGTCAGTCTGTCAATGTATTTTCTATTTTTGTTGATAATAGAATCATAATGAAATTAAAAAATGCCCACTTCAGCTCCTGTGTCTAATATAATGTGCTACTATAAACACACACTTTGGCTGTTTTGTTTTCCCCTGTTCCTATCATCTTTCTTCCCAAACAAATTTCCTTCTCCCTGTCTTACTGCCTTTATCTTCTCTCTTTCAGTTTCTGTTCTTCAGGCTAAATCTAGTCTGCAGCCATACCCATATTATCTGCTGTAAAAGGCCCAGTCTTCTCTTACTCTATGAGTTCTTTTTCTTTCCATTTTCATTCCTGTATCCTTGTTAAGCCAACAGAGTTCCCCTCATCTATACCTGCTCCTTTTCCTTAATCTGCTTGTTCATCCAAACAAACCTCTTACTGCCGGCTCTTTATTCTATCTTTCTTTCATTTCCAGTGGAGACTTGAAATTCTGCCTATTAGAATCCATTTAGTCTCTATCCTCCAATTTATTTGCCTCACCAGTCACAATCTCAGCAACCTCCTTGTCAAACAAGTGCTAGTTACTTAGTATCAACACAGCCTCTCAGTAACTACCACTTAGGTGTGTCCAATCCAGCCTCTTCCCTCCAAAACTAGTTTCAGCTTTCTGTCCTCAGAACTCCCAGTTCTGGAAGCTTAAACAGTCCTGTAGCCACAAGCTTTTCCTCCCTTACATTCTCCCTTCCCTTCAGTCCCAGGTTGGACCAGCTTTTTTTGGGATCACCCGATCCACTCCAGTCTTTTGCTCTTTGTGCTAATGTTGTCATCTAGCTAATTTTCACAATTGATCTACCTCTCTTTCTGTTTCAGTCTTCCCAGAAGACTTTCAAAAAGCAAAGGGGAGCTCCCTTTAACTGAAGGACAGTTAAACTGGGTTTTGTGAAACAGTCGGAAGAGGGAATTCTCATTTGCATTTGTGTTAGACCATATTCAGTTGTCCAGTTCTGTTGTGAACAGGATCTTAGTGGCCGTAAGAAAGCAAAAGAAAGCAGTTAGTACTAATGAAATTGAAGAATTTAGCTATAGAATGTGATGAAAATGCGTGATCAGCTGTTTTTAAGTAACTTATTCACTTGCCTAAATATGGTTCCTTTTCCCAAAGATGACTGAAAGCATAATTCCTTCCACTAAGGCCAACTCACTAGCAAGTTCCACATCCATCTGCCAAAGTACTAGAGTGATTCAGAAAAGGGCCACCATGATTTTTAACATGAGTAAAAATACTATTTATTTACAGAAATAAAGTTAAATATTTTTTGCTTGTCTAGAAAGAAAGATAAAATTTGAGCTGCCACTCAAAATTTAAGCTCAACTTACTTCAATTTGGCAAAGACAAGTTGTTATAAACAACGAGGAATATAATTTTATTATGAAGACTAGGTTAATCTTTCTTCCAGATTGTAATAATGGATTTACCAAATAATTTCTCCAAACTCTGAGAGGCCAGGACACCTTCCTCATTTTGCTGTACTGCTAGCTGAAAACATAGACCACTGCTGGAACATTAGAGGGACACAACTCCAAAAATCAGATAAATTAATGTCAAACAGATAGCGTATTTTTCCCCAGTAAACATATTTTTATAAAAAATGAGAGAATTTAACCATGTTGCTGGAACAATTTCTTTCAATGCCAACCCCTTAATTTCTATTAAAAGGCATTGTTATCATTTCCTAGAACCATACCAGCTTTCATCCATGCACCTTCTTGAAGGTCAAAGCTTAAAATAACTGTCAAGCCTGTATAACCTAGTAATCTTTTTCTGCCTTGAGGTAGTTCCTTCTGCAATCAATGCCACAAAATGTACAATTGTGAATGTTTCACATTGGCTGGTTTCATCCTTTTCACTTTATCTAAGATGCTGGTTATACTACATAGTTCGTTTTTGTATAGGAAGTCTACAATTTTGCAGCATATTAAATTGAATTGTAACACATGCAGAAATCGCAGACATTGCCTTTTACTTTTCTGTAAAAGCCATCTAATTAATGTATATCGCATAAAATAGATTTTGAATTTTAAAAATTTTTAAAAAATGGCATTCTAACACAAATATTTTTTGATCCAATTTTGAGTAAACAGCTTCTCCTTAAAACACTGGGAGTGCCACTGAAACTTTTATATTGCAGCAAAAAGACAGATCAGGAATTTTGAAACATGATTTTAAGGGGATCAGTAAAATCTCTTTGACAGGTAAATGTTCTATATACAGTCGAAGACAAAAGAAATGACAATTAATGACTTCATTTTCTCTTTCTGCCTTATCTGGTATTTTTTTATCCATTTGTTTTTCCTTGTTGCATTAATAGTGGTCGTAGCAACAGCAACTATATTACAACAGCTATGCTTACCAGTTTAATAGACATTGTTCACACAATGGCATACCTGGGTTCAAGGCACAAGACAAGCAGAGTGACTTTTCCTTTTTGAAAGAAAGAAGCCATAAGGGGAAAGTGTGGGAGAGAAGGGGAAAGAAACATGAACTGATTAAGAGACAGATCTGGGAAAAAATGGAGGAACTGAAATATCCCATCAGGAAAAAAAATGATGTCCCTGTTCTGAAATCCAGACTAGCTGTCTAATCCTACCTGACACAATGATCCCTTATGCCACATCAAGAGAATGAAAGTTCACTGCTCTTCTTGGAAACTCAGGAATATGAGCAGAAATGTTCCTTGAAAACGCAATGTGGTTGGTATATATTGCTGGTCACTCTGCAAGTAGTCAGGGTTGGAGGCTAGGAATGAGTTTGCTTCACAGGAGAGAAAGATGGGGCTAGAACAAAGCTGCCAAAGTGCAAAGGCACCTTGCAAGGGCCTGTGAGAGCATTAACTTGTTCACAGCTTGCCTGTGCTCAGGTTTCCTGGGTGAGGTGCTGGCTGGTGGAATCAGATATGACTGGAGAAGCAATGAGTGATCCTATCTGGAAGAAATAAACTTCCAGTTGTCCAGCTAATTGTAGTGGTTCAGGGATCCCCACTTAATGCTTCGTACTATCTCTCAAAATTGGGCTTTGGGAAAAGGGGCTTAAGCGTAGGTTGCAGTAGTAACTTTTGCTATTTTAATGCCTTTGTACCTCCTCTGCTTAGCATTTATTTTGCTTCCTTCAAGCTACATTTATGATACCTGAAGTCCCAGTTAAAGTTTGTGATACTATTCCGTATCTGGATGTCTGCTAAGTATATTTAACTGAAAAACGTTTCTTCACTCATTCACAAGGAATAAGATCCAGAGAGTAGTAAGAAAGCTGGTGTTCTATAACCTATCATGGGAAAATTGTTAAACCCACTTTTAAGTCCCTGATGAGAAATCATGACCAGAGTTGGTCACCTGAGCTTGAGTCAAGGGATCAATTTTTAAAAGTCATTTGTGGAAACATTTTCTTTCTTTTTGAAAGCCTGGTGTTTTTCAATGTGACCCATTTTTTCATAAATCACAAGTGATAACACACAAAACTGTGCTGTGTTTGAAAAGTAGTGAAAGTAGTTTTGTTTTGCATGTGTTACAGAAGACATTTATGCTAATGGAAATGTCTGCACAGCTGTATAAAAGCCATGCATTTCAGACTGTTTTGATCAAGGTTGTGTCAGCAATTTTGCTTAAAACACACTTAAGATGTTATAATTTAGCAGACAGTAAAAGATTGCTCTAGCAATAGCATACCCTATTATGTTAAGTACTAGCGAATAAGAAAAATTGTGTATCAGTGTTCTCTCAACCTTGAAAAGATTTATCTGAAGTTGGATTTAATTAAATTTGGGGAATATTCATAGTCTAGCGTCTGGAAGAGATTTCTGTGGTTGTCTCATGAATTTTGGAATCCATACCCAGTAGGGACAAAAGCCCATTGTTTTCACATGACACAGAGCATTGAAGCAGTACATATTCACTGTCCTGACTCAAATTTATTAAAAAAAGGTTTTAAGTGGTAGTTTGTCCCACAAGACTTTATATGGGATCAAGTATTGTTTGCTTTTCTCCAACATAAATGAAATATATAAATATTCAGTGGTGTGACCTGGCTAATTTGGGTGGAAAAACTCATCATGTGCTGTCATGCCACCTGGGTAAGAGTCGTACTTGCAAGCAATGAAGCGTATACAAATCAAATAGATTTGATATATTAAAATAAAATAAAATATTTAAAAAATTAAAATATTAAAATAAAAATATTAAAATAAAATAAAATATTAAAATATAATGTCTGGAGAATCACAGTCCTATATCTCTGAATAAGGCATGTTGTATCTTTTCTTTGTTGCTTACTTTCTCTTACATATGAAATACAATCCATGAGGCTGTCTTTAATATTCTTTGGCAACAACAATCATCAGTCATATAAGTGAGGTTATGTGCATGCTTAAAGTGATGGAAATTCAGAGGTTAAGAGACTATTTGTTTTCTTTGTTTTTCAGAGAGTCCCTACCAGACCTTTGGAAGTGATAAAGTAATGGAAAATTAGATTAGCTAATAAAAGTATCTTAAATCACTGTATAATGTAGCATGAATTAAAGAAGAATCCTCCGGTTTTGAGGAGCATAGGAAAGATTGTACTATATATAAAGCTATTTTTTTTTACGTAAAATTTATATGTACTATATGAAGATAGAAATATTACCTACAGCTAGTGTGTTTATTTTCTAATCAGAGAGAGCAACAAAAATAATGCCAAATTTTGCTGAATTGGTTGAGTTCCCTTGGTGAAAAGAAATCACAGATCAACTGTTTTGAACCTGAATGAAAGCTAGAACATAATTTTACCCATGATCCAATTAAGGACAAAAGAGGGAACTATCTGTCTCTTACAGTTTCCGTTCCAGCATTTATACTGCAAGAGAAAAATAGATGAAGAGGACATAGTGTGTCATGATGCATTGACCCATTCAATTTCGTGTTTAGCTGGTACTGTACATTCTTTATCTGCTTATGGCTTCACTGAAATATTAGGCAGGAGTATAATGACCAGCCAATCAAACTGCAGAGAAGTGAAAAGAACAAGGTAGTTTCCTATTATTACATTCTGTTTTGCTTGACATATTTTTGATGCTTCCTGTACTGGACAAAGACAGTGATGAGAACAGGAAATGACACTTGACTCGTCTATTGTCCTGGCAAAGTCTGTAATGAGCATGGGTTATAGTATAACCATTCTTCTTACAATTTCAAAACTGTAATCTGCTGATCCTCCCTGCTTGTCACATCCAATTTGTTCCAAGGCATGTTTTACACAAGACCATGTTTCTATTCAGTGGTAGCCTGAAGTTGACAGGTATTATGCTTAAATTCCCTTTCTATTGATTGTGTAGAACTAGAAAGATCCTGTCATATTTGGAATTAGAAAAAGAAGTGAGAGCAAAAAAATAATAGAGATACAATTAAGCAATACTCCCCAGAGCTGCTATTTTATTTCAGCAGCAGGTGTACAAGGAATACATGTAGTATCAAGATGTAGTCAGAAAAACTTTGTCAGTGTTAGCTGCCACAAAACTCTTCTGAAATCAGGACACTGAAGGAGTCATATCTACTTACTGAACAAAACAGAAGCAAAAGCTAGCAATGCTGGAAAAACTAAAAAACACTTTCAAATCAAAAGATGGCATTTCTAACACAAAAATCGACACAGCCAAATAATGATTTTTTGGAAACAATAAATGGAAGAAATCTAGTATGGACAGCTGGGGTAGACAGAGAAATTTTGAAATGGACAAAATAGTTCAGAGCTTAGAGATTAATGGGACTTCTTCCTATTCTGCGGCTGCAAAGGGAGTACAGCAGGGCACGCAGCATCCAAAACTTAAGTAGAGTGTCCTGCTGAAGATTTAAGACTTAAGTTGGTGAAGTCAAGTGAGGCTAAAAATTATGTTAGGGGTTCTATTAGACTTGATTCAGATCAATACTGAGAATATTAAGAGGCAAAGTAATTGCTTGAGAGTGAATGCTGAAAAAAAATCAAAATTTTACGGTAAGATTATGAATTCTTGAAAGCAAGATTTCAATAAAATCAGAGAAACACTACAAAAAAACTTAGGAAAATTAGTTTGAGTGCCAAACGAAAGGTGCTGTCCTCTAAAGAACAGTAAAAGTATGGGGAAAAACAAATCAGTGTGATAGGAGGCCGATATGATTAATAGATTTTGTTACCTTGTTCAAACTCATCAAACATAGAAAAATACCCCATACAGGAAAACAGATTACTGAAGATGTATATGGAAATACAACATGAGAATACAGGAGCAAAATCAGAAAATCTAAGATACATAATGTCATACAAGAAATCATATATCTCATTACATAATGAGATACACCATTACATAATTACACGATTACATGATAAGGCACAAAAATTCTAATAATTCATTCTGTGCATACATTAATAGTACGGGGAAGACTAAGGGCAGTACTGGTTTGCGAATCAGAAGAATGAAGACTATCAGCAAATGACTGAGTGAAAGTTGGGGTGCATAATGCCATTTTTTGTTTGTGTCCATCCTAATGGAAAAGGCCAGCTAGTCAGACTATCATAACTCATACTAGTCAAGAAGGAATAAGATTTCAGTTTTGACTAGGGAAATACAGTTTAGAGAGTAGTTATCATAGAACAGAATCATAGAATTGCCTAGGTTGGAAGGGACCTTTAAGATCATCTAGTCCAACCATCAACCTAACTCTGATAAAAACCATCATTAAACCATGTCTCTAAGCACTATGTCTACTTGTCTTTTAAATACCTCCAGGGATGGTGCCTCAACCACTTCCCTGGGCAGCCCATTACAATGCTTAGCCACACTTTCAGTGTAAACATTTTTCCTAACATCTGACCTGAACCTCCCCTGGTGCAACTTGAGGCCATTTCCTCTTTTCCTATCGCCTGTGACTTGGGAGAAGAGAGCTACCCCTGCCTCTCTACTTAGATCTCATCAGCTGGTTCTTTGAAATCCAAGATGAAGTTCATCAAGTTCAGTTGATTTGAAATAATCTAATTTATCTTAAAAACCATTACCTTTGCGAACACATGGAAGACCTACAAGACTAAGAACAAAAAGCCAGAAACAGGTAAATGTTAATACCGATTTTAAAAAGAAAAGGAGGATTATGAATTATAGAGTGGATGTTTCTGTTTCCATATAAAATATATGACTAGCTTTATTTAGAGGATATGTAAGCACTAGGAAGAAGTAACCTCATGTAACTCTTTCTTCTCTTGTAACCGACCTTATGTAGAGAGATATCCTGTATCTTGAATTTAGGAAGACTTTTGGTGTTTCCTCACATGTAGTCTCTAAAGACTGCGGTACGTGACAGTATTAAACAGTTGAAAACCCACTGGAAAATCGGATTAGAGTGTGGCAACAAAGGGCACAGGCTCCGCTGGAGGGTGAAGCAAAGACCTTTATTGCTATGACCATGTGTCTTTTATACTCTTATGGCCTCAGGTTAGTACTTTTCCATCACGCACAATGCAACGCGAGCTAGTATTTTTCCACGGCTACTTCCTTATTTCATGTTTAATATCGTGACCATTACAGAGTTGCAAAGAGACAGTTATGTGCCCCACAGTTGCTTAGGTTGGCATTTTTCTGAGACCACATCTTCTTCAAGATCCGTATTCTCACAGGCTGTTTATACCTCCCATGGCTTTCAGCCCACTAATGCAAGGATGTCGGCCCCGCTGCTCCCTGGGTCTATATCCACAGCTTCTTCTTCCTCCACATTAGAGAGTAGCTGTTAGTGGTTCCTTCTTAAAAAGGAAAGATTTATTAACCTGAATTCTGCATGGTCCTTGGACTTGTTGATATTTTAATGAATGATCCGAAGATGGCAGAGGGATAGTATTTTTACTTAATTTATAGACAGCACTTAACAGAGGGAACTGAGATATATTTGATGATAGGAGTGGAAATCAGAATGATTATGGAGAAGTTCAGAAAGAAATAGATGCCATTACTTAGGGTGTTTGGCAGTATAACTAGACAGGGGAATAACTGTAGGGAACAATGGGTGTAGTTATGATGGCTTACATTGTTCTTTTTATTGAGGCAAAATGGAAGCATGCCTCCTGCCTAAGTAATGTCACAGGGAAGAGAAAGGCAAGCATGTGCTCACTCCTAAACTCTTCTGGCAAATCGTATGATACATATCTGGCATATCTGGCAGATCATATGATACAGAAAGCTGTGCAGTAATACAGCTAAAACTATTCTGTTTCTGCTGAACTCAATTTCTTGGTAGTTACCTCCGTCAAAAAACGTGGAAGGTATAGCTGTGGCATAAGAAATCTTGGTTGACTTGGCTCCATTAAAACTATGCAATACTGACACATGGCTAGTGCAGATGCCACTAAACTCTCTGATGATATTTATTATTTGTCAGCTTGTTCCTCTATTTCTGAGAAATGTTCCTGTGGCTCCCAGAGAATATAAAGTAACAAATTCAACTCCTGTTTCATTTAAAGTTCTGACAGCTCTCTAAGTTTTCTCTTGTCATCGTTGATGTTGAATCTCCGTATAATACAGGTTCTGGTTTAGAATAATTCTCCTTAAGTATTTAAGTAAAGGCTAGCTAGGGAAGATACTTGATGACATATGTTGGTCTACTTAATGGCTGTTCCAGAGAAAAGCAGGCTGATGGAAGTAATAAACTGGTATTTAGATGGGGCTAGAAATATTGCTGCAACACAACATTAACAACTTGCTTTTAGCCATGTGATTCATAAGCAGGACAAACATGTTATTAAAAAATAAGTGTGTTATCTTCTTTTTTTATTTCAGGAATATCTCAGGCCTGCACGCATTAGCATGATTGGAAGAGCTATTGTTTGTACAGGAATTGAAATACTTTACTATACTGTAGCATGTTAGGCTGTCACATTTAAACAATGGAGTTGTTGCAAACCAACACTGAAGATTTCCTATCTGCTGCTTAGCTTAAAAGTGAGTGAAAAGACAATGGAGTATTGATGGGAAAGGAGAGAAATAGCTATCCTTTGCTTTGCTTTGTTGAGTCCTAATATGGGATGGTACAATAACCACTTTGAAGTCTGGTCTCTTACTATAATTGTCTTGAATACTAGAAAGCTGAGATGCCTTTTTGTATATGCAATGCCAGTCTGAGAAGTGTAGAAGCCAGCACTGCTTGCAAGGTAGAACTTCAGTGTAAGGCAAACAGCACAGGGACAATTGGGAATTAAAATAGTTAAAATATTTTGGAGACTGCATTTGGAGACATCATTATTCTGGAGCTTCCCCCTTCCCTTGATTATACTGCAGCCCAATTCACCAGTAGCAATCTGAGATGAATTAATAAGGGCCTCTGCCTCATGCCTTGATTTTTAGCTTGGATGTACGGACTGTCATAAACCATCCATACAAATGAGTAGGAGAAAAGGAAGTGCTTAAGGCTTCGCAGTGTTTCCATAAAAAAAGCTCATCAGAAACCATTCACTGGATGCAAGAACTCCTTTATTATGGAGCTAGAAATTATGAGGGACAATCAGAGCCACTGTTGCAACCTGCATGTCACCATAGCAACTGCTATTAGGACAACTCAAATAGAAGCCCGAATTTTCTGTTCAATGATGAAAACTTGGTTTTCCAGCAAAGTGCTTTTACCTAGCATGATTCTTTCTGCCTAGTAGAATAAGGGGAAAAGAAATTAATCATGGAGAAGAAAGGAGGCATAGAGAGAAGAGCAAGAAAAAGCAGAAAATAAGGTAAAAGAACCAAAAGATGTATGTCTTGTCATTGGTTCCTAAGAATGCAATTTTTAAACTGTGTATCTACGTGTTATTCCCATCCTATTACTCTAGGCTGCAGGACTATCAGATTTGAGCCCTATCTTCAACACAGCCTCTATCTTCTGACTTTATAATCTACAAATGTCATAGGTGCACATGACAAGGAAGTAGTTAGCAACAATGGGGGGGGGAAGTTGACACCACCCCCCCCCCCATACTATCTATGGTGGGTTGACCCTGGCTGGATGCCAGACTCCCACCAGCCTCTCTCTCATTCTACCTCCTCAACAGGAAAGGGGGAAAAAAAAAAAAAAAAAGATGAAGAAACTTGTGGGTTGAGATAAAGACAGGGAGTTCACTCACCAATTATGATCACAGGCAAAACAGACTTGACTTGGAGAAATTAATTTATTGCCAGTTAAAAATAGAGAAGGATGGTAAGAAAAAAAGACAAAACCTAAAACACCTTCCCTGCACCTCTCCCGCTTCCTCTCAGGCTCAACTTCATTTTTTCATTCTCCACTCCTTTATCTTCCCCCACAGAGTGGCACAGGGGAAAGGGGAATGGAACTCTTAACAGCTCCTCCCTGCTGCACCTTCCTCCTTACACTTTTCCTCTGCTCCAGCATGCGTCCTCCTCAGTCCACGCTTTCTGTCAGAAAACCTGCTCTAGTGTGGAGTCTCCATGGGCTGCATCTTCCCTCAGGGCATGACCACTTGCTGCAGCTTGAGGTCCTCCACAGGCTGCAGGGTGGATATCTGCTCCAGAGTGGTCCTCCATAGGCTGCAGGAGGACAACCTGCTGCACCATGGTCTTCTCCCTGGCCTGCAGGGGTATCTCTGTTGAGGTGCCTGGAGCACCTCCTCCCCCTCCTTTTTCAGTGGCCTTGGTATCTGCAGGGCTGTTTCTCTCATGTTTTTTTTTCCTCACTCCTCCCTCTTTCTCACAGCTACTGTCCAGTGTGTTTACCCTTTCTTAAATATGTTTTCCCACAGGTGCCAGGAGCTTGGCTGATGCCTCAGCTGGGTCCTGCAGGTGGGTCTGTTGGAGCCAGGTGAACTAACTGGAACAGTCTGGAACCAGCTGTATCTGTCAGGGGTTAGCTCCAGCCTCTCTTCAGAGGCCACCCCTGCAGCCCCCAGCTGCCAGCGCCTTGCCAAGGACACTCAATGCACCATCTCACCAGTTTTGCATTAATTCCTGCATTCCTCACCTTGAAAGGATAAATTCTCCTGAGGCACTGAGTGAAATGACTTACTTAAATCTAGCTAGATAATATTTACTGCATTTCTTTCAATTAAGAAGTGAATTATCTTATCAAAAAGAGACATTAGGTTAGTCTGACATCGTAAAGTCTGACCTTTAATAAAAATAATGTTGTATTTTATACCATTTGCCAGCTTTCTCTATGTCCTTGATTACTGTCTCCTTCAAAAACTGTTGTAAGACTGTGCATAGATCTGAGTTCAATCGAGATATGTAGTCCCTTATGCCTCTTTTTTCCTGGTTTTGTGAATAAATGCCATGTTTGCCATTTTACAGTTCTCAGATACCTGCTCCAGAACAGACAGGTCCATAGCTGTTTTTCTTGCAATGCCACAGGCTGATTTTTTAGCAACCGTTGTTTTGCAATAGCGGTTGTCTGCTGCTCTTTCCCTCTCCCTTGACTCATTGCCTGAAGAGTAGAGTACAAATTACTCTACCTCAGCTGTGGACATTTTTGTTTTCATATTTCCTACTAAGGAATAATTACAGTCATATCTTACTTTCTTAAGGAAAATTGATGCTAATTATTGAGCACATATTTAGGCCATATGTCGGTGTGGAGTGGTTTCACTTTTTTCCTTTGTTCATTTTTTTCCTTCCCTTCATGAAGAAAATAATAACATTGTTCTTGGAAAGACCTAGTTGGAATGGCCTTTTGTCTGTACGTAGTTTCCTTGCTGTCAGACACTGTCTTCAACAGCCTCTATTTCTTCTTATTATTGTTATCAAAACGATGATTCATCTAGGTAGTCCCTCCTTGCATACCAGTCCCGTTCCTTTCCTTAGGAGACAGGCTCCAATACTGAATATAATTATGTTCTTCTTTACGTACAAATCGCTGAATTGTCCAGCTCAAGATGAAACTTTTCAGTGAGATCATTCTCAAAAGATGATTTACTTAATTTATCAAAATATATCCTCTTACATACATTTACAGAAATAACTAAACTTTATATATAACTTCATGTTTGTCTGTCTTGTTACTTAAAATAAATTCAATCAGTTCAAAATATCTTGATCTGAGAGCATTTTTCAAGCAGATCTTTTGTGATTTTTTTTTTTCTAATTTCAGGAATAACTCCAAAATATCATGCAAGTGAGTATTTGGTGGAGAAATCTAACAGTTATCATTCCTGAGAGACTTCTGCAGTACAGAGAGTTTGCACTGCATAACATTTCCATTACTACTATTTTCTATCACCAATTAATAGAGCTCTGAATCCCTATCCTAATGTGCACCTGGGAAACTGAAACTGATGGGGGATACAACTACTTTTATGAATGCATTAAAGTAATGTAGCAAGGTTATACGGCTCAGGGTTAGAAGAACTTTTCTAACTCTCAGAGCAGTGCAATTCTGAAATGGCTTTTAAAATAGAATAAAAAGGATCCTCAATTATCTCAAGATAAAGATAATAAGTTCATGGAAAAAATATAGGAAAAGAAAAGGAAGATTATAGGACTAATGATAAAATTTGGGAATTTATTTTTGTCAAATTTGACACTTTTGGAGACACTGAAAAATATCTTGAAATACTTAAAAACCGTGACAAAGTACCCCTGATCACAGTATGTGTTTACTTACAAGCAATGAAGCTTGCATTTGAGAATATTCTCTTAATCTTTAAAAAGAATGTCATCAGGAATAAATCCTATAAATTTAATTATGAAAATGTTTAGATTTTATTCCCAGTCTTTCATGTATTACAGTAATCCTCTTCTGTAAGATAATATTGGTATTTACTCTGTTAAATAAATCTTTTGCTCATCCTTCAAATTTGACCATTTAGTAAAATAATTCAATGAACTACCAAACTGTTATACATAAGAAAAGTCTGAAAGAACACCTTTTCAACACTTTAGTATTCTTGTCCACAGTAAAGTGATCCCAGTGTACTGTGAAAAATTCCTATGGGAAGTTTTTATTGACCTCTGCCCAGCTAATAGAAATAGTTTAGTTTTGCTTGGGATGAATCTGAGCCCATAACATGACTTAATGCCACAGAAAGAAAAAGTGAAAATTGACAAAAGGTATTCGAGACCAAAAAGCTATTGACTGTTCAGGAGAGATGTCTCTAGATACTCCACATATCTAAAGTAAATAAAATAGTTTAAATTTGGATTTGTTAATTGCCAGTTTTTCTCCAGTGATATTTAAAAATAAGAAGAAAACCCCAGCAATGGAAGAAGTGAAGGTAGAAACTATAGGAGATAGATGGCCAAGAGCAAAAAAACTAAAGAGGTTGAATTAAGCTATAAAATTGCAGTAAAGCAAAGAAAATAACAGGATCAGTCAGAGAGGCAGAAAAATGGGAAAAAATTAGTTGCAGGAAGACATTCTAATAGCAAAGCTTACAATATTTTAAGCATATAAATGTCTCTCTAAAGCTGTAAAATTCTTGACTTCTACGTGGATAGGATCTTTCAAATGGAGTTACAGTTATAACAAAGCTCTTTTTAAAATAACTATTTCTGAAATTGTCAATCCGTGGAAAATGAATATAGTTTTTTTTCCTCTTCTAGTTAAACTAATTGTGAATGTGACCTACATCCTTATAGATTCAATATAAAGAGTTAAAGGAAAAAACTGTGTGACTGAGTTTACCCTGAATTTCTTTTCCTGACAAAAATGTATTTTTGCCATATTAAAGAGGGTTTTATGACCTTGATGTTTTTTGACCATCACAGCTGTAATGTTAAAAATGTATATCAATTTATCATAGTTTCTTTTTATTGATGTACTGAGATGACTCAGCATTCATCCCTTAGGCATCAAACTTAAACTGGACCTACATGAAAGACGGGAACGGACTCTTTATCAGAGAGGTTAGTGATAGGACAATGGGTAACAGTTTTAAGCTGGAAGAGGGTAGGTTTAGATTAAATATTAGAAAGAAATTCTTTCCTCTGGGGGTAGTGAGGTACTGGAACAGTTTGCCTAGAGAGGCTGTGGATGCCCCACCCCTGGAAGTGTTCAAGTCCGGGTTAGATGGGTCTTTGAGTAACCAGGTCTAGTCGAAGGTGTCCCTGCCCATGGCAGAGGATTTGGAACTAGATGATCTTTAAGTTGCCTTGCAACCCAAACCATTCTATGATTTTATTATTCTAATCCCCTTCTCCTCCATTCTTTCTTACTCCCCCCAGGTCCATCACTAATGCTAATGGTAATAGTAATACTAATACTAAAAAATTTAGGTTGAGTTTATCCATTAGGTTGGCAAGAACCCTTCATTTAAAAACAAGCTCTGTGAAGAAAGGTAAACCACCAGTGTATTACAGCAATATTGAGACTTCGTCAGCAAAATAACAAGAGATTTACATTGAATTTAATGGAAGCTGTGAAAAGCAGTGCTTTTGCCTGCTTCACTCTTCAGTTGACAGCAATTGTCATTTATTGCAGTTTGCCTGAAGTTGTGAAATAGAGCTGAAAAGCAAAACAACTGATTTAATTTCTCTAGCTCAGGAACTATCACAGTTTGGGTTTTTTTATGCTTTATTACTTCAGTGCACATGAATATGAATGAATAGTCTTCATACAGGTGGATGTGGAAAATAAAGAAAATGTAAATGTCTGCATCAGACATGGATTTATAAAGACTGATTGAAATTGCTGTTGCATAAGCAAGTCATATTAACAGTTATTACTGTAGATTCTCATTGGCACTTTCTCTCTTCATAGGGAACGTTTCTTCCTTGAATGGATCTGCTGCTTTTCTAAACCATTAACATTCGCCAGATGGTGAGATTAGACTCCTAAAAACTTGCAGATGATATTCAGCCATAGCAAACCCTCTTCAGTTGTTGAAAGCTTGTCTAATAAGTGTGTATACTGCTGACATTTAGACAAAAAAATGTTTGTGAAATGTGTATTCTTACAGAATGTAGCTGAAGCTGATCTTAAACTTTCTGAGTATTGGAGTTTAGTGGGGTCTTTGTGTGTACATACCTATTCTTTGTAGTTTGCTTGCAAACTTTCAGAAGCAAAAGGATTATGGTCTCCTCAGTCCCTCAAAAATATAATAAGTGTTGATGTATAAGTTAATTTTAAAACAATCTTCAGAAGAATGTGATGAATTATCCATACTGAATATTTTGTCTCATTTTCTGCTTCCAAATTGTATTTGCAAAGATAGAGTTTTAATGATATTATTCAGCTTTCTTCTCCATGTAATTTTTGCAAGTATCTCCTTCTTGTAAACAATTCTTTGGAAAATTTTTAGATATATGAAATTTTAGCCTGTTTGATTGGAAAGATCACACACATTTCTCTTTCCAGATTGGGCTGGTTCTAAATCAAGAGACTACAGAATTTGTTTAAAATCCATTGTTTTGAAATACATTTCAGCTAGCAAATTCTTGCTTGCACTTTTGAGAGGAAAAATTCTGCAAATAAATCAAGCTCACTTAGGAAACCCAAATAATATGAGAAATATTTACTCAAAATTTGCACTGACATTTATTGCAAGCAAATGTCCTCTACATCAAAAATGAAATAGCAAATATTAGGAAGGGAGATATATTTTCCTCAATTTTCAGACTTTTTTTTTTTTTTTAATGAGTAACTTTAGTAGTTTTTATTGTTCTGTAAATACCATATGAACAGTTTCCTTAGGCTCAATTTTTATAAAGTACAGATTGTTGCAAAAAAGAGTAGCAATTTATTTTTCTCCACAAATGTTGTTGATGTCCACATAAAGTAATTGACTATATAACCAGACACAGATATATTAACTAGCAATGATCAAATATTCACTGATTGTTTTGTCATTTTATCTCAAGATGCTTTGTAAATCTTTCCTATGAAAGGTGCTTTTGAAATTCCACAGTAAAGTTTTTAATGTGTTTCTTTATTGCTATGCTTAAAGCTTGCTTAACTTTAGAGAAACTTATTTTTTCCTTTGTATTTTTTTTCTCTGACCTATTAATTCTAAATATCAGATTTATTTGGTTGTATGGATGCTCAACGTGTAATTGATTTTTTTTCTCCTGGTTGCTCAGATAATTTTTTACTTCTAGTGGTTTATAGCTTGATTAACTCAGACATCCTAAACAATAAACTAGGAAATTGACTTAAAAATATCAGTTTAGCATTAAAGGCCCTTGAGAACTTCAGAAAAACAGAGTTATTCACAGAGAATTTCAGTTACACAGGTTTATCAAGAAATTTTCAAACTTCTCTTCATGCTGTGTGAAATTCCTGCTATCAGAAACTATTCAGTACTGAGTAATGTTTTAAGAAGAAAATGATTAAGTTAAAATCAGAGCTATTTAGTATGTGATTATTTGCCATACAATCCTGGACACATTTTCTTAAATTCAACACAGCCTACTACAGAAAAAAATTTCTTGAAAGAAAATGTTAGAATCTGCTTTTCTAAGGATGAGATGAAAAAGTAGATTTCAAGATTGTGTGTCGTTGCCATGACGTTTTGGCTTTTGGACAGCTATGGAGTAGGAATATAGTTAGGAAAGGACTGGACATCAGATGACTGAAACTTGACGGACAGATTGCCTGAGGAGCGGACAAACTGTCTGCATGGTGGCTGCCAGACATGCCACGCACAAGGGTTATTCCACCCACAACACTGATAAGGAAAAATAAGGGAAAACCCTTCTGCGACCTAAAAACAATAATTATAGCTTCCAATTGCACAAACGTTTAATTTACCCTAAAGTTTGTGATATTATTGCAAATGGCTGTAGCCATTATGAATTATTGAATGGAGGAAGAATTTTGATTATACTTGACTGTATTAAATGCAAGCAAGGAAAAAATTCCAAGTATACATGTGTATCTCCTGTTTGAGTGACTGATTTGGTCTAGGTGGGAGCTGGAATGATATATAAGATGGTGGCTGGCAAAGGTCTTGCTATTTTAAAAAGTTTCATTTGCAGGTTTGGTTGTGGCTTTAGAAACTGTTTAGGAAACATGTAACAGTGAGAAAATGATAACATGAGTGTCCTTTTACTTTTTTGACATCTGGCAGCACAGCAGCAAATTAAGTACCACAATAACATGAGGAGGTGAGGATCACACTGTAAAAGGAATACTAACACTAATTGGCCAGCAAAATTAAATACAACAGGTTTGGAAGGAAAGAAAACACCAGAGGAGAAGAAAAAACCCAACAAACCAAAAAAACCAAACAGCTAGGAATAAACCAAACACTTCTGAACCACTTCTGAATTATCAAGGTAATGGATACAACTTACCCTTCCAAAAATTTCTGGGATCAAATCTCCTTGAGGTTCATTGTGTAGATTTTTCTCAGTTAATGTTCACTTTCATCTCCAAACATAGAGGAGGTGCAAATCGTGTATAAATATTCAGGAACTTACAGGCTGAAGCGAAGGCTTTTGCACCCCACTTCTCCATCACAATGGCTGTGATCTTCTGGTGTTCCATACCAAGCAATTAAGTCTTCCACAATGGAGACCAGATAAAGGAAAGGGAGGAATGAGTTACCTATGAGGAAAGTTAGTACCATTGTTTCTATCTTTGAGGCAACTACTTGAGATCCAGGAAAGGTTTGTACTATGTTAAAATTACATTAAAGGAGAGTATGTAGAGTTGGGTACTAGCAAAATATAACCATGTTTCTCAAGTGCTTTAAGTTGTAAAACATCTCTTTTAACTGAAAGACTCCCTTTTGGAGCAGAGCAACTTACTTGCAGAGACATTGGTTCATATTCTCAAGTATACATCTGCTAGCACCCAATTGATTTCTTATGTATATGCTGCAACAGGAGCCCCTTCTAATACTAGCTTCTTAGATTTTGAAGTCCTCTTAAAAATATGATGCAAGTTTTTCAACTAAAGCTGGAAATAATTTTCTTTTCCAATGCTTGCTACCTGTTGGCTAGACACAAAAAAGGGTTTCTACTCAGTAGTTGGACTTCTTTGCTGTCTGTACAAAACATCATCAGGGATGAAACTCAACCTGGCAACAAATAAGCTGAAGAAAAGCATATGCTGGGATTTGATGGCCTGTATTTAAATAATTAGCAATTTTGTTAATCTCTTTCCAGCATTAATACTTACCATTTTGAAACTTTTATCCTTTAATAAGGTATAAAGAATAAAGGGTTTGATTCTCTTCCAGAGGAGAAATTTGTATGTCATATCAGTGGGGTTATGTTGGTGTCAGCAATTATAAATATGGCATGACAAAAATGTCTTGTTCTGTTTTCTTGCTTGCAAATATTGGATAGGTGCAGGAAAATTCAAATGTAAACCAGAGACAATCAAAGTCACAACCACATGCACATGTCTCTGTCTGTGGAGAAGAGGGGAAAAAAAAGGGAAACCCTAGTTACATAGAATTATTTCATGGCAGGTGCCAAGACATTGATATCAAGGTTCTAGTAGAAATTTGCAGGTGCTTTCGTTCCTGTGATTCATTACACAGGAAAGAGTGTGGGTGGTTGGAGAGTGACATAACCAGTGATATTCTGGAGAAAGCTGAAGTACAGCAGAAGTAACAGCTTTAGTATATAAAATCTTCAACTATTCCTGATTATTTTGTTCATCTTTGTGTTTGACATTTGAGCTAATACTGTCATAGCAGACTTGAAGGAAGCACTTGAAGCTCTTGTCTGTAATATATTGGGGCAGAATCATAACAAGCTGAATCAGTGATTTGCCACTGGAAGTATGCTATTTTCAGATAAAATGTTGCAGCACCTTTAACAAATATTTTCAAAAGAAACAAAGGTTGCAAAGGATGAGAGAACAGTGTCTAAACATGCTAAGCTCTTCATATGAGACAGGTACAGGCCTTTATATTCGGACGCGAAGTTCTTGGATCAAAGGAACACTGAAGCACTGTATGAAAAATTAAACCAGTATTTCTGCTTTACTCTGTAGTCAATCCTAATCTTAGTTGAAGGTCTGGTCAAAGAAGGTAGTCAGTCTGCAACGTAGCCTGTCAGGCCCAGGCACACCCTTATTTTATTAGACCCTGGCCATCTGGACCCAGCCCTCTCTGTCCGCAGCCATGGAAATACCCAGGTTGCCTATTTTGATACTGTTCCTAGGCTCTATTGCTAGAGCATCAGCTCCTGTCTCTTCTAAATTTGCCATTGATATTAACACAGCAGCAAATCTAATTTGAGCAACAAATGCAGGCATCTGGTCTGAATTAATGTCACTGTTAAGACATATCTTGGTACCTGCTGTATCCCACTTCACAGTGCCACTTTAACCTCAACTTTGTCCCTAACCATGGTTTTGCTGAGCAACCCTCTTTAGTCTCTGGAGTGAAGGCAGCTTGTGCAGCCTGATGGCTCCTGTATTCCCTTTCACCTTATTCAGCTTTATCTATTTTTTTGGCTTTTTGTAGTTAAACCATCACCTCACTTGGTTCAATAGTGAGCTGTTGAACTTCATGCCTATATACTCATGACTTTGCCCCTGGAGCTTCTCTCACCCTCCCTATTCCCCTAGCACGTCCCTATGGGTGTACACTGAGGCCCATCTTGGTGAAGGTTTTTGTGCCAACCAGCCTTCAGATACTGTCCCCCTCTAGATTCACTCCTAATCCCTGATCGTTTTTCCCTCATGTGCTCATTTTCTTGTCTGCTCTAACCTCAGCTGTAGCTTTATGCGAGAGTCCCATTTCTAAACATAACCACTTGATTCCCAGACCTAAACCACACATTGTCTTTTTCAGATTCAGTTCAAACTCTTACTCATCTGCCATATATAATCTCAGCCTGTTCCTGAATTTGGTCCAATGACTATCAGCTCAATTTTTAAAAATATCTATTTGTTACCTTCTGATGTCATATGAACTCTGAGTGTTACTCTCCTTTATGTTTGTAGTCCTATGGATGTTTCTGAATTCCAATACTATATATTTCATCTTTACACATATTGATACACAGGCAGAAGGGATTAAAATTTGCTGAAAAGTGTTACGTGCACCAAACCAGCATGAGTAGTGTTTGGTGCTAAAGAAGCAAACAAATATAAACTGTAACTTCATAATCTGAAATTAAATGACAACAGTAGTTAGTATTTTTTCTCCTTGATTTTAAATTGTAAGCCTAAACACACAGGAAAGTTTTAAAATCAATTTTCAGTTTATAGTACACAAATTGCAAGATGCTTCATATTTACATTGAGGCCATCTACTCTTCAAGGGTAATTTTTAAGTGATTTTAGTTTAATCTGCTTTTATTTTAAGAAGAGACTATAAACCATACCCCCATTAAGTATGCTTTTAAAATAAGGAAGATTCAGTAGACCTTTACAGAATAACTGATTCATGTTCATGGTGAAATATTATGTTTATGCAATGAATTTGTGGCTGGAAACTCTTACATTAGTAGAAATATACATTGCTGTTACATGGCAATGGATGATAACCTTTGATTTAAGGTAATCAGTAATAATCTCATGAGAACTTTTTATATTTTCTTATAATCACAATTACAAATAATCTCAGTTTTATGATTGATATATAATGTCTTTAACTTCAGGTTGCATTTATTGAGTCATTTAACATCTCACAGATAAATCATGACTGTCCATTAATTAAATGGAAAACACACAGGTACAAATCAGGTCTTTAGTTTGAGGAATTCTTGATAGGACCATAAAAATATATAAAATTTCTCAATTAGGAAAAATCAGTTGTCCAACTGTATTTTTACAAATATTTAAATGAAGAAGTTTGTAGATAAAGGGAAATGGGGAAATAATTTTTAAACATTATTTTGTGTCAGAAATTAAGCTGGAAAAATTAGGCTGATGAATTATGCAATCAGGACACTGACTTCCAATTTTTTGTCCCTGGTTTGAATCTGTCCATTAGCAGATTTCATACACCTCTCTGTGCTGGAAGAGAAAAATACACCTGTATAGTTCAGGAATATTTCATGAAAAGTCACTTCAAAAATCCCCATTTTCACAATATTTAGGTGAAGTTTGCTTTTCAAAGGGAAAGCTTATTAGTAACATGAGTATATTGTATGCATTTTAATTGAGCTTTCTTATCGTTCTCTTCCCTTTTCAAGTGAGGAAAAAAATCCTCACTTGTTTGCTTCTCAATTTGAGCTTCCTTGGAGAAAATGTTACTATTCACTTTTGTGTTGTTTTCTCTGTGTTGGCCTGTAGCATCACCAAAAATTATTAAGTAAAAAGATCTCCGACTGTTATTTACAGAGCAGAGAAGCCTTGTTATCTCAGGAAGAGGAAAGGATTTGAAAAAATTGGAGAGATGTGTTTATATATAGTGTGATGCTATCTTGTTTGAGACAGAATTTTCTGCATTAATAATTGCTTGTCACCCTTCTGAGGCAGTCAGTCTTGTATGCATTATTAAATGGGAATTATTGTTACATTAAATACACGATTTAAACTCATAGTGTCTTATAATTTGCATTTTAGACATAAATCCACCAGTGGTGTGAATTTATGCTGGCTATACAGCTATTTGTTGCTAGCTGTTGCTTACAGGTCAATAGAGGGTCTTTAACTTTAAAATATTCTTGCTTATTATGTGTGTTGAGATACTTCTTGTTTGTATTTAGATAACCACTGATTAGGAGAATGAATGGTGAAATGTCGTTAGTGTAGATTTAGTACAGCTTGACAAAAAACAGAGTTCGGAGCCCAGCATTCCAAGATAAGGAACAGGTACATTGTGTTGTAAGCACAATGTATAAGACAGTAGGAACAGCCTGCACACCAAGGAGGAACCTGATTGTCTGGGTGAAGCATCCATCTGGTTGGGACCAGTTCTGCAGTTTGGGGTCCAGCCAGCTCAGCATTCTAAGCCAAAGGTAAAAGTACCCGGTGAAGAAGACTACAAGCCTTCCTCCAGAAGACCCTGGCCCACAACCACTGGACGACAGTACGCATGCGGCAAGGGGAGGAGACTTATGATAATGAGTTCCTAGAAATAATTAGAATAGTAACACCTTTTCTTAGAATTAATTATAATAACCCAGCCCATATTAAGGAATATGTATGCTTTTTATCATAAATAGATGCTTGTTTTACAACCCGGCATGCAAGTTTGGAGGAGTGATCCCCCTTGCACCTGGTGCCGCAATAAACATGCCTACTTTATAACTCTTTGGGAGTTGTAGAGTCTGTTTCTGCACCTCACCACCAAGATCCTCATCCCATAATGTTAGTAAACTAGTGAATTGAAAGGCACATAATCTAAATAGTGGAGCATTGCAGACACAGGTTAAATGATTTCTTTAAGGCACACAAGATTTGTGACAACTCAGAACTGAATTCAAAGTCTTCAATCCTGGACTCAGGTAGTGACTCCCGTACCATTCTTAGTTTCTCTTTTATTCAAAGAGAAACTTTTTAAAGTTATTAAACATTTTAAATTGGATATGTGGGACAAATAAAAATGAAAAAGTGAGACTGCTACAATACTTTTAATGTTATTACAGCCTAAACCTTCCAAAGTAGCGTTAGTACCACTGGTGGAAATCTTTTTCTTTATGAAGTCATTAATTATGCTTACCTGAACCATGTACCTGGAACAAGAGCTACTAGCACTTATAATTAGACACCTGTGCCTTCAAGAAATGCAAAGCTGATGGACGATCAGACATAGCAAATATTTGAGTTAGGGCTTTTGTTAACACCTATCTAAGCAGTATCAAGAGAAAAGAGACTTTTTTCTCTCCAGTCTTGTGATGAGGTTAGCTTTCCCACTGACTTTCTATCCAATATAGTAACTGAAATAGCCACAAAATTTTACTAGGATTTAAGAAGTCAATTTGTTATTGATTTGCTGAATAAAGTGTATAATTCTCATTATGGCAAGGGAAAGATGTAAAAAGCCACAAGGAAATAAAATGTGTCGTAGTTGTACTATTTCACTTGAGAACTGATTTCTGGGGCTGCTGAATTTCTTTTTACTTTATACAAATCCCACAGATCTAAAAAATTTTCGTTTAGCTGCCTAGAAGCAATAGCATTTGATGCAATTATCGTAAAAGGTTTCTTTGCTCTCATATTAGGAATCCAAATCATCCCCAGACCTTAGCTGTACTCTAGTGAAGGATCCAGCACACACCAGGGCTGCTATAAGATGTGAAGAACAGCTCAAGAAGTGGCTGAAGGAAAGAAGGAAGGACACAAAGGGAGTAAGAACACCCATTTCACAGTAGCAGCACACTGTTCCATGAGCTTAGCTGCTTGTGCAACTGCACCTTTAGGCTAAAGTTTCATATTACAACTGGGCTAGTCAAGCAGTTAAAAGACACAGAGAGAGGCTGTTCTGTAACAGGTGATGAGACTGGAAACAGGATTGTCCTTTTGGTCAGCAATTTAACTGTCTTGTATTGTATTTTACAGTGAGCAATGCATCTTTCACCCTCTGCCCAGTATCAATTTGTACTCAGACAATCCTACCTCCTGGGAACTTTAAGTGGCATAATATATGTTGCTAATTCCTTTTGCTTTATGGTGTGTGTGGTCAAAATTGTCATGAATGACTTTTGGAGTTACAGTGGACCTGGAGTGGACCTGGGGTGACTCTTTCCTGAACACACTGTAGTGGACATACGTTGGGGCCACACAACCTGGTGAGGAGGAGAGTGAGAAACCAGCCCCAGAGCCAGCCCAGCCTGTCCCCACCCGGGCAGGGACTCACTGGTGCCCCTGGGTCTCCATGCATTGTTGGGGCCATGCAGAACATCTGGAAGATCGATTATGACTGATTTTGGAACCCTTCTGAGCATGTTGCAGAACATGCAAAACTTGATCAGAAATAAGACTATATCGCTTTAAGAATAAGATTGTTTTGAGCTGGCCAGACAGAAGAGAAAAACATTGTGTGTGTCTGTGAAGGTCAGGCTGGAAAACTGCCTGGAGGAGTGTGTGTAGAAAGATGTGGCTGAAGACAGTCACATACCATGAGAATGAGAGTGCTCATCCTGTTTGGCAAAACGGCTCAGAAACTAGCTCTCTATCTATAGAGCTTTGTGTATGTGAATGAAGTGGTGCTTGCGGTGCTAGTTCTTGTGTGGTGCTTCTGCTTCTGCGTCTGCTTATTGCATACAATTGCATCCTGAACAATCATCGCCACAGACATACATCCTCCAAGGGCTGTGACCCTTAGCCCAGAAATTAAGTACAATTGTGGTGGTGAAATCTAGAAAAATGCATAATTTTGTGTCATGTTTTGTGGGATGTACAAGGTTGTCGACAATCACACAACAACATGACAACCACAGCTGCTCGGCCTACATGGTATGAAGTTTTTGTGGAATTATTTTTTGGCTTGGAGGAAGCAAAAATGTCTACCCATCTCTTCAATGTTTATTTGCTGGTGTAATTATGTTCAGCTGTGCCTTGTTGGAAGAGAGATATGCTTTCTAAATATGTCACTAAGGTGCATGTGAAACTGTTCTAGCAGAAGAGTGTTGTATGCCAGCATTTTCTGCATCTGCATTTGGGTCTACTGGGCAAGCACAGTTTCAACGGAAGTTCAGGACACACAGGGCTCACGCTGTTTTTCTAGTGTGAAATGGATTTTGAAGGGTGTTGTACAAAATAGGAAGGTAAAAGGCGGAGGTGATGTGGGAGATAGACTGGCTTCTTGAGATAAAACAGAGTTCCGTAGAGCTAAAGTAATAATTTCATTGTTCTTTCTAATTAAACCAAGTATGTTTAACCAAAGAGTAGACATTAAGTTCACTTCCCTGATTTTTGAGAGCTGGATGCTTAGTGTGACACTATCTATTTATGCATTTACATTCTACACCTGAAAGCTGTTATTCCTAAAAAAGTTTCAGTTTTGGTTGCTCTGAAAAAAGGTATGTTGTTTTTGTGTTTTTTTTTTTTTTCCCCATTGTAAAGACTATTGAGTTTTTGCAGTCCCCCTCCTGTCGTGTATATCTGAATTTTTTTCATTATAAGACTGTTCCTGCTTTTCCAGCCTTTCTGGGAGAGCAGAGAAAGGGTTATCACCTATCACAAGCCCATCACAAGCTCAGCTATTCAGCAATGAAAAAAAGTCTTCAAATGATCAGCATTTGATCAATGTTATAATTGCTGTTTTCTGCATTCATGCAGTTTAACTTGGAATGCTGTTTACAAAATACCAAATCACCATTTCTTCTTGTAGGCCAGTAGAGACAATCAGTAACAGTTTCTGATGTTTTATGTGTGTTTTCTTTCTAGCTCTGTAGGAAAATGATCAAGTTAATGCTTTTCTCCCTTAGTTTTAATTGCTAATAAATCACTCTGCTTGCACATCCTGCTCTCCAGCACATATTAATTATCATCTGGTCTCTTCTTCAGGAGATGGCTAGAGGTGCCTCTGCCTTACAAAAGCGATGCTCTCTTGATCTTTAAGACTGATTCTGGATGGAGGCAAGATGTTCTAATGAGTCTGTCAACACCTGGCTGTCTTGGATATTTTAGGGATATGCTGATTTCCCCTTCAGTGCAAAATGTCTTCATCTGTGACCTTTAATTAATTACGTGTTAATGTGACCAGGAAAGCACAGCCTGAGAACCAAGAAAAAGAAACACATTTAAAAAGCAATTTTTTTGTCAATCCTGGCATAAGCTGTGTAGCTTCTGTGGCCTAGGAACTCAGCAATTTTGGATTTTTGTATCTGACGTGTCTTTGCAGAAGGCTTTAGTATTACATTCCCTGAAATACAGCTACATTTAAAAACAAAATTAAGTTCCTTAGATCCTCCTTCATGATATCTTTCTTGAAACAAGTTTCAGAGTCTGTGGCTTCAAACAATTTATGATTAAAATAAATAATTTTATACTATCTGAGTGTCCTTGTATGGCTAAGGTCATTTTCCAGCACTTCGCCAATAGCTGGAGTCTTAGCTCCTATTACGTCAGAACATAAATTTCAAACCCACTTCAGTGGGGCACAATACATTGATGAGGGAGAAGCCATGGTAATCTTTCTAGCTCTTGACATGCAACTTAGGATCTCTGCAATTTACGATCTTGGGAGACAACCTTCTCAATTGCCCTCAGGAATACCCAGAGATCTGTGCACTGTTCTCATGTAGGACATATTATTTTGTAAGACTATAAATATAATTTAATAGAAATATAATACAAATATAGTTTTAAAAATATAATGTAATAATATAATTTACAACAATAATGTATTATGTTTATCATATTTTTGTAAGTGTTGCAATATTAAGGGGCAATATACTTAAGCATAATGAAATTGGCAAAAAAATTATGTGGACAGTGGTTATTTCTTTTGTGTTGATTTTATTTTTGTAGTGTTATGTGTTTCCCTTAGAATTAGGGATTTGTTATAGATGTTATCTGTAAGAGGTGTGGTGTACTTATACTGTACCTCTGTGCAACGATTTGTTATCTGGTACTTATACAGTTCTTTGCTGAAGTGTTTGATATTGTCGCTATATTCTCAGTGCATAAACACTTATGACATGGTTCACTACTAGCTGAAGTGAATGCCACCTTCAGTGAGCACCTAATTACGGGCCATAAGTAAATCAGATTGGATTGCCACAAAGGTATGATAGGACAAGTCAGTAACTTGAAGTTCTCAAGCTAACTTTTCGTGTAGTCCTTCAGTGTCGCATTTCTATTGCTCTTGTCTGCCCAGACACCCCTTTTTTGACCACTTGATCACCTGATCTCTGCTTGGGAGAGATGGGATTCACTCCATTAAAGGGCTGCGAAGATATTTTTGCCAGTAGTATGGCTAACCTTGTAAGGAGGACTTTAAAGCAGCAATAACATGAAAGTGAGAGAGTTACCAGCAGTCCCATGAAGGAGTGATAGACAGGGCTGATGAGCAAAGGGTCTGGGATGATGGGGCAGGAAGGGCTCAAAAAATTGACAATGTACCCTTGACAGAAGAGGATCAGGTCAGGGAATACCTCTGCAAACTGGACATACCTAAATCCATAAGCCCTGATGGGATGCACCCATGAGTGCTGAGGGATCTGGCTGATGCTATTGCAAGGCAATTCTTGATAATCTTTGGTCTGTCATGGTGACTGGGAAAAGTGCCCGAAGACTGAAGGAAATAAAAAGTCACCCTCATATTCAAGAAAGGAAGAAGGAGAACCAACGAAACTACAGACAACTTGAACTACAAGGAAACTACCTCATCTTGATTCCCAAGAAGGTAATGGAGCAGCTGATTTTGGAAACCATTTCTAGGAACATTAAGTACAAGAAAATCATCAGGACAGGTCAGTATGGCTTCACCAAATGGAATTCAAGTGGACTGAAAGCTGGCTAAATGGCTGGACACTGACAGTGGTGATCAGCGGCACATATTCCAGTCAGAGGCCAGTAACTAGCAGTGTACACTAGGGGAAGGTTAGGGCAGAGTGCCTTTGGCAAATCTACAGATGACACCGAACTAGAAGTTTCTGGCTTGTGCTGCCATCTAGAGGAACCTTGTCAGGCTGGAAAAATGGGCCTACAGGAACCTCATGAAGCTCAACAAGAAGTGCAAAGTCCTGCACCTGGGGAGGAACAGTAAGTGCATGCAGGTACATGGACCAGGGCATGCTAGAGGCAGCCCAGCTGGAAAGCAGCTTAGCAGACAAGGCCCTGGAAGTCATGGTGGACACCATGTTGAACATGAGCCAGCGATGTGCCCTGGTGGTAAAGGCGGCTAATAGTATCCTGGGCTGTATTAGGAGTGTTGTCAGCAGGTCAAGGGAGGTGATCCTTCCCCTCTACTCTGCACTGGTGAGGCCACACCTGGAGTGCTGTGTTCAGTGCTGGGCTCCCCAGTATAAAAGAGATATAGACATACTGGAGAGAGTCCAGTGAAGGGCCATTAAGGTGCTTAGGGGACTGGAATATCTCACATGCGAGGAAAGGCTGGGAGACCTGGGTCTCTTCAGTCTAGAGAAGAGAAAGCTCAGGGGGAAATGATCAATGTGTACAAATACCACAGCAGAGGCTGTATAAAAGACAGAGCCAGGCTCTTTTCAGTGCTGCCCAGTGAAAGGACCAGAGGTAATGATCACAAACTGGAATACGGGTGAGGCGATGATTGATCAGGATGCAATTGTATGCAATAAGCAGATGCAGAAGCACCACACAAGAACTAGCACCACAAGCACCACTTCATTCACATACACAAAGCTCTATAGATAGAGAGCTAGTTTCTGAGCCGTTTTGCCAAACAGGATGAGCACTCTCATTCTCATGGTATGTGACTGTCTTCAGCCACATCTTTCTACACACACTCCTCCAGGCAGTTTTCCAGCCTGACCTTCACAGACACACACAATGTTTTTCTCTTCTGTCTGGCCAGCTCAAAACAATCTTATTCTTAAAGCGATATAGTCTTATTTCTGATCAAGTTTTGCATGTTCTGCAACATGCTCAGAAGGGTTCCAAAATCAGTCATAATCGATCTTCCAGATGTTCTGCATGGCCCCAACAATGCATGGAGTCCCAGGAGCACCAGTGAGTCCCTGCCCGGGTGGGGACAGCCTGGGCTGGCTCTGGGGCTGGTTTCTCACTCTGCTCCTCACCAGGTCCTGTGGCCCCAACACATGGGAGGTTCCTTCTCAACATCAGGAAACACTTTTTTTACTGTGAAGGAGACTGAGCAGTGGTGCAGGTTGCTCAGAGAGGTGGTGGAGCATCTATTCAAAGCCATCTGGATATGTCGTGGGCAAATATCTCTAGGTGGCCCTGCTTGAGCAGGGAGGATGGACTGCCCCAGAGGTTCCTTCCAACCTCAACCATTCTGTGATTCTGTGACTCTAACTTCGTTTCTCTGCTCTCCTCAGGTGCTGATTTTCATGCTGATTTATCATCCCCATTCTCCCCCAGATACTATTTTAATTTCTTTTTTTGATATTTTCTTATCCAATTTTAGTTTCCTTTACTCATACTATGTATGTTCACTTTGGTCTTTTCTCACTACTAGATGTATTTCTTCTGGTACATCTGGCTAACTATCCTGTCTTTCTGACCCTTGCCTCTTCAGTTTGTTGTCTGCTGTCACAGTAGTTCTCATTCAGAGGACCCTACAGTTCCAAACCTACCCCTACCTCCTTTTGTCAGTTCATTTCCTACCTCTTTCTCTCTTACACCCCTTATACCTCCTCAGATCTCATTTCCTTCCCCAGTCCTAGATCCAGCATATGCATGCCAAACTTCGTATCTTTTCCTTTTTCTTGTTACCCAGGCTACTTGCTCTAGCCTACTACTGTTCTAAGCCTTGAATAAGCAGCCTACATATTCAAATAATGAAATCTTTCTGTAGGGTTTGAACTTCAGATGAGACTACTGACCAGCCCATTTTTTCTTTCTTCATGTGGTTGGATAGCAAATAATACATTCGCACAGTCTGGATCATGCCTGTTGCATATAGAATCTAATTTACTGGCTCTCTGTTAAGCATCTCAGACATTAACTTCTAAACTGATAATAAATAAATAAATAAATTCTGCTAATAAATTTTCAGGGGAAAGAGGTATAGATGCTGCTAACACAAAGGCTATCTGAGAGTCAATGTGCCTCTAATATAAAAAGCATGTTGAATTTTCAGTGAAAAACTTAGCCTTTTTCTAGAAAATGGCCAAGGTATTTTGGTTAGTATTTTTCATAATATAACCTCCCCTGGACATGAAAGGTGATATGAAAGGTGTTATGAATAGTTTGACAAAATTATAAGCTATTGGAAATAAGTTTGTTGATGGGAAGTGCTTGGAATTGTTAATGACAGGCCATACCGCCAACCCCTCCTATAATTGCAAGTCCTAAATAGATTAAAGCTGCCTCATGTAATATTTTTCTTTCTCAGGGCCTCCTGTAAACTAATTTTTATCAATAAAACTGTTATTATTAGATGAGGTACTCTTCATTATTTGCACAGACGATTGCTTATGTACTCACAGTAGTAATTGTTCATGTACCATAATTGTTCATGTACTTTTACAATAATTGTTTTATTTGTGTACTTTATCTAAATAGCAGTTGTTGACAACTGAATTATTCATTCTAAACTCATCAACAACTGATACATTTTGTTGCCAGCTACTGCTGTAAAGCACTGTGAGAACAACATGCAGGTTGGGAGCTGCATTTCCTGAGGTCACCAGCAGCAAGAGAAATCATTTGGTTTACTATCAGCTTGCACCTTATTATTTATATCTCCCTGTGGAGCCTGGAAATAGCTACTGCAGAAAACACCACTAAACTTTTACCAAGGAAGATTTCATTATTAGATATCACCTTTCCTAATTCATTTTTATGGTTCCTTCTCCCTCAGCTGGACACCATTTTCTTGTACGGCTTTACTGTTCTTTCCATGGAAAGTGGCAGCCTTTTAAAATAGGATAATGCAAAATTTCCTGTGATGAGCAACAGTCTGAGCTGCATTCCTGCGGAAGTACACAAGATCTTCATTCTACACATTTTAGATTTAGGCTTCTTTCTTCAGATGTTTATATGAATTCTCAATTTTAACCATTTCCATTTACTTCCATTTTCCATTTTAAGAGGCCAAAGACTATAAGGTTAGATAAGAATGTCAAATGATTAGTTATATAATTTTATTGCTTTAATATTTATGTAAAACATTCATGGACCCAGTCTGGCTTTTGGTGAAGTTGTTGGGAAGTTGTGCTAGTAACAGAGATTATCTCATTTGTTTTAATGCTTGGGAAAGAAAAGTCACCATGAGTATGCAATGTGCAGACAGTGCAGTCAGAACATATAGCCATATGTAAAAGAAAACATACTATTGAATTCAACAAATATGACAGCATTTTCGTAGGGGACTCAGCAGAATAAAAAAGGATCCTATAAAATGATCACACACTAAGCAATCTAGATTTGTCTCAAAAAAAAAAAAAATGTAAAAAGAAAGGAGGGACCACTTCAAGATCAGTTCTTCTATTTCCATCCCCACTGCCTCCTATCCCCACCCCCATTTACAGAGGAATAGACAAAAAAATTTTTTTTTTTTTTTAAATAAAATTAAACTTATAGAATGAAACTGAAGTTTCACACTCGGGTGAATTTATCACCTGTCTCATTCATTCTTCTTTCAAAGCACTTTAACTCAGTCTGCAGCTCAGTAAACAGGAGAAATATGTTGAATACTGATGGAGACAAGTCGAATTGATTGGCTAAGAAGGGCACATAGATTGTTCATATTTAGAATGAGCTATCGACCTATTTACTCATTTATTCATGGAAAGCTTAATTTAAAGAAGCAATTTATTTAGTGCTAACTACATAATCACTATTATAAAGGTTTTTGTTTTGGGGCTGGTTTTTTTTGCTTGTTTGATTTTAATCAAATATAATTACTGTTACAGCTGACTAGGAAGTACTCATGTTCTAAAAAAACTCAGTGAAAGTTAGGAAATGTTTTGGTTTTTTATTTTATTTTGATTTTCCTTTCTCTACCTTTAGTTGTCTTCTATATAGGTACAGAAAACCCTTATGAGTAGCAGAGCCATATCTAACAGACCTTTATTCTGAACACTTATTGTGTTAGTGCGAACAGTATGCTAGTGATATATGTAGCAGTTAGGCAGAAGTCTGTATCCTGGACCTCAACCTTAAATGGGGTAAAATTCACAGCAGCCATGTAAAGAATGGATGGCAACACAGAAGTGTTCATTACAAAGCCCTCCCGGACCAACAATCAGACCAGTATCTAACACCTTTATATGTCAAAGATGATACAGTGATATGGACATTTAGACAAGCAACTTGTTTCCATGGTTCATATGCGAATTCAGACAAAGACTTTAGTATTTTGATTTCTGCTCCATTTCTTTCTGTTTCTGTTTGATTCTGTCCTAGTAACTACAGATCATTATTACTTTTCTTCTGATGTACAGATCACCTTGGAATGTTTATTATCATTTACATTGTTAATATATCCAAACATTGAATGTTTTCAAAATGTGTAGTACAGACATACTTCAAAAATTCCCCCAAAATAGTAAAAGGAAAATATGATTGGGTAAGATAAAGTGAATGGAAACTGCAATCTGTACCACAGAATTAACGAATTTCCACTTTTTGTTGCTTCATTCTTTACCCCTGTTTCAAATATTCTGACCTTTCTTTTTGGAACAACCATGATTCAAGTTTCATCTCTTTCTATCTCTCCAACTGGCCTTTTTGAAAAATGGCTGCATGGTCTGAGAAGTAAATGGCTAAGAACTGTCAGAAGTTTCAAATCTCCTGTCTCATTTTGATGTTGCTTGCATTGCTGAGGAGTAAGAAAGGCAAGGTCCCTCACTGTTTATCTCTATTTTCTGGAATTTTGTTTTTAACTCATTAGAAATAAATGTACCTACCGTAACTTTTGTAAGTAAATAGGTTGTATTTTTTTGTTGGTACAGATGTGATGAGAAGAACAGAATGTTTTATCCTGCATAATGAGAGAAAAATATGAAAGCAAGAGATTGTGTTTCGTTTTTTTTGCTAGGTCTGTATAGAAATGGATGCATTTCCTCTAACTTCAGGCACCTCTACAACATAGATCTCGGTATCTAGTTTGTTTTCTAGACTCCCTTTGTAAGCAATGGAGAAAAGCAGGCTCTTTCACAGTGTAATTCATCTCATTTTAGGGGCAATAACTAAAATAGGCTGGATGAATTGTGCAATTAAGAAGTACCTGTTTCTCTCTATTGACTAGAAATAAAGGTATAGAAGTTAGCATAAATATTGGTGTCTAGAATTCAGATGAGATATTCCTCATTTCTGATGACTAAGAAAAGAGCAGATAATATCAAAGAATGGTCTCAATTTTGTTAATGTGATGATATTCTACCTTATTGCTTTTGGAGGTGTTATTTTGCCATAGACAAAAGGTTATTTTTATTAAATATTGCCCTTGGAAAATCCTGTGGAGGCTCAAAACAACTAAGATCTAGTCTTCCTCAGCCATCTTTAATTTTCCAGCAGTATTTCTTCTCTTGGTGATGATTTATCTTGTCTGACTTCCCTGCTTTTCATTCCTGTCATATTTTGGTCTTTATATACTTATGAAAAAGTAAGACTTACTTTTTTCTCTAGAAGATCATTTACATTTTAAATGTTTTTTAAGCAATTAAAACTGTATTCTAAATTTCTCAGTTTTTTAAATTACATCCTGAGAGAAGTGGAAGGAGATAACAAATATAAAAAAAAAGTTTCTTTTTCACTTTTACTGGTTTTCAACAGGTCTCAACATGTCAAAATGGACATTTTCAACAAATGTCTAAGTTACTACCTGAATGGGCAGCTCCTCCTTCAAGACCTAGCCTGCGGCAGTATTTCTGTGGGAATCCTTACATAATGCTGAATCTTTTGTCCCACACAAAAGTGTTTAATTCCCTCTGAACTCAATACAGACTTCACAAGAACACAGAATAGAACTGGATTTTAAGCAGAAGCTCTCTAGGGAGCAGGAAAGATCTCAGTTTGCAGAGTGCTGAGCCTATTTCTGTCACTTCATTTGAAGTATTCTTCCTTCTGAAGTAACATGCAAACAACATTTACAGTCTACAAATGAAATAAATTAAGAAGTTACAAGTGAAACTTGAGTTGTTTACCAAACTAAGGGGCTGTGAATTGCCAGAGAGGTCTACTTGTCTGTTTGAAGGCTATGCTATCACTCTGCTAATAAAAAATAAATAAATTATAGAATGTCTGCAAAATAACAATTAGAGAAAGAAGAGAGAGCCCATATCAAACATAAGAAGACAGTTTTGATGTCCTGTTGGGATGCAGATTAATATTTATTAGTATAAGTTTAGATACTAAAAGGTCTTTTTAATCAAGGTGAGAGACAATTTTCAGTAGTTGATCTTTAAAAATGGAAAAATATGCACGAACAGATTAAATATCTGAGTCACAGCAACATTCTAATAAGGATCAAAAAATATACTGCACTGTAATTCACCAAAGGAAAAAACATTGCTTTTCCCCTCAGTTGATGAGACTGCAGTTGTGATGAAGTTAAAAAAATGAAAGAACTGGATTTTTTTTTTTTTTTTTTTACTAGAAAGGAAGAAGAAATTTGCAGGAATAACTTAGATGGTCAGTGGACCGTTGAACTGGCAAGCGTTATTTGTAAGCATTATTTGTGCTTACTTGTGGTATTTCAGTTCCATCCACAGTGACTGCACTTTCCTTCATTTTAACCAACTGTTTTGGGGTGCTATTGCTTGACAGTACGTGTCAGAGGTCTGCTAATTTATCCTTGGAGCAAACATGTGCAAGCCACTGGCTTTGCACTGAAGATAAATTTGAGCAGTTATGTGGGAGTATATCATAAGTTATAAGTAGCCCATTACAATTAAGTGGTCAAGCAAAATCCTACATCTCAAAATCTTTGTTGAATGTTATGGATATTGTTTGGTGGTTTGAAAAGAGAACTGCACCATATTTCAAACATATTTTGACGCTATCTGTTCATCTAAATTCTATGGTTTAAAATAACCTAGTGAAACTTTGGAGGTTATGTATTTTACATTAACTGGTAGGAGGATGATGTAGAATCCAGATTTCATACATTATACAGTAACACTATTATACTACTGACACTCTTTAACTGTAGTGTGTTGTCATGTGTAATGTTGTAAGTCACTTCATTACACCTTGGTGAGACATAGTTTCAATGTGATATTAATTAGAGACTATTATTTTTTTATTCTCTCTGTTTATAATGGGGCAGTGGGAAAGAGTGTAATAAAAGTTTCTGACTGCAGTAGATTTGTTTTGTTGGAAGTAATAGGTTGAGTTTCACTTTTAAGAAGGAGGGATGAACATTTTTTTAAGGTTAGCATGGCATCTCTGCAGCATTCTGCCTTGCATTCAGCTCCAGAGTTTCAAGGCTCTGAGTGCATCTGAAGTATGCTAATCAAAAGTAGTAGGGGTAGGGAAAATTCTGCTGTCAGATCACAAAAGCAGTGTAGTGGAAAGACAAACAAGTTATTAAGAAGAAAAATAAATAGGGAATAATAAGACTTTTCAAACTGAGGAAACTGGAAAAAAACCACAAACAAACCATGTGCAGGTGGCTATCTATTGTTTCTGCTTAGGGGGGCTGAGGAAGAGAGGAAGAACCATACCTTAATTGCCTATTCAGTTTTGTTCACAGGTATCCCTGGAATCTGAGCACAGCAGCTCCTGTCTCTTTTTTAATTTGAGCTAACCACAACTCCTTTAGAAGGCTTCCCATATGTGCTTAGTTTTCAGCTATAATAATAATAGTTAGGTATGAATCCAGCTGCTGAAAGTGGAATCAGAATGAAAATTCAGAACATTATCTGTTTACCTAGACTCTGAAGTACTTCTTTATCTTCCCTTCCTGTCCTCCCTGCCCTCCTGCTGATTTAGGACAAGTTCTGGGAGGAGGAGGGGGAAAGAATAGCTGCTATAGTTGGTTCAAGTATGAAATCTTGACTGACTCAGTCCCTGTATGGGTCCAGCTTCTTCTTCTGGTTGGAACAGTGAGCAGAAGCAGCTTGCAGACTCTTCCTGTGGCACACAAACTGAAGCATGGTAATCTGCTGCGGGCCATCATTTCCTGCTGGCTGAGCACCTGCTTGTGCTGGAGAACAGTGTTGTGCATCAAGCAGCTGCCTCGTAGGGCTTTCAGAAACACTGGCACCCTGGCCAGGCAATATTTCTGCAATTGTTTGTGGAGAGAGTTAAATGACAATTGAATGAAAGTCAGTTGGTCTCCTTGTAGCCTTTGCTATATATTTTATTTTTTTTTAAAAAGAAGCTAAGTAGTTTAGTCTTCTCCCCTGGGAGCACTTGCAAATCCATTTCTCAGAAAGGATGCTGGTAGTAGAAAGAGAATTGTCCATTTTTGAAGTCATGTTTTATACTCCTTAGAAAACAGATGCATAGGTTGTTTTTGTTGCTCTTGTTTTGTAAATGAGACATTTTGACTTTGTATTTATCAGAAAAAGCCTTGGAGTTTTTATTTTATATCAAAGAAAGAATTTTGAAGTATTCATATCTTGATGAAAAGAGAAGAACAGATAATTTTTTGTGTTTCAGTGAACTGAAGCCTTCATTAAGAATGTGGCCTTGTATCTGGAGAATGAATTCTTGAAAAAAAAAATCCCAAGAGATTAAGTTTAATAAAAGACCTTCTTCTTTCTTTAGCACCAGTATCACTCATCAAATTTTTCTTTTTTTTTTAAGGTTGTGGTGGATCTTCTTAGCATATCACACTTTCTGATGAGCCAGTAGCTCATTTATATCACTGTTATCAGCATTTTCCTTATGAAATATGTTTGAGGTTTTTTTCTCTCGCATAAGCATGTCTTTAATTGCATTCACAATTCTTGAACTTTGGCACTTATGTTACATAAAATATTACATACATGCATCAAAGGTATGCACGATGCAAACTAAAATAGAATAGAACAAAGGAGGGCACACTTCAGGCCAAAATTTGTACCTAAACTATTGGGGTCTAGTAAACCTTTTCTGAAACAGCAGCTATGCCTGATTGTTATGAAATAAAAACTTAGATAGTCTGTTCCTTAGAAGAAACAAAGCTGTTGCAATTGTCTGTGTGCAAAAGCCAGTCTTCACTTACAAATCCTGGAATCTCGGTTATCGGAACATGGAGCAGATGATGGGATGTCAAGGCATTGTAGTGCCCAGATTTTCCTGCCAAGTGACTTTTGGACACTGTAGATGTTATATGCCTGCATAAAGCTGATGAAGCTCTATATGACATCACATAACCATACATAACATGTGAATTAAAGGTTTTTGACTTGAAATGTACATTGCTGGGGCAACTTTTTCCTAATCATTAATCAACTTTGACAAAAGATTATTAAGATACATAAGGCAAGGAATTAGACAGTGTTTAATGTCTTTCAAGACAGAGTGGATGGGTAGAAATGCTTAAATGGAATCAAACCCCTTCCAAATGTGCCACGGCACCGTAAAATTTGGTCTAAACCATGGCCAGACTCTTCACTGTTACTGGCATGCGATATAGGACAACACAGAAGAGGAAGGCAGATCCATGCCTGAAATTCATATTAAGGTGTTTTAGTCCATACAAAGCACAATGAAAAAGAAAAAGCAGAATCTGTTACATATAATGCACAGTTTAGGGAATACAGCCTAACAAGTGAAAACATGTAAATGTCTTCACCAGTCATACCTTGTAAGATGAATGAAGAAAAATGTATGCCTCGCTGTTAAAATTAGGGTGAGGGGAATTAGCAATGTAAAACAACTTGACCCTGCATTGAGCCTATCTGCTGATTATGCAATTTTGGTCTAGATTCTCAGATTGTGGTTGGTTTTTTGGTTGGTTGGGTTTTGGTTTTTTTTTTTTTTTTTTTTTTTTGTGTATTGCTCTATACTCTTCATCTGAAGTGACAAAGTAATACTAAGAGAAAGTTGCATTTTTTTCTTTTTTTCATATCAGGAAGAGAAAATAGAAAACTCAACAGTCTTTTCTCACCACTCAAAAACTCAGGTCATTATCTTAGGTAGGGAAAGGCACCTAATGATTGACTTGTACTGCTGGAAAAATGAAGCGAAAATTTGCACCCAACAAAAGTGTTCAAGCCAAAATTAAATGATACGTAACCTAGGGCATGATAGCCTGTTCAAGCCAGAATGAAATAATATGTAGCCTGTGGCATGACAGAAATGTGTACGCATTTCCTATTGCATTCTAGTCCACGTTTTAGTACAGACAAGATAACAGAAAATAGGTAGGAGAGAGGACAAAGCTCATGTTAGAGCTTATCTTGTTTGGTCTTTCTACTAGTGTCCCTTTAGTTGAACAGACCTGGAGACAAACTTAGCTAAATCAGATCATAGTGATGCTACAAAGAAATGAAGTCTTTATTACATGTGATTTAAGTCTGTGTCCCAAGGAAAGGTAGGCTGACTTCAAGAGAATTAAGGAATGCTCTTCTGTATAGCTGAAGTTTGTTCATTGGACATTTGTCTTACAGTGATTTTAATTATACTCTTGACTTTACAAAGATTGTAGGTTTAAGTCTATGAATAATAACAGTGCATCAATAATATGGCTTTATAAAACATGGAATCGCGGAATTCTCAGAGTTGGAAGGAACCTCTAGAGATCATCTAGTCCAACACTCTTCAATACTTCAGGCTAATCAAGAAGAAAAATATCCATAGTATAGCGAAACATTAACTTCATGTTTGTTGAAACTTAGTTCATAAGGATTTCATAGAATCATAGAATCGTCTAGGTTGGAAGAGACCCTTGGGATCATCGAGTCCAACCATATACCCTACACTACAAAGTTCTCCCCTATACCATATCCCCCAACACCACATCTAAACGTCTCTTAAACACATCCAGGGATGGTGACTCAACCACCTCCCTGGGCAGCCTATTCCAATGCCCGACCACTCTTTCTGTGAAAAATTCTTTCCTAATGTTCAGTCTAAACCTACCCTGTTGGAGCTTGAAGCCATTCCCTCTCGTTCTGTCATTAGTTACCTGTGCGAAGAGACCAGCACCAACCTCTCTACAGTGTCCTTTCAAGTAGTTGTATGTGGAGGAATGGCTGAGTGAAAAAGGGCACGACTTGATTACAATGAGCAACCCAGTCTTTGATAGGGATGAAAGCCCGGAGGAGGCTGTGAACTCTCCTTGAGAAACAGAAGTATGAAGAAGTAGCTACATGATAAGTAAGTGATAAGCGGTACTGCCTCCGGGAGATAGAGAAACATCTGCTGCGCGTGGACAAGAGGTCTGCACTAACTGTGTGAGCGCTCTAGGCGCGTGAACAGAGACTGTAAGCCAATTGTATAGCTGCCGCTAGCGCGTGCTCTGCTTGCCTGCCTTTATATACTCTGTGAGAACTTGAATAAAGGGAGAACAACCATACTCATATTGAGACTCATCATTACTCCGGGTCCGTCTCCCACTCCGACAGTTGTAGAGAGTGATGAGGTCTCCCCTCAGCCTCCTCTTCCTCATACTAAACAGTCCCAGCTCTTTCAACCGCTCTTCATACAATTTGTTTTCCAGGCCCTTCACCAGCTTCGTTGCCCTCCTCTGCACTCGCTCCAGCACCTCGATATCTCTCTTGCATTGAGGTGCCCAAAACTGGACACAATACTCCAGGTGTGGCCTCACCAGTGCTGAGTACAGGGGCACAATCACCTCCCTCCTTCTGCTGGTCACGCTATTTCTAATACAAGCCAGGATGCCATTGGCTTTCTTGGCCACCTGGGCACACTGCCGGCTCATATTCAGCCGCTTGTCAATTAGAACCCCCAGGTCTCTTTCTTCCAGGCAGCTTTCCAGCCACATTTCCCCAAGCCTGTAGCGCTGCTTGGGGTTATTGTGGTCCAAGTGCAGAACCTGGCACTTGCCCTTGTTGAAACTCATACAATTGATGTTGGCCCAATGATCCAATCTATGTTAGTCTCCCTGTAGAGCTTCCCTATCCTCCTGGGAATCAACACTCCTGCTTAACTTGGTGTCATCTGCGAACTTGCTGATGATACACCCTATGTCCTTGTCGAGATCTTCAATAAAGACATTAAACAGAAATCATCCTAACACTGAGCCCTGAGGCACACCACTCGTGACCGGCCGCCAGTTGGATTTAAATCCATTGAGCACCACTCTTTGGGACCTTCCAGTCAGCCGTTGCTTGACCCAGCGGATCGTATGCTCATCCAGGCCGTGTGAAGCCAGTTTTTCCATGAGAACTGTATGGGGGACAGTATTGAATGCTTTTCCAAAGTCCAGGTATACAATATCAACAGCCTTTCCCTCGTCCAATAATCTGGTTATCTTGTCATAGAAGGAGATCAGGCTCGTCTGGCAGGACCTGCCTTCTATAAACCCATGCTGACTAGGCCTGATCCCCTGGTTGCCCATTATATGGCTTGTAATGGCACTCAAGATGATCTGCTCCATGACCTTCCCTGGTATCGAGGTTAGACTGACAGGTCTATAGTTTCCTGGATCCTCCTTTTTGCCTTTCTTGTAGATGGGTGTTACATTTGCCACCTTCCAGTCCATTGGGACCTCCCCAGTTAGCCATGACTTCCTGTAAATAATGGAAAGCGGTTTGGCGAGCACGTCTGCCAACTCTTTCAGCACTCTTGGGTGTAGCCCATCCGGTCCCATAGACTTGTGTGCATCCAAGCGGCATAGCAGGTCACTGATCTCTTCCTCTTTAATCGTGATGCTCTCGTTCTGCTTCCCCTCCCTGTCTCCTAGCTCATGAGGCTGGGTGTCCAGGGAACAGCTAGTTCCACTGCTAAAGACTGACGCGAAGTAGGCGTTGAGCACCTCAGCCTTTTCCTCATCCTTTGTGACTATGTTTCCCTCTGCATCCAACAAAGGAGGGAGATTTTCCCTAATCCTCCTTTTGTTGTTAATGAATTTATAGAAACATTTTTTATTATCCTTAACAGCTGCAGCTAGGTTGAGCTCTAGCTGCACTTTGGCTCTCCTTATTTTCTCCCTGCACAGTTTTGCTACATCTTTATAGTGTTCATGAGAGGCTTGCCCCCTCTTCCAAAGGTCGTAGACTCTCTTTTTGTTTTTGAGATCCAGCAAGAGATCCCTATTTAGCCAGGCTGGCCTCCTACCCCGCCTACTTGTTTTTCGGCACACGGGGACAGCCTGCTCCTGTGCCTTTAAGACTTCTTTCTTGAAGTATGTCCATCCTTCCTGGACTCCTGTATCCTTAAGGGCATCCTCCCAAGGGATTTTGTCTAGCAGTCTTCTAAACAGATTAAAGTTTGCCCTCCGGAAGTCTAAGGTGGCAGTTTTGGTAACCCTTCTCCTTGTTTCTCCAAGGATAGAGAACCCAATCATCTCATGATCACTGTGCCCTAGACGGCCTCCAACCTTTACTTCCCCCACAAGTTCTTCCCTGTTCACAAGGGGCAGGTCTAGGAGGGCACTTTCCCTGGTCAGCTCACTTACCAGCTGCATGAGGAAGTTATCCTCCACACATTCCAGGAACCTCCTGGATCGTTCCCTGTCTGCCGTGTTGTATTCGCAGCAGATATCGGGGAGGTTAAAGTCCCCCACAAGAACAATGGCAAACTACTGCGATATTTCTCCCAGTTGCTTACAGAAGGCTTCATCCACCTCACTGCTTTGGTTGGGAGGTCTATAGCAGACTCCCACAGCGATATCACCTTTATTTGCCCTTATCCTAATCCAAACACTCTCGACCCTGTTATCACTATACTTAATTTCTGAGCTCTCATAGCATTCACTAACATACACAGCCACTCTGCCACCTCTCCTTTCCTGTCTATCCCTCCTGAAGAGCTTGTAGCCTTCGATTGTGGCACTCCAGTCATGTGAGGCATCCCACCACATTTCTGTTATAGCCACTATGTCATAGTTTTCCTGGTGCATCATGGCTTCAAGCTCCCCCTGTTTGTTGTTCATACTGCATGCATTGGTATAGATGCACTTCAGACAATCTAATGGTTTCAACATCTTTTTGTGAGTGTGGGCCCCATTTCCTACCAGGCCCCTCTCAGGTGTTTCCATAATTTCTAGGTGTCTATCCCTTCTCTGAAATGAATTGGTAGAGTAAGAGTCCTTGCTAGTCCACCATCCCTCAAGCCCTGGTGTGTTTCCCTTTAGTCCTAACAGTTATCCCAGTTATCCTCCCCTCCCCCATCATATCTAGTTTAAAGCCCTGTTAAAAAGTCCTGCTAATTCCTGTCCCAAAATTCTTTTCCCCCTCTGGGACAAGCGCATCCGACCTGCCACCAGCATGCCAGGTGTCTCATATGGCAACCTATGATTAAAAAACCCAAAGCCCTGTTGATAACACCAGACCCGAAGCCACAAATTGACCTGCTGTCTCTTCCTATTAATTTCCTCACTCATGATAGCCACTGATGAATAGAGAACACTACTTGTGTTCCCAATCCCTTAAGCACCCTTCCCAAGGCTTTAAAATCTCTTTTAATTGATTTTGGGCTCCTTCTTCCCACATCGTCACTGCCCACCTGAAATACTAACAGGGGGTAATAATCAGAAGGGTTGACTAGAGTAGGAACTTTGTCCAACACATCCCTGACCCGTGCCCCAGGGAGGCAGCAGACTTCCCTGTGAAGCAGGTCAGGACGGCATATTGGTCCCTCTGCCCCCTTCAATACAGAGTCACCCACAACGATGACCCTTCTGCTTTTCCTTTTGGAACTAGTTGTGATGCCAGGTCTACGGCGACTTGGTCTTTCTGGCACTTCCTGCCTAAATGTACCACCCTCCTCTCCAACAGCCAGTTCCTCCTGCAAGATTCCGTACCGGTTCTGCAGGGGTAACTGGGGAGGTGGGAGGGGGAGGGAGGGGATTTGCCTCCTTCGCCTAGCAGGGACCTGTTTCCATTCCCCCTCTTCTCCGAGATCCCCTTCTACTGCCGGGTGAGAAGTGGGGAGAGGGTCCTCTGGTGTGTGTGAGGCCTCAACATGTTCCCTTACTCTCAGGGAGTGGGCCCACCAATTGATCTCCCTCTCACACTCCCTGATAGTCCTCAACCTTTTCACTTCCTCCTTCAGCTCAACCACCAAGCTGAGGAGATCATTCACCTGTTCACATCTGACACAGGTGTTGTCCCCACTCCCCTCCATGGCAAGGGCCAGGCCCCGGCACTCCCTTCAGCCAGAGACCTGGACACCCACGTGTTTGTGTGGGGCCTCTTCTGGGTGCCCACAGCTTTCTTAACAATAGCCTTTGACCTAGTTCTAACCATAGCTGGATGTCTGCAAGCAAGAGACAATGGAAGGGTCAGTTGGAATGAACGCGCTCATTGTCTGACTACTAAAAGGAATTGAACTTACCTTGTACAATGGCAGAGGCTCAGGACCCAGCCGTACAAGTTACCACCACGTGAGGAACTGACCAGGACACACACCCAATCACTGGTTACTGCTCGGTGGCTCCCTGGGGCTCCTTATAAGCTGGCGGTGTGATGAACTGTGGGAGGTGCTGGCTCCGCCCAGTCTTAGTCTGCAGCCCGCCCACCGGCTGTCAGCCCCCAGCACGAGGAGGAGGCTTTGCCCAGCATCAAAAAAGCCCCAAAAAGAGCTTTCCGTCGGCCTTTTTAGCTACAGATCCCCTCTCCCAGCGCAGTCTTACCTGCCCTGGAGCTGATCTCCGTCGCAGATTTAATTAACAGGTGTGTTTGATCTAAGAAGGGGATAGTCTAGTGTTTTAACCAGAAATTTTCTTTGCAAATTGGAAATTTAGGCCTCAGGGAATAGGAGCTATTATGCCACTGTTCTAACAACACAGTGTGGCAGGTATCTAATCACCTGTGTTAAATTCTTAGATAAGTCTGTCTGTGTTAGGAAATATTGCACAGGGTTAGCACATCACTTTACAAAGTGAATGGCTAAGGTAAAGTTTAGTGAAATGTAATGACAGGGAACAGAACTTTCACTGCTGAGGCTCTGAGAGTCTTATGGTCTCTATCAAATGAGAGAGCTGCCTGCAGATGACAGCTAATGTCATGAAATGCAAGTGGGACCTGTGGGAGATGGGGTCTTCAAACATCAAGGGAGCTTTCTCAAATTTTGCCTGGATTTTTTTCAGGTGTACTGACATAATAGTTGCTCCAGTTCTTTTCCACTACCGTTATGACCTGCATATTATTGTCCTGTCTGCTCTGGCATAGTCACTCACTTTAGCCTTTCCTGTGTGTGTAACACTGTAAGTATAATTTTGCTTTAACGTGCTTGCTGTAATTTCATATTTTGATCCTCAGGTTGCCTATCTTATCTACTCAGATGACCTCTGAGCCATCTGTTAACATTGGACCTAAACCAAAACAGACTGCAGGCCCACAGACTAGGTACAATTGTGTTTTTGGTGCTCCACAGTGACAAAACCTATTCCAGTTCATTTCTGCTGTGCTGCTGGATTCTGCTTCAACCTTAGTGCCTGGAGAGACAACAATGACCATTTCCATAAATATCCAGATACTTTATAGAGTAAACTGGAACAGGTCAGGAGACACAACTAACATTGTCACTTGAGGTGAGATGTTTAAAAGCAGCAAAACACAATTTTATTGGCAATGGCTATTACAACTCACAGTGACTTCAGTTTATTAAAAAAAAAGTATTCTAACTGAAACTGAGCATGTTAAGAAAGGTGCATTCATTTGAAAAGGGGTGGAGCTTGCTATTTCTTTGCTTGAATGCTTTTATCCAACACCTAGGGAGACTCTAGGCTTTCTGATTGTTAATTTTTGGTAATTGTCTGATAAATTTTTTAATGTTTATTTTTCACTCTTCAAAAAAACTACAGTCCACAGAGTCCATTTTTTTTTACCATTAAAATGATTCATTTGGACAGTGTCATTAACAGTGCATACTGCAGGACTGAAGATGAACTCTTGTATCATAAATCTACATTTGACTATGTGCTCCAGCTATTGGGAATATGGTTATAAATGAATGTGTGTTATGTTTACAAAACATGAAACCATTTTTGTAAACAACATCAGACTCTAACTATGTCATTTGTGTTTGTTATGAGTAAAGACAATTTCTGAGTTGTCCACTCCAAGGAAGACATTACCTGTCATCCTGTCACTACACTTCCTGATAAAAGGTCCCTCCCCGTCTTTCCTGTAGACGTCCTTTAGGTACTGAAAAGATAGTATGAGGTCTTCCCAGAGCTTTACCTTCTCCAAGCTGAACAATCCCAATTCTCTCAAACTGTCTTTGTACGAGAGGTGCTGTGATCATCCTCAAGGCCCTCCTCTGGATGCATTCTAACAGATCACTGTCCTTCCTCTGCTGAGAACTCCAGAGCTGGACACAGTACTCCAGGTGGGGTCTTACCGGAGTGGAGTAGGGGGGGCAGAATCACCTCATAGAATCACAGAATCACCTCCCTGGACCTGGTGGCCACGCTTCTTTTTATGCAGCCCAGGATGCGGTTGGCTTTCTGGCTTGCCAGCGCACATTGCCAGCTCATGTTGAGCTTCTCATCCACCAACACCCACAAGTCCTTCTCCTCAGGGCTGCTCTCAACCCATTCTCTTCCGAACCCATATTTGCGCCTGGGATTGCTGTGACCCAGGTGCAGGACCTTGTGCTTGGCCTGATTGAACTTCATGAGGTTTGCGTGGCCCCATATCTCAAGCCTGTTCAGGTCCCTCTGGATGGCATCCCTTCCCTCCAGCATGTTGACCACTCCACATAGCTTGGCGTCATCGGCAAACTTGCTGAGGGTGCGCTCAATCCCACTGTCCATGGAGCTGAAAGAGATGTTAAATAGCACCAGTTCCAGTATCGACCTCTGAGGAATGTCACTCGTCACTGATTGCCAGTTGGACTTTGAGCTGTTGACTGCAACTCTTTGAGTGCTGCCATCCACCCAGTTCCTTATCCACCGAATTGTTCATCCATCAAATCCATGCCTTTCCAATTTAGAGACCAGGATGTCATGCAGGACAGTGCAAAATGCTTTGCACAAGTCCAGGTAAATGATGTCTGTTGCTTTCCCCTTATCTACGAGCACTTTAGCACCATCGTAGAAGGCCACCAGATTTGTCAGGCATGACTTGCCATTGGTGACACCATGTTGGCTGTCACCAATCACCTCCTTATTTTCTATGTGCCTTCACAGAGATTACAGGAGGATCTGCTCCATGATCTTGCTGGGCACAGAGGTGAGACTGACTGTAGTTCTCTGGGTCTTCCTTTCTTCCCTTTCTGAAAATGGGGGTTATGTTTCCCCTTTTCCAGTCAGTGGGAACTTCACCAGACTGCCACAGCTTTTCAAATGTAATGGAAAGTGGCTTAAATTAATATTTTTCTGTACTCTAATTGTCAGGTTGTTTCATATCATCCAGATAATTTTTGAAGGATTGTTTCCTGCATTCATACAATTTGCTAATGAGGACTTTTCCTGCCTCTATTCAGAAAATCAAATACCTCAGTTGTTTTACTATGTTCTTCCCCTTAATGTGCGTAGATATTATAGCAGAAATTGCTAATGTACTTTAAAACACAAACATTTTGCTGCTTTGCATTTTGTGTTTTCTTCGGGGGAGGGAGGATTGTTGTTTGGTTGGGGGGTTTTCAGCATTTGGATTTTTGTTTGTCCGTTTGGTGTTTTTTCTTCCCCACACATGTTAAAGGCAAACACAGCTGGATGAAAACTGTGGCTATAAAACTCCATCTGTTGTATAACACTATGTTGTCTCCCTAGCAAATTCTCAATGCCTTGGAGAACCTACAAGGAAATTTTACTACATTTATTTTTTTGTTGGAAAAAACAACATACATGCAGACTATGTACAAATTCATCTTCACCATGGCATGTAAACTACTTATGTAGATGAGTCATAAATGTGAATGATATAATCTTTTATCTCACCTACAGCATCTCTAACAGGTAAAGATTTAAGGAAGCAAATTATCAGGTTACAAAATAAAAGACATCTGTTTCTGACTGCTTTTTATTAGGTAATGCAGTATTTCCAATTTATTATGCTGTACTTATAAATAATGTATTGGAAAAATAAGTAGCTAAACAAATTGCAACTTGACAGGATTCTTTGTGAAAAACACTATAGACATTATGGCTGGGGGAAAGATGCTATGGAAGCTAATGGTTTTCTACACATTTTTGAATTTGCAGAGGGAAATTTCTGAACAACAAATGTCACTTAGTAGTAAATGGAAGAGTTTTGGCAGATTATGTAGATTAACCTTATTCCAATTTCAGAGATATCACCAAGCTAGAAAACTGTATTGTAGTTTTTGAAAGAAGTGCAAGTAATGATTCCAAACCATGTTTTTCAATATGTTTTAATATATATTGACATTATGCAGATAAGCAACAGAAATAAATTTGAGGGGCTGGCACCAATAAAGAACATATTTCACACAGCAGTCTGAATTCAGACACTGAATTTGAAATTTGCCCATGATTACGTTGAGGCCAGCTTGCAACCTGCTCCATATAGAAAAATTTTCCTTGAAAAATAAACATAAAGAAAAGATCTTCCTATCAGATAAATAACCTCCTTCAGCATGCCTATTTTTCTATGAAACAGCATAACCTAACAGCAGGTTAGGTATCCCCATAATGTATATTGGAGTGGTTAAGATGGAAAAAAATAATTCATTTTACTATTTTATTAAACTGTAAACAATGACTTCATGTAAAGCTTATTTTAAACACTAGATAACTTAAGCCAAAATATCACATAGACTAAATGGAGACTTCACACTTTTTTCAGCAGTAAAAATTATAAACAGTAAAACCCATACATGCCTCCTACCTTTGTGACTGTGAGCAAATATCAGGTAGCATTTGTACGAATGACCTATGTGCGTGGGTATATTTAATGTGTATGCCTGTTCTCCAGAAGAAAAGAAAGAAACTAAAGAATAGTGGAATACAGTTGCTGTTGCTAAATGAATTAAATAAAGAAAGTAAATTCCAAATTCTCTGAAGAATCACAGAATGGCCTAGGTTGGAAGGGACCTTTAAGATAATCTAGTCCAACCATCAAACTAACTCTGATAAAAAACCATCATGAAACCATGTCACTAAGCACTACGTCAACTTGCCTTTTAAATACCTCCAGGGATGGTGCTTCAACCACTTCCTTGGGCAGCCCATTCCAATGCTTAATAACCCTCTCAGTTCAAAAATTTTTCCTAATATCCAATCTGAACCTCCCTTGGTGCAACTTGAGGCCATTTCCTCTTGTCCTATCACCTGTGACTTGAGAGAACAGACTGACCCCTGCCTCTCTACAACCTCCTTTCAGGTAGTTGTAGAGAGTGATGAGGTCTCCCTTCAGCCTCCTTTTCTCTAGGCTGCACAACCCAAGCTCCCTCAGCCTCTCCTCATAAGACTTATTCTCTAGACCCCTCACCAGCTTCGTTGCCCTTCTCTGGACCCGCTCCAGCACATCAATGTCTTTTTTGTGGTAAGGGGCCCAAAACTGGACACAGTACTCGAGGTGGGGCCTCACCAGTGCCGAGTACAGGGGGACGATCACCTCCCGAGTCCTACTCACCATGCTGTTCCTCATACAGGCCAGGATGCTGTTGGCCTTCTTGGCCACCTGGGCACACTGCTGGCTCATATTCAGTCTACTGTCGACCAACACCCCCAGGTCCTTTTCTGCCAGGCAGCTCTCCAGCCACTCTTCCCCAAGCCTGTAGCACTGCATGGGGTTGTTGTGACCCAAGTGCAGGACCCAGCATTTGGCCTTGTTGCAGCTCATGCCTTTGGCCTGGGGCCCATCAATCCAGCCTGTCCAGATCCCTCTGCAAAGCCTTTTTACCCATAAACAGGTCGACAAAAGGGCAACAAAGCTCGTGAGGGGTCTGGAGAATAAGTCTTATGAGGAGAGGCTGAGGAAGCTTGGGTTGTTCAGTATAGAGAAGAGGAGGCTGAGGGGAGACCTTATCGCTCTCTACAACTACCTGAAAGGAGGTTGTAGAGGGGCGGGGGTAGGTCTCTTCTCCCAAGTCACAGGTGATAGGACACAGGTGAAATGGCCTCAAGTTGCGCCAGGGGAGGTTCATGTTGGATATTAGGAAGAATTTCTTCACTGAAAGGGTTATCAAGCATTGGAATGGGCTGCCCAGGGAAGTGGTTGAGGCAACATCCCTGGAGATACTCGAAAGACGAGTTGACATGGTGCTCGGGAATATGGTTTAGTGTTGGTGGTGGTGGATTTTTTTTTTTTTTTAGGGTTGGACTAGATGATCTTAAAGGTCCTTTCCAACCTAGGCAATTCTGTGATTCTGTGACACTCCCACCCAACTTGGTGTCATCTGCAAACATACTGAGGGTGCACTCAATCCCCTTGTCCAGATCACTGATAAAGATGTTAAAGAGAACCAGCCCCAATACCGAGCCCTGGGGACACCGCTCGTGACTGTCCACCAACTAGATTTAACTTCATTCACCACCATTCTCTGGGCCCAGCCAGTTTTTAACCCAGCGGAGAGTACTCCCATCCAAGCCATGGGCAGCCAGTTTCTCCAGGAGGATACTGTGGGAGACTGTATCAAAGGCCTTACTGAAGTCCAGGCAAACAACATCCACAGCCTTTCCCTCGTCCACCAAGTGGGCCACTTTGTCACAGAAGGAGATCAGGTTTGTCAAGCAGGACCTGCGTCTCATGAATCCATGCTGGTTGGGACTGATCACCTGGGTGTCCTTCACGCACTGCATAATGGCACTCAGGATGATCTGTTCCATGACCTTCCCAGGCACTGAGATCAGACTGACGGGCCTATAGTTCCCCGGATCATCCTTCTGACCCTTCTTGTGGATGGGTATGACATTTGCTAGACGCCAGTCAGCTGGGACCTCCCCAGTTAGCCAGGATGCTGGTAAATGGTGGAAAGCAGCTCAGTGAGCACTTCCACCAGCTCCCTCAGTACCCTCGGGTGGATCCCATCTGGACCCATAGACTTGTTTATATCCAGGTGTTGGAGCAGGTCCCTCACCACCTCCCTTCAGATTACGGGGGCTTCATTCTGCTCCCCGCCCCTATCTGCTACCTCAGGGGTCTGGGTTCTCAGGGAACAACCAACTCTACTGCTAAAGACTGAGGCAAAGAAGGCATTAAGTACCTCAGCCTTTTCCCCATCCTTTGTCACTATGTTACCTTCCACATCCAATAAAGGATGGAGATTCTCCTAAGTCCTCCTCTTGTTACTAATATATTTATAGAAATTCTTTTTATGGTTTTTAACATCCAAGACCAGATTAAGTTCTAGTTGGCCCTTGGCCTTTCTAGTCTGTTCCCTACATAGCCTTACAACACCTTTGTAATCTTCCTGAGTGGTCTGCCCCTTTTTCCAAAGGCCATAAACTCTCCTTTTTTCCCTGAGTTGTGACAGTAGCTCTTTTTTCAGCCAGGCTGGTCTTTACCCACAACAGCTCATTTTACAGCACACAGGGACGGCCAGCTCCTGCACTTTTAAGACTTCCTCTTTGAAAAACGTCCAGCCTTCCTGGGCTCTTTTGCCCTTCAGGGCTGCCTCCCAAGGGGCTCTGTCAAGCAGGCTCTTGAAAAGATCAGATTCTGCCCTCCGGAATTCCATGATGGCAGTCCTGCTGGCTCCCCTCCTTGCTTCCCTGAGAATTGAGAACTTTATAATTTCATGGTTGCTGTGCTCAAGACGGTCTCCAACCATCACATCTCCCACAAGTCCTTCTCTATTTATGAACAGCAGATCCAGCAGGGCTCCTTCCCTAGTTGGCTCCCTCACCAGTTGTGTCAGGAAGTTATCCCCAACACACTTCAGGAACCTCCTAGACTGTTCTTTCTCAGCTGTATTTTGTTCCCAGCTGATATCTGGTAGGTTGAAGTCTCCCACCAGGACAAGGGCAAGTGATCTTGAGACCTCTCCCAGCTGCTTGTAGAATATTTCATCTATATCTACATTCTGATTGGGCAGTCTATAACAGACTCCCACAATGATATCAGCCTTGCTGGCCCTCCCCCTGATTCTTATCCATAGGGACTCAACCCTACTATTACCCTCAATTAATTCTTGACATTCGTAACCCTGCCTAACATACAGGGCCACACCTCCTCCTCTCCTTCCTTGCCTGTCCCTTCAGAGAGAGTTTGTAGCCATCCATCGCTGCACTCCAGTCATGTGAGTCATCCCATCATGTTTCCATGATGGCAACTACATCATAGCTTTCCTGCTGCACAATGGCTTCCAGGTCCTCCTGTTTGTTGCACATGCATTAGTGTAAAAGCACTTCAGCTGGGCTACCGGTCCCACCACCTTTTTGGTGTAGGAAGGCCTAACTTCTACCTGACCATTCCTAGGCACAGCCATAGCTCCTAATCCATCGATGACCCTTGTGTCTCTGCTGGTGGATTCCCCCCTCTTCCCCCTTCAAACTTAGTTTCAAGACCATTTGATGAGGCCTGCCAACTCCTGTGCAAAGACCCTCTTCCCCTTTTGAGACAGGTGTACCCTGTCTGTCTCCAGTAGACCTGGTGTCATGTAAAACTTCCTGTGCTCAAAGACCCCAAAGTTGTGCCTCTGATACCAGGCTCGGAGCCAGGTATTGATCTGCTGGCTCTTCTTGTTACTTTCCTTGTGCTTCCCTGTGACTGGGATGACAAAGGAGAACACTACCTACACTCCTGACCCCTTGACCACTTGTGTCAAGGCCTGGAAGTCTTTTTTGATTGCCCTTGGGTTTCTTGTTAACAGCTTGTCTCTGCCTGCCCGAAAAATGAGTAAGGGGTAATAACCTGAGAGGCTTACCAGTGAGGGAAGTTTTCTTTTTATGTCTTTAACCTGGGCCCCAGGGAGGCAGCAGACCTCCCTGAGAAGTAGGTCAGGTCTGCATATCAGGCCTTTTGTTCCCTTCAGAATGGAGTTGCCTACAACAATGACCTTTTTTTTTTTTTTTGAACTAAGGATGTTTTGATGCCGGGTTTAGTATGACTTGACCCTGGTGACACCTCCGTAGACTTGTCCTTCTCATTGTGATTGGGTTCCCTTTGCAGAGCCTCATATTTGTTTTTTAAGGGTACCTGGAGAGGTGGGGGAGTTACTGGGGAGACACGCCTGCTTTCTCGGGCAGGAACTTGTTCCCACAACCCCCTATCCTCTAAGTTACCTTCTTCAGCCTGGCAGAGAGAGGACAGGGAGTGCTCTGTAGAAGGGGCTCTGTCTGCCTGCTTGGTTTCTGTTATGGGAAGCAGGGTGCAACTCTGGCAGTCCTTCTCCCTCTCACATTCCCTGAGTGTCCTCAACTTACTTACCTTCTCCCTGAGCCCCATCATTAAGTGCAGGAGCTCTTCTACCTGGGCACATCTCCCATAGGCATGCCCACCAATGCCATCTGACACTGGCATAAGTGCAGGCCACACCCCACAGCCCGATGTCTGAGTGGCAGAGCTCTGTCTGGGAAACTGCATCAGAAGTGGTGAGCGCAGAACACATAGACTCCATGGTCCTCTTCCATGTGGATACCGTCGCTATTCTGTGGCCAAATTGGTAGTCCTTCAGCCCTCTCTGTGCAGACTCCCTTGTGGTGCTCCCAGGTGATACCCACCTGCTCCTTGCTTGCTTGGTGCACATCGACCCAGTCTCTGCACTCTGGTGCCTTGTTTAAATCTGCCACCGGGGTGCCAGCTCCGCCCCACGCCTCCTCAGATGGCTCCACCCCCGGAAGCTGCCAGGTATTGGCCCGGGCTTGCCACTTCTCCCGGCTTTGAAAAGCCTCAAAAAACAAGCCCCTTGCCGGCTCTCCTGGCCACGATTCCCTTGCCCAGTGCGGACTTACCTGCACTGGAGCTGGTCTCTTCAGTGAGTAGAAGAATGCCACAACTGCATATCAATTGGTACTGGAAATGTATTTTTGTTGATTGAGCAGACCCCCAAAGAAAAATCTTTATGGATGTGCATACAACAATGAAACTATGAATTTAAAATAAATACAATAAGTTGTAAAAGCAGCTGCCTTGGGTTGTCTCTGCCACTGACTGCATATCCCTGCTAAAGTATCCACAGGAGCCTTGAAAATATTTTTATTTCTTCGACAGGGAAGTAGTTGAAATGAAGCTAAAAAGCTCATTTTCACAACGCAAATCTTAAAGACAATAATGGAAAATCAAATATGCAGCTTGAACCTTGATTGTACTACAGAAATACGGGTTGGATCAGTCATTGAAATCTGCTCTTAGAAATGATATTTTGTTATTAATCATGGTCTGTTTTCCAGTAATTTAATGATTTTTTTCCTCCCAAATTAAGTTCATTTATCCAAATACCGAATAACTGCAATGATTCTAAACTGAAGCTCTGACTTTGGGGTCTTCTTAAGCAGGCATCTTGCTATAGATATTAACCACCAGAGATGTCAGATTTCATATATTATGCAAATGCTTTCTAAGCTGTAGCAAATTTAATGTAACCAGTGGTTACCAATAACTTAAGTCCAACCTTCGTTAGTTTCCTAAACATTGATTACAAATAATATTTAGTGTCTAGTACTGGATAAATTCTCAGTACTAGTGAAATCAGTGGGATTATGCCATGAAATTAATTTTTTTTTCCCAAAGTTTCTGAACTTTTTTTGTATGTCTACTGTATAAAATAGACCATTATAAACAAAAAGAGATTTATTTCTTTTTAGTCAACTGTTAAGATTCAGGAACTTGTTCAAAAAACTTGTGGGCTGGCATAGCTGCCTACACCATTTTGTGATTCATCATTTCAGTATCACCATGTTCAAAACCGCCTTTCAAATAATTATTCTATACTCTCTTTATGTTAAGCATGAGTCATCTTCTTCAGGTGATGCAGCACTTTCAGAAAAGGCAATTAATCACTGAGGACTGCTAGGCAATTCAAAGATATCTATGGGGAGACAGTATCAAAGAACTGCAAGCTCTAAAATTAACATCAAATTTATTTTATCCAAAAGAAAAACATGTACCTACTAGTGCTATCACAGCTGCAAACCTTTTCATTTAGAACAGTTTGTGTATCTCATGGTTATGTTGTTCACAGCTTTTCTGAAAGCTTGTTTGGTTTTCCCTATGGAAGCAAGTGATTATTAACAGCAGATTAAAAAAAAAAACCAAGTCATTTAAGTATGCATGTCTGTTGAAGCCTGATTGGATGTGACCTAGAAGCTGCTGGGTAATGGGTTTTTGAGCCTATGCAATAATTGTAACTCACATGAGTATGTTATACAAGATTGCAAATAATGGTTCCGTTTGAAGAATTGTAGAATTATCCAATATTGCCATCACTAAGTAAAATTCTAATTCAGAATGCTACAGTGAATGGAAGCCCAGATGTGCAGGCATACTATTGTCAATCAAATATCATCTGGGATTATTTATCAGAGCAAAAAGAGGAGAAGATCAAAAGTATTTTTTGGACAGTTATAAAATTTTTATTCTTTCTTATGCCATAGTTAAAAAGTTCTTTAATCAGAAAACAAAACTGATTACCGATTTTGTGACTGTGAATATAATTTTAATGATCACATAAAAGATTAAACTCAGAAAAGAACTTTGTTTCAAAACAACTGAAAAAAACCTGCAATCACTACTTTGTCCCTCTGCACTCCCTGGTTTTTAACTTGATGCTGCCACGTAGGTTGCCTTTTTTGTTCAAATTCTTACTGTTTTGTACCTCTGTGGAGACACTTTGCTTTTATATTAACAGCTCATCTTTAAGACAGTCTAGTAAAATTCGTGAATAGTTTGTATGGATAAGTTGAGCTTTTTTCACAGCACAGTCTCTGTTTTGCAGGTGCAAAGGAGATCCAGTAAGGTTCTCAGGGCAACAGACAATATCAGTTGATTCTGACTTTTGCTGTTCAGAGAAAGTCAGAGACAATGATACAAAATACCAAAAGAAAGGTTAGTTTGGGATTCCTCCAGAGGAGTAAAGATGAGAAAAGGCTCTGGATTCAGACAGATGTATGTTAAATATGACCCAAAATTTGAGTTCAATATTTTAATGCTAAATGGACAAAATCTGGACAAAATCCTATAGGTGATTGTAGTAGAAGAAAATAAAGATTAAAATTAAGATAAAGGAAAAATTATTAGAGGGTGTGATTCTTAAGATCTTGATGCAAACTTCAATATACAGTATTAATTGTTACCCTTTTTTCCTGGGAGCTATATCCAGAAGATCTGCATTTACCACCACGTACCATTACACGTATCTTCCTATTTTTTATTTAAACATAATTTGAAGTACTGTATTATGTGCTTAGTGGGTGATACCTGTTGGTTTTAGATGTGATATTGGTGTGAAAAATTTCTTAGAAACTTATTTGATTTTCAGCAAATATTTATGTAATATACAAACCAAAGCTGTTTCATTGAAGTTAGCAAAAGCATGTATGTTCAGAAGAATTCTTTCAGTCACACTCACAATAATAATATTCTTTTTGGATGCTGAGCAGAGTACATTTTGTACTCTGCTGTGTTAGGTAAATTTTTCTACTTCTAGTACTTCTATTACAAAATATTTATCTGACACAGTGCAAAAGACTCACATGCAACAAAGAAGAATTATGGTAACTGATTCTTTATTTTCACCATACAATATTTCTTAGTGGTTTTGACTAAAAAAAATTAAATTATTTGCAGTTATGATGCTCTGATAGCAAATTTCTTTTGTGCTGAAGTAACAACAAAACTGGACAATAGTTTCCTCTGACTACAGTTCTCCCTTTAATACTCAATGATTCTTGTGGTCAACATTTTCTTTCCAAAAATGTGTACACTTTTAAAGTCATTAAAGTCAGTTTATTATTTTGCCTTGCTATTTCTTAATCAACCTTCAGATCTAATTTGGTGGAAATGTGTTGAAATTATTGATAGGAGATGTGTTGGTTTTTTTTTTTTTCTGATGAGCTTCTGTATTCTATTTATCTTGGCTGTATTCTTTGCTGTGAAGAGAGATTTTCCTTATCAAATTTGGTATTGTATGGGAGCACCCAGCCAAACTGGTTTCAGAGCACAATAGTCAAGATGCAGGGAGTTGTCATCCGACTCAGCTTCATCTCTGCCTTGCCTTGTCTATGCAGAGATAACTTGGGGGGAGCTGCAAAAACGTCTCAGCCTGGGGTTGTCTCAAGATTGCATCACAATAAGAGCCGAACCGAATGGAGCCTTAACTCCCTTAACAAATAAAATGCCCTGAGTCCCATCCCACCACTATTCCCATGACTTTGAGTGCTAGACATCACAAAATTGGCAACAGAGACTTAGCCATCACACCACCAGAGGTAAAGATCCCAGATAGTGTAATCCACTCAGGCATAATCCTGCACCCTCACAGAATCAGGAAATATAAACCGCAAGGTTTGAGGAGAAAAATGGGGAATCTTCCAACGATACAGCTGGCCTGTAGGAGATTCGTCCCCGCCTTGTCCAGGACACTGTACAGGGTAACTTCCCAGGGATTGAGCGACCTTACCTGAGAGAGAGGGTAAGTGATTAAGAAACATATGTATGGTATAAGGCATGCTATTAAGATCAAGATTTGTGCACTCTTTTAAGGTATTAATATCTAGCGCACTTGTGGCTTGTGTTGTTACTTTTTGGGATCACTTGTAGGTTGCAATAGTGTATTCTGCAAATTGCTTTTAAATTGTAATAGTGTAATCGCCATTGTACACATAGAACTCGCAATAGTGACATATTGGGCCTGTGAGTGAAGTCCAAATAAGTTGTTAATTTGAACTTCTCAGTGAAGTCCTTTTTCCTGTTTCATCACAGGTATTCTTTATGAAGTGCTGCTCAAGGCTAGACATAGTGCCAAGAGATAACGTTTAGTGATGGTTTTTGTCAGTGTCAGCTTGTTGATTGGACTAGATGATTTGAAAGTTCCCTTCCAACCTAGGCAATTCTATGATTCTATGATTCATCAGTCTAGTCTATATCTCCTTAAATCAAGGAAGAATTTCAAAACCAGTATCTCAAGTTTGTGAGAAGATTAGCCTTTGGCATGGCTAGATTGTTTCTCTAACTAGGCAACACGGTATGTCTTCTGAGCATATTCCGTTGGAGCTCTCAGCTTCCAGGAAGCCTGATACTGTTGTCTGATTTGATGCTTGTTGGGTTTACAGTTTTAAATGTTTTATTAGTTTTTACATATTCCCAATGGCTGTCCTTCTAAAATACTCAAGCTATGTATTTGGCTTATATCAGGGAACTCTGAGGATAATAAAAGCATGACTTGCTTCCTGTTTTCATAGCCTTGATGATTTTTGCCTACAGCATAGTGTAGGATGAACTTCAGTGATGCAGTCTAGTTGTCTAGTGCTGCATCAGTATTAGTCTGAAGTCATGCCAGGTGGCCTAAGTCACTTCAGTGATGAATGCTCCCCCTTGCCCTGCTTTTAATACCTGAGGGATTAATAATTTCCCTCTACATGGTACCTTATATTTAATTTCTGTTGTTTCAACTGATCTCTATGGTCATTGATAGTAGATTTTTGTCATTTCTGTTTTTGGTAGGAAAATGACACTTAGTTGTATCCTTTCCTTTCCTTTTCCTTTTCCTTTTCCTTTTCCTTTTCCTTTTCCTTTTCCTTTTCCTTTTCCTTTTCCTTTTTTCCTTTTCCTTTTCCTTTTCCTTTTCCTTTTCCTTTTCTTTTTTTTTCCTTTTTTTTCTTTGTTTTCTTTTTCTTGGGACTATGCCAAAATTGTTGACAAACACTGCAGCAGGAAGGTTTTTCATAGGACAGAATTTCATGTGAGGAAAGATTTGATTCAAGAAAAGTCAATATGAACAAAACCGGTACCTCTCAAGAATGATTTAGATGTTTAATCAGACTAATCAGACTTCCCAAAAATTTGCTAAGTAGCCTGATGATTATGTTACAAGATAGAATTGTTCTGTCTAGCCACCTGAATATCTAATATTTTAAGGAGCAGAGCAGTTCTAAGATATAGACTATTACACTTTATTTTTCCTTTTTTTCCTTTCCATGGTCACCCGTGTCATTCCCCCACCGCCACCCTTCACCCCCTTCCTGCCCCTGCCTTTATTTCTTCTTGGCGAGATCTGTTTCAAAACATATGAGCAAGTGTCTGATGTGGCTGATTTTTCTGATTGCACCTTTTTTGCAATTGGTGGCTGTTCACGTGTCTGTGCGCTGTGGACATCATTTCCAGAATTACTTCTTCTTTTATGAAGAAGAGCCATTATTCAAAAGTCAATAGAAAGAAAATTTACTTTCCTTTGGTACATGCAAGCATGGTAATTCCTTTTTAACACATTTTGTGTTAGAAAGAATGTGTCTGAAACCTGACTAAGCAATTGATTGACTAAGCAGTCATGGAATGGGATACTGACAACACTACAGCATTATATTTAATTAGTGAAGACAAGTTCCTTTCTTTTGAGAGTCCTCAATTTTCTGTATTTATCAGCCCCTAGCAAATTCAAGGGCAAACACAATTATGTTTTCATGTCAAAATTCTCTGTTAACAATTCCGTTGGTGTTTGTAATTCCTGAATCTCTAGAATTTGACATAGACAGCATAGTGAAAAGCATATAAAGTTTCCTTTGAGTTTATTGGCTTTGTTCGTCATTGATGGGCTATTTAATGAAGTTTGTGAAAATAAGTTTTTATGAAATATTTTTTTTAATAGTATAATACTTAAAAATATGTCTTTTAATAGAAATAGAAAAAATTTAAGAGTAAAGTATAGAAAACAGTTTCTTATAGACAACTTTGTTAGTGTAATGACTAGAATTAAAATTTCCTGTCATAGAGACCTTCAAGCAGCCTGCCTTTGATAGTAAATCCATGCAAGATCATGTAGTGGTCTAATCTCATTGTTGAATAAGCAGTGATCATGAGTTGAACATATAGCGCAGTAATGTCCCAATAACACAACAATGTGTGGTTTTAAAATTTTTTTTTTCAATATAATGAGATGCAGTGAAGCTTCCTTTTGGTTCATATGATTTCCCTGGCAATCATAAGACATATAATTAAAGAGGAATATAAAAGGAATAAAGTTTCTGTGTGCCAAATGTAATCTTAGCTATGAGTCCTCAAACAAAGGTGGAATGAAACTGAAAATTATACACCAAAAATAGAAATTCATTAAAGACTAAAGAGTGAATCTGATACTGTGTGTATTTATGTCTCTTGTTTTTTCTTCCCTGTATAATGCCTTAATAATGTGAAGTAGTCATGCTGAAGCACAATGTCTCCCTATACCTTGAGAGGGCACATCGTTCTGTCACTCATTCTCTGTGCCAGACTTCGAATACCTATTGATAATTAACAAAGTGTCTTTCAAGTGTTTGCTAGATTTACTACTTGCATTATATATATCTAGGGGAAACCTTCTAGACAAACAGGTTGTTGAATATATACATGCAACGCTTATGAAAGATTGTTTTTTTGGATGACCGGAGACCCAGGTTTTCCAGACTTAAAGCAGAACCTACTTCAATTTGAAATAGGAACTCAGCTCTCTGTGGATGAACACTGTAAGACGTTTTCTAAAAACAAGCACATAAGGTAATGCAGCTTTTCACGTGTTACATTTACACTTTCATTTGCAAAAAACACACTTGAAAAAGGAAGGCTATTAATATTGCAAAACCAAATACTTACCAATAAGGAGATGTCAGCCAACAACTTATATAACAGCAGTGTAATCATACAATCATAGAATATTTAGAGTTTGAAGGGACCTTGAAGAATATCTAGTTCCAAACTCCCTGCCATGGGCAGGGACACCTTCCACTAGACCAGGTTGCTCAAAGACCCATCCAGCCTCATCTTGAACACTTCCAGGGATGGGGCATATACAGCTTCACTGGGCAATCTGTTCCAGTGTCTCACCACCCTCACAGTAAAGAATTTCTTTCTAGTGTCTAACCTAAATCTCCTGTCTTTCAGTTTAAAGCCATTACCTGTCATCCTGTCACTACACTTCCTGATAAAAGGTCCCTCCCCGTCTTTCCTGTAGACGTCCTTTAGGTACTGAAAAGATAGTATGAGGTCTTCCCAGAGCTTTACCTTCTCCAAGCTGAACAATCCCAATTCTCTCAAACTGTCTTTGTACGAGAGGTGCTGTGATCATCCTCAAGGCCCTCCTCTGGATGCATTCTAACAGATCACTGTCCTTCCTCTGCTGAGAACTCCAGAGCTGGACACAGTACTCCAGGTGGGGTCTTACCGGAGTGGAGTAGGGGGGGCAGAATCACCTCATAGAATCACAGAATCACCTCCCTGGACCTGGTGGCCACGCTTCTTTTTATGCAGCCCAGGATGCGGTTGGCTTTCTGGCTTGCCAGCGCACATTGCCAGCTCATGTTGAGCTTCTCATCCACCAACACCCACAAGTCCTTCTCCTCAGGGCTGCTCTCAACCCATTCTCTTCCGAACCCATATTTGCGCCTGGGATTGCTGTGACCCAGGTGCAGGACCTTGTGCTTGGCCTGATTGAACTTCATGAGGTTTGCGTGGCCCCATATCTCAAGCCTGTTCAGGTCCCTCTGGATGGCATCCCTTCCCTCCAGCATGTTGACCACTCCACATAGCTTGGCGTCATCGGCAAACTTGCTGAGGGTGCGCTCAATCCCACTGTCCATGGAGCTGAAAGAGATGTTAAATAGCACCAGTTCCAGTATCGACCTCTGAGGAATGTCACTCGTCACTGATTGCCAGTTGGACTTTGAGCTGTTGACTGCAACTCTTTGAGTGCTGCCATCCACCCAATTCCTTATTCCTTGTTCCAAGATAATGATCTTTGATTCTTAGTTAAACTCTTAGATACTGTATTTTCTGCTGAACTCCTGCATCATGAGAAAGATGTTCAATACTTACTTTGATCACCATTATTCACTATGTGGCTTTACTTATTTGTTGCACACCATATTAATCCTGAACTTTATTAATTCGTTTGTTTGTTTGTTTGTTTGTTTCCTGGGCTTTTAGCTGCATAGTCTCTGATTACTTAACAAACATTAATGAACTCATCTTCTCAGTTCTCCTTTGAAAGTGAAACTGGTAGGTCTTGATTTTTACAGATGGAGAATCCCAGTCCAGTGAGAGAAATGGTAACGTTTTCAAGCTCTCTGGAATGCCTGGCACTTCAATGTTGGATACCAAACCCAAGGCCTTTCTATTAGGTTTGTGCTAAATTTTAAGTAATTTTTAGAGCTGGGCATATGAATAATGTGAGCATACTTTTAGATGATGGAGTGCTCTGAGGGCTTTCTAGTTAGAAGAGAAAGCTGAAGCCATTTTTAGGAGGGGCCCAGTACTACTTACTTTAAGGGTAGATGGATTTTTGTTGAAACCCACATTTGAACTGAGTTCAGAAAGCTGACAAGGGAGAGACAGATGTGGATAATAAGGTCTGTAAAAGAATCCATTCATGTCTATTGCGTTGTTGTATGTAGTTGGCATCTAGCAATAGATTTTGTGGCCAACATGAAAGAAGAACGTTTTCCACTGCCTGTGTTCTGTCAAACAATACAAATAATGGTAAAGAAATTTTGTAAACATAAAAATGGGCATCTTAATTTTTCTTGCTGTGCTAGTGTGACACACAACTAAAGTAGAATAAATGTTGTATAAATACCTTTAACTTCACCATTTTTCACTATGCTACACATCTGATTTAACCTTTTTCTACAGTAATGTTTGGGTTCCCTGAAATCATTCTCACACTGGATTATTTTCCATACTTTTATTTTTAGACTTCACCTTATCTGTAAGCCTAGGAAACCTCTTTTCGATTACTGCTAATTGCTTCAAACTTCCTGCTTTGAGACAGTAAATGTCTCTTGTCTCTTGTTCCCTCACTTCTTTTTATGTGACATTTTCTTCAGAATGATAAAAATTTTGCTTATAAAAGTAGCAAGATTTTTTTTTTATCTTTAAAATATGGCCATTATTTTTTCCAGAATACAGTGTCTGTGAATAATCATAGTCATTTATGTAGTTATAAGTCCAACAGTGAAGCTAGAAATTTGATGTTTGAAAGTATGGTTAAGTTTATGTAACTGAAGACCTGATAACATTTTGATTTATTATGACGGATCAGTTGTTCACATAAAGATATTTCTTTAATTTACACCAGGAGGACAATGAAACTGTTTTTCTGTAAGGTTTTTTCCATGTCTAACCATTCATTGTGTGCATGTCTGGGTGTATTAATGACATCAGCAAACAATGACCAGTTGCTGTGGAACAGGAAGGTGTTGAAGTTTCCAAACCACAGAAGTTAACATATTTACAAAACACCAAAGGAGATGGAGTGTTGCTAACATCCAAATTTTTTTTTTGCCCTGCTTTGGTAACTATTCATTTACATTTTTATTAACTTATGCTAAATCAAGTATTTGTTACATTGATAGGCACAGAAAATAAATTAATCATAATTAGTTTTATTGGAATGAATAATAAATGAACTTTCTGATAAGCCACTTATCATAGAATAGTCTTATTACTACATAGCTTTACTCAGGTATCAATGTTTGCATTTTAATTTGAGAATATTTGCACTGCATTATTCTACAGTATTCCTGTATTCTTAGGAATGTAAAAATCCACTGTTTATTATTTCTTTTACAATTCAGCTTGAGATGAGACAACTGAACAAATGATTCATTCTCTGGAAGTTATGTTCTTTCAGCAAGATAATAATATCTCAAAAGATAAGTCAGAACAAAAGTCTGATTGCAGAACAGCTGAGATTGGCAGGGATCTTTTGAGAACCTTTACTCCAATTGTCCTGCTCAAGCAGGGTCAGTTGGAGGATGTTGCCTAGGTTTTGCATAACTCCCCAGAAGGAGACTTCACAGCCTGTCTCAGCAACCTGTTCCCCTGTTAGACCACTCTCACAGTATAAAAGTGTTTTCTTGTGTTTAGATGGAATTCCTTTTTTTAAAATATGTGTCATCTTCTCCTGTCAGTAATTACCACAGAGTACAGTCTACCTCTTCCTCATTCCCTCTTATCAGGTATTTATACACATGGATAATATCCCCCCCAAGGCAGGCTGTTCTTCAGGCTGAACAGTTAGAATCATAGAACCATATAATGGTTTGCGTTGGAAGGGACCCTAAAGATCACCTAGTTCCAACCCCCCCCTGCCATGGGCAGGGACACCTCCCACTAGACCTGGTTGCTCAAAGCCCCATCTAGCCTGGCCTTGAACACTTCCAGGGATGGGGTAGCCACAACTTCAGAATTTTACAGAAGACAGTGTCAAGAGCCTTCCTAAAGTTGAGGTAAGTAACATCCTTTTTACCCTCATCCACTACCTCACTGTAGAAGTCTGTAAATTTGGTTAAACATGATTTCCTCCTTATAAACCAATGCTGACCACACCCAATCACCTTCCTGTCATATACTTGGAAATGGTTTCTGGGATTAGTTGCTCTATCACCTTCTTAGAGATTGATGTGAGGCTCATCTGTTTTTTCTCAGAAATTCCTTCTTGCATTTCTTGAAGACAGGAGTGACGTTTGCTCTCTTCCACCCTTCAGAAACCTCTTCCAATTGACATGACCTTTCAAACTTAAATGAGAGTGATGTCAGTCAGATCCCTCAGCCATCGTGGACACATTCCATAAGGAGGCCCATGGACTTGTGTATGTTGTTTGTGTAAGTCGTCTAACCTGATCCTTCTCCAATGAGGGTAAGTCTTCCTTCCTCCAGACTTTCCCTCTGGTCTCAGGTCCTATTGATAAATGAGGGCTGATCTTACTGGTAAAGATTAAGGCAAAGTTGGCACTAGGTCCCCAGACCCATTCAGCAATAGGCCCATGTTTTCCCTAGTCTTCGTTCCTGTTGAGCTACTTGTATCCTTTCTTCTTGTCTTTGGCATCCCTTGCCAGATTCAACTGCAAGTGGACTTTTGCATTCTTAACCCCAACCCTGCACAATTGAACAACATTGCTATACTTCTTCTGGGTTATCTGTCCCTCTTTATACCTCCACAAAGCGTGCACACTTTGTTTTTTGTCTGAGTTCGATCAGGAGCTCCTTACTCCTCCATGCAGGCCACATCCACCCCTGCTTGATTTTCTGCTTGTTGGGATGAACGTTTTTGAGCTTGGAGGAGGTTATCAACCAGCTTTTGCAGACTCTTCTCTCTAGGGTCATATCCTATGGGATTCTTCCAAGTAGATCTCTGAAGTTAAAGTCTATTTTCCTGAAATCCAGGATGTGATCCTGCTTTTTGCCCTGATCTCTCCTCCCAGGATCCTGAACTCTACCATCTCATGGTCACTACAGTCAAGGCTGCTCACAGATTTCATATCCACAGACAGTTTTTCCCTGTTTATAGATATGAGGTCCACTTTTCATTGTTGGCTCCTTGATCACCTGTACCAGGAAGTTGTCCTCAATGCACTTCAGATATGTCCTAGATTGTTTGTCCTGTGCTATATTGTCTTTGGAGCAAATGTCAGTGTGGTTAAGTCCTGCATGTAAACCAGGGCCTGTGAACGTGAAGCTTCTTCCAGGTATTTGAGGAAGGCCTCATTTTCTTCCTGATCAGGACCCACCACAACACCACCTGTATTGATCTGCCTGCTAATCTTGAGCATTATGCTCTTGACCGGCTTCTGAGCAGTCCCAAGGATAGGATGTACTCCATATACCTCCATGCCTTCCACTGCTCTCTCGCATTAAGTGTAATACACCCTTTTTTTCTTCAGTGTGTACTTCCTAAAGAGCCTGTAACCGTCCATTACAGCACTCCAGTCGTGTGAGCTGTCCCACCATATCTCTGCGATCCGAAGGAGGTCACAGCCCTGTAACTTCTAATTTCTGCTGTTTGTTTCTCATGCTACTTGTATTAGTGTAGAGGGGCATCAGAGACATCAGAGGGGCACCCAAGTGTGCTGATTCCCGAGAACACTCTTGACAGCTTTCCCTATTACATTTGTATTAATTTGTTTCAGGAAGAGATACTTTGCTTTCTTTAAAGGAGCATAGAATTGTCAGCACAACTCTGCCTCTTGGACTCCAGGTTTAGGTAATAACTTATATCTTCTTTTTTGTACGCTGTAGAAGACATACTAATTTAGACTTCTTTACTCAGATGATAATTTTATCATAACATTTTTAAAACTGGGAAAGATTTCAGAAGGAGGAGTTGAACAAGGTTATTAGGTAGCATTGATTGTATGTTGTTTTAATGTCTCGTGTTAGTTGAGATGAGACATTTGACCATGATTATTCTAAGCCATAATACAGTAAATTTTTCTGACTTTCACGTCTAGTGCTTGCTTACAGTTTACTAATTTTCAGCATTATAAATTTTTGAAGTAATACAAATTATGTGAAGTGTGAATAATTTTGACCTACTTGAATAGTGATGGAAGACTTTATTTAAGATTACTTAGCAAGTTTTTCATTCAAATACGAAAGAAAAAATATAAATAACCTTTACAATCTTTAAGCCTCTATTTTTTTCCTTTCTCTTTTTCTCTATTTTCACCCGATTTCAGCTACAGGTCAAAGATGAAATTCAAATTATTGACATGAGTGGAAAATTCTTGTCATGTCTATCCAGAAACTAGACTTTATAGACTTGAAAAATATGAAATTTGGAACTGGATTACATCTTCTCTTTTTCTACTTGAAACATCTAGAGACTTCAGAGACTAAACTTGTGAACAGAAGTGTTATTACTCAGGTAACCAAAATTATGATATTCTGTCTGTGGTCAGTACAGAATTTTTGAGAAAGGTTATGTGATTTCAGAATACGACTATACACATAGACTAATGAATTTTGATTTAGTGTATTCTTTGTCTGCATTCATCTGTTTAAGAAAGTGAAATGTCAATAGTGCTTCAGAAGTTACATATAGTATTATACAAATTACTTAGAGTGCTTTCTCTATAGGTTATGACTTCTAGTCCCTTAACTAACATCAAATAGCAGATATTTAAACTGATGAGTTTGTTGCTGGATTTGATTTTTTAGGAATGATGAGCTGGTTTATATTTTGAATTCTAGAAAGCCTTCTGTACTGGGAGCCTTGCAGAAAACATTGTACTTCAGGAGTTATATCTGCTCTATTTGGCCTTGTTCTTAGAGCATGAGAAACCTGTGTGTTATTAATATAACCTGTAGCTTACAAGATCTTTGGGAAAGATAAACTGTGTGTGGATCAAGGGGTGGAATGTAGTGATCCTAAAAAGAAGACCATTGCACTTTGAGGAGTCAGTAATACACGTCACAGTTAACCTCTCTCTATGGAGCGCACGTGTGCAACATGGCATAAGAAAATCCATCTGGTGGCTGTAGGAATATGGGGTTACCAGTATCTGAAGGGAAGAAAGATTTACTCACTATCTATATTCCTCTTTTTATTTGCTCTTATTAACAACTATTATATTAAGTAATTTGCTGTTGGGCTTTTCTTGCTGAGAATCAATCTCTCTCTCTCTTTCTCTCCCCCTCTTTCTCTGCCCTCACCCTCCCTCCCCACTGGTAAAAAACACCTTTTTGACTTTTTTCCTAAAGATAAAAAAAAATTTTTTTAAATGCTAAAATGACACTTAAAATGGTGTGATTTAAAATTATTTTTATCTAATTAAATGTAAATTTTAAAAATAATCCTACAAAATACTGATGCTCAACTTGAAAATGAAGCAAATTACTGAGTCAAGAGTGTGACATTTGGTATACTGAAGAAAATTATAGTATTTTCAGAAAATTCATTAAACTTTTGACTATTCTGGAGTTTGTTGGTGGGCTGAACCAACCAAAATCTGAACAGTGAAAATAATAGTATACTGTATTCTGCAGTTTCTGAGCAACAATTTTGTACTTTAGGATATAGAACAAGGTTTTAATTTCTTCAGGAATAGGAGAGTTAATTATTCCCATTGTATTGATGAAATGTAATACGGTGATGCATTTAATCCTAAACAGAGTGCTAATTCAAAGCCTGTTCATCACTGACATATAAAGTTGAACTGGAACAGCTTTTCTGTGCGACTTTCTGTGTACAGTTTTAACTCTTCCCTCTTTCTCATCCGCAGTCTTGATGTAAATGGAGAGTTAAAAATGCTTTATGGAATCCCCAGCGTTGCCGTGCCTTTAGAGTAATTAATGAAGCCGTGGGAGATATGGGTTCAAGCATTGGTAATATAAGACAGTTTGATGTGCTAACTTCCAAATCTTATTTTTAATCTCTGTAGCTCAGAGAACACTTACTTATTGTTTCCTTCTTTTGCATGTGAGAAGACACATTTGTTTTATATTTAAGTGGAGTTGAAGTAATATGACATTCTGAGCTACCTGCTTCCTTTTTATTTCTTTAGCAGCTTTACTGGGGCAGTAAAACTTCTCCCTCTATTCCAGGTTTGCTATTTGTGAATATGTCTGTGACTTTCCAGTGTATGGATATTTCATGTAGTTTAATTTCAATTACAGAAACCTGATAGTATTTCCTGCAGGTGAGTTGGAAGACTTCTTGGATTTCTAGAAGTAAGGTAGTTTTAGAGTTCTGCTGTAAAAATAAGCATCATAAAGGGCAGGCTCTTTATATAACTAAAGCAATTCAATATAATTGCTTATAATGTACTTTTTTTTTTTTTTGGTCCTCCATGAGAAATAGTATCTGCAAATTCATGTCACACAGCATTGCATGTTTTTGTCTAGTAATTTTAGTAGTATATAGTAAAGAGCCTAAAAAGGGAAATTTTCTTAACAATGTAATTTTTTACTAGATTGCTTGCATTTTCTGCTTTGTATGTCACACTACATCTTAAGAAACAGCTAACGGCTAGTCATGAATGACAAACTTGTGAAGTTAATGTTGCTACAGCAATTAAGTACTTTTATCTGGACTAGAACATCGTAAGAAAACCATTAGACAGATTAGCTATGCATGAAGAACATAAAGCTATTTGTAGATGATTCCAAGAGGGCAAACATTAACTGGAAGCAAAGTATAGCCTTGGGGTATTGTAAGAATGCTCTGATTTCGGCGGATGATGTGCTTTCTTTCTTTGATTTGTTTTTCCTTTAAAAAACAATTGAAGTATAAAGCTTTTAAAGACTAGTGGCTCCTCCTCTTTTCATAAGCTACATCTGGTGATTCAGTAGCAGGGTTGCTACTGTTTGGAAATACCAGGTTAGTGTCAAAAGTGGGCAAATAATTCCCATGTTTTGGGGTTTTAAATAAAAATGTTCTTTCTGTTATTCGTCAACAGTGGAAAGTCACACTGTAAACGTATATGCACACATATTTATACCTGAGCATTTATAGAAAATGACTATGACCAAAGTTTCATCTTCATGTTTCATCTTCCTTTTTCTAAAGAATAGAAGTGATTCTTAATAATCCTTTTATTTAGATTTTACTCTTCTCTCGTTTTCTATAGTGTATGTATATACACGTAAACTGCATCAGAGTAAATCTGAAATTGAAAAACCTGTCCAGAACAGAGATGACAATAGCACTGACCAGAATAGTTCTTCTGCTTATTTTAAAGAAGAGCTTTTTACAATATGAGAATGCTGTAATAAGTAGTATTTAAACATGACAGCTCTGGAAGAAGAGTTCCTTAACATTGTGGAGAAATAGCATTTACAGTTCAAAACTGATCCAACATATTTATACAGGTCAAAGGTAGATTGCCCATGAGATCAGAAAACAAGCGTACAGATGAAGATATCTGAATGTGAGAAGGGAAGGTATTTTTCACACTATGAGAACATTCTGGTGGCTTTCTAACACTTAAAACTTAGCCCTGATATAGCTGTAGTCTTTTATAGAGATTAAGACTTAGACCTGTTTGGATTTGATAACTGAGAACACCCTGGTGTGTGTTTATATTTGCATTTCAGGACCATTTAAAATGTGCACTAAACACAGACTCTAGATCTGTTTCTCCTCTGGCACAGATGGTAGTGCAGGGATAAATGCTGCACATTGTGTCTCTGTGTGGGAGCAGCCCCTGTGGGAGTGCCCCAGCATTTTCTGAGGTCTGTGGGACTTGCAGTACATTCCACTGCAGTGCAATTAAAGGTGGCATTTTCACAAATGGCTCCACTAATCATAGGCATGTTGGTAACCCACTCATCATTATCCAGCAACATCTATTTCACAGAGAATAAACCTAGTTGAGAAAAGACAGTGCTGGTATGAGTGCTATTGGATTTGCCCCTTAAAGAGGAGGTCATTGTAAACAAAAACAGGCTTAGTTATTACATAGTCTGGCCCTAAGAGCTCTAATGCCCTAGGCAAACAAGAGAACATCTCTGTAGCCTGGTATCTAGCTAGGCACACAAGCAGCCAGCAAACATTTTGCAGCCCTGCTGCTTTGTTGCCCTTGGCAACCAACTGTTCCTGGACAGTATCAGCAGTCCTGCTCACCATACAGCTGAATAACCTGTGAGATGGCATAGTCTCTTCTTTACCTTTAGGCTTATATTATTTGGAATAGAATTAAGTAGTGCACATCTTCACAAATAGGTTTATAAATTGTTGGTTTGTGCTCATTTGGGATAAATGCTTCATATAATAGGATGGAGATTATTCTTGTGGTATCAGCGTCAGCAGTGTAATTTAGCTAAGATAAAAATAACTGGTTGGATACAAGATAGAAAGAGCTTCATTTTGAAATGACAATGCAGTCACTCTATACTTTGACATCCTTCTTCCTCCTTTGAATCACGTCTGAATGCTGAATACTGAGTTAGTATAAAGACTGTGTTAGAATTAATATAGAAAAAACAATGACAAGTATTGTCACCTTTTTTTGTCACCTTAGCATGAATCTTCAGAACATGCAGGAAGTAACACCATTGACAAATGGCCAATGGTAGAATGATTTAAATTCATGATTTCTGGTTTCAGCATGCTCCAGATATGATTAACCGGTAGGGCACTGGTTCAAGTGTGTTCATTTTTTCTGAATGATCAAATGATGACTGTCCGTAGACAGACTACGATCGGACGGATTGTGATTGAGAGCTTTCCCTATGCAGAGACTTTATTGTGAAGAAGGGACAATTCTAAGTCACATGATTTTAATTTGAAAATTTTATCCTGGAAGTATGCTAATGGAATAATTTTCTGTTTAAGAAAGTAACTTGGGGCCTTTTGGTCAGCCAATGTAATTTCTAGAGCAGTAATAGACACTGTTCATGAAAACTAGTTTGTTTTGTTAAAAATCCTATTTTATGTCTGAAATAAAGATACACAAATACCTGTAATATACTCAAGTCTAAAGAAAGTCTGATGATGAGGGAAGAAATAACAACATAGTGGTTTTGTTGTAATGAATGCAAGGAACTTTTAAAGTTTATTATTATTCTTATTATTCTCTGTCTACTGTTTGCTACTCTCATTCACAGGGCAATGTCTAAGATTCAATTGTAAGTCCTATGGGTCATCACTGAGTCATTATTCATATGTGAAGTGTCTAGCCTTGTTCAGGTCCTACGTGTACAGTAATTGCAGTAAAATTCAACCTTGACTTGTTGGAATATAATTTTCTTTGATTATAATAAGAATTGTGGCTATATCTGCAGTTCCAAGTTCCATCTGATGACGATAGAAAAAGTTTATAAGCACCTTCCATGCATCATCTTCCCCCCAATCTTTAAACATAATTTTATTTCAACATCTGACAAAAGCAAACAACAGAACATTGTAAGTAACTGCACTTCTATTTTTCAGAAACAGAATTTAATTTCTTATAATACTCATCATGCTGGTTTTGGCTGGTCTAGAGTCTTCATAGTAGGTCATATGGTGCTATGTTTTGGATTTGTGACCAAAACAGCACTTGTAACATGGGGATATTTTAGTTATTGCTGAACAGTACTTGCACAGTGTCAATGCTTTTTTTGTTTCTCACCCTGTCAGCGAACAGGCTGGGGGTGGGCAAGAGGCTGGGAGGGGACAGTCAGGACAGCAGACCCCAACTTACCAAAGGGATATCCTGTATCATATGATGCCATATGCAGCAGTAAAACATGGAGGAGAAGAAGAGGAAAGGATTATGTCTGAAGTCATGCCCTTTGTCTTTCCATGTAATAATTATGTGTGATGGAGCCCTGCTTTCCATTAAATGGGTAATCATCTGCTGGCCAATGGGAAGTAGTACGTGAATTCCTTATTTGCTTTTCTTGTATGTGCAGCTTTTGCTTTACCTATTAAACTGTCTTTATCTCAACCCACAAATTTTCTCACTTTTACCTTTCCAATGCTCTCCCTGATCCCGATGTGGGGGAGCTAGTGAGCGGCAGTGTGGGGATCAGCTGCTTTCTGTGGTTAAACCACTACACAGGTAAAAGAATGTAGTATACTATGTTCTTGACTTGCTTTTTCCATGCTTAGTCATTGCATTCTGATTTTATGGAACTTGATTTTTTGATATGTCAGGGAAGTCAGCTATAATAGAATCCATAAATACATTCACATACTTCACAGGAAGCACCGATATATTTGATAGAAGAACGTGCTGTCCAATCAGCAAGAAAAAGTGGTGTCAGTCCTGTAACATAAATAATAATAAAAACCCTATTTAAGAAGCTTGACATGTATGTCCAGAAATAGTTATATGTTTTGAAAAAAAGCACAAAATATACTGCCTGTTAAGGGAAAATAAAAACATTTCGCTTCTTGTTTTTCAAGTGTGTATCCTATTTTTCAGCCTTCCACATCCCTGCTCACAACTCCCTGAAACATCACAGTATTTTCTGGCTGTAGTTTGCCAGTGTTTTGTTTTGGTTATTGTGAAAGATAACTATGTCCATCAATGCAATGTGAATCAGTTAGTTCAGAAGATCAAGTATTTAATCAAGGTACAAGGTCAATACAGGCCCTAGGACAAAGTGCTAATGCTGGTCTTAATGTAATCTATAAATGGCTTACTTATTCATTTTGTGATATATATCTTCCTTTATTGGAAAGCATAAAAGTTACTTAATAGCACATTGCATCAAAACACAATGGATCAGAGCACAGAGTTGGGCTAATATTGAAATATAAATGCAACAGATGTGTTTTATTGGAGTCTGCTCTGGAAGACTATTGTATTGGTGTGCAAAGATGAAAGTAGAAATTTGGCCAGAGAATAAAGAATTTTAATCCTGTTGGGATATGCAGAAGAAAAGCTGATGTTAACTGGGAAAGGAACAAAGAATACCTTATTATTTAATTTCAAAGCTCTATTTATGTGGAGACATAATAAGACATCTTACCTCATATCTGACAGAATTAATTACTTTGAAAAATGCTTACCACATAAAAACGGTGCTGTTATAGCGTAAAAAAGCAGTTAGCATGGTTAGCATGGGCTAACCATGACAATTAGAAACGTGAAACTAATTAGATGTGCAGAATGTTTTGCTTCAAAACTAGAATGAAATAAAACTCAGGTACACAAGATACCAAAGGTTTTCTACAGTAAGTTATTGATTGGTCCTCTAATTATCAAAATGGATACATTTGAAAAGAGAGCAAAAATATAAAAAATGCTAGTGAACAAGTTGGTTGCAATTGCAGAATCAGTGGCCACAGTACCATGTTTTTCAAAACTAGAAAAAACATCTAAATCGAGTTATGCACCTGTTATATTATGTTTCCCTTTTTCTTTTTCCTTCCTCATAATGAGAATTACTACAGAAGGTGGTAGCCAATGGCAATGGGTAAGAAAGGTGAAAGTGTCAAGTACGGAAAACTTCAAAGGAAAATACAAAGTTTATGTTGGGGAACTTCTGTGATAGTCAGTTTGTGTTCAGATACAGCACTTAAGCAACAAGGAACTCCTAACAAGTTCTATATTCAGTGTTAAAGGAATACTCCACACTCACAATTATAACTTCAGAAATTTAATGAACTTTTGATAATACTTTGATTACATTTGATGCTGATAGTCAAGAATTTGGTCAATATTCTGTAGTGAGGCAACCTCTAAGGGGGTTAACTGTAGTTGCACCTGTAAACTCACTAAGAATGGAAGGATGAATGTTCACATGTATTTGACTAATGTAATTTAAAGTAGAAGAGTATAAATATATGGAGAAGAGATGAATGAAATATAATGAGGGAAAATAAGACTTCTCATTGTGTCTTCTTATTGCAAGAATAACGATACACTCAAGTATTTTTGAAGGGAATTACAACTGAAAAAAGAAATTTTTCAAAGCTGTATAGTTCAGTTGCAAAACTTATTAATCCTAAATATCTTTAAGGTCAAGACCTTGGCAGAGTTTAAAAGGGATATAAGTGAAATAGGGGCATAAAGGAGTATATACAGTATTGAATTAATAAGTTTAAATACAGAAAATGAAAATAAAGACACCTGATTTAATGACAGAAACAATTAATTTTCTTTCTGTGTCTCAGGATGAAACTTTACCAGTTGGCCTTGGGGGATTTTTGTACCTTTCTCTGAAGAAAATATTCTCTGGACACACTGAATTGAAAAAGATCTTGCCAACATGGCACTTACTTTTCCCTTGTGCTCTTAGTCCTTAAAAATTACTTTGGTAAAACATTGTGCCCTTATTTAAATAAAAAATTATTTAAATTTTTAAATCAGCTTTCCAAGCATGACATATAAAATGTTTCAGATATGGAAGACAAAGAACTTTTTTCTGTTATGAATTTCATGTTTTTATTAGCAGTGAAAATAATCAATGCAGTTTATACTCAGAAAGTGGACTGGAATACAAGCTTTGTTTTGAAATCTTAATGTATCAAATGTGAGCTAGATGGATCACAAATAACATCATTATACTACTTCTGTACTCTGAAAAGTAAACCGTGTGAAATAAGTCAAGGGCAGGACTTTAAAATCTACTATAAAATTGTGATATCAGGAAACTGAGATGCCCTTGTACTCACTTTAGAAACCCTGATTTAATACTTTAGAAGGCAGATAACTACTATACACTAATTGAATAGTTATTCCAAAATACAGTATTTTCACTGACATAAATATATACACAACGTTACTCTCAGTTTAAATATTAAGGGAGCATGCCTATAAAGTGAGGCAAAGCTGAGGCCTGATGTAGTCAAATTTGGCTTGTTCCTTTCAAAAAAACTTTTTCCACATGCATCTTGGATATTCAAAATTAAACTTTGCCAGTGTCAACCATATTTAAATGCATGTAGGATTACTTTTTGTACTTTCTGTCTGTGCAAAATACCTTAAGAACTTACTTATTTCTGTTCTGCATTTACAAATAAAAATTAAATGAACACATTGTTATTAAAAAAATATAATTAAATGACATTTTCAAGCTGAAGCCATTTATTCTGAGTTTCAGTCCAGTGTGATTTCTACAGTGGACTTACATAGTATTGAAAATCAGCCCCTTCACTGCAGTAATGTGAGCAGCAAATCCATACCTCAGTGCTTATAAGGCTTTTATGTAATTTGCAGTGGTTTGTTTAGTATTCTAATGTATTTAAAACATATTTCTTCTCAAACTGGTTTTAAACACACAACATCATATTTTTGCCAAGTGAATGTAAAAAAGCTACTTATTTTATATATTTCTTTTGTTGATATCCATACATCAGATATGGTCTAAGCAAGAGCAGTATTGGGTTGAATTTGTATTCAACCTCTGAAGACCTGACTCACTCTAGTCTAATGCCAAATCATGATTGCAGAAGTTAGTCATGAAGAAAATAGTGAAAAAGGAAAGGGAAACTCAACCTGCAAAAGATCATCTCAGTTATAAAGCCTAAGCAAAACATTTTTGTACAGTGCAATTCGATAAGATCGTATATCAGATGGATGGTGCATTCTTAATGCAAAGTTTAAGCAGTGTTTAGAAATTAGGCTACTATATGTTTTGTACCTTAGTGAGAACCTGTTATGCCAGATGTTTGTTGACAGGGCTCTGTTCAGCTTCACTGAGTTGAGCCACCTCGTACAACATGAGAGCTAAGTCCAGTGTAAAGTACCAGTGTATGTCTGGTAATTCAAGATAAATGAGAGAAGAAATAGTGGCTATATTTTCTGTTTTTCAATCACCTGATAAGCAGAATTTACAACGTATACTCTCATGTGACCAACTTTCTGTCAAGCAACTGAACTACCAAGAACTTTTACTGTGCATGGGGTGTCTGTACTTTTCACCAATGATAAGCAAAAAATACATCAGTCAGATATCCACTTCATATTATTAAAGATAAAGAAAGCAATTTTCCTTAGAGCCCTGAGTTCTCTAATTGAAGAATCTCAGTAACAATGAAGACAATCCAAATGTGTCATACTGTTTGGTCTTGTGCTCTCATTCATTATCATTAAGGTATGATCTCAGAGTTTTGCAAAGTTCACTAGTAATTATTTCAACACATTCATTTTAAGATGGACCTGTTTTTCACCTTGGCAGTGTTCAACTGTAAATGCATTGTCCTTTTTTTCTAAACTAAATCAAGGTGTAATACTTATCACTTAGCTGGGAAAAAAGGGGCATTGATGGCATGAGTCATACAAAGATGACTATATGGGCTCCTAAATTAAAATATGCTCAGACCTCTGCAAGAACTTCTGAAGAACTTTACAAAGTGATGAGATCTTCAAAAAGATCAAGCCTTTGTGCAGCGTGTGATGATTTATTAAACACAGATTAGGAGCCCATTCACCTGCTGTTTTGAAGCTTATTGTATTTTCACTTATTGAGAGATTAAAAGGAGGGATAGGGTCCTCATTCACTGAAGAATTTCCTGACTATTTTCAAAGAAAATTGGAATTGATGGTGTACTGATATCTATGACAAATATTTATTTTACAGTTAACTTCTAGGAAATGTATCTCTGGGAGGCTCCAACTGAGGATGGAGTAGAATTAGAGAGAGACATGAAATGGAATAGGAAAAACCTCCCAGGTACCTGAGTGACCTACCAGGCCTTTTGCTAAGACAAAGAAAAGACATTTAAAAGGATGAAAAAGCCTGTGTCTGATATATTATCTTCTTATCTTCCAGAAGATGTCCTCATTACCCAAACCAAAACTGGGACAGGACGCTGCAAATGGGACTTCTAACATCAGCACAAGAATATGTTAACAGCTGTAAAACAGGCCCCTTTATTTAAAGAAAAAGAATAATTTCTTCCTGAAGTAATGTCTTACTCGTCTTCCGTACCTATTAGTTCCATTAGCATATGAATTTCATTATACAATTGATGTTCAAACAGCTATACCTCATCCTGCAAAACAGAGCTGTTTGCCAAGCTGTTAAGCATTTATTAGAGGTGAAATTTTCTCTTTGCAGGGAATCAATATAAGATGAGTGCACTGCTTATACCCGCTACTTTCTGCTAAGAGGGATTTTTATTTTTATTGATATAGAAGTTCAAAGAAAATTTTAAGGCTGCTTTTGATAATGACTCAGGATGTAAGGTGAAATGATTTTTTTTTCTAGTTAATTTGAACCTTACTTTGATATGATAAGAAGCCAGGCCTTCAAGGTCTTTATTTTCTTTCCTTCTGATGTGCAGTTTACTAATATAGCAGTAAATACCTCCTCCGTCCCCATTTAATTTTAAGCTTTATGCGTTTGCCCCAACTGCAGCCTGAAAAGACATCAAGTAAACTGGAAAAAGTCAGTCAAAATCTCTGAAGATTATCAAAATCTTCCTCTGGAGGAGATGCCAGGGTAACACTGAGGTTAATTGATGGAGCGAGGCAGAGAGGTGCATTCCCTTTGCAGAGACCTTACTGTGGCTTTTCAGGGCTTAGAGGCGCTTGTAAGAAAGATGGGGACAGACTTTTTAACAGGGCCTGTTGCAATGGGACGAGGGGGAGGGGTTTGACGCTGAAAGAGGGGAGATTGAGGTGAGATCTGGGGAGGAAATTCTTTGCTGTGGGGGTGGTGGGTGCCTGGCCCGGGTTGCCCGGGGGGGCTGTGGCTGCCCCATCCCTGGAGGGGTTCGGGGCTGGGTTGGGGGGGGCTTGGAGCGGCCTGGTCTGGGGGGGGTGGCACTGGGGGAGCTTTGGGGCCCCTTCCCACCCAAACCAGTGTTTCTATGTCAAAGCCTCTCAGAAGGCATTTCTCTATCAGCTAACTCGTGTGGCTATTCCTTTCGACAGTGTTTAACCTCCAAAGAAAGCTTACACTTAATCTTCTAAAGCAAACATTTACACAGGGGATATTCCGTGTTCTGGTTTTGGCTCTCTATTGCTGTAAACCATCCCCCTACTCAGCAGCAAATTCATGTTCTCAGTTCTGTGGTACTGAATTGTGTGAAGGCCCAGGGGTGGTTCAGCCGTGAGAAAAGGGGGCTGAGGGGAGACATTCTCGCTCTCTACAGCTCCCTGAAAGGAAGGTGCAACCAGGGGGGGAAGTTGGTCTCTTCTCCCAAGAAATAGGCGATGGGACAAGAATAAACAGCCTCAAGTTGTGCCAGGGAAGGTTTAGGATGGATATTGGGAAAAATTTCTTCACCCAAAGGGCTGTCAAGCCTTGGAAGAGGCAGTGGTGGAGTCCCCATCCCTGGAGGTGTTTAAAAGCCAGGCAGACGTGGTGCTGAGGGACGTGGGTTAGTGGTGGCTTTTGTCAGTGCTGGGTTAACGGTTGGACTCGATGATCTTAACGGTCTTTTCCAACCTAAATGATTCTATGATGATGATGATACCAGCTTTTGTTTTAAGTCCATCTTTTACATATTAGAAGAATGAAAAATGCTATGGATAGGGCTATACTTTCCATTTTTCCTGACCATTTTTGGTTTTTTTTTGTTTTGGTTTAGTTTGGGGTTTTTTGGTGTTTTTTTTTGTTTTGTTTTTTGTTTTTTTTTTTTTTTTACTATTTTCTTTCTTGCAATGGCTTTAGAAAAAGCTTAGTGACAGGTCCCCATGGGCAGATGGACCTGCAGCACTGAGGGCTGAAGGGCTCTTTGGCCAGCATAAGACAGCTTTTTTTAAGGCAAACAATGCTTTCTCCAGAACATAAATTCTGAGTGTCATTCAGCCCTATAAGTCAAGTTGAAGCTAGTTTCATTTGGACTTAGAAGTTTGCCATGCGTATGTGGTATAAATAAACATGACAGTGTGAGTACATTTTCCTCATTGGAATCCTCAAAGCTGCTGGTTGTAACAGAAATCACTAGCTGGTGAGAAACCTTACAAAATATATTAATGGACAGAGTGGCCTATGTTTTCTTAAGGAGCACAAAACAGACAAGCACTCAGAGGCATCATTACTTGTAAAGGACACCTCCTTTTTCCTCTGCCTTTTTTTGTATTTCATGTAAGGTAAACATTAATGCAGGAAATTGAGATACCACTTTTGCAAAAGGAGTCCTATGGTACTTTTGGGGAACCTGAAGTTCCCTGAATGTCTTTGACAAAGATTTATACTGGTCTTAAGAATTATTTCTGTTTATGAAGATTGTTGCATTTGCAGAAGTAACTACTTTGTGGGTTTCTTCCTCTCATACCTCTCCCTCAGCAACAACACAAAACTCAACTTCCAGAATCCTTTGAATGGATTGATATCGTGACTGTAATGGTGACAGATTAAGTCGTTTACAGCACCCGGCGGTAGGTACTTCAGCGTATGCAGGTAGTTAATCCACTTTACCGATGCACAGAACAGGAACACAGGATGAAACTATTACTGCCACTGGATGTGAGTGCTCCAACGTGCCTGTCCCCAGCCTGCACTTGAATCAATGGCCAAGCAGAGATTTCACTGGGAATGTGAATACTTTTGGGGACTATTTTTCATTAAAAAAAACTTACAGCAAATACAAATGAAGTCCTGATGAATGCAATGTGAGTATCAATTGAGTAGAAAAATACGAGTGTGTGTAAACGCTAACAAAACAAGAACCAAATGTGTTTTGGCAACAACAATCATCTCATAAATAAATATGCTGAGTTGAGAAGTGTACTGCAAAGCCTAGAAGCTCAGATTGATCTCTCACTACAAGAGCTAATTTTATAATAACATCTATGTGATATCTCCGACAATCTATTGTGATAAAGCTAAGTTTTCTGCTTACTATTTTTCCTAACTCTTTTAAAAGGGATAAAATTTGATCTCGTTATGTGAGTTTGTACTCTGGATATATTACCCAATTTATGGCTAATCTTGTATAACTACTTTGGAAAATGGTTTGACTTTCACAAGTGTTGTTTGTTGTCTGACTTCTGCAAGAGATAAGAATGAGATCTCACTATTTTCAGAGGAAAACTAATTTCTACAGACATCTTTTCCATGAAGATTCTTTTTTTCATGAATGCACAAAAAGTGAAAATGGAATCAAATACAGAAATCTCTTTAACATAAAGAAAACTGTTGTGGGTTTGTTTTTTTTTTTCGAAAAAGTATTAAGCAATGAAGACAAAGTCATGACAATGCTTCAAATCTTCTGATGGTGGAGGGCATTTAAATAAATTGATAAATATCTTTATCTAGTGGTTTGATAGTAATCTACAGCCTGCAGATTTTAAAAATAAAATAATAAAAATAATTTTAAAAATATTCAATTATTAACTAATACAAAGACATTTGTGAAATAAGTGCCTTCAGAATCCTACGGTAAACAACTCAATCAAAGCAGGCTATCACTTTCACATTTGCTCCTCCTTTGTAGTTCTAATATTCTACTTGTAGTCTTGATTGGGAAAAGTGATTTTTATAGAATAATTAGTCTAAACACATACCCCATTTATCATCAAATAAATTAAGTTAAGATATGATGAGCTAAAATAAAGATAATGACTTTTAAGCTTTCATTTATCTATGTCAATGTTCAGAAGTGTAAGTGTAGGTAAAAAGCTCTTCTATACAGACAACTGGGGCCAAAGTGCCCTCTGGTACTTCTGATGGCTGCCTGGTAGAGGGGATAGATAGAGTCCTAAATTAACAGGAAGATGATAAGGGTTTTTGGGGTGTATTGCCGGTATTTTTCTTTTCTGCAGAGAAGATGGCTTCAGAAGTCCCTTATTCACATACAGAATATCTGGCCCTGCAGAGAGCTAGAAATTACAGAAGAGAAAATCCAAGTAAGATGCTTTTTGAATCTCTGCATATTCCACTGTATGTGACAGTTTAGAAAATCTTCTCTCTCTCTCTTTGAAGGACCTGAAAAGTTAAGGGTGGGAAGGGGAAATGATTAAGAATAAGCAAATTTCTTCATCCTAAGCATTCAAAAGATCCATAGGGTTAGGGTCAGAACACGGTACTGATATTTGATTTATAAACTATTTAACATTTTCCCATTCTCTATATTGACTTTGCTGAAATAAAGGGCTATGATATTTTTTCAGGAAGCTTCACTTCTGTTTCTCCACAGGAATTTGAATTTTGATGGGCTTGCTCACTACTGGGAAGTGCAAATGGAATCACATTTTGCATTTTTCAGGTATGGTGAAGATGGAAACTAATGGTCATGGATTGAGGACGTCATTAACATCTTCTTCTTTAGTTTGTGATTTACTGCTATTTTTGGAGGGCGGGGCAAAGCTCTGCAAGATGGGCACTAATTTTCTGTTATGAACAGCAAGATCTCTTCATGGAAGCTGGTGATTGTCTGATGTGTGAATTATAGACCTGCTTGATTAGCCACTTATCTCTGCAGGATAACTGTTGTCAGCAAATGCATGTGGCAGTGGAGGAATAAAAGATTCTCACTGTTTCTTTTTTTGGATCTTCAGGCAAGATTGTTCTATGATGACATTAAAGGTATTTGAAAGGTTTTATACATTCAGTAGCCCACTGATACCCTGAATTTTTAAAATTATTTGATAATAGTTTCATCTCTAAGACATGCAGAAGCAATGGGATGCAGATCTATCTAAAGAAGATGTTCAATGAAAAGCTTTACCTATAATGAAAGTTCTGAGGACTCTGCATTCACCTTGATATTAAAAGTCATGTGAGAATTTTCTTTTGTTTTTAATAGGACAGTATTTGAAAGCGAGGGAACTACTGCTAGCATTGTGTTGGTCTTGCCTAAATGCAAAAGTATGGCAATAGAATATGGTGCGATTATTAGTAGTCTTCCACCAGGAAACTGATGGTCTTCCAGTGGAAATATTTAAGTCATGAGAAGTTGCTGCTTATTTTTTGTCTGTCTTACAAACCCTGTATCAGCAGATTTTGTTTCTGGGTAAAACACCTGAACCTTTAATGGAGTAGCAGTCTTTCCTTATGTTCTCTTCACATCATCCCTTTCTATTTTTCTAACTAGGTTTATTGTCAAAGCCTTTTTTGTATTGTAGGTATGTGGAGAGCAGCTGGAGATTGTGGTCAGGTAAATGTTAGACACCCAGACAAGAAAGTGCCTTTAGTCAGAAGACAGATGTTCTATCATGCTGTAAAAGACTGTAGTCTTAGTGTAAAATTACTTGGAGCTTACAGTAAGAATCGACAACACTAAGTTGTTATCTAAAGTATTCCTGATGTTTACAGTTTTCGTTGCTGAACTAAACTAGAAAGGCCTTTGACTGTTTTTATAAGGGGAAAAGTATGGCAGAACAATGTATTAAAATGCCTGTAGGGCAATTAAAAAATTTCCAAGTGATATTCATTAATATCTTGGCTAGAAAGTAATGAGTATGACTTACAATTCTTCTTTCAGATCAGTAAAGTAGAAAACAGACAGTTTTGCTACACACAGAACATATTCATACTCCAGACTGGCTGTACCAGTCTATGTAGCAATAGACTACATGATTACCAAATGCATAGCTACCCCTAACAAGTAGCAGCTCATTATAATCTATCAGTGTTTACACTGAACTGGAGGATTACAGAATGCAGATTAGTTCCATTGCACATGCTTCAGCATTTATGAAAGGCTTGAGTAGACACACTGGCTGATGTAATGGATGAATTCTTAAATTGCTTCACATTCAAGAATTCTTACAAGACTACAAAAAAAAAGAAATGTGTTGTTTTAGCCCTCCTCTCCCTAAAATTTCTTTTTCAGTTTAAGAAGCTGCAAGACAAAACCGCAAGATTGCAGGACAAAGCTTTAGTTATCTTGATAGGTTTTGTTGGACTGACTCAACATGATTTACTCCCCTCAAGCAAGCTGTCAAATCTATGATATCTATGAACTGTCAATGTGAAGCATGGGTAAGCAATGAGCGTACACTGAAGTGAACCTGAAATGCAGGCAAGGAAGGAAATCACATTTGTAGTATTTGGGTAGATACTTAAAATCATTAAATAAAGGTATTTTCCTAATATTAGTGTCATTACAGCTTTTGTAATAGGCATTCTCAGACAGCAATATACGTGTTAACAGAAGAGTTGCATTTAATCAATTTTGCATTCGGTTCTAAAGATATAAAGTAGCCAGACTGCATTCTGGCAAAGACTATTGGTGACAAGAAAGTGGCTTGGGAGTCCCTAGGATGAACTGAGAGATTTCCAAAGACCTAAAAAAGACATCTTAAGACATTCAGAAGCATTCAAGGTTTCTTCTATATTTTAATATAATTCCCATTAAAAAGGAGACTTAGCTGTAAGATTCCCTTTACAACACTGAAACATAAACTTACATTTCTGGATACCTAAACAAGCCAACAGACTGTAATTTCTTATGATTTCTACCATATAATAAACCCCAGACATGGCAGAAATACCAAATACTGACCATTTTTCCCATCAGAAAGAAACTACTCTGCGGTTTAAAATGCAGCTGCAGAAGTATTTGATTGAATGTGTCGCTTGAAAATTGCATACTTATTAATTATAGCTCAAAGCAGAGAAATGGATACATGTTTTATTAAAGATTTTGAAACAAATTGCCCTCATTCTTACCTTTCATACCTTTCTTACCTCATTCGTACCTATTCTTATATCTTATTGAAATCCAGAATTTCAACAGTAGGCAGAGAATCTGTTATATGTTCATAAGCTATGACCATTTTACACCTTCAACTTGACAAAACCTCAGTAGGACCATCTGGATTTGACTTTATCAGTCATGGGAAAACCAAGAAGGGCAGAGGAACCTAAAGCATAACTAGAACAGAATTTATGTACGCAAGTTCAAATCAGTGTTCTTAAACCTTGAGGTATCCAAATTCTGAAGTTACTAAGGCTTATACGTGGCTGGGGTTTTTTTTGTGTGCACAAAAGAAGTGCCTAAGACTTGTAAAGGATGAACCACTCCTTGTCAAACTGCTCTGGAGTCACCACTGCAGAAATCCTTGGAAAAGGACTGCAAGATACTATCACCATTGTCAGATTGAAGAGGCCTAAGCAATTGGCCACAGTATCACATGCATCCTTGCTTTCTTTTTCTGGCAAAGGAATGAGGAACTGCTTTCTGCAGTGCCGGACAACTTATGCAGAAATTGTTGAACTCAGAATCCTTGTTGCTAAAATTGCCAGGTCAGTCCTGGGTTTGCTATTACCCAGGTTAATGCTATGATTAGTCTTCTTACTAGCTTCTGTTAGAGGTGCTGCAGATCCTGATTTTCTGTACTATTGATCAGTGTCCTGCTTTATTTACTGCTTTATTTTGGTTCTAAGTGCACCATAATGTATTATATAGGAAGGAAAATATTGATAGGACTTCCTTGAAAGAAATGTTGAGGTTAAAGTGAAAGGTTCACTGAAGTCAATGGAATTATTTCCTTTAGGCATTGTGTTAGGCTCCAGAAGATACATAACTACTCTCTTAAGGTGACTAGGAAGCAAAATACAGAGCCCGAGTCCACAATGTCAGTGAGTCAAAATTTTTCTTGCTTTGTGAACCAATTTTCAACTGCTCACTCTACAGAAGTGTAGTATTGGTAATGCCGGCAGATGTTGTTGGTCAATTCTCAGCGTCCTGTGTTCCATATATGGTGATATATGAATTCGGATTCAATATGATGTTTTGCAATACCTCACTTACTAAAATGTGTCAGGATTTGGCCTTGACCAAGATTTCTGTCACTTCTATTTCCTCATTTGGATATTTTACTGTTCAATATTTTGACAAAAAAAAAACCCTAATACTCTCTGGTGGTTTACTTTCTCTTGGCTTCTTCTGTGCTTTCACTGTGAGGGCAGAAGGAAAGACTTTAGGAAGTTCCATATTTGTCTTCCTATCTAGATCTCTGTGCTCCTGTGATGGTATTCTCTGTCCCAAATCATGATCATGTCTTCTCTAGTTGCTTTCCTTAGTCTCTCCACTTGCTTTGGCTCTTTACAATGTAGAAATACATTGACAAACACAAGTGAAAACTAACTAAATAAATCTATCCCACATCCAGATGAAAAGAGTAACTTTTATGAAGAATGCACATAGAGTATAAGTAAGATTAAATGGGTATTCTTTTGATAATAGTTCTTCTTAGATACTCCTCCTTCAAAGCTTCTGTTTGTTTGCTTAAGTTCAGACAGCTGGTCCAATGGAATTATCTGAACCATATTTTTTCTACAACTAGAAATTTCCTTCTTAGTCCTAAAAAGTCTTTTGAGGTGGGTGTCACTAGTAGGAAAAAAATCTTTTGCATAGCTTCCTTTCATCATAGTTCTGTCCAGAGTGACTCATGCAGAAAAAAATCTAGTTTCTTTTGTAGGTAGAAACAATGGCCAACAATATCAGACTGAAAGTAGCATTGGGAAAGAAATGCAAATAGGTGGAAACTTCTTTTTTGGTAACAATTTTCTAAGAAATTTCTAAGAAACAGGTGGATCGTAGAATTCAAAATATAAGAAAATATTACAGCTTAAATTTTACTTAAAGTTTTGTCATACAATGAGTTATGCATACAGAAGAAATCCGAACGCAGGATTTTTTAGAAGTTTTGTTAGTGTATATGAACATTTTGTGTATGAATATTTTCTCATATGTATGTGTACCTGAAGATACATAAGTCCATGGGACCTGATGAAATCTATACCCAGGTCCTGAGGGAGCTGGCAGATGAAGTTGCTAAGCCACTTTGCATTATATTTTAAAAGTTGTGGCAGTCTGATGAAGTTTCCACTGACTGGAAAAGGGGAAACATAACCCCCATTTTCAAAAAGGGAAGAAAGGAAGACCCGGGGAGCTATAGGCCGGTAAGTGTCATGTCTATGCCTGGAAAGATCCTGGAGGAGATCCTCCTGGAATGTCTGCTAAAGCACATGGAAGATAAAGAGGAGATTGGTGACAGCCAACATGGCTTCACCAAGGGCAAGTCATGCCTGACAAACCTGAAGGCCTTCTACAATGGTGCCAAAGTGCTTGTAGATAACAGGAGAGCAACAGATGTTATTTACCTGGACTTATACTAAGTGTTTGACACTGTCCCGTATGACATCCTGGTCTCTAAATTGGAAAGGCATGGATTTGATGGATGGACAATTCGGTGAATAAGGAACTGACTAGTGGATGCACTCAAAGGGTTGTGGTCAACCACTCAATATCCAAGTGGAAACCAGTGTCCAAGTGGCGTTCCTCAGGAGTCAGTACAGGGACCAGTGCAGTTCAACATCTATCCTGGTGACATGGTGTCGTGGTTTAGCCTCAGACGGCAACAAAGGACCACGTGTCAGCCGCTCACTCAGATGGGGCCCTCCCCCCCGCCAGTGCGGCCGGGAGGGGAGAATCAGAAGAAAAAGGCAAAAACTCGTGGGTTGAGACAAAGGCAATTTAACAGAACAGCAAGGAGAGCAAGAAACAACAACAATAATAACACCGACAGAGGAATACACAGCCACAAGTACGATACCACCGCTTGCCGATCGCACCCGGGACGCCCCCCGACCGCTCCGCTCCCCTGGGGGATGACTTCCTGCCCCTCCCCTTCCCCGGCTAGCTCCTGTTACCCCCTGGGCATGGCTCACATGGCATGGAATACCTGTGTCCCTGCTAGGTCCTGGGGAGAATTAACCCTATCCCCACCAGACCCAGGACATCATCCACCCCTTATTCCATACCATTTCATGCCATGCCCAGATCTTACAGTTTCCAATTAAATACTATCAGTTTCCCCTGACATACATATATATATATACACATATGTGTATCTCCATACAGGCGTAATGTCCTTAGTCTGTGCGCCATCACTCTAAAATGTCCGTTGAGTTCATATAGTCCATGACTTCGAGCTCCATCTGTTGGAACAGTCCCTCAGGGCATGCAAGATAGTGTGTGTGGAGCTGGACTGTCGCATGCTGTATTCTTGGGGCTTGTGGCTGATGTATCCGGTGTGGCTCATGTCCATGGTCCATGGGTTGAAGATGTTGATCTCAATTAAGTTGCTGGACGCCAGCTGCTGAGGTCAGTTCTGGTCCCTTCGCTGCTGCACTTTACTTGGTTTTTCATCAGAGTCCATTTGTCATTAGTTTGGGTGATTCTTACTATAGTACAACCAATAGCAGTTACAGAATGAGATGTACAGTGGCAGGCTCATTTAGCAATTAACATCATACAGTTTCATTCACTGGCTATTCTCGCCCAAAATCAGGTCCCCGTGTGGTACACATCGAACTTCCCCATCCTTCCGCATCACCCACCAAGTGCACCCGGGTCCTTGAGCAAAGGCAATCCCACGGACAGGTTTGCCTTTGCCTGAGGCAGGACTAACCCAGACCGTCTTCCCTAACATGTTCTTCATGTGCACTACGGGGACTTTATCTCCCTCCACAGTACGTGGAGGTTTTGATTGGGCAGGGCCAGCTCGGTTGGTAGACCCCCTGGTGTTAACTAGCCAGGTAGCCTTTGCTAAATGTGTATCCCAATTTTTTAAAGTTCCACCACCCATTGCTCTCAGTGCAGTTTTTAACAGTCCATTGTACCGTTCTATCTTCCCAGAGGCTGGTGCATGATAAGGGATGTGATAGACCCATTCAATACCATGCTCTTTGGCCCAGGTGTCAATGAGGCTGTTTCGGAAATGAGTCCCGTTGTCCGACTCAATTCTCTCTGGGGTGCCATGTCGCCACAGGACTTGTTTTTCAAGGCCCAGGATGGTGTTCCAGGCGGTGGCATGGGGCACAGGATATGTTTCCAACCATCCAGTGGTTGCTTCCACCATTGTGAGCACATGGCGCTTGCCTTGACGGGTTTGTGGGAGTGTAATATAATCGATGTGCCAGGCCTCCCCATATTTGTATTTCAGCCATCGTCCTCCATACCGAAGAGGCTTTAATCGCTTGGCTTGCTTGATTGCAGCACATGTCTCGCATTCGTGGATGACCTGTGCAATAGTGTCCATGGTCAAATCCACCCCTCGGTCACGAGCCCATCTATATGTAACGTCTCTTCCTTGATGGCCTGAGGAGTCATGGGCCCATCGAGCTATGAATAATTCACCCTTATGTTGCCAGTCCAGATCCACCTCGGCCACTTCAATCTTAGCAGCCTGATCCACTTGCTGGTTGTTCTGATGTTCCTCAGTGGCCCGGCTCTTGGGTACATGGGCATCTACATGACGTACTTTCACAACCAGATTCTCTACCCGAGCAGCAATATCCTGCCACAATTCAGCAGCCCAGATAGGTTTGCCTCTGCGCTGCCAATTGCTCTGCTTCCACTGCCGTAACCACCCCCACAAGGCATTTGCCACCATCCATGAATTGGTGTAGAGATAAAGTACTGGCCATTTTTCCCGCTCAGCAATGTCCAGAGCCAGCTGAATTGCTTTCACCTCTGCAAACTGGCTTGATTCACCTTGTCCTTCAGTGGCTTCTGCAACTCGTCTTGTAGGACTCCACAAGGCAGCCTTCCACTTTCTATGCTTTCCCACAATCCTGCAGGACCCATCAGTGAACAGGGCATATCTCTTCTCATTTTCTGGTAGTTCATTATATGGTGGAGCCTCTTCTGCACGCATCACCTCCTCCTCCGGTGACATTCCAAAATCCTTGCCTTCTGGCCAGTCCATAATCACCTCTAGAATTCCTGGGCAACTGGGGTTTCCCATTCGAGTTCGCTGCGTGATCAATGCAATCCACTTACTCCATGTAGCATCCGTTGCATGATGTGTAGCAGGGACCCTTTCTTTGAACATCCAACCCAGCACCGGCAGCCGAGGTGCCAAGAGGAGCTGTGCTTCCGTACCAACCACTTCTGAAGCAGCTCGAACCCCTTCATATGCTGCCAGTATCTCCTTTTCTGTTGGAGTATAGCAGGCTTCAGATCCTCTGTAGGCCCGACTCCAAAACCCTAGGGGTCGACCGCGTGTCTCCCCTGGTGCTTTCTGCCAGAGGCTCCAAGTAGGGCCGTTCTCCCCAGCCGCGGTGTAGAGCACGTTTTTAACATCTTGTCCTGCCCAGACTGGCCCCAGAGCTACTGCATGGACTATTTCCTGTTTAATTTGTTCAAAAGCTTGTCGCTGCTCAGGACTCCATTTAAAATCGTTCTTCTTCCGGGTTACTTGATACAGAGGGCTCACAATCAGACTGTAATCTGGGATATGCATCCTCCAAAAACCCACAATGCTCAGGAAAGCTTGTGCTTCCTTTTTACTAGTTGGTGGAGACATAGCTGCGATTTTATTGATCACATCCATTGGGATCTGACGGCATCCATCTTGCCATTTTACTCCTAAAAACTGGATCTCCTGTGCAGGTCCCTTGACCTTACTTCGTCTTATGGCAAAACCAGCTTTCAGAAGGATTTGAATTATTTTATTCCCCTTCTCAAAAACTTCTTCTGCTGTGTTGCCCCATACAATGATGTCATCAATGTACTGCAGATGTTCCGGAGCTTCACCCTGTTTCAGTGCAGTCTGGATCAGTCCATGGCAAATGGTGGGGCTATGTTTCCACCCCTGGGGCAGTCGGTTCCAGGTGTACTGGACACCTCTCCAAGTGAAAGCGAACTGTGATCTGCACTCTGCTGCCACAGGGATTGAGAAAAATGCATTAGCGATATCAATTGTGGCATACCATTTGGCCGCCTTGGACTCCAGTTCGTACTGAAGTTCTAACATGTCCGGCACGGCAGCATTCATTAAGGCCACGATAGTCCACAGTTAGCCTCCACTCTCCATTAGATTTCTGCACTGGCCATATGGGACTGTTAAAGGGCGAGCGAGTCTTGCTGATCACTCCTTGAATCTCTAGTTGACGAATCAGCTTGTGGATGGGGATCAGAGAATCTCGGTTAGTTCGATACTGCTGCCGATGAACTGTTGTGGTAGCAATTGGCACCTGTTGTTCTTCGACCCTCAACAACCCCACAACAGAAGGGTCCTCTGAGAGACCAGGCAAGGTAGACAACTGTTTAACTTCTTCCGCCTCCAAGGCAGCTATGCCAAAAGCCCACCGGTACCCTTTTGGGTCCTTAAAATACCCTCTCCTGAGATAATCTATACCAAGGATCCATGGAGCATCTGGGCCAGTCACAAGGGGATGCTTTTGCCACTCATTCCCTGTTAGGCTCACTTCAGCCTCCAGTACAGTCAATTCTTGGGATCCCCCTGTCACTCCAGAAATACAAGTGGGTTCTGTCCCTCTATAGCTTGATGGTATTAGGGTACACTGTGCACCTGTGTCCACTAAAGCTCTATACTCCTGTGGCTCTGATGTGCCAGGCCATCGAATCCACACTGTCCAATAAACTCGGTTGTCCCTTTCCCCCACCTGGCTGGAGGCAGGGCCCCCCTAATACTGGTCATAGTATCCGTCACTCACCTCGTGCAGAAATGATCTGGAAGTTCCTTCAAGGGGATCAGAAGTAGGCTCAGGCCTTCTATTCTGTCTGGGGAACTGCACATTGGAAACCGGGGCAGCACTTTTCCTGGGGAGATCTGCTTTTGTGGTTGTTTTTCCTTGCAATTCCTGTACCCGTGCCCGTAGGATTGAAGTAGGTTGTCCATCCCACTGCCTCATGTCCTCTCCGTGGTCACGCACGCAGAACCACAGGGTGCTTCGTGGGGTGTACTCCCTGTATTCTCTATCTTGAGTGGAAAAACGTCTGTTCCTAACAGCTGAGATACTGGCTCGTACAGGTGGGGAGGACATATTCTCTTCAAGTTGCTGGACCTTCCGGGACAGTTTCTCCACAGCTGAGACGAGGGGAGAAGACAGATTTTCTTCATATTGCCGAAGTCGGGCAGCCACCTCATCCACTGTTTGTCCCTCTTCGCCTTTCCATTCCATCACTGCTAATGAGTTGGCATATGATGATGGTGCGCTCCGCACAAACTTCCGCTTCCGCCACATGGACCTTGTGCATTGGATCTCATCAGGATCTGTGGGAAACTGGGCATTGTCCAGGTCATAATAAATCATCTCCCACACGGCTAATTCTCTCAGGTACTGAATACCTCTTTCCATGGTGGTCCACTTGCTCGGATGACATACAACATCTTCACTGAAGGGATACCTTTCCCTCACGCCTGACAGGAGTCGCCTCCAGAGGCTGAGAGCTTGTGTCCTTTTCCCAATTGCCTTGTCAATGCCCCCCTCTCTAGACAGAGATCCCAGCTGCCTGGCTTCCCTACCCTCCAATTCCAAGCTACCAGCTCCGTTGTCCCAGCACCGGAGCAGCCAGGTGACAATGTTCTCACCTGGAAGTCGGCTGAAATCTTTTTGCATGTCCCGCAGCTCACTCAGGGACAGGGATCGAGTGATTATCTCTGGTTCTGCCTCTTCCTCTTGTTCTCGTGACAACCCTGGATCATCGTCATCCTTCGCTGAGTGAACTGATTTCTTGGTGTATTTCTTCTTCTGGATAGGGGCAACTGATATGGGCACAGGTTGGTTTTCTGGTTCAGTTGCAGTGCCTGCCACTGGGGCTGGAGCAGCCACCGCGCCTGCCGCAGGGGCCGGAGCAGCCACCACGCCTGCTGCAGGGGCCGGAGCAGCCACACTGCCTGTCGGCCTGGTTTCCATCTCTTCCTCCTGAGGATGCTGCGCACCATTGAGCAATGCTTGGTAGATACTGGCCAGGGCCCAGCACAATGCAGTGAGTTGTGCCTCTCTGGAATAGCCACAGCATTTTTCTTTCAAATATTCTATCACTTTATCGGGGTTCTGTAATTGTTCGGTGGTGAAATCCCAGACCATTGGAGGTGAAAAACTCTCTAGATACCTGCCCATGTTCTCCCACATGCCATGCCATCCATGACTCTCCAGCCTTGGGGCAGATCTCGGGGTGGTAGTCTTAAATAGTTGCTTAACCCTAAACAAAACCTGAAAAACATTCAGGAGACCTAGCAATAGGACCAAGCTGGTCTGGGTGTCCCAAGAGTATTCAAAATTCTCAAAAACTGGCATATCCAGCACGAAAGAGAAAAGGGAGGTGAAAGAGCTGGGAAAAGCATCCCCCCCTGCTTCCCCCATAGACTCAGTGTGTTTATTAATAAATTCCCTGAGATATGGGCAGGAAAGCAGTGCCAAATAAACAACCCAACATGACCATCTGAACAGTGATGCTATCATATCATAAGTTGATATCGCACAGGACAGTAAAATTATAATCCTGATCCCTCTCCCAGAAGTGACAAACATCATCACAGGGAGTACATAGAGCATGTAAGAGTTTACATAACACAGCCATGAAAACAAACAAAGCAACATTGTCCCCAGTAAATAATACAATAAATACCGATAACAAATTCCTTTTAGCATGCTCTGGTCAGATCTGTTTTTATCTCAACCCTCCGAGTTGCCCCACGTTGGGCGCCAAAAAGGACTGTCGTGGTTTAGCCTCAGACGGCAACAAAGGACCACGTGTCAGCCGCTCACTCAGATGGGGCCCTCCCCCCCGCCAGCGCGGCCAGGAGGGGAGAATCGGAAGAAAAAGGCAAAAACTCGTGGGTTGAGACAAAGGCAATTTAACAGAACAGCAAGGAGAGCAAGAAACAACAACAATAATAACACCGACAGAGGAATACACAGCCTCGCACCCGGGACGCCCCCCGACCGCTCCCCTCCCCTGGGGGATGACTTCCTGCCCCTCCCCTTCCCCGGCTAGCTCCTGTTACCCCCTGGGCATGGCTCACATGGGATGGAATACCTGTGTCCCTGCTAGGTCCTGGGGAGAATTAACCCTATCCCCGCCAGACCCAGGACACATGGACAGTGGGATTGAGTGCACCCTTAGCAAGTTTGCCAGTGTCACCAAGCTGTGTAGCACAGTCAATATGCTGGAGGGAAGGGATGCCATCCAGTGGGACCTGGACAGGCTTAAGAACTGGGTTCTTGCAAATTGCATGAAGTTCAACCAAGCCAAGTGCAGGGTCCTGAACCTGGGTCATGGCAATCCCAGGCATAAATACAGGTTGGTGAGAGAATGGATTGAGAGCAGCCCTGAATAGAAGGACTGGGGGTGCTTGTTGATGAGAAACTCAACATGAGCTGGCAATGTGCGCTCGCAGTCCAGAAAGTCAATTGCATCCTGGGTTGCATCAACAACTGTGGCCAGCAGGTTGAGGGAGGTGATTCTTCCCCTCTACTCCACTCTCGTGAGATCCCACCTGGAGTACTGTGTCCAGCTTTGGAGTCCTCAACACAGGAAGGACACGGACCTGTTGGAATGGGTCCAGAGAAGGGCCACTAAGATGATCAGAGGGTTGGAACACCTCTCCTATGAAGAGATGCTGAGAGTTGGGGTTGTTCATCCTGGAGAAGAGAAGGCTCCAGGGAGACCTTATAGCAGCTTTCCAGTACCTGAAGGGGGCCTATAGAAGAGATGGGGAGGGCCTCCATGAGTGAGTCTAGTGAAGGGGTAATGGTTTTAAACTGAAATTTGGACCTGAGGAAGAAATTCTTTCCTCTGAAGGTGATGAGACACTGGAACAGGTTGCCCAGAGAAGTTGTGGATGCCCCTTCCCTGGAAATGTTGAAGACCAGGCTGGATGGGTCTTTGAGCAACTTGGTCTAGTGGAAGGTGTCCCTGCCCATGGCAGGGGGGTTGGAACTCAATGATCTTTAGGGTCCCTTCCACCATTCTATGATTCCGTGATTCTATATCAGAAAAAAAAATGCTTTTTTTGATTAAGCGTATATATCCTTTCTTCTAACAGTATCTTTGGCTTTTTAAAGTGTAGAAAACTACTGCATGAACTAATAGCACTGGTACAACTTCATCTGTCGTAATAACTACATCTTCAGATTATTCATTATGTATTTGCATACACCTGGTCCGACCTTCTCTATCTTTCCTGTTTCCAAATAAAGGAAATGGAAACCACATAAAATCCTTGAGTTACAATTTTAAAGGACACCTTCTATCCTAGTTAGAAGCAAAAGTGTTGCCTGCTTTATAAACAATCTCAAGATATAGCATCAGCTGTGTCATTGACCTTCTCGATTTGCATAGTGACTGCCTCTTTAGGTAAGGCATATACCAGCTTGAGGGCTGGAACACAGAGGACTTCAGTGTTTTGCATTTCTAGAAAAAAAGAAAAAGACCCAAAGATTAGTAGAAATAACTGTGTCAGTATTACTAGCTGTAGTTTCTCTTAGCAGTCAAGCACAGACATACTTAGATAAATAGACTTTAACAAACCCTAGGTTACCTTGGGAGGACTGTAGCCAGCGGGCAGGAGTAGCGGCTACTCCCCTCTGCTTATGGGCACATATCTGGAGTATTTGATCTAGTCTTCAGCTCAGCATGTTCAGTGGAGGGCCAGTGAGATATGGTACGTACAAGAAGAAGCTGAGGGAGGTGGGTTTGTTTAGCCTGAAGAACAGAATATTTTGTTCCCATGAGAATATGAATCTTATTCCATAAATAGTGGACAGACCAAGAGCCCTTTGAGCTCTCCTGTGTGGCAGCGGGCTGCATGCCAGGATCTCCCCTTTTGTGAGGACTCTCGCTTAAGGTTCTACTCCTTGAGGTTGAGAGATTCCTTGCCACAACAGATTCTCACTAAGTGACTAATAGCATGCTAAACTTTGAAATCTTAGCTAAGTAATATAAAGGATTGATTGCATATACATAATCCTTTAGGCATAAACCGTTGACCAAATCTGGGACTAGGATTGGATCCAGCCACACCCAGACTCCTCTCTGAGAATGAGTTTAGAAAGCAAGGGGGTCCTTTCTGAACCTCGTGACTCAACGAGGTTCAGAGGGTCTCCCTGACAGCTTGTCTGACCCTTTCCTCTATGCAGTAAACAATCAAGTGTACCTTGCCATTGAATCTCGTAAAACACTGTCACATTTACTACTATTGTTAGGGAGTTTTGTTCTGAAGCAGGTTGATTAAGACAGACAGTCATAACAGGAGAGTCGGGAGTCTATTATAGACTTCAGTTAGTTTACCAAAGGAATCGCCCACAAACCTACGGAATACTTCTGTTGGAGAGCATTTACCACAGACTTTCTGGTAATAAATTAGGACTTTTTGCATATTTTATGCAAAAATGGTGTATTTTCTATTGTTTCTGCCTGAGTGCACCAAGAATATTAGCAAGTTCTTCTGCCCACCTATCAGGGTTTGTGCTCAAGCTCTGATATGGTGCACCTGTAAGACCTGGGGTAAAACTGCTTGAAAAACAGCTAATGTGAGAAAAACCTGTGTCAGAAAGATCTAGGAAAACCACCCATGCACCCTCCATCAGCTTTGGAAGCTGCATTTACAAGATCATTGCTTTTGCTCCTTGCTTGAGGTATCAAGCAGTTCAATTATAGTAGTTCAATTGTACTTCAATAGTAGTAACTCCAGAAGGAAGATTTGGAAGATTTGTTTAATCTTGTTGGATAGGTAACATAACAGGAGTGGGAAATCATGTTCAAAAATGTGATACAAAAGATTTTTGTGAAACAGGATTAAGGAGGATTTTCACATTAGTGACTGAGTAGACTACTACTAAACGTTTCATCTCATTATTTGAAATCATAAGGTATCAAACACTTGGTTGTTGGAAAACACCACGAGATCCAATCTGAAATGAAAAAAAAAGAGAAAGCTTCAACCTGCAACAAAAATATTTCAGTGAGTGAAGCAATTTCTTCAGAACTTCTATTTATATCATCACCAAAATATTAAAATATTTGAGTACTCTTGGTCACTTTTCCCATTTCTATGCCATTTGTAAAGAAAAACTATTTTGTAAATACAGCCGTTCTACTTAACCATCACACCAAACATAAAAGCTGATGATAATGCAAAAATAATTTATTCAAAACACATTCCATGGTTTGTTGGTTGTCAGCAACTAATTGACTAAATTATTAGAACTTTATTATTTTAACTAATCTGCTAATTTCTTCTGTAAATCATTGCTGGTGTCCAGATCATTTGTGTACTGTAATTACTATTCAATGTAAATAATTTTATATAAGTTTTATGAGCTTTAAATTGCACTTTTAGCTGTGACTAGACAGTTTAAACTGGGTTTTAAGAATGTCAAAATAGATTTTACCCTTGACTAGGTATTTATTTATATAGCTTCCTTTATTTACCCAATTTCACCTTCTGAAAAAAATTGCTTAAAAGATATCAAACAGAGTAGAACAGCTCTGTATTCTGCTTGAAATCCTGACATTTCTCAGTGCTTCAAGTATTTCAGCACTTAAGGACAGAAATATTCTGCATCCCTCAAATTTGATCAATTGGCTTCTCTGAACACATGAGAAGTTATCAGGACAAATCTTGTCAACCTGGTCTCTGCTATGGAGGCAATTAAATTATGCTTGTAGTACACATGGTAGCAATAATATTAGTTTAGAATTCAAAGTACAACGTGGTGGAGAAGAGCTCAGGATTTTCAGAATATTTATAGAAAAGACAAGTAAGAACATGAACACATTTCTTCACACACCTCTTCTTACTAACTTCTTTCTCAATTCCACAGAGGCTTAATATGCTGGCATTTCTTGTACAGGGTTTTTTTTAGTGGTGGGTTTGTTTTTTTTCTTTTTTCTCTTATTGTTTTGTTGATTGGCGTTCTTTTTTTACTATCCAAAGTCAGACAGTGTTAGGTAAACTCAGCTGGCTGGTTTTATTATCCTCTTTACCTGGGATATTACCAGATGCCCTAAACAAGGCTATATAAATAGGTGCTTAATGGTAGCGAGTCAATGCCAGAGACATCAAGTTTACAGTATAACAAAAAGTACATGAAATAACTTTGGCTGAGTATGCTGGCATTGGTATCAAAACTATCCGAACATCACTGCCTTTACTGCAACAATGGAAATATCAACATCAAGCTCTAGAGTGTCCTTCAAGTTGACATAAAGTCAAGATCACTGAACTTCACTCCCTCAGCAATAGTTACGCACTGGTACAGTCACAGTCTGTTATCACATTCCTCTCTTGTGGTGATGTGGACTTGAATGATCTTAAACTGTGACCCATGATGAGGACACAGCCACTTGTTCCCTATATGTGGTGATATTACCTTGCAGAGCCCAGTAAAGACTTAATTAAGGCTGTCTCCCCTAAGATGCTCAGAAAGAAGCTGATGAAGTATGGGCTAGATAAACAATGAGCTGAATTGAAAACTGATAAACAGTCAGTGCAAGAGGGTGATGATCACCAGCACAAAGTCTAGTTGGAGGCCAGTAACTGATAAGCCAGAGGGTCATGCTGCCATTCAGAAGGACCGTGATGGGCTGGAGAATTGGACCAGCAAGAATGTCATGAATTTCAACACGGAGAAATGCAAAATCCTGCACATAGGGAAGAACAGCCCCATGCACCATTACACATTGGGGGCTGACCATCTGGAAAGCAGCTTTGCAGAAAAAGCTCTGGGGTTCATTGTGGTCACCAAGTTGGACATGAACCAGCATGTGCCCTGGTGGAAAAGAAGGCTAATGGTATCCTGGGCCATATTAGTAGGAGAGTTGCCAGCAGGTAAAGGGAGCGCATCCTTCCCTTCTACTCAGCATAGACATATTGAAGGGAGTACAACATAGGGCCAGAAATGATTAAGGGACATTAATCTTACATATGAGGAAAGCCTGGGTGAGCTGGGACATTCAGCCTGGAGAAGAAAAGGCTCAGGGACGACCTCATTGAAGTATATAAATACATCAAGAGAGGGTGCAAAGAGGATGGAGCCAGGCTCTTTTCAGTACTAGCACAAGAGGCCATGGCCACAGACTGAATCACAGGAGGTTCCTTTCAATATCAGGAAATCCTTTTTTACTGTGATGGTGACTGAGCACTGGCACAGGGTGCTCTGGAAGGTTGTGTAGTCTCCCTTCTTGGGAGATACTGAAAAGTCATCTGGATGTGGTCCTGGGCAACCCATTCTAGTCGGCCCTGCTTGACAGGGGTGTTGGACCTCCAGAGGTCCCCTCCAACCATTCTGTGATTCTGTGAAAGCAACCATGGAGTCAGAAACTGGATATTTTAGTAGCGACAGATCTTGAATCTAGGTTTTATCCAGAACAGTGTTCACCCTGGAAGGACATTTATATTAAGGCCAGTGTTGCCACCCTAATTGTGAAACTAACTTTGTTTCTTCATCATTAATTGGCTAGTCCATTCATAGTATCTTATGATCAGCTATGAAATGTCATTATAATATCTTAGGATATTAAATATCTTCTTCAAAAGCAGGTGGATGGACAACATGGTGGAGTAATACTTATTCATCAGTGCCTGTGACACTATTGTCTGATAAAAGTTCTGCCATGCAAAAAGTGAGTTTCAAATGGTTCCATTTATTTCTTCTGGTAGCATGGAAAACTGAGTCCTGAAGATCACTCTGCTCATGCAGTATGACTACTTTGGCACTAACTAAAGCTGTCTGAAAGCTTTGTGGACATTAACAAAGGTTTGAAACAACTGTCTGCCCCTCCTCCCTTTGGTATGCCTTCACAATGGGTTTGACATCATGAGCAAGGACAAAAAAAATCCACCAACTTTGTAAAGTTTACTCTGTTGTCTATTAATACTACCCACTGAATTTCAGTTACATTTTTCCAAGGTGCAATCCATTGTCCAAAACTGAACATGCAAAGCTGTTGTGCTGATGAGGAAAGAATGTTTGTTCACAAGTGAGTATTGCTTATGAATACCTGGCAGCCTATGTTCTGTCACCTGATAGTGGTCCCATCTCAGTACTAGGATATATCTTTTCACTTGCATGGATGATGCCATTTAGCCACTGTTTGTATGTTTGTCAAGGACTGTAAGAAACTTGGGTCCTAACATTGCTTTTAAGAAGTCTATATCCTGCATTATCAAAATTCTTAGCACGCAAAGAGTTTCAGATTCCTTTTTCATTCTGAGAGCAAACCTGTAATCAACATCAAGTGCACTTGGACTTCAAAACCTAGTCTGCAGTTTGGAAGTAGCACTTTTGCGTCATTATTGATGTAGAGAAAAAGAATTGGTAAACCCAGAAAAATACCCAAACAAACAGGAATGTTTTTTGTTACGGAGAAGAACCACCTGAGAAGGATGATGTTCATGTAGTGCCATAAGATTGCGATGGTAAAGCATTAAACTAGTTGCATATGCCATGACAGCAATTTCATGTCATAGTCTTGTTAGTTTTATCTCAAAGTAAAGTAAGTCTTCTTTAAACTCACTTACTTATATTGCCTAGAAGATAATTTAAAAATTCAATGGTACATCTACATTAGTTATACATACAGTGCATTCAGACTGCATCCATACTCTTCTCACTAGGGTTATTCAGAAGACTGGGTAATGTCAGAGCCTTAATAGGTTATATTTTCTTCTGGCTTCTAAGGAAGTTAGTTTACTGAATGTTTCTGATATTAATCAATGGATGATTGTTACTATTTCCTGACCTCTCATTTCTTTTTCAGACACTTGCCATTTCATTAATATTAAAAAGTTTACCTCTGGTAGACTGCTACCATCAAGGTATTTGTAGCAATTTCTTTTCAACATGGATCATCTTGATTTGCAGCCTGATAAGCAGAGTCATCTTCTTCAGAGGTGCCATTTGGTGAAGATGTACTTTCATTGAAGCAGTCAATTTCAGTGTCATATTATGATGCACTAGTCTCACTGCTAAAGCCAGATTAATAATATTCACACAATAATTTATTCAGTGAATTATGATAATTTTCTAGTAAATTATTTAATTGTAATTTCTTCATTTGTTGCCTAACTCAAGTTGTGTCAGTTTTTCCTCTGTGCTTTTCATTAGGCTGCAATTGGACTGATTTTTATGCAGCATTGCTTATTATCTAAGCAACAAAGTGGCCGCTATGTATTTTGAATTGAACAAAAACATGTTTTATTTACAAATAGGCACATTTAGCCTTATTTTTATCCTTGCATTCTGTGATACATGTTAGTGAAGTATTGTTAATTCACCACTGTTTAAAGTAATTAATACAATCCAATGTTTACTCTTTGATATTCACTGGCTGCAATGTTTGACTATTTCAACTATTTACATTTCATGATAAAATTTTGTATAATTATTTACGTATTTTTCAAAGAGCACTTTTCATTTCTATGTAAATGAAATTGGTTTTATAAATAAAGGGACACTTTTAAGATTTGATATCTTGCCTTCATCGCAAGGCAGTTTAAAAGGAGCCCAAGAAAAGACCCATATAGCAAAGAAACAGTGAGTAGTCCATGAAACTGCTGCCTAGTTTTAAACTCTGAATACCTCATTAGGAGAACCCTAAGCTTGCATTTGCAAATAGTCACTCAAGTCAAAGTTGTTTTGTATGGGCTTTGAGTTATGCAATTTTCCTTCAGGATGGCTGTCTTATAGCTTTTAGACAAATTGGGTAAGTGAAGTTCTCAAGGATTAAACTCAATGTAGATATAACATTGAGTTTTCCCTTGGCTTTGTCTGCAGTTTTGATGCACAGTATTATTTGCCCAAAAGTGATACAAGATACTTTCCTCCTTCAAAGAGCATGTACAGTAAGTTTGTACACACAACTGAAGCTTATGTCTCAAATACAGGGCATTGATTTACCCCCTCCAAGTGTATCAATAAGGCTTCAAGTTTGCAGGAATCATGACAGAATTAATATGGAGAGGGTCCTGACACCTGAAATAGAAAGTTGGTTACCTATGATCCCTCATTATGATGGTGTTCAAGACACATTTACATGGTAGGATTGAGTGACATGGCACTTGGCAAACCTTATCCCACCCTGCTTTCATTAGATTAGAGGGTGGACTATAAGCAATGCCAGACTGAATACAGCAACCTTCCCAGATTTTCTTAAAAAGATACATGCTCAGTATGTTCTCCACAGCAGCGCCTAGAGAATCCGATGGATACCAGTTCTGTTTCTTACAGGGAATTGAGTGAAATGAGCAAAACTGCTTAAAAATGAATGTTTGTTTTAGGCAACCTACTATATAAGAGAGGCCACACTACCTTAAAGCACAATCCACCTGACCACATATTCTATCTCCATCAGTACAATATGAGATATAAAGCAGGGTGATATAAAGCAGCTTTGTCACTCTCTGAGTTCCTTCCCCTTGGAATCACTGAAATCCACAGGTGATGGATTAAAACTTGAGAGGGTCCAGTCTCAGCAGACAGTCTGCAATAGCTGTTAAGTTAGGATATCTGCTGCCTTAATAGGTACTTATTCTTGATCTAGCTTGAGCTTGGGTGGTTGGACAAGATGATCTCCAGAGGTCCCTTCTAATCTCAGCCATTCATGACTCAATGATGCTCAATGTATAAATGAGTCAGTGGTCTGGAGAAAAACATTTTAGGCATGTTGGTAGCTGTGGTACTTCTTAGGATAAGAAACTGGGCAGAAAGGGTTGTTGCACCTTAAAATAGACAAGCTACTGGCTCTGAAAATAAAAACAAACAAACAAACAAACAAACATCTGCCTGTGTGAGTGCATGTGTACATGTATGACTGTGTGTTTGAAGCTGATAAACAGAAAGACCTGATCCAGAGTGGTCCTTGAGAGGGAGATGTTGAATAACTTCTGAATTGGCAAGGACGGAAATAGTCTTATCTTAAAAAACAGGAGTTATATTATATCAATATTCAACAATCTTAGATTGTTGAAATGCTATTGATTTCCCCTGTTTTGTAGCTAAATATTGCAAGTGCCAAAATTCTTCACCAACGCTGAAAACCTAATGCGGCACTAAAGTGTTCTTTCAAACAACAATCTTTATATAATAGGTGACCCAAACCTGCTGGATTAAGAATAATCAGGCTAATGTTGGCAAGCAGATAGCTTTGTTTGTGTAATGGAGCAGAACATGTCAGTGGCACCACTAATATTAAGAAGGAAAAAATGGTCCCCATATATAGTAATGGAATCTTTGGTTGGAAATCTAAATGCTGATAGCAAAAATACAATATTAGAGCAATACTACCAACTGTTTTGACTAGGATGGTGATACAGATCAGGAAGTCTTTAGGTTGTCTGGCACATTCCCCTTCTTCCTAAGCCTTTAGTTACCTGCAATCCAGGCAAGCTTGCTGATACAGTTCAGGTGCCTATTTTTGGTCCAGTCACCTGTGAAAAAAAAGCTGCAAGAAGCCTCAGCTGGAGATTCTCTTCTCTACCCATTCACTTGGGAGCAGCTTTTAAGGCCAAGACTCTTGGCTTAAATTCTATTCTGCTCCACTCTTGCCTATGGGCCTTACCTGAACTGCACAACATATCCTTTCCTTACGGCCCTGTGAGGTCATCCCAAATACATGTCTGATCCTGGGTACCTTCCCCAGGCCTGATCCTGACCCCCATGCATGCACTGATGTTCCACATTGCTTTGGATAACTGATTACTGTGTAAACTTCTTTTTCCTCTTTCTTTTTCTTTCTTTGGTTGATGAAGCAAGTCTATGTTACATTTCAACCCCTCAGCCTCCCTTGCACACAGAAAAAAATCTAAATCACAAGTATATGTATATATCTCTTTACATATATTTAGATCTATGTTGTTATTTGTATTTTTTGTATATGTTGTATTTATATTTATGTTACAGATGTCCATTTGCCTGCTGTGGACCAACAGGTCAGTTCCTTCCTAACCCATTGAGGCTCTCACTGTATACTCATTTGGCTGGGACAGAGTTAATTTTTTTCATAGTAGCTGGTATGGTGCTGTGATTTGGATTTGTGACCGAAACTGTGTTGATAACACAAGGATGTTTTAGTTATTGTTGAGCGGTTTTTACACAGTACCAAGGCCTCTTCTGTTTCTCACACTGCCCTACCAGCAAGTACTCCGTGGGTGCACAAGAAGTTGGGAGGGGACACAGGTGGGATGGCTGAGCCCACTTGACCAAAGTGATATCCTGTCCCATATAACATTGTGCTCAGCAATAAAAGCTGGGGGAAGAAGAAGGAAGGGGGGGAGATGTTTGGAGTGATGGTGATTGTCTTCCCAAGTAGCTGTTACCTGTTATGGAGCCCTGCTTTCCTGGAGATGGCTGAACACCTGCCTGCTGATGGGAAGTATTGAATTAATTCCTTGTTTTGCTTTACCTGGCTTTTGCTTTACCTACTAAAATGTCTTTATCTCAACCCATGAGTTTTCTCTCTCGCATGCTACCACAAGGGAGTGAGAAAGCGGCAGTGTGAGGCTTAGCTACCTACTGCGGTTAAACTAAAATGGTCCTTTCTGGAACGCAACGTGTTCGTTCAACGACTTTGAATTGAAGGATTCAAGTGCTTGTTAGTGGCTGTTTTTTGCTTTTGCTGCTTGATGCTTGATACTGTTTATCATCTAACTCTGCTGTGCCTGGGAAAATTTCAGGTGCAATGGCCATGCACCTGAGCTGGCAGATGGACAGGGAGTCACTGCTGTTCCTGTGCTGCTGTACTGGATAGATTGGAACTCCAGTGTGATCTCGAGTCAACGGGACTGTGACCTGTGGATCACAGTCCATGTGGGAGCAGTACACCACAAAGTGGCCGTGGCTGTGAATGAGTCCACAACAGAGTATGAACACTTCAAAGCATCTGTGGCTGTGGATATATCTGTGCTGCAGCAGGTATACCTCTGAAGAGATTGTGACCCAAGCCTAAGCCCATGCTGCAGCAGGTACACCATGAAGTATCAGTGGCTGTGCATGAAGCCAGAAACCTTGAAGCGTCTGTGGCTGCACATAAGTCCATGACGCAACAGCTACACCCCTGACAGCACTGTGGCCATGGGTAAGGCCACCCTGGAGCAGGTACATCCCTGAAGGTATTGTGGTCCATGGGTAAGGTTTCACCGGAGCACAGGTGCACCTCAAAGCAGATGAGTTCACGTTGCAGCAGGTAGAGAGACTGGATCATAGGTAGTGTTCCATTGGGAGCAAGCACACCCCTGAGGACTGTGGTCCGTGGATAATTCTTAGCTGTCTACTGGAGTTAAACCACAACACGCTGCCAGTTCACTTAATTTCATAGAGCAATCACCCACTCCAACATAACACATTTGTGCTAAAACAGCAACCAAGAACATGATGTCTGGCCTACATTTTTTGAGTTAAAAGACCACTGACTAGATAGCAAGTTGGAGGAATGCGAAAGATAGAGTCTATGTGGAAACCATAAAAGGAAAATGTAAAATACTAGGTACATAGTATTTAAACAAGCTGTGTAATGCCCAGCTTGTTTAAAGAGATAGAAACTCACAACTATGAGACCAAATGGGATAATCAAAATGGAGGAAAAAGGAGAAAACAAATATATTTGCCTTAGAAATACATCTCAACCCTTATATTCACTGCTTCTGAAATCTTTTCTACCCAAATATAGGTCTCACATATTCAAATACTTATCTATATGCTTAACTTTAAGCACTGGACCAGTTCTATTTAAATAAATGGGATGACTGTCTTCATTTCAGTAAATGGGACCACTCGTGCTTAAAGTTAAACATGTATCAAAGTGAAAATTATTTTGAATATACAGTACAAGACAATCTCACATAGGTTCCCTTTCCTAGGAAATGTTGGATCAGATGATCTTTCATCTGTTCTATGATTCTAAAACAACCCCCAATCCCAAAACCAAACGAACCCCCCTTGTCTAGGTCTTAGGTGAATCAGATTTTCAACCAGATTTCTACAGATTTTGAATGACGCATCCAAAATGCTTAAAAATTACCAAAGATTTGTGGTATAATGTCCTAGAAAATGTTCCATTAATTTTTTAGTATATCTCTCTGCTAATATTCAAAACAGTAGTTTATTTCATGTTCCAGCACATAAAAGCAACTTTTATGTAACTTCCTAATTTCTACATATTCTCAAGATTTTTCTACGAAGATTTTTCAGAGTCAGACATTGAACAGTGTTAAAGCTGAGACAGAATAAACAACCTGTAGGGAATCTGGATATTGGGGTTTATTTAAATAACAAGATTAGAACTTTTACCTTATTTGATTAACTTGTTTGCACATGCCCAGCCACCCCTATGTCCAAGAAGTCTTGACTTCCCTGCACAGCAGGAAGGTCCCTGCCCTGCGATGGCTGGGCAGAAAGTTGCGTTGGTTCCTGCTGTGTCACTGCTCCCCACTTCAGACCTTTGAGACCGAGGTCCCTGGGCATCCTTGACATTTGCCTCCACAAAGGTCTCTGACTTTTAGCATCTTTTTTCACTTCCAGGATCTTTCCTCCAGTCAAGGTCTTCACCTTCTTCTTTCAAAGGCCACTTCTTCATCTTGAAAACTCTTGGCTCCTTCTTATGAAAGCCCTCAAGCCTCCAGTTTTCCCAGTAGAAACAGTCTACAGAAGCACAACTTATCATCATCTTCCTAATTGGTGGTTTTGTCTCACGTCTCTGTATTATTTGGACAATTCAGGACATGCTACTTCTGTTTAGCCCAAATGTTGTCAAAATTTACAACCAAACTGTAGCAGTTGCAGCTAGCAAGTAGCAGGCTTCTGCATGAGTGTTCAAAAGTTCAATTTTTGACAGTCTCCCACATATACACCCAATTATCTACTACCTAATAGAATTCATAACCTAAGCAATTTTTTTACCTGTGACAAATAGATGCTAGCAAAATTGAGATATAGGCCTATCTTACATACAACAAGATAGAATTGTATGATTCCACATATGTACAAGAAAATTTAAGGGAAGTGAAAATTAAACATACTTAAAATATTTACTAAATGTTCTATAACAAGCAAGGTTTTATTTTTTGGCTTTCTGTGTTGAGCTAGTTTCCTGACTTTCAGTGTGCTTACATGGTTTACAAAACTGTTATGTATTTATCTTAGTGTTGTACATGGCAATGATGAAAATCTGATTGTTCTCAGCTGCTTTTTTTTTGTTTTACTATGCTAATGATTATTGGGGTTATTACCTAATGAGGTTTGTTTTCGACTTTATTAGTTTACTTGGGTGTATGTATACATGCAAGTATACACACAATGCATATGAACCCTAGATGCCTTTTGCACTTGCTGTGAACTGTTCTTCAGAGTCTTGTTAAAGGGTCATCTGTGCAGTTCACTGGTCTGTGGTGTGATTCTTGCACATTTGATTTAATTTCCATGTCTCCATCTATTCTGCATCTTGTTAGCTTGCTCCTGTGTTCTGACAGGTGCTATTGGGGGTTCCTCCACATGACTACTACTCATTCCTGGTGGCAGAGTAATTTCCTGCGTTTTGTCTATATCTGACTTTTCCACAGTGTATACTTTGCACATGCTTTTCTCCTTTACTTCTTGTTACGCTTTATTATGGATGTGAGTGTGATCACTTTTTAGGGATGCTCTCACAGAGAATCACAGAATCACATGGGGTTAGAAGGGACCTCCAGAGATCATCTAGTCCAGCCCCCTGATGAATATGAACCCTTCTTTTAAAGCCAGCCAACAAGTAAAATTTTATATTACACTTACCTAATAAGTTTTTTATTTTGTTAATAAATTATTTTATGTAGCTTAAAAATTCCTACATTAATTTATCAAAATGCAATATTTCAAAAATTGCTTCATTTAATAGATTTTTCTCTTAAGTAATACAACAGAGGACACATAATCATGTACTAGTGAAATCATCCTATTGTGGCTATATTGGCATTTCCTTTCGTATCTGAGACCTTTCTTTGAGAAGAAGGAAGACCTGGATTCCATTTTATTTCTCAGTGAATAAGTGCAACAGAGATCTGAAGCTATGCACTCACTTTCCCAGCTGAATGTTTTCACTGCTGAACTCAGTGACACAGCAAATCTGTACATATAACTCATGACAAGTGGGATAGGCTAATGTAATTAGTGAGATCCAGTGATGTATTTACTGAGTCCTGACTACTCTGTCCTAAAGGTAAAACATTGATGAAAGAAGCAGCACTTTGATTCCTCTTCCATCAACACAACTTCCTTTTGCAGATGAAAAAAATGGAAGTTTTAGTCTGGATCAATTATGAAAATGTTAAATAACACTTAAGATCCCGAGTCCCCACCTAGTACAGCTCCAGTATGTAGGTTCTCCAACCTTCCTGTAGGCCAGGCTAAGATCCAGATTGGACAATGTAGACATGTCTGCGGGATTCATTAACACCTAGAAACTGCTTATGTTTAAATCACGATTGTAGATTTCAACAGGCAGTTACATACTTTGAGGTTAAACCGTGCAGTAAACTGCATCACTTGTCATTCTTGGACTTTTATTTTCTTATTCTTTTAAAGTAAAAGTAAATAGCATTGTCTACAGTGAAAGTTATTTTTAGACATTATAGTAGTACAGTATGGATTTTAGACAGCGTCAACTGCCACTCTATTTTCACTTGAGTATGGTGAAAATACTCCTGCTTTGGCACTGCAATGGTCAGGCAGTGAATACTCTGACCAGGAATAGAGGGCCTCTGCTTTATGCCAGGGAGGGGAAAGGCATAATTGGCTTTACTTAACTATGTGAATCTATCTGATGGCCTGGCACATCAAGTCCATAGAAGGCTTTGGTGGACCCTAGTGCACAGTGTACCTTAATGCCATCAGGTTATAGTGGGAAGGAACTCATCTGAATTTCTGGAGTGGCAAGGGGATACCAACAGTTGTCTGTATTGGAGGCTGAGGTAATCCTAATGGAACAAGTGGCAAAAACATCCTATTGTGACCAGCTCAGAGGCCCCAGGTACTTTTGGTATAGACCACCTCAGGATAGACTACCTCAAGGACCCAAAAGGGAACTGATCAGTTTTTGGTGTATCCACCATAGATACAGAGAAGGTGAAACAGCTGTCTACCTTGCCAGGCCTCTTGGAGGATCCCTCTGTTGTAGGATTGCTGTGAATCAAATATCAGCAAGTGCCAACCTCTGTATATTTCAATTGTAAACTGCAGCATAATCTGCTTGCAGTTTCTACTTATTCTTTTTCTCTGTGTTTACGCAGCATGTGGTAGAAGTGATTCTTTACCTGTGACTTGGGTTCCTACATACTGCTAAATGTCTACAGCCTCCTCATACAACGTTACAAAGAGCTTTAGAAAAATCTTCAGTATTTTTAGAAGATACCGTTTGATGTTTTTCCTCTTTTTTATTTTTATTATGGAATATTGATTTTTTATTTTTTATTTGCTCTTCCTGTATTATTTTTATTTGTTTTGTTTTAGGGGAAAATACAATAAAGTAGGACAATACCAGAGAAGCGTTAAGTGATTTTGTCCAGCTCTCTGCACGCATTTTCTTTGTTCTTATATCTGATTTGTTCTTAGCTTTCTTTTTAGCTCTGGAGTACTGTGTGCAGTTCTGGGCCCCCGAGTTAAAGGACGGGGAACTACTGAAAAGAGTCCAGTGGAGGGCTACAATGATTATCAAGGGAATGGAGCACCTTTCTTATGAGGAAAGGCTGAGAGACCTGGGATCTCATCAATGTTTATAAATTTGTAAAGGGCTGCTGTCAAGAGAATGGGGCAATACTCTTTTCAGTGGTGCCCAGCAACAAGACGAGGCGATGGGCACAAACTGAAAGACAGGAAATTCTGTCTGAACATGAGGAAAACTTCTTTACTTTGAGGGTGGCAGAGCACTGGAACAGGCTACCCAGGGAGGTGGTGGAATCTCCTGCTCTGGAGATATTCAAAACCCACCTGAATGCATTCCTGTGTAACCTGCTTTAGGCAGGGGGTTTGGACTAGGTGATCTCCAAAAGTCCCTTCCAACCCCTACGATTCTATGATTCTGTGATTCTCTTTTTGAAAAAATCTGAGATTTCTGTATAAATCCAGTGACTGAACAAACTTGACTTAATGTAAAACAGGAATGCTTTCAATGAGCTGTACAGAAATGCAGTCCCATGAGGTAAAATAAAGAAGAGGATGGATTTTTTTCTTAGCATATTGGCTTTAGCATATTTTTTGCTTTTTTTTATGTTGTTCTTTCATACATGTAAAAATATTAGACATGATTATTTTGAAAAGACTCATCACTTCATAAAGAATTTATCAACCAGATGACCATTTACTAACTCTTCTTTTATTTTTAGCTAAAAAAAAAATATGGTCTCAATCTGGGGAGGAAACTACCCTGCATATTTGAAGTGGCAAAATTTCATCCCTTTCTAAACATAGATGTTCAATTTTTCTTATTAAAATTATTTTCATTCCCCAAACACAGATTCCCTCCAACCTTTTCTTCATCATGAATATATTTACAGGATCTGATAAGTTTTGGGACAGTTGTTGTTCAGCAGATCAATTATGAAGAAAATCCCAATAAGATCAAGGTAAGGTACAGTGAGAGGACATTGGGTTTTTAAGACAATGTTCCTATAATTTCACAGTTTTGAATGTGTCATATACATATTTTTGCCAAAAGGAATGATAAATGTTAGAAATAGTTAAAATAATTGTAGAATGTGTCAGATGAACTCCTGTCTGTTAAGGAATGCTGATGTGAAACTTGGGAATTTTTTTTGCAGGGCATCTAACTTCAAGTTTAAGAGGATGAAAAGGATGAAAAAGTCAGATGTTTCATCAAATATGCAAGTTGGGCTTAGTTTTCTAGTAGTCTGAACCCATTTGGTTTTTTTTACACCTCATTGGTAGCTTTCTGGACTAGGCTTATGTGCTGTGTGGCTCACATTTGTTAAGGTATCTTACACAATGGATTGTGCAAAAAAAATTTTGCTTGTATGTTCAAAAAATTTTCTGCTGAGATTCTCCGCGACACAGTTCCTTTCATGACATAGCGTGAAATCCCTACTACTTTCAGGGCATTAAAATCAAACCTGCATGTTATCTTTTGATCTGATGTTCTGACCTTAGTAGGCAAGTTACGTCAAATTAAACAACAGCATACCAAAAAAAATATTAGGAGTAAAGTTTTTGTAACATATAATTCAACTCTGATTCTCTTCTGATGGCTTTGCTGTGACAATACTCAATATTTTGTGTCTGGATGATGATTTTTGGATGCAGTGCTTTTTATTAGCTTTCAGCAGCACACATTAAGTTACACAGTCCATAACAGGGCTTATACATGTCGTATCTACTTTTCTTCATTTTGGTTTTGATGACTTATGCTGTGTCCTGGGTTGAGAGACACAGGACTAACTTTTCTTCTAGTTCTGGGGAAAATTGCACGTTTAGAAGACTCTAGTGTCTGAATTTGTGAAAATATTTACTTTATAGCCAGCCAGGCTCTATGGGATTCAAGGTTAGTGTTTTCAAGCCTTTCCAGGTGCAGGGACAAGGAGGAGCAAGGCCTGGGCATTTGACCCAGGCTGGCCAACAGGAGTATTTCGTACCATGAACGTCACATCCAATATAAATTAGAAAAGTTTGCTGCGTAGCGGGCTCTCTCCCTGATGGCGGCGGTCCAGACAACTCCTTGTCCCGGTGCCGGAGCCCTGAGGCCTTCCCTTCCTCCTGAAGCCATTGCACTCGCAGTGTCCGATTCTTGCTATCCACTGCTGGAGTGCACAGCTTCCTACTGATATAGATGGCTGAGTATAATTTCTGTATATCTTATATCAGTATCGGGATTAATACTGGTTCTTTAGTATTATTGTTAATTATTTAGTCTTAGTCTATTAAATCTATTTATATTTCAACCCTTGTGTTTCTTTGTGTTCCCCAATTCCCCTTTCCAGGTGGGGAGGGGTCATCAGGTGATAGAACAATTGTCTAACTACAACAGATTGTTATGGGTTCTCTCAAACCATAACATGCTGTCAAATTCAGCATAGCTGCCAGAAAATGTTATGCAAAATCAAATTGTTTCATGTTATGAATAGCTGTGTTATCATTTGCAATTTGCCCATCCCTGTTAAATCAAAGTTATAGCTCACTGGGTTCAGAGCAGCAGAACAAAGGGGAAATTGAATTCTTTATCTTAATCTTTATTATTAACTGTAAATTTAAGCATCTTTCTGTGCTATTGCTAATCCTCTGGAGCATTTTTCTGGAATTTTTTGGGAGCTCAAGAACTTATTTTGGGACTGACATGTGGGAAGTGATGGGAAAATATATTCCTTGAACTAAAGACTGTTAACCTCTATCACAGTTAGAGGGGATGGGAAGGAAGGAAGTCAGAACTCAAGTCTGAAACCAAAGTTTAATTAGCTTATGGCAAAGTATGAGCAAACCTCAGTCAGCAAGAAAGGAGGCCATGCAGAGAAACAAAGCTGCATGTGATATACAGATTTTTCTTGGTATTTCTGAAATGCAATGTGATTACCTTCTTGGGTGATGACAGGCACCATTACAACTGACTTCTTGATTGAGCTCATTTGCAAGGCAGACCTGCTTCTGTATCTGCAGTGGGAATTTTGGCTGAATACAACTATCCCTGCCGAAATTATTGTGTGCACAGAATCATTACCAGGGCATGATCCAGAAAATAATTCTATGTTGCTTAGGGAAATTACACAGAAAAATGGCAATATTGTAAACCTAATACTATCTTAAACTTAGTCCTTATTTCCATATTTTGAAGTGTAGTCATCTGAATGTTTTCTGGAATTCTCACAGAACAATGAGGAAATTACGCATTCTGTATTAACATGCCTATACATTATGAAGTCTCTACATGGTTGGTAAAATCCCTGCAGTGGGTTTTCCACCTTGTATGATATATGGTGTCTCTGATTACAACTAGAATCTACATTTAGAGAGACTGGTGGGGGAGAATAAGGGGAAATTCTTGTGATGCTGTTTCCTCAGAAGGACTTTCAGAGTTTCCCCTTCAAACATTGTACTTATTAGTGTACAGTAAAATCTTTACTTTTTGGGGAAACATCCCTCTTCCTTGGAAGATATACTGGGAATGTTGAGAGCAGCTTAAACCATGTACCTTTAATGATTCCACAGTTTGTTAGAAACCCATTGAAAGTTGAGTTTCAGCATTCAACAGTCCTGTTGGGAATCAGAAATCCCGGTTTGTGGAGGGAGGCAAATCTTATTTGCTAGGTCAGAGGGAGACTCTCTCCAGTTTCCCTATCATCATCACATTCTGCAAACAAAAGTAAGCTTTCAATTGGCCTAAATTTTACTTTCTAGAGAGCAGAAAGTCTGAAAGCCTTGATTTTAACACTTGTGATGACTACAGCAGTGAAAAGTTACATAAAGTAACTTAAAGCTACATAAAGAACATCAAACCCCTGTAAACACAATTTAATCGTATTTTCAGAAGAATGCCACAAAACTTTGCTAACAACAAATGCAGACTGGCAAACTCTGATTCAAAAAGCAATTAAGTGTGTGAACATTGAAAGCAGAAGCTGTAGGTATCAATGTTTGAAATTTTGTCCGTCTCTATGCTGAAGCATTTGACTAGTTCAAAAATAATTCTGTCCTTGACCTCATGCATGACTTTATTTACTTTTTGAAATGTATTTACACCAAGCCACAGAAGAAAGGACTGGTGGGAGATGTCTTAGATTTCCCTCCTGAAATCTGCTGAGATGAGCTTAGAAGAGCTCTTTCTGCAGGAAAGTATGTGATGGGTGGTTGGTTAGCTAATCAGCCTGCCTTTGGGACATAAAATACTCCAGGTTCTGTGTCTGTTTGTCAGTTACATGTGGCTGTGCACCCCGCTAGCGCCACCATCAGTGAGAACCCTTCTAGCTCAGAAACCCACTCTTGACACCATCTGGCAGAGGTGACAACCCCTCTTCAGGCACAGATAGGAAGTGAGAGAATAGCGGAACTGAGCAGCAGAAGCCAAGTTTTGCAAATAAATAAATAAGTAGATGATGAGAGCACGGGCACAAGAGGCTGTTAAAATGAAATTATTATGATATGACTAGTGTAATAATAGCAAATAAAATTTTTCTTTTTAAAACTTATGTGCCTCTACTGTCCATAAGCTAACAAGACTATGTGAATCACTCACACATTCTTTTATGGCTCATTAAGATTGGCTTCACCTGATCCACTTAATATCTACATAGCCTCTGTCATTTTGCTGCTGCCGGTCTCAAGCATCAACGTTATCATAAAAATGCCAACAAAAGCTGGAATTGCTGTCAACGCGCAGCAGCATATCCTCTAGGAAATCTGCCATATGCTCAGAACAGGTTGCATAGTTTCAGTACTAATCACCATGCAAATTTGAAATACTTTCCTGAAATACAAGAAATGAAATTGTTGTTTATGCCCTAATTGCACATACCTTTCTTCAAACTCTAACTTGAAAGCTGAATTTGTGTATAGAGGTTTTAGAAATGCCCAGTCGATAAACTAAATAGACTTTATTATTTGTTATCAGACTTACTGTTTTATGATAAGGGTCAGATCAAGAGAAGCAAGGAAAACCTTGAGACGACAGACAATTGTGAATTATTGATGACCAATTGGTAATTATGCTTATCAGAATTATCATACTGAAGAAAAAGCCATGTGAGAAGAATATTATTTGCAACAACTGTAACTTGCATATGTGGAAGAGGTAGACATATTCTTCAGGTTTATTTTAACAGCTAAACTTTACTAATGCTCTTTTCCAGCCAAAGCTACATAGCAGAATAGTATGCACTATACAAGAATGACTCCAAAACCAGAAATCTTATGTTTACCTTTTTAAACGTTTTAAAATAATGTGATTAAAACTATTATAATAGAAACCTATAAAAATGTGATTCAAGAAAAGAGCATGTAATAGAAGAGAGATAATGACCAAGGATCTAATTTAAGAAACTGGAAATTTATACTAAAAATCAACAGGCTTTTAGAAGACAGGCTGGCCAATGAATGCTACCATATGTAAGAACAAACCTGAATCTGTTTATGCTTATACAATGTGCTGACAGCATCCTTCTGCAAAGAAATAGTTTTGCTATATTTTCAATATGTAACTGTATCTGTATCTTTATTATTTTCAGAAACAAAATTTTAATCTTTTTTTTTTGCTTCTGTCAGTCCTTATCCATCTTTTGTGTAATATTTGAGAATTGAGAGGAAGCCATACATACACATTTTATTAACTGTATTGCCTTTCTATAAACATCAGTGTAGATTTCATCACTTAATATTTGTTTCATGCTCTAAATACATTTGTTAGAAAATGTAGCAGTGGATTGACTGAAGAAAGAAAATACTGCCTACATAATGGAAAATAACAGTGTTTTCTCATAAAATGTTACAACCCTTTTTCTGTTCTAAATGAGTGAGAACTCCGTAAGATTTATTTTATCTATCTGCTTCATTTTGTTATCGATCTTATTTTATAAATACAATAATAAAAAAATAAATAAACCACTTCGTGGTTTCTATTGGTGGAAAATATAAAAATCTATGAGAAAATGCTAGTCATTTAATCCTTATATTGAAGCAATTGTTTTGAAAGTAAACTCTAATAGTAAAACGATACTCTGTTCTAGTTAAGAAAGCTGTTGAGGAAAATAATGTAAATTAAATTTTTAAGATGGAGGAATATAATTAAATCTATTCCATAAAAGTACAATGTGCAAGGAAGAAATGGAAGAGTTTTGAAAACAGCACTGAATTGCAAAGAAATGTTCTTAATTGAAGTTAGAGTAGCTTCTTCAATAGCAATACTTTCCCAAATTAGTTTTATAGAATCATAGAATTATCTAGATTGGAAGGGATCTTTAGGATCATCAAGTCCAACCTAACACTGAGAAAAAACACCACTAAAATTATGTTCCTAAGAACCTTCTTTTAAATACCATGGATATAGTATTTGTCGTGGTTTTGGCTGAATTTACCAAAACCGGACCGGCAGATGGCCCTTCCCCCCCCCTTCCCCCCCCCTAAAAGAGGAGAGAGGAGGAGAAAGAGATAAGGAGATTCAGAAGTTTAGAATGAACTAAACTACTTTAATGAAAAATTAATATTAAAATAAAAATAAAGAAGAAAATAATGAAATAGATACAATATATACAAAACCGTATCAAGCTCCCAGGATGTCAGTTACATCACCGGCAGGCACTGGGGAAGTCCCAGGCTAGACTCAGTGACGAATGGGAACTGGATTCCAGCTCTGGAGTCAGGAACACCCAGATCGGGATCAAAGGCAGATGAACAGACAGAGTCCTCTCTGGACGTCGGCCATCGCAGGAAGGGGGTTGACCCTTTGATCCCTCAGCCTTTATACTGAGCATGGGGCAGATGGGATGGAATACCCTAGTTGGTCAGGTTTGGGTCACCTGTCCTGTCCACTCCTCCCCACCGACGTGACCCCTCTACGTTTTTTCCGTTTCCGACCCTCTAAGGGGGCAAATAATGAAATTGGCTGACCTTGGTTGTTATAGCAATAAGTATAAGCAAGGGCCTCCCTGCATACCATTCCTTGGCATGGAGCACAAACATTGGTCTTATCACTCTGAGAACGAGCAGTTTTCTCCACAATATGCCGTTAATTTCAGAGAGTTAGAGGAGGCCTAGCTAGGATGTAAAGTTACAGAACAGAAAATTGGTTCGGTTTTACTTCAAACCGGGACAGTATTAAATACCTTCTGTTAAATCACTATCCAGGGATGGTGATTCAACCACTTCCCTGGGCAGCCTGTTCCAATGCCTGATAACCCTTTCAGTGTAAAAATTTTTCCTAATACCTAATCCAAACTCCCTTGGCACAACTTGAGGGCATTTCCTTGTCCTATTGCTTGTTACTTGGGAGAAGAGACTGATGACATTTATATATGAATCAAATAGGTCCAAAATCCCTTGCTGAGTTCATGGTTAAATGATTTGATGCCAAAAAGAACTTTAAAATATCACTTTCAGCAAATACTTCTAATTGTTACAATTGCAAAGATATCTACTGCACCTAAATTGATGTATGGAAGGAACATTTCCGTTAAGGATTTTTATCTGGCATACAGACAGCAAACAGGTATTTGTGGAAACTAAGTGCAAGAGTCTGTGGCACTTTAAATCTACACTGTCCTTTGCCAAAAATACAAATAATCATTTGCACATGTAGCACATTTTTTACGGGTGTGTGCTATGAATAAACGGAAAATAACTCCCTTTCCTAAAAGGAATGACCCTTCAGGAGTCAAAATGTCCCAATTCTACGGACATATTGCTACATTTAAAATACTCAAATTGTAATGCAGTCAATATTTTCTTCAAGTGTTTCAACCAATATTCTTCTGTTCAAAATATTTACTTATGCATTCTGTCAAGAATCAGGAGTAGCCATAACTAACCAATGCAGTTATAACTATTTTTGTGTAAGCCCAATGCAGATAGATAGGATGCGAGGTCCATTTGGGGAATTTATTACCTAAAATTTATTATTATGATCCTTTTTTGATTAAATTTCACATTGTCCCAACAGCTGGTGGTTGGACAGATTTATTATGCAAACAGAATTACTCAGTGACAGTACTATAATTCAGTGTCACTGATTTGGAAATTTCAAGACCTGAATGCAAAATGCTTCTTATTTCCAAATTCTTTCTAAAAGCATCAATTTCTTGACTCCAGAATATGTAGTGATATTAACTCATTGTTTTATTTGACTCACTATTATAGATCAGTGCTTCATTATCCGTAGGTGTCTAGAGGGTATTGTTTTTTCTTACTGGAATTTAAGGTCCTGAAATATTAACTGAGCCACTGAGCCACTGAGCCAGAATGATACTATTCTGCTCCTCAATGAAGCCCATACCTTTTCCATCACATGCTGTAAAGATATTGCATATATAACTCTAAGCTCTCATCATTTTTCTACAGTAAAACTGGAAATTTTCTTTCTACTTGATTCTGTGAAGAGTTAAAGACATTTAGAAGCATATCTTGAATACATTTCTCTTAAGTGTAAGTAAGATGTATTTTTGAGTGTTATTGAAAGTCTGTAACAGCTCTTGACAAAACATTAAACAGCTGTAAACTCAGGTGCTCCAGTTAAGTGTGAATATAATTGCCCAGGAGATAAGAATAGGCAAACATCTAGGTCAAATGACTAATGCAGGGAGGGAATGTTAGAGCAGAGAGTAAGACATTTTTTTTGTTATTTTTTCTTTCTTTTTTTTTTTTTTTTCTCTTTTGTTTTTAAATGCACCCAGTACACTGTCCAGGGCACCATGACATTCCTTTGTATTATTACATTAGATTGATCAAGTTACCTGTTAAGCAGAGGGGTGGGTTTAGCTTCAGGCAGACCGTTGATTATTGTGAAAGCTACCCATAGCTGCAAATTCATCTGAGAGTGTCTAGGCAGTGGATTTTATATTTCGCAAAAGGAGATACTCTAATGATAATAGTGTCAACATTTAAGACAAAGAGACTGGTTTATATTGTCAATTTTATATTCACCCAGAAAGCAAAATGGAAGGTTAAAAATGGAAGCAGTGATTGCTGAACATTTTAATGGAAAAAGAGAGCTGATTTCTGGAAGCTACGGACCTTGTGGAACCACAAGATGGATTTTGGTTTCATGTTAGTAGGATTGCCAGATTTTTAAAATTCAGCAGCATAATAATCATTTTGCTGACTGATTTGAAAATTATTGACCTATCACCAAAACTGAGATACAAATATATGTCACAGTAGTCTAATACTGTTAATTTACTTTTCTCTAATGCAGTAAATTAATGTGTATCTGTTTAATCTATTTTAATTTTGGCAACTGCAGGATCATTTCACAGGGAAAAAAAGGTTAAAATCTGGGAAAATCAGGTTGCAAAGATGAAATTGAAAGGACATTCTTGAAGCTGAGTTCTGTGATAATGAGAGATGCTGCAGGGACAGCTGTAGAGGTGAGGGTCAGCTACAAAAGTTTAGTCAGAGGGTAAGCTGCAAAGGTTTAAAATTGCCTACAATATTTAAGTCTGAATGTTAAATCTGGCTTAAGTCTAAGACAAAAATTCTGGATTATTGTTATTCTTATCACATATTTGTAGTTTGCATGCCTTTCATTTATCTCAGTACTGGTTTCAAAACATTGAAGGTCAGATGCTCAAGACCAAGTCACTGTGCTACTGTTTAATATTGCTAAGTTTTGTACTTATGTTGTTCCTGAAACCTATGAAGAAGGGCTATAAGGTTTCAGATCTGAGCTATTAACATAGCTGGTTTTATACCATATTTATAATTTTCATTTGAATTACTATTTCTTAAATTTAGAAAAAGTTACAGTGCAATTTTTATAGATACCTCACCAAATGAAAAGCTTTGAGTTTACAATTTACTACACTTTTTGCTATAATTCTGAGAAGATGTTATTAACAAAAAAATCACAATTTGGATAGTCAAACATTGGCCAAAACTACCTAGATAGTTGTGGAATGTCATCCTCAGACATACTCAAAGTTTACCAGAGAAGGCCCTGTGCAACCTGACCTATGAGGGCCTTGCTTTGAGAGTCAGGCTGGCCCAGAGGCCTCCAGAGGTCCTCTCCAACTTAATTTATTCTCTGACATTTATCAAAGATGTCAATCATTATGTTTCTTCACTTTAAAAGTAATGGACACTCCAAAATGAAAATGCAGAAATGAGAATATTTTCCTCTACCAATGTAAGACTTCAGTTGATCTTTGTTTGCAACAGTCAGAGTTTATTTTTTTTAAATCCTTAAGATTCTGTCTTCCTCAGCATTTGTGTCCAGTAGGCTATGAAACTAATTTTAGATATATGCTCAGACATCTAGTTTCAGCATGTATCTGCTGGAAGTGCTATGAAGCTGCTCATGATAGATGATAAATTTGTTATTTGAAAAAGGGTGCTGTGCATTAGCACAGCAGTCTTCACATCAGTATTGCTGGAAACCTGAGACACGCTACAAACGTTTTTTATTATTTATTTTGTTCACATCTTCTAGGACAACATATTTTTCAAAGGCTGAAGTTTACAAACTAACTTATTTACTCAACATCTTAAAGTATTTCATTTTAGTTTATTATCTGCTCATGATTTTTTTCATGTTTTTGTTCGGAAATATAGCAACATTTAGTATCTTGTCAGTGTGTAGCTAACAAGAAAATGGATTAAGTATATATAAATACATAAATCAAATGTGCTCATCTTGCTGCCAGGTTAAATGCCTACCACAATGACTACCTCAAGACAGAATGAAGCAGAATGTGTTTAGCATAATAAGTATTCATGTTGTGCTAAGATGTTACGGCAGATGAATGTGTGTTTATGTGAGAAATGTTCAAATGTCACAAGTCATAACTGGAAATAGTTAGCTTACCTTTTTTGAGCACTATTGAAAAACTAAAAAATTTCTTGGTGTCCTGTGTCCTAAAAGTATTTTGATGTTCCTAGTCCTGTATACATATATATACACATATGTATACACATATATACACACATATGTATATATACGTATATGTATGTGTATTTTTTTTTTTTTTTGATGTTCCTAGTACACTGTATAGAAGAGCATAAATATATATTTAGATCTACACTTTAACTGCATTGAAATGAGTGGGATGCAAGTCCACACACTGTACTTGTGGTCTTACTTGTATTTGGGTATCTCAGGGTTGGGACTAGATACATTTTTGTCTTGTGAAGCCTAAATTTGATATGCTGAGGGGAGGACCTTTTGAGTTTTTTCGTAGTACTTACATACTATGCTAAAAAGAATGAAGCAAATATTTATCCTTAATCAGTCCTGTGATTTCAATTTGTAGGCTATGTGGGTTTTGTATTTAATTTATTTTTATAGGTAGTGAAATATCTATTGCCATGGTGTTAATTTTATTTTGGATCTCCTTACACTTAATCTAATAAAGTAATGGAATTATATCAAGGTCTTTGTGGAATAACTTGCACTAATGTTGGTTTTCTAGTCTTTTTTAATATTCACCTCTCTGCTTTTTAAAAGCCCCAGTTCTAGTAGCTCAAGAACTCTTAGAATTATTTAAATACCATGAAGCCAAAATCATTCTGATTATAAATAGACATAGAAACATCTTTTTATGCCAATTTTAAATTTTGGTAGCAAACAAACAAAAATATATAACTTTGCAGAGTGTATTATTTTAACAAACACTTAGACATAATTTAAAGATGTTTACCATTTTGATGCCACTGGCATTGGCATTTGTATTCTGCATGTCAAGCACTATGCAAAATGCATTTATAAAATTGACATTAAATCAAGCTTTGTTCCTGAGGGTTAAATAATAAAGTGGATTGTAATATTATAGTTCTTTGTATTGTATTTCCTACTGGTGCAATCTGCCTCCTACTTCCAAAAGCAGTGTTTTCCCCTACAAAAATTAGTTCTCTCAGTACTATGAAGTACTCAGTACCTCTGAACTACTTAGTACCTCTGAACTACTTAGTACCTCTAAACAAAAAGAGGATAAAAAGAATTGATGTAAAACATTGATTGTTGAGGTGAAACCATCTAGCATGTCTAACATTTACTTTAAAAACCAAAGCAGCTGTTTTGTAAGAAGTCCTCATCAGTTTTAGAGGCTAGCATCTCTCTTTTATAGGAAAGAATCACTCCATGTTGGGTTGAATGAGGATGATTTTTATTTTCATTGGTGTCATTACATAAATAGCAAGCTTCCTAAACAAGTAAACAAAACCAAGATTTCTGGATACTTCAGTGACTAAACCACAGTCCTGCTTTAGATATCACACAACCTTGGAATGATTGCAAGGAAAATGTTACTGTGGAGACGAACGATATGGTAAAAGATAATGAACCTACTTTTTATTCTATGGTTATTATAGTGTTGTAAAAACAGTTTAAACTATCAAAAATTTTTAAATTAAAAAAGAAAACCCACCTTGAAGATTGGAAATCTTGATTGCTTGAACCAGGGTTGCTTGATCATGTAATGTAGTTTTGTTCCTATACTGAGAGATTAAAGGAACTTTCAGTATGAAAGTTATTTCCACTGTTTTTTCAGGTCATTGACATGTGGGTCATGTCCACCTGGAGAAGGCTCCTTTTCCAGAAGTGATTTTGCAATTGTCTCAGCATTTAATTTTGCATAGCACATGAAAGAGATGCAAAAATATGAAAAGAAAACAGCCTTGTAAGGATTATGCATTATGTTGCTGAATTCAAGGAGAGAGCAGAGCTTCAACATTCTTTTGCATTGCACTTTGTAGAGAAGAATAAACTTGACACTTAGAGAGCTTAATTCATGGCTGGTCTTTCTGCATGTGTAGTCAATGATGTGGCCCTAGTGGAATCTGCTTAGTGACCTTCTCTAGTTACGATGAAGTATTGGTCAGATGGATCACAACAAAAATTCCCATTACTGAGCCCTATATGCTCACCACAATGATGCTGGACATCACCATCGGTCAGGAAGGAATGCATGGATTGAAGTCAGTTCAAGCCTGTTGCTCTCTTCCAAGTTTATTCTGTTTTGGAATTACATTTTTTTTTGGCTTTTGTACTCCATGTTAGGCTGAGCCACGTAATGTTTCTGACTCAGATTTTTTCCAGGCTCTTAGCAACATTCCTGCATGTTTTAAATGGTAAAGTTCCAATCCAGCCTATTTTGACACAGGGCAAAGTTCAGTATCTCACTTCAGTATAGCTTGATTTCATGAATATAGGTTATATTGTTGGAATAAATAGGTCTAGCCATGTTTAATGTTAAACATCTGTTTTATAAAACATTGACATTAGTCTGTAGCAGTGCCATGCTTTTCAGATTTTCTTTGATTGCTGAGGATTAAGTCTTGGAAAGTGGAAATTTGGCACCCATTTAATATATGTGCATTGGTTTCAGAATTGAGTTATTTAATTCTTTTTGTGTGTGCATGTATCTGTAAGCTTCTGAAGCTTTCATTATCATACTGCATCAGGCTATTTAACTTGTGTTATAATACTGTTGACAGTATTTTCTATTGCTTCACCCTGCAATTATCTGCAACGTCTAATATCTCTGTAGAAACCTGCCTTTTTGAAGTGATAGCATTTCACTTCTGAGAGGACGAATGGCTGTAGAGGAGGCAAAACACTAGATTACTAGATTTTAAACTATAGGTCCTATACTATTACTTTCAGTTCAGATTAAATTTTAAGGAGACATTTATGAATATGAGACATATGAGACATATGAATAGACTACCTAAAAGTCATGCAGATAACCCTCTGTAGTGTTTAAAATCTGTACTCTAGAATCAACTTTTGCTATTGTTCTTATGCACTGGGTATTGGTGAATTGCTGTTGTTCTTATGCACCCGGTATTGGTGAGCGTGGAAAATTTCAACATTATCTCAGCCCCTCTCATACAGTTGTGTACTCTCTTTTTTCAGTGTCAAGTAAAAGACTTTAATTCTCTGTTTTGATTATGCAATTTTTATTTGTGTTTTGTGCTTGGCTTTGAATTACCATATGTTGTAGGATTATGATTACTTTAAAATAGAACTATTTTGCATGTGAAATCATTGCTGCAAGGATATTTCTTGTTAAATGTTAGATATTTAGAATTAACTTATGCTTAAGGGCACATTTAGCATCATAACAGTCTCTGCTAAGCAGAAAGTAGGCCACATTATCCCAGCACCACTAGGATATTTGGCAAATTTTATGCTTTGTTTTATGACACTATTATGACACTGAGTTTTATGCTTTGTTAATGACACTGTTTTGAGGAGCACTGTAAACTACTTCTGCAATTAAAGTTTGCTAAATCACATTAGGCTAGGCTTGGCATAAGATAATGTTACATTTGCCAAAGTCTGAAACATATACTTTGATTTAATCAAGAGTGCCAAAGCCGTTGAGTTCATCACCATTTAATGTATTAGCTGCATTTTTATGATCAAAATTACTTGATATTTTGAAAAAGGGAGAATAGATTAATTTTTACAGACTATTTGCAAACCCGTGATTACCATTTGTGTAGATTAAAATATTGACCACCAGACTGACAAAATAGAACTGGAGAATAAAACCCCTCCCTCCTCCAAAACAAAACTTAAATGGGTATCTGGCATGTAATATGCCCATGCAATTTTTTCCACTTCTAATGAACCTATGAGCAATTAAAATATTGGGACAAGGCTCACAACTATTGCTATGAAATTTAAGTAGAACAATATAAACATTGAATACATATGAATTTGATCTGTATTGTATCACATTTTGTATCACCCAAAGTTATCTGATTCAAGTACTTCAATTATAGGAATAATATAGTGACACTAGGTTTTTGGCATGTTGTATTTGCACTTCAAGAGGGAAAATAGCCCTTTCCATTTCAATATGGGGCAGGAGTGATGGGTGTTGCCATTCTCCTTGCCATTCAACTCTTCCCTCTACCTCTCTGTTTGCCTCTGTGTACACAGAGCATTGTTTTGACCATTCAATATAGCTTTATATAACAATTCAAATACATCAGCACAGATTTTTTTTTTTTGGTGCAGTACCTTATGCTGTTTATTAGCCCTCCTAAAGCTAACACTATGGATTATTCTGCTTTCCTTTTCCTCATCTGTTAAGATCAAAATGATGTTCAATACATCCCTCTGGATAGGAACTGATGTATGAAATTCTTTGTCCTAAGAGGATTTTTTCAGTTTGTTGATTCCATTGCCAAATTTGGTCAGCAATGGAAAAAATGCACAAAAGCCAGTCACACTAATGATATCTATTAGTTTGTCTGTAAGCTAGCCTTTCTTTTCTCCTGCTTTGCCATTCTATTGAGAGAAAAAATACAAAAGTCTAATGTGATGTTAACTGGCAGAAAACAAAAGACAAAGTGGCACATGAGGACCATATCAGTTAAATAACACTGATGGTGCTTCAATTCTTTTTCCTCTTAGAATCACAGAATTGTAGAAACATTCTGGCTGGAAGATACCTTTAAGATTATCAAGTCCAAATGTTAACCTAGCACTGCCAAGTTACCACTAAGCCATGTGCCTCAGCACTACAGCCACACATCTTTTAAATACTTCCGGGGATGGCGACACAACCACTTCCCTGGGCACCTGTTACAATGTTTGATAATCCTTTCGGTGAAGAAATTTTTCCTAATTTCCAATCTAAACCTCCCCAGGTACAACTCGAGGCCATTTTCTCTTTTCCTATTGCCTGTTACTTGGGAGAAGAGACTGACCCCCTGTTGTGGCTTAGGCCAAATTGGCCTATGACAGCGACAGATGCTCTCTCACCACTTCTCACTCCCAGGAGTAAAGGAGGAGAGATAAAGAGATTTATGAGTTTAGAAGAACTAAACTATTTCAATGAAATATTAATAATAAAATTAAAAGGAAGTAATGAAATAGATAAAATATATTCAAAATCGTATTAAGCCCCATTTTGAAATAAAATAATAGTTTTGGATTGGAAATTGAAACTCAGATATCTAAGCCAGATATTGTCATCTTTTTAAAGCTTTAGAGGGTCATTCTCTAAAACATAGATTCTTTTCCTGAGAGTTCTGATTATTAAGAAAATGCTGAATAACTTTATTCACTTCTTACATAACTTCTTGTCTAAAATAAAGAGAAATTGATTTGTCCTTCAGAGCTGAGCATGCTATGCAGCAGGACTCAATGCCCAGATTGAAATTCCCATCATATTCTCATTGAAACTTAGTCACTATGGACTTTTTCTTTTTTTACATTTGAATTTGCCATTTCAATGGCAGTTTCTTTTTTCAGGGATTTGAATATTCAGTTTGTTTTCCATTACTTGGATAGGCTAATTTGATTAATTTGTTTTGCATGTTTTATTTCTTTATACATATTAGCAAGGCTATATTATACTTATTGTCCCAGATAATTAATCCTTAATGTTCCATAAAATTACAGGCTATCAATATTTAAATATCTAAGCTGTGGTATATGTCAGTTTATCATGTTTTCTTATCAATTTCTTTGATCTCATATGTCATTTAAAGCTTAATTATGAGTAAGAATATTTAATAAATTCCAACTCACTGTAATAAATTGACCTTACATTTACTCAGACTTTATAAAGGACTTCTAAAAATTGTTTACAATTTGAACTTTTATACCTCAAATCAGATTTTCAACAAGGATTATGTTTTCCTCACACTTCAGCTGACCAGACTTCTAGTCGTATTTTTAAAGTTTTTCCTTTAAAAGTAATTGCTTAACTTTTCTTTTTTCCTTCCCGCACCCCTCAGTCATGATAAACTTTGAACAAACTTTGTTAACTGAGAGGAATCTTTCTTTCCTCCTTGAGATATTATGAAACTTCTCTGGCCTTCATTCTTAGGGATTTTTGAACACCAGATATTTAGCTTTGAAAGAACACACAGTTCAAATAAGGAACTTTCTTATTAATTTATATTAAAAATAACAACAACAGAAACAAATACAGATGCCTGGATGTCCATGCACACACTACCTTGTAAAGGCAGTTACAAAACTACTGGCTGATCCCAGGGAGCTTGGGATTGGAGAGAAGCAGAATCTTTTTCAAATTGACAGGTGTTATACAAATGGGTTTAGGACCTGCAGCAGAGCCCTTCTGATAGCATATAGTTTCATGTCTAACCGAGTTAATGCCAAGCATTGGGATCTAGTCATGCTTATCCTTCTGCTGGTAGGCCCTAAGCAATGTAAACATTGACTGGAAGACAACAGACATTTTTGAATACTGAGAAGGGCTTTCTATTCAGCAAGTCTGCATGAGAAATTTTCTTGCTCTGGACATTTTAAAGGGTGTGATTGATACAGATACCTGACCAGGTTTTAAAGCCTGTTTCCATAAAATCCTTGAAGGAAGACAACAGAAATCACTTCATATCTATGAGTATGCCTGCTTCCACTGCTTTCTGGGGCATCTGTTTCAACTTCTTCACAGTACCAGTTGTGTGGGGAAAAATTGCCTATGGTTCTAAAATCTTGTGAGCTTGGTGGCATGCAGTACTCGGAAATCCTTCAAATGTGCCACCTACTCCACACTATTTCAAGTCTTAAAATAAAAGGATGGAAAAAGGATTTTTCAGAAGGAAATTAAATGATGGACCAAAGTTGTGTTCCTTGTGTTTGTGCCTTCTCCTTGGGCTTGACATTCTTGGGTTTCTCACTTCCATGTTTTTCTTTATGGCCCAGGTTGTAGCAAGAAATACTTCTTTTGACTGTACAATTTTCTTTAAAGGTTGAATCCATTATAATAAATTGGAGTTTTAGATACCACATTTAAATGCATCCTTATAAATTTATTTTTTTAAAAAAGCTAGAGTAACCATCACAAAAAGGATAATAGTAGAAGGGCTGAAGTGGTAGTAAAAGAAAGAGAATCTTTCTTCAAATCAAAGAACTGTAGATTCCAACTGTGATTCTGAGTTACCAAGTGTTTTGTGATCTTATATTATTTTACAGCTCTGGTTGTAACCTTAGTAACCAGGTATCCATAGTAACTTATATATTCTGACATAATCATTTGATCCAAATCTTTTTATGGTCTGATTTCTGAAGTTCTGATACACTGTATTATTAATTTCAAAATGAAATTAGAGCCCAACATTTACGTTTTTTGAATATGCTTTATCACACCTCAGATCACCTTTCCCAAAAAGTATCTCCTCACAGACCTTTCATCTTATCAATAACAGTTATGGCACTTTGTGTCATTAATGAGGGCAGAGATTGCTATATCTTACAGTACATTGTGTGTGTTGAAAGTGAATATATAAATTAAACTGAGTAGTTTAGAACATAACCCACGGATGTGCTTATTTTAACATACAGCAGGAGACCCTTATTAAACTAAAAGCATATTTCCTACGCTATGCAAACAAAAATAAATGAAGATATTGTGTTATAGATGCATTTATGTCAATTTTATGTCATGTTTTAATAAATATGAAAAAAAGTCTTTGCAGTTTTATAATTTTAAACCAACATAAAGTACTGAACTGCTAAGAGAGGATTTGAACATTCTGAAGTAATAAAAAAACCCAAACAACTATGTGGGCACACAGTATAAAAACTAAAATGCAACCACATCCAGTTAATCATTTACATTCTGAAACAGAGTTAAGTTGGAAACACTTTCTGCCCTGAAGTCATCAGTGTGCACATTTTAATGGGAAAGCTGGAAATTATGAACATCTGTTGGATTGGTTGTTCTTATGGTCTTCATGTTTCACAAAACTGCGAAATGCAGTAAGTGATAAATTACAGGAGAAGATATCATCTGTAGAGATGATCATAAGGTTTACTGCTCTGGTACTTTAAATTTTAGATGGATGCTTTGGTGACTGGAAGATTTCTGGATCATATGTTAACAATCAATCAAACAGTCAATTTAAAAATGTGTACTGTCTATATGAGATCCTCTTGAATATATTTTACAGAGAATAATATTTGTATTATCTAAATTAATTTATTCAGGGCATATTATATTGCATTTAATAAAAAACCCCACCCAAACCTAAACAAAAAATCACAGCATTTTGCCCAAATCTGTTACCATACACCTCCAAATTTTCTTATTACAAGAAGGTAGTTTTCCAATTTTTCATTCAGCTCTTATGTCGTCCTCACTTTTCAGAGGAAAAAAAAAGCTCCACAACCAACACCAAATTTAATCTGAAAGGTTATACATTTGTATTAATAATGGAGTATTTATTATTCATGAATTTTGTAATTGCACAATATTGCCTGAGATGATCTTTTAACATACTAGCTATTTCATTTCTGATAACTTTCCTCTCTAATGTAAGTAGGGCTGATATTGTTTTACCTTCTGCATATTAAGTTACTTTTAGTCATAATTCTCTGCAGTTTTATTTCTTCATTATTGCACTGCAAACATAGAAAACAGGAAAGAGGTGCCCACTGTTCCCCCATATTGTCATAGTGATCCAGATTATGGATGCAATTTAAGAATATTTCATACAGCTTTCACCTGTATCTTTCTGCTGCACAAATGTGTACAAGCTTCTTTTCTCTGCAGGCCATGATAAATCTATGACTTTAACAACCAGTTTTATCACAATCATTGTGATTTATTTGTTTTTCTTTTTTTATAGCAAATGTTTTACATTTCTATGGGTAAACTGGTGATGGTTCAGGATTATGAAACTTCATTGTTGATTCTCAATATGTCTGCATGACTGTACCAAATTTGAACCCAGTGACTAGACGAATCAGGTAAAATTAAGAAAAATATATATGGAATCAACAAATACGAACTGGTTTGGACTATTTTGTGATATTATAGATCAGTTTTAACTTCAACATTACTGGGCTCAAAATCAAGATTAAGAGATCTAATTCTTAAGAAGAATTAGTAGTATTTTTTTATCGTTTTCTTGTTCCTTCTTTTTTTTTTTTTTTTCTTTTTTTTTCTTTCCAGGGAGGTGTGTTGTGTTAGACAGACCTTTCTGCTGACAGTTAATATGAATTGTTCAATTTAAACGATATGAAACCTGCCCTACAGAGTTGACAAGCTAAATCCAAAGCTGACACAAATAAAAGTGTATGGGGTGTACTGTGCTTCAGGTAATTTTTAGTGTACTTTCATGTACAGAAGCCCAGTGCAATGATATCTCATGATTGATTATGGACTTCCTTCTGGGACCCACATGATTTTTACTCTCTCTACTCAGAGTAGTACAATTAATGCTGGATTCTGAGCATGTTTCTTTCACAAAGATGCAAGGTAAATGACAGATATTTGATGGGAAAAAATTATTATAAAAAAAAGATATAAGAAAGTAATAATCTAACCAGGTCATACCTGAACCTAAAATTAAAACTTCATTTAATTGCTAAGCAAAATCTTTCAGTATGCTTTGACAATCCTTAGCTTAGTTGAAAATCTCCTGAATTTATTCCTTTACTTCTCAAACTAGAGATGTCAGAAGTTAGTTTATTTTGTGATAATTCTATCAGCAGCCTTTTATTTCCATCCTGATCCTGACAAAACACCAGAATTGAAAGCAGTAACTTAAAAGAAAAAAAAAAAAGAAACATTGAAGTGTTTGCACAAGGTAATAAGCAGTTAAAATGTTGCAAGCAAGTGATAGCATGGGCTCTCAGAGTTTTTAGGATAACTAGCATGAACCTTCCTTGGTATTTCAATGTTGGTTTGGGGCATTGTTTTGTGTCCTTGCCTTGCCTTGCCTTTCTTTTCCTTGTTTTTTCTTTGTCGTCTTTTTCTTTTTCTTTTTCTTTTTCTTTTCCTTTTCCTTTTTCTTTTTCTTTTTCTTCTTTTTCTTTTTCTTTTTCTTTTTCTCTTTCTCTTTCTCTTTCTTTTTCTTTTTCTTTTTCTTTTTCTTTTTCTTTTTCTTTTTCTTTTTCTTTTTCTTTTTCTTTTTCTTTTTCTTTTTCTTTTTCTTTTTCTTTTTCTTTTTCTTTTTCTTTTTCTTTTTCTTTTTCTTTTTCTTTTTCTTTTTCTTTTTTCTTTTCCTTTTTCTTTTCCTTTTCCTTTTCCTTTTCCTTTTCCTTTTCCTTTCTTTTTCTTTTCCTTTATTTTGGAGTATTCATTCCTGATAATAACAAAACCGGGGTGAGGGTGAAATCAATGTAACAGACATTTCATTATTGTAATTCCCAAAGACATTTTAAGCTAATACATCTTACTGTATAGTATGTGTCAGTACTAAAAAGAGACTATAATAATCCTTTGGTATCATTTACTATCTGTCTCTGTCATCATCCTAATTGCATTGAATGATCTCATCTCCTGACAAATGAGGACAAGCACAGAAAAAATGTTTATCTTACATGTTCTTTTTCATAAATACTAATCATTCAACATAGGGATGAAAAATGGGCTTGTCACCATTGAATATGCATTGATAGTATGTATCAGAAAGTAAAAAAATGGTTGCTGAATACTGATTTAACAGGGTTAGATCTTTGGCTTCTCTTTTACTACCAACAAATAACTGCTGCTGCATTCTCTGCTTAGATTTAAGTCTGTTGTGCCATTGTAGTGACTGACAGCTGCAGTGCTAATAAAGCTAAAATAAAGAAAAAAAAACATTTTCTGGTAAGTTTCTGGCCAAGGATGTACATATGAGAAAAAGCTGATATAACTCAATGAGAATAATGGTAAAAAAAATGTTTTATCAGTCAGATGTGCAAAAGCAGCACACTTACATTCGTGGACTGTTTTTTCCTATAACTTGTCCTGTCATGTCCTTTCTACTGGTAACACGTGGTAGGTTAGATTTGTACCTTTGTTTCTACTGTGCCAGAAGCTTTTAAAAATTTTAAGTTAATGTCTGGAACACATATTGATATCATTATATGTATTGCGCTGTCCTCTGACTCCATTGACACCAGGGTTAATCCAAAATTAGACCAGTGAATCCTACATAGCAGAAATTTGGATTTACTTTGGTCAGACACTGGTTGTCAGTCCCTGATCATAGCATGGGTTTTAGAAGCTAGAGAGAAACTGAAGACAGTCTTTCTTACAACCAGTAAGGTGGTCACTGATGACATAGTTCACTCCAAATTTTGCACCAGCTCCTGCCACTGCAAAGGAACATGGAGTCAGTGGCACCACGTATTGCACACGTAGTGTGACTGCCAAGTTTTTTGCAACCCTGCTAGATGACATCTCCTTTCAGGACTCTGCACTCCAGGGAGTGTGTCACCCTGTGTCCCATATAGCTGGTAGCTAATCCCTCAGGTCTCCAAAAATCAATTTAAAGTCTAGGGTAAATAAGCCAGGCCAGGCCAAACTCCCTGATCTCTGCCTCACTGCACTAGTGCTCACAGAACCACAGAATGGCTGACATTGTAAGAGACCTCTGACGTCCATCTGGTCCAGCTCTGGGAATGCTGAAGGCCAGGCCTGCTTGTAAAGTCTCAGGCAAAGAAGGCATTCAGTACCTCAGCCCTTTTCATATTCTGTGTCACCAGGCCTCCTGCCACATTCAGCAATGGGTTCACATTTTCTTTTTTCCACTTACGGATTTAGAGAAGCCATTCTTGTTGCCTTTGGCATCCCTTGCCAATTTCAGTTCCAGGTAGGTTTCGGGTTTCCTAGCCATACATTCTTCTGCATGCTCAGATAGTGTCTCTATAATCCTCCCAAGATTATAATCCTTCTTCATACTTTTTTTTTTTTTATGTTTTAATGTTGATAGGAGCCCCTTGTTCATTCCTGTAGGCCTCCTGACATTTTTACCTTATTTCCTGCTCACTGGGGTAGATTATTCTTGATAAAGCCTTTTTAAATACTCTTGTTAAAGCCTGCCACCAGCTTTCACATCCACAACCATTTTTTTCTCATTTTTCAGTACCAGGTCCAGCAGAGCATATCCCCTTGTTCGCTCCTCTGTCATTTCCATCACGAAATTTTTGTTAATGCTCTTCAGGAAACTCCTGGTTTGCTTATGCCCTGCTGTGTTGTTCCTCCAGCAGATAACAGGGTGGATGAAGTCCCCCGGGAGGGCCAGGGCCTGTGAACATGAGGCAGGATTGAGGAAAGCACCTCATGGGTCCCCATACCACTACCACCCCTCGGCTCTGTAGTCGCTTTTGATATTGTCCAGGTTGCTCCTAGCAATACTACCCATGCCCATAGGGAAGAACAGCAGGAGGTAGTAGTCAAAGGATTGGACAGGCGTTGGCAGTGTCTCCGTAACATCTGGGTCTGTGTCCTGGCAAGTAGCAATCCAATGCTATTGTTTGCTGTTGCAGAGTACTAATGATTTGTGCAGCAAAAGTAACCAAATTTCATTGTTGGGTAAAATGATTACTAGGTAGCTCATCAATCAGTGTGAGAGTCTGGGTAAAAGGTACTGCAATGTGATAAGTATCTATCCACTATAACTTTGGCTTTCAATCAAGGCAGTAGAAGTAGGAAGAGTGCAACTTCTTCACATTTGATATATGATATTATGAAACATTGTAATACAGTGCAAATAATAATAATTAGGGTTTTTTTATTGTCATGCTTCCAAAAACTCCTGTCAATCTTTTGTTTCTGCAGCAGATCTCTTTTCTAGGTTATCAATTTGATTTCTCAACACTTCACAGTCTTTAGTATTCTCAGTTAGCATAACGCTCCGTACAGCAATCAATTAGCATGAGAAATCACATTTCTGTTATGGTTTTTTATAATAGTGAACCAATTTCTTCTCTGATGACTTCAGAATAACCTTCAGTAAGGATGGGTTAAAGGCAAGTTTCTTAATAGCTAAGATACTCAGGAAGGTGTTTAAAGCCACAGAGGAACTGTAAACCCCCAACATTCAGAAGGCATGTTGCCTCAACAGTGGCACAAAGGGCTCTGAGTACCCTTAATTTGCTGAGCAGTGAATGGGTCCTGTCCCTGGACCTGTCTGTGAGCAAAGGTTTGGTATGGAAATGAATTCTCAGTCATTGTAGTCTGGGCATGAGATTCATCATTCCTTGACCTTGTAATGACTAGATCTTGATGACCTAATGCTGGTTGTCTATATAAATTTATAGACTTTAAAAATAGCTTTTGAGTATATCCCAGCTTTCTGACACTGTTATAGAAGTCCATTAAAAAAATATATGTATAGACAGAGCTTTTCAAGGGTTATGCCTTCAGATGGAAAGTTTTACTGATTCTGCTATTTCTACTTTTCAGATCCCTTATTGTTTGATGCCACAATGATTATCATTTAATGACAACGTTAAGTTAAAAGAGTAAAGAGGGAAGGAGGTCTGAATCTGTCCTACTTACACAATGACACTAGCTCATGCATGTTTGAAAGAAAGATGAATGATAAAGGAATGGGAAAAAGAATTTACATTTAATGTGATTATTCTTTACGTATCATAATCTTGCCCGAAAGTTAAGTAAAATAGTGTTTGAATTCTCCATTTCATTGCACTGTATCTTATAATGACTTTGTTTTTCTTGTTCTTCTAATCCTGTCCATGACTAGACATTTAATAAAATGAAAGAGTGACTGTTAATTTTCATTTCTTACCTTTAAATATATTGGTAGCCTACTTTTTGTAGAGTTAGTAATTTCTGAAAGTTATGCTGTACAAAGAATGCCAGGTACCATAAATATTTGTTAGTTCAATCTACACCTCTATAGTAATTTTCCATGTTAAGATGTTGCCCTTCCTAATCGAGAGGATGGCCAGCTGTGAAGAGGAGGCAGTGACTCAGCAATTCCTGCTTGCTTGCAGGTCTTGAAACATTAGGCTGAGGGATCATGGATGTTTCCAGGCAATGGTACAGATATGCAGTTCCAGACTTCAGTCTTTCTATATGCTTTAAATATCTTAATGGCATTAAACCTATACAAAGGCAACAGACATGACTTTCTGAAAGGCAAAATTTTAGTCCCTCATCATCTACAGGAAACTGCAAAAGCTTCATTTTGGTAGGGAAAAGGGTATATGTAATATCAGGTTTAAACAGTGAAAACATTACAAGGTCTTGTAACTTTTATCAATATATTCAATTTTTCTGTGAAGTATTTGTGAGGGAAAATTAATCCACCTGTACTACTTAATGCTAGTATGTCAATATGACTCACAGCATTGATGCTTGCACATCACCAATGCTAACATAATAGAACTGGAGATATAAACATAAAGCTTTGTTTTGCTGTTTACTCATGCAACCTAAAGTAATTAATGCTGTAAATTTTGCTTTGAGACTACAGAAGCTGTAAGGAACAACTCAGTTTGGGGCTTAATTCTGAAAGGAGACTGATGTTTGAAAATCCCCTTGGTGCACAGCAAGTGCCATTTCAGGATCCAGCACTTTGATCATGGCGAGCATATCAAATGATGCAAGAGAAAAATTTATAGCCTTTCAAGATGGAGAAAGGCATGTGTATTCAATTAAGGGAGGCAGTTGTCTTAGAAAAACTTGGTGGAACAGGACCTGGGGTAATTAACTTGTTTGTGAACTAAAATGAAGTTATTGAATAAATTGCTCTGAAATTTCAGAATGAAGATGAGGTTAATGAATTTTTTATTGCAGATTGGAAAGAAATAATTGAAAGAATTGCTTTTGATGTCTTGCAAAGGAGTTTGTTTTAATTAATTCATTTTTATTGCAAATAAGAATGAAATTAGTGAATGGATTTGGCTTTTTGGGGGGTTAGGAGTAGAACTGATTGGGTTTTTTTTTAGGATCTTAAACATTGCTGAATTAAATTGTTAGATGGATTACTTTTGTCTCTAATTGATCCTAAATAATAAACATTCTTTGTCTTTGTTTCAGCATGGAGAAGAAATGCTGTAACTAAAATTACTACTTTTGATCTTTTAGTAGAACAATACAGTTTGCAGTGTATTGATTTGGGGCTTGATTTTTAATCAGGTAGTACAGCCTTTATCCCAGAAACTTTTTTGATGAAACTTTCTCTTACAGTGGCATTTCTGCTGTCAAAACTACAATTCTTTACTGTTGGCTATTGAAACTAGTATTTATATGATCTATCTTAATCTCCTCTTGTGTAATCTTGTTAATTTATTTTTACATACATTTTCCTTTCAAGGCACAGGAATCATGTTCCCCACATATAAAAATTGATCTGTGATAAAAAGAATACTGTTTGTAGGCAGATTTTTCAAATTCTTAATTCATCTAAATTACAGACATGGAGTCAGCTCTTTTCTTCCTGTCTCAGGATTTTCTAATAATCAATATACAGAGAGTAGACTTCCTGTAGAGAAGAAGGATTCCTAGGTGACTTTCTTGACAACAGAAAGTTGAACAGAAAGTACACTGCTTACTTTATACAGATAGTAGAGTATGCAGTTATGTTCCTTATGTATCTAACACTGCTAGCTCTCTTCGCTGGGTAAAAACCAGAACAGTACTAATATTAATAGTTTTTTTAAATTGCTATATCATTACTACTTCTATTCAAGACAGAAAAGAAGCCCAAAATCTTCCTTGTCTATCCCAGGATGATAAAAAAACCCATAGAACACCAGAAGATAACTTTGTCTGAAGCTCTGCAATGAACTTTTCTCAACTTAGTGAGAGTTTGGGTTCCCATTAACATAATCCACATCCCTTATGGGTAGAAAACAAATTAAACAAAATATCTGCATCTAATTAACATAGCAATGAAAAGTTAACATATCCCACATGTGCAATGATCACCCTTGAAAACTGATAGTTAAGTCTCATAACTATATTGTCTATTATGAGAGGAAGAAAAACTGGAAATTATGTTCTTGCATGTATGTTTAATTAAGGAATCTAAGAGCTTTTGAAGAGATGAGTTTTAATTTATATAAGCTCTTATAAGAAGTTAAGATCCAAATGTTCTGTTGAACACAAAGGTTGGAAAAAAAAAGAGATTTTAAAGCTTTCAGATATTTAGTTATTACTGACCACCTTCTATGTCTCACTTATTAGCATACAAATATGGGCAGAGGCCAATGGCTTGCTGCTAATTCTTAGCCTTGGGTTCAGACGTCCAGCAAATTTTCTTCAGTTCTTAATTACCAATGCAGAAACTGAAGCTTCAGTATAGTAGTGGATTTGGTGATGTTACACTGATTTTTAAAAGATCTGAGGATTAATTTCATTGCTTTAGTTTATGGTCACTGTGGAAAGTTTTAGGTTTTGGAAAGATTACAGAAATCTAAAGTTATATTCTACATTTTATGCTGTTCTCATCTCTCCTTTTTTTTTTCTTTAATATATCATGTAATAGAATACAATTATGCTATTTCCCTCTGCCCAGAATCTTTTTTTTTTTTTTTTAAATTCTTTATAGTTAACTTGTATTTGGCTATTTCTGACTTTGGTAATATTTAAAGCTAAGTATCTCATTGCCTGTCTAGGTTTCACAATACTCCTAGTGTGAATTCAGTTATTGATTTGTTGTTATTGTTTTCATTTTCTGTTACATTTGTGGATCAAATATGAGTAACACAACTTCTCAATCCCAATAAACTGTTATACAATCAAGTTCAAAGCTATTCTACCAAAGCACTTCGCAGTACGCATTGAAATTTGCTTGACACACTTTCAAAACTTGCAGGATAAAACATAATTTGGAAGTTAAGACTGTCCAGACCATCTGTATAAATTTATAAACCAGATATTCTTTTGCTTTTGTAGAAGATCCCTCCCTCTTTCCCCATATCCATCCCTCCAGGAGCATCACACATCTCTACCACATAGGAGGCTGAGAAATTTACCGCTATCTGGAGTGTGTTTTAAGATTAAGGCCCACCTTACTCTTTTTTAATGGAAGTGTCCTGCAGTATATGCATAAAGTTAGGAGAACAATATTATTAAAGCAAAAAAAAATAACTCACTCAAAAGCTGGTAGATGCAGAATTAGAATTACCTTGTTTCAGCCATTTTATTTGCACACATGTAAAGATAACTTTAATATAGGATACTGTATCATCTTTTCTGCCAAATGTCTGCCTTAGTTGAGCAGGATAAATGCGGTTCAGGTAGTGAGCTCTTTGTTGATGAATTTGAGGTCCTAGGACATATTTGCTGAACTTTATGCAAACCTTACCCTTTAGTAAACATAGGTGGGCTATGAAAAGAACGGAAGCATCTGGGAAGACCTCACCTGCATCCAGTTCTGGAGCCCTCAGTACAGGAAAGACATGGGCCTCTTGGAGCAGGTCCACAGGAGTGACACAAAAATGATCAGAGGGATGGAGCACCTCTCCTAGGAGGAAAGATTGAGAGATTGGGCTTATTCAGCCAGGAGAAGAAAAGGCTCCAGGGAGTCCTTATTGTGGCCTTTCAGTACTTAAAGGGGGCTTAGAAGAAAGATGGGGGCAAACTTTTCAGTAGGGCCTGTAGAAATAGGAGAACGTGCAATGGTTTTAAATTAAACAAGGGTAGATTTTGACTAGATACAAAGAAAAAATTTTTTGCAATGATGGTGGTGAGACACTGGAATGTGCTGCCCAGAGACGTGGTAGATGCCCCATCCCCGGGAACATTTAAGGTAAGGTTGTTTGGGGCTCTGAGCAACCTGATCTAGATGAAGATGTCCTTGCTCATTGCAGGGGTTGGACTACATGACCTTTAAAGGTCCCTTCCAACCGAAACCATTCTATGATTCTATGATCTGGTCCAGATATCTCATTGGACCAGGGAGATTTGGAAATGTTGTGGTGTAAGCAAAGACCTGGAGTAATCCTATAAAAATGTAAGCTCTGGAGACCTGTACAGCAGAACTGTAGTTGAATCAAGCATTAAACCATAACCAAAGACTTGTTCTGGAAAAAGTTTGACAACTTCTATAATGGTGCTAATAATCCTACTTATAATTTACCTTTATTTAAGCGAAAATTAATAGATAACATTGTGCCATTAAAGTAACTTATCATTAGTTCACAGATTCTTCTCTTTCATTGCACATATGTGCTCCAACACTGCAGAACAGAGAAGAGCAAAGACTTCTGTTAAGAGAAATCCCTTTAGATTTTTGGAAGGACCTAGAGCAAGTAGGAGTCTGGGCAAGCCTGCTTTTTGCTCTTTCCTAACAGCCCAGTACCAGCCAGAAGCAAGGATCAAATTGAGCTAGATGGATCTTGTACTTCCATCACAACTGGGAAGTAATACTATTGCCTGTCTTCCCCTGCTGCTGGTAGCTTTTTCTTTGAGATGTGTGGTAGCTGTGGCCCTATTTTTGCTATAGTGGCAAACTACAAGTGGCTGTCACTTGATCAGCTCTGAAGAAGGTGCCTCAATTGTGCATTGGACAGATACGTTGTGTAAGTATTTGCTCTTGGGTTCTGACCATGTGATACAATCATATTGTGGCTTAAATATAAAATCTGTAGGATAACATATGCCCCTGTATAGCCTATAGCATCTGTGCTGCAGCTGCTAGAGACTTAAGTACCGTGAAGTACCAAGCAATTCTTCTGTGTTCTTTATTGATATCAGTCACATGAACTGTCTTTAAGTTCTTAGCTGCTTAATTCATTAATTGTATTACAGAGCTTGCACCATAGCTCCATTACAACTTACAAGAAATCAGAACTTGTTTTTGCTTGTTTTCCCTGGAGTGTAAAATCTGAGCTGAGTAGATCTAAAGAAAAAACAGCATCATGCTCACTGGATTATAGAGGTCTCGACTAACTCTCACTGTAGGTAGTTTTATCACTTTTATCACTAGGACTACTCCTAGTTCACATTTTCTTTCTGAGCGTCCCTCAGTTAAAAATACTACTACTATGGTTTGCTAATGGAGCTAAATGGAGCTGATTATTAAATGGGAGATGGAAGTAATATTATACCTATAATCACTCTCCCTTATTCACTTCACTTTTCAATAATTGGTGCTAGACAGTAATGAATGGCAGACTGTGTGCAAGGAAGTTCACATTGCAAGAGGGAAAGAGAAGAATTTATAGACTATGGGAATAAAGGTGTCGCATCATCTCTATCTAAAAATATCTCTTGGCCTTGACAGGTGATTATAAAATATGTTGCATTAGTGTCCTGGTTTGAGGTAAAACAGAAATAATTTTCTGTTCAGTATTTTTACCTTTTTAGCTGGGCCTCTTCTAACTAACTAAACTCTGAAATTAACAGCATATTGTTCAGAAACTGCTCACTCTCATAGTGATAAGACCTGATTATAGCAAGGAATGGTATGCAGAGAGGCCCTTGCTTATACTTATTGCTATAACAACCAAGGTCAGGTAAATTTGTTATTTGCCCCATTGGAGGGTCAGAAGCAGAAAAGGGTAGAGGGGTCACACCTGTAGGGAGGAATGGATAGGACAGGTGACCCAAAACTGACCAACAGGGTATTCCATCCCATCTGTATCATGCTCAGTATAAAAGCTGAGGGATCAAAGGGTCATCTCTCTTCCTTCAATGGCCAACGTCCGAGGAGGACCCTGTCTGTTGTCTGCCTTTGATCCCGATCCGAGCAATCCTGATTCCAGATCCGGAATGAAGCTCCTGTCCATCACCGAGTCCAGCCTGGGACTTTCCCCTGTGCCTGCTGGTGACGTGATCATCATCCTGGGACCTTGATACAGTTTTGTATATACTGTATAAATTTTTTTCTTTTTTTTTTTCTTTTCTTATTATTATTTATTATTTCATTATTTATTATTTTCATTAAAGTAGTTTAGTTTTTCTAAACTCATAAATCTCTTTTATTTCTTCCTCTCCTCTCTTTTCCTCAGAGGGGGGAGGGAGGGGCCATCTGTCATTCTGATTGGTCAATCTGGTCAAAACCACGACAACTAGCCAGAATTAAACATGTGAAGTAAAAGAGTGTTGCACAGCCAGCACACACAGACCAGGTTTTTTCAAACTTTTCCAGAAATGATATGAAAAATAGAGTTAAAATATACATTGAAAACACTCCAAAATCCAGAACTGTAGTTGTGCTATTTTTTAATAGCGAAAATAGAGAATCTCTGATTCATTCAGCCATCTTTGAACACAGAAGATGGAAAAACCAAGAAGGAGGTTGAGGAATATGTGAGAATTATAGTGACATATTGATAAGTTTGATTAAATCAAAGTAAGAAAGATATTGATTTTTTTTTTAAATTAAATTAACACATAAAAAAAGAAGACATGAAATGTATGTATTCACTCATACGAAAAAAAAGTAAAATAAGAAAGTAATAAAATCTCTCTTAACTACTTACTGCAAGGTTGAGCTGATACTCCCCTTGTATAGACTGCTATACCAAAAAGGATAAAAGATAAGAGTACTTCCATCTGAAAAATAACGTATTAATGAAAGTGGAGGAAAAAAACTCCAAGGATGTCAGGTGTTGACAAAGGTTCTGTATATGTTTCCAAACAACATTGAAATGCCATTCCTACATTCTCTTTTGCATGTAAACAACAGGAAAATTGGCTTGCTTTGGTTGTGCATGAAATGGTCGCTGCCCATTAGAAGTGTTTTGATTTTAAGAACACTTTCAGGTAGTTTGGGTCTAGTAGTTGGGAATCTAACCCATATCTAGTAAATTTTATGGTAAAATAGACCCATTGATACACAGCTCATATTTCTTTGATCAGGTAAGATGATGAAGAGCAAAGGACATGACAGTCTGTACTGGTTTAGGCTGCAATAAAGTTAACTTTCTTCAAAGCAGCTTGTATGGTGCTATGTTTTGGACTTGTCCTGAAAACAGTATTGATAACACAGGGATGTTTTAGTTATTGCTGACCAGTGCTTACACAGCATCAAGGCCTTTTATGCTTCTCACACTGCCCTGCCAGCAAGTAGTCATGGGGTGAAAAAGAATTTGGGAATGGACTAACCCAAACTAACAAAAGGGATATCCAAACCATATGATGTCATGCTCAGCAATAAAAGCTGGGGGAAGAAGAAGGAAGGAGGAGACGTTTAGAGTTACGGCCTTTGTCTTCCCAAGTAAACATTACACGTGGTATGGTCCTGCTTTCCTGCAAATGGCTAAACATCTGCCTGCCAATGGGAAGTGGTGAGTGAATTCATTATTTTGGTTTGCTTATGCATGCAGCTTCTGCTTTGCCTATTAAACTGTCTTTATCTCAAGTCACAAGTTTTTGTCCTTTTACCCTTCCTGTTCTCTCCCTCATCCCACTCTAGGGAGAGTGAGAGATCAGCTGTGTAGTGTTTACCTGCTGTCTGGGCTTAAACCATGGTTATTTGGTTACAGGAAGATATTATTGAGAAAACTCCTAAATTAACCAAAACTTTTGGAAGTATTTGTCAGGCACTGCCAACTACTAGCTGCAAGGAACTGTACAATTCAGTTACTTCTGTTATGTTCATATTGCAGGTGATAAATACAACACTAAACCTTTTATTTTTATTACAAGCATCAAACCACAGTAATAAAAAGGACTTACTTAAAGCTTTTTAATTGAAAGACATGAATGAAAAAAAAAGGAAAAAAAAATGATACTTAAGGCTAAATCTTCTCTTAATAATATAAATCCAATGTTGATATACAGTCATTTGATTCTATCCACCTGAAAACAACCTTAGCATACAACTAAACATGGCGTTTTCATTCACTCTTGGTTATTCATTTGATTATGAACCTTGGTTATTTAACAGACGGAGAAGTGGTGTTGGAACTGATTTAATGAAGAAATAATTGAAACAGAGTAAGGCATCTGTGATTGCTAACTTAATCCTGGTTGTTACCAGCCCAACTCCTAGAACCTACATGGGAAATGCAGATGGATGCGATCTACGTAGCACAATCTCATTTGGGATGGGAAAGCTTTCAAATGCTCAGATAGGAGTCAAGGAAATGCCTTATGCACTTGGGAGGGCTAATACTTGATGAATTCTAACATAACTACCTTATAGAGAACAGATGAAAATATTTAGGTGATGTACAAATCTACCATCCAGGAGCATGTTCACGTTCAAGAAGAGAAGCACAGCAGCTAAAACTCACCAAAGGATGGACTGTCTCACTGGTTGGTTCTGTTTGATGAACTGGGCAAAACCAGTCCTCAGTGTCTTTTCAGACTAAGGTGTAGGAAAAGACTAAATGGAAGCAGAAATTCTTAGCAAGTGATGTTGATGGGGAATTTTAGAAACAAGAGGCACAATCGTGATGTCAAAAAATTCTTTTTTTTTATTTTAATACCTCTCCCACACATTATACGTCTCTCCTACCATATAAGATTGGATCAACATTATGCTAATACTTAAAGATGATAATGGGATTGAGGAATATACCGTGTAGCTATTTTGAGACTCATGATAGCATGGGGCAACTTACTTAAAAGAGAAGCTGAAAGTAAGTGTCATCAGGATTTAAAAAAGAGTTACTAGTCAATATCATCTAGAGACTATCTGTAGTCAAATAACCTTGACATTGTTAGAGACTCTTGAAAAGACAGGAATAGAATGGGTCAGCTGCAATTGTTTGAGAGGTTCTTGAAGCCTACGAAAATTAAATCTGTACAAGCAAAGATAACTTAAAGGAATGTTATTGTGAGGAACTGGATGTGAGAACTGACAGAAAACAAGATGTCTCAAAGCTTGCGAACTCCTCCCAGACCAATTGGACTGGGACCTTACAGTTATTCACCATTTTATTTTCAACCAAGGTTAGCCTTTTCCTCTAAAGGAAGAGAGAAACTGGCAAGTGTTTGACAACTGAGTTAGCAGAAATCCTCCTCTACCTTTATATGCAGATTTCTTCTGCATAGGACACATTCACCATTTACTCTCTGGGTTTAGCATACCAGTGAACACCATCTCTGCAGAGACGGTATTTTTGCTAGAGAAAATGCCTATCCAAGAGAGGAGTTTTTCAATTTTTTCTGTCAGGACTAATGAAACCTACTGGGATTTTTGCAATGTAATAGAGTTATATAGTGAATATGTTAGTATGTTTAAATGTGTTTAGTTTTGTGCTGAATTTTGGAGGTTCCACTTTCTTCACAATAATTAAACCATTGGTGCTACCTGCACAGGACAAGTAGTAATAATTTCGTCGAATCATAGGATGGGTTGGATTTGAATGGACCTTACAGATCATCTTGTTCCAACCACCCTGCCATGGGCAGCGACACCTCCCACCTCCCTTTGAGGTTGCTCAAAGCCCCATCCAGTCCGGTCATGAACACATCCACAGAAGGGTTGTCCACAACTTCTCTGGACAACCTATTCCTGTGTCTCATCACCCTCAGAGGAAAGAATTTCTTCCTAATATCTAATCTAAATCTTCCCTCTTCCAGTTTTAAACTGTTACCCCTCATCCTATAGCTACAGTCCCTCATAAAGAGTACTGGAAGGTTGTTATAAGGTTTACCCGGCACCTCCTCTTCTCCAGGCTGAACAACCCAAACTCCAGCATTCTGATCATCTTCGTGGCTCTCCTCTAGAATTTCTATTCTAAATAATTTTATAATTAATATTAAAAAAGAACAGATTGATGGGGTTTTCCTGACTGCTTCTACACCTTATCTGATCCTCCTTGTTTTACCTCCATGAAAAATGATTTTTCCCTTGGAGTATATTCTCATTTTTGCTTAACAAACTTACTTTCAAACTTTATGCAGCACAGTATCTAGATCAAACAATTCTGCTCATTCTTCCTAACTGCTTTTCTGCTCAGTAAGTTGGTTCAGGTTTACCATGTGTCTTCATACAGAGGAAAATCCCACCTGGATTAGTATAATTTGATCTAGGTAGACAAGGGAAAAGTGTGATTTTCCAGTATGCATTGGTATTGATAAGGTAGGGATAAGAGTGTCTTGACAAACAGGTGATCAAGTATGGATATGAGTGTCTCCACAAACAGGGAAGTTAATTTAAATTGCAAGAGTAAGATAACTGAAGGAAATAGGAGAGTTAAATGAAACTGCAGGACTGAGATAACAAAAAAAAAATAGGGGAATTAACTGAAAATGCAGAAGTTAGACAATTACAAAACCGCAAAATTAAACTTTTATGTAACAGGCAGATCGAGAAGTCTGAACCTTCCAAGTACCTCAGCCGTTGGGGAAAGGAAGAGGGTTACATGTGGCTGGGGAATTAGGATAAACTGGAGGCTGTGTTCTCCAGAAAATCGAGCGACCCCACAGGGGAATGCCCCCGTGGACTCCCCTTTTATTCAAATAAAGTCTTTGCAGGACTCCTCTGTCTCCTTTGTGAACATTGACCTCTGGCAACGGGATTTTCTGCACGGTATTTTGGAAAAGATTTTCTAAGGGGCATTCAAAACCAATACAGGCATACAGCTGCAACATTTACCTCTGGGAAATACCCTCTATTATCTATGAGACCAACCTAGACATTTTCCACTTCAGTATTGTAGTCGTTTAGCCTCAGTCAGCAAAAAAGAACAACGCAGTCGCTCTCTAAACCCCCGCCACAGCCTTGGGAGACAATCAGTAGTATGAATAGTGTAAGAATTCAGTCTGGAATGAGATGTTATCTTAAATTTTGGATAGAATAGTAGAAAGAAAAGAAGAATGAAAATGTTACAATAAGTATATATTATGTGATATTTTTTTTGCCCAGCATTATAATTTGCTTGGTTTTCTAGGAGATTCTTGGAATGTATGGTCAATTGGTACCACTTTAATGCTTTAAACCTGTGGAAGATTCAGGTACTGGTCTTTGTGTATGTTGAAGTAGGCATTGCAATAATTTATATTTGATTCTTTAATATTTAGGCATAATTTCTTCTATAAACATTGCTTATTTTAAGAAATATCAAGCTCATAATGTATAAAACTAACACCAAAATACATATTTTTTTTTTTAGAGAACTCATTGTAATTGTTATGGTTTGAGAAAACTCATAACAATTTATTGTCATTTAGACAATTATTCTATCACCTGATGACCCTTCCCACATGGGAAGAGGAACCAGGGAAAACAAGGAAACCCGAGGGTTGAAATATAAATAGATTTAATAGGATAAGACTAAATAATCAACAATAATACTAAAGAACAAGTATTAATCCCAGTACTAATATCAGATATACAAGAATTATACTCAGCCAATTCTATCAGCAGGAAGTTGTGCACTCCCAGCAGTGGACAGCAAATGTCAAATACTATGAATGCAATGGCTTCAGGAGAAAGGGAAAGCCTCAGGGGTCTGGCACCAGTGCAAGCAGTTCTCTGGACAGCCGCCATCAAGAGAGAAAGAAATACATAGCAAAATTTCAAATTTATATTGAATGTGCTGTTCATGGTATGAAATAATCCTTTTGGCCAGCCTGGGTCAAATGCCCAGGCCTCGCTCATCCTCATCCTTGCACCCGGCAAGGCTTGAAAACACTGAGACCTTGAATCACACATAGCCTAGCTGGATGTAAAGTAAATATTTTCATGAATTTAGAGGCTAGAGTCTTCTAAAAGTGCAGTTTTCCCAAGTATTAGAAGAGAAGTTAGTCCGGTGTCGCTCAACCCAGGACAGTAATGCATGCTCCTGTAGCAAGTAGGCATTGTTTTACAGCTATTGCAAAATTATTTCAAATCAACATAAGAAAATTGGTTCTATTGCATTCGTTATGCTGTTATAATTGACCTGACCATATTCAGATTGTCTCCAGTGTACTGTTTTTGCTTTCAAAGAGGCATCTGTGCTCTCAAGAAGATCAATGTATGTATAGTATGTTGGAAAGGTCTATCTGACAGTGTGCTATAAGTTTGTGCTAAAATGTTATTGGAGCTCTATGTCTTGAACTTGCGTATTCTTAATTCTGTTGGACAGAACACTATCTCTAATGCAGGCCAGTATATATGAGTTACCAGTGGAGTTTGCACTTACACTGCATGTTTGCAAATCCAAAAATCTTTTGAACCTGCTTTGCATCTTCAATAATGACAAAGAGGATTAACAGCAAAAAACCCCATTATTTTTGTGCATAAAAGAGTCCTATTTAAATCATGGGAGCCACATTAGAACATGACAATACTTCAAAAAAAAATGTGGTATCAACATTGTATATCTTGACTGATAATTTTTCCCTTTTTTAATATCCTTTTTTAATGCAGTTTCAAGAAATTTGAAGGGTTCTTTAAAAATAATTTCATATGTATCTGTATCATCTGTAGCTGTCTGTCTCTTTTAGTAACATGCAATTGCTTGCTTGAATTGAAAAGGAGGTAATTTTCAATTTAAGCGTACTGCATTTTGAATGTTACTCAGTGAACCATTTTTTTGGCAGAGGAAAAATTATAAATGGTGATGCCTATTCAGAACAACTATAACAATCAATTATAGTAGCTTTCAGACTGGTACTATAATCAAAACTAACCACAATGAGTTAAAACAATGTAAGCTAAAAGTTTGATTATTTTCTTGTAACATAGCTACTTAAAGACAAATTTGAATTTACCTAAGTAGTATAAAGCTAGTATAAATGAAGTAAGAATTATTCTTGCCTTTATAAATTCTTCCTCTCCCTTCCCCAGGCTCAAGTTCACTCCAGACACCTCCCCTGCGACTGTCCTTGTCTCCATTCCCTTGGTATTGCTGCAAGTTACACTAAGTCCCTTGAGTAAGGCAACGAGTGGTGCAGGCGGTTGGGATCTTCTCACAGGGGCCACCCCTGCTACCAAACCTTGCCACTGGTTTCATATTTCTTCCTAAAGTACTGCTCCGTGGCCTGCTATATAACTGTCTGGGGTAAACTCACATCAGAAAACAGTTCAGAGCTTTTGTACAGGTCTTCACTGTCTTACGCTATTAATTAGCACTTCCTGGAAAAAAGTGGTCTTTAAGAATTACCGTTTGATACAGGTGACTACACCACCAGAGCTGTGAACCACTGCCTGCTGGGCTGCATATGGTTATTAATGAGTTACAGCAGGTAGGCCATGATTGAATTCCTTCTTTCAAAAAAAGTAATGCTACTGAGTTCAGTGAAAATGTTACTGATGCCTAAATGTTAAAATAGAAATCTCCAATCTCAAATCTGTTTACTGTTTTTTAATTTTTAAAATGTTTCATACCTTTCCTCATACCCATGAGCACTTTCTCTAGAGTCTGAAGCTATCTTAACTTTCTGTACTCACTAATACTTTTTTCACTTATAGTATTCTCTCCTCCAGCACTGAGTTAAGATTATATTAATGTCTATGTAACAGTTAGTAAATACATTTCACTGATTTCACAAAACATTCATAATCCCACCTTTTAGGCAGTCCTAACGTGCATACAACTGGTTTCTGAACATTACCCTAATTTTTATGAGTTTAAAAGGGCTGTATTGCAACTACAAATGGCAAACTGCAAACAACTAATGCTCTGAACTTCTGCTGACATAGAGGTGTCAGCCATACTGGTTTGTGGGTAAAAAGGTGAGACCATCCAGCAGTGATGTGAAATAAACAATGCCAAAGAATGGCTTACATCCATATTAGAACCAGAGTGGGCGCTACCTCCTGCTGTACACTTAAGTGGTTAATATCACTTGAAGATTTTTTTCAAATATAGAATAGATTATAAAACACATATCTTATAATGCATTATATGAAGCAAATATCAGTGGTCTTGGGAAACTTGTGTGACAGATCCTCCAACCTAAGGAAAGGTTGGAAGGAAGGAAAGAAGCTGAATCCAGATGAACTTGGATTAGAAAAACACCTGCAAAATTTTGTACATACAAATCTCTGACTAATTTACACTTTAAATTATCTCGTATGTTTGCAAATGAGGTAATTGTGCATGTATATCACTAGTCAGATATGTTGCTAGCTGTTGTAATTATACGTAATGTTTAGGAGTAGGTCCTATGTATGTGTTTTTCAACACTGGAACTGTGAATTCTCAATAAAACAAATTTCAGAGGGTGCTTTCTGGACTCCACTACTTTTGAAATTTGTTTTAAAGCAAGAAGGGTTTGCTTTGGCTAGTTGTATCATTCTGTTTCTTTGCATGTTCACAGGATAAGTAGATTTTGTGTGGAAAAGGGATCAGAAGGAAATATGGCAAGATGGAATCTAATGTGTCAATAAAGCAATCAAAATTAAAATTAATGTGTTTTAGTTTTGCATGTTATTATTTACCTATAAAAGAGTAGGAAGTATGTGTGGTGTTCTTCCACACAGAATAATTGCACAGTTTATGCCCCAAGATATTATAGTCTAGATGTTTATGGTTGAAGATATGGTACCTTGTTGGTTTTTTGAGTATTGCTTTTCGGAGTGCCCACGTGCATTCCTGAAGACAACACTTGCTGTATGTCCAGACAATAAATCTGGAAACACAGTGTGAGTACAGATTGCCCTTTGCACATTTTTGGGTGATTGAAGCATCTAGCAAAGTAAATATTTGGTTAGCATGGCATTATATAGTATCATTAGACAGTCTGGGTGTGAACAAACAAATTCATACAGGCTGTCTATGGACTGTATTTCTTCTGGCTCTAGAGACTTTACTGGGAACAGTAGGGATCAAAGAAACTTGATTTTTAAGTAGTCTGGTCTTGGTCAAAAGGATACTAAGTGATTGTCTGAGGGACTTAAACAGAGTCTAACAATCTGATTACTTTATTATTTTATCATTTGAGAACCTATGCAATTTATTTCTGTCTCTCTTAATATAAGGAAAATTGTATATGAAACACAAAGAAATGTACATTGCCTTAAATTTAATAAGTGTAGCTAACTAAGTATAGTTACCGAAAAGCTGTATTCAGAGATGCTATACATTAGGTATTTCAAAAGAAAAATGTTCAAAACAATAACAAAAATTAGTAAAAAGTTCATATATTCAAATCCATAGAAAAAAGGCTGTAACTTTAATTTTGTGTCTCTTTGTATCTTTGAAATGTTTATCACTTTCTCTGCCAGTCAGATTCATCTACTTTGTTCAAAAGTCTCTGAGGAGCTATGCAACTCTTGCTAAATCATGTCCAGCAACAGAAATCACTACAACTGCAATTAGAGCATGCATGTTATGTATATTTGGGATAAAAGAAGTGGAGAATTGAAAGGAAACTTGAGAGATCATGGTGTCTTCCTGGTCTGACGTAGTATTAAGTATACTTAGATCTTCCCTACTACTGTTGTTTACTTTGTACTTTAAAAACTTTCAGTAGAGATTTTATAACCTTTACAGGCTAGATTTTTTTGCTGTATTTCCAGTAGGCTTGAATTTTTTACCTGTGGTCCCAGAAGACAATTATTCTTCCCCTTTCTTTACAGAAAACTCCAGTTTCCTTTCGATTAAACCAGATCATAGACGCAGTCTCTCCTCATGATGCAACATATTTTTTCTTCTATACATTTGCTTAAATCATTACCTGCTATACCCAAAGCTGAATGTGAACTTAAAATGATAGCTCCCTGGAATAAGTAAATCAGAACAGTGTCTTACATATAACATTTTTGTTAGTACATCCTACAATGGTAGCTGCCTGCCATGATGTTTAGCAACAGCATTACACTTTTCTCTCATACTTAGTTTTATCTATCAACATCTAGTTCCTTTTTCAGCACTTCAGCCCAGTCAGCAATTGGTCATTTTCCATTCTTGCATTTGATGCCTCCCTTCCAAATGTTGGTCTTTGCATTTACCTTTGCTGAGTTTTGTCTGACTGATGTTATGCCATATTTCAAGTCTACCAAAATCTTTTTTAATTCCAGAGATGTTTTCTAAGGTATGTACAATGCATTTCAAGTGAGTATTATTCTTAATTTTTTAACTGCACTTTCTACTCAATTTAGCTACATAAAAAAATGTTTCCCTCTAACTAATGCAGTAGACCTGTCATAAAGAAAGCTGCTTAGCATGATTCTTTTTTCCTGATGAATTCACATTTGCTGCACTTTTTACAATCTTATTAATTTTCTACTTGCATGTGAATTACGTATAATCATTCATTCTAGCATTATCCCAGGGACAGAAATGTGGGATGGCTGGTTTCCCTTATTAAATCTGGACATACTCCTTGTCTGTTTTTATCTTCCTAGATTTTGGTAATGTTAATTCAGAAAATGAATTATTTAGTTTCTTAAGTATATTTCTTCTCTATATTTTTAAAAAAAGGAACAGAAAAGCATTTTTTTTAATTACATGTGCTTAGATTTGGTTGCTTTGAAATTTAAAAGTTTGTAATACATATGGCTTTTAAACATAAGTACCATAAAATCACATATTATGCTGCTATGTACTATCAGCTATCTCATTAACATAGAGATTTCTTTTCCCTCTACCTTTTATAGTTTCTTATGTCATGCTCCAATCTGTGAAAATATGGTGGGTACTCAACATATAAGGTTAAGTGTTGCAGTGAAAGCTTAAGAATGTAATAAAGATAACTGAGGGCCTGTATTACATTAATTGTTAGCAATAATAGATGATGATGAAAATCGCAGAATGAAGGCCTTCACACCAGGAAGAATGTTGAGATAAACTAATCCCAGTTTGTGCCTTGGTGCTTTCTGATACTAGGATTCACTTCATTCCTCAGCTGGTTTTGTTTTTTTTTTTTTCTTTCTTTCTATTTTTTTTCTTTTTATATTATTTTTTTTTCTTTTTAAATTGCTAAGAAAGCTGAGTAAGATTCTTCCTCTCAACCATGAAAACAGTAGCTAGCCATTATGTTGTCCATTATGGGTCATTTACCCCATATGCAGATGCCAATATACACACAGAGTAGAGGTGTTATCTATTTATTTCATTTCTGCAAAGATGGGTACTGGGTGGTAATCCACAAAGCTAGCACACCAGCCTAAAAGCTCTTAGGAATATCTATACAGTTCAAAACACAGAAATTTACACCTTTCATTATAATTATTGGTTAACATCTTATCTTAACAATTTCTATTGGGTAGCACAGTATCTTGCTTTCATTTAAAGTTACAAGGTCCTTTAATTGATGTGCATGTGCTCCAGTACCTTGGGGCGTAGTCCAATTCAGCCTCCAGTTGAGATGGTGGTCGTGATTTCTCACCGCCAGCTCTATCTTTCCCCCAGTTACTGCAAATTTTTGTTGACTTTATGCCTTATCCAGCAGCTGTCTGGTTTTCAGCCTATTATCAGTCTCCTGTTCTTCTTCAAGGGTATATTCATTAACAAGGCATTTATTGTTTATACCAAGTTGTTTGGTATACTTGTTTATAACAAGTTTGGTATACTTGTTTATAACAAGTGTCTGGTTTCACAGGACCTTTTGACCTTTTTACAGCTCTTTATTCTTACATAGTGAGAGATTCTACCTGCTAAAACATATTTTACGTTTTTAAAAGTACATTTTACTTTCTTAAAGTACATCATTCCCCCCTTTGAGACTATGAAACTTCTTTCTGTAGTTCTCATATGTCTCATTATTTCTTTTCATTACCATTACATAGTTCCCAACAGTAGCTTATGTACTCTTAGTACAACTAAAAGAAATGCAAATCGTGATTAGAGCGATAACAGTTATAACAGTTATAACTATGCCTTGAAGTAAACTAGCTAACCATCCAGAGAATCCAAAACCTTGTAACATCCTGTTTAACCATTATCCCCTCTCCATGGAGGCTTTAATGTCTCTACTAAATTCTGCCACTTGCTGTATTTTGTCTATTTGCTGATCCAGATGTTCAGTCACATTAGGTATGTGGATGCAACAATCTTTCTTCTTCAGGTTTAAGTATCCACCTCTCAGTGTTTAGGTAATAATAACAAATCTTAGGCCAGCCTGTTCTGTAGAGCCATTTCTGAAGTTGCCTGCAACTGAGTATTTAAATCTCATAATCCAGCTTTGGTTGCATTTGCTAATAATTCCACCTGGCCTGTCAGATTATTTAACCATATTCAATTTTGAAAGGAAGTAATTTGGGGGCCCATCCTACCTTAGTTGCAGTTGATGGATGTTGCCAGGGTTCTGTTTCAGTTTGTTTTTAATTTCTCCCATAGTAGGTTATCCAACGGTCTTTTTCTCCATAAGGGACACAAGGTTAATGTACCTAAAGTATGTTGATGCACTTTGCCTTCTAAGGGTAGTTGCGTAGTTCACGTTCCATCACTACTAACCCAGACAGCATGACCCATGGAAGGCATTGCTTTCTCATTGCAATCAATAGGCTCTTTTTATATCCTGGTGCCAGTCCAAGTATCATGTATGTGAATGGTGTAGTTTCTACAAAGGCATTGTAACTGTAAGGCTCTGGCCACTGGACCCAATCACTGGATTTCATGATTAGGTGTAGAACAATTAAAAACTAGTGTACAATTCCATTTAGTATTTTGGGATTTTCTGCTCCTTGTCTTTGTTATGTTTAATGATTGGATATTCGCATCCTTAAATTCCTCCTCTCCAATCCATTTAATACACCAGGGGGTATTTTGCATATAACGCCACTCACCTTCTTCTAACTTAAGCCAAATTTTTGGTAAATCCATTCCCCAGGGGAATTGCTGGCAAGGTGCAGAGGATGCAGTTGGTACATTCTAACATATATTTTTAAGTGATGTTGATGTACAGGGTCCGGGGTGCTTCCATCTGTCCCGGTTTGGGGTAAAACAGAACCAACCTTCCGTTCAGTAATTTTATTTCTTAGCTAGGCCTTTTCTAACTCTCTGAAATTAACAGCATATTGCCATGAAAAACAATCTTTGTTGAGAAAGTTTCTGCAGAGTGCACCATCTATGTATTCCCACACTTTGTTGACAATGGTCTGGGGAGGATCTGATGCTGACACACCAACTGTAAATAAGGTAGGTAACGAGGTGCAACAGTATGAAGACAGTCTCTCTTGCCCCTCAGTGTGGCAGCTGTGGAAAATCTGACTGAGAAAACTGAGAAACTGACTGAGAAACTGACTGAAAAAATGGCTGAACAAACCAAGACAATGACTGAGACAATACAGAAAATGACCAAGACAATAGCTGAGAAAAATGATAAAAATGAGACAATTTTTCAGAAACTGCTTGAAAAACTGTCTGAGATGGAAAAACAATCCCACTCTTCCCCTGAACAGACCCAAGTCGCAGCCATTAAGAAAAAATGCCCTCCTACAAGACCACCCCAAGGGAAATAGGACTCATTCTGAGATTTCCTGTGCCTTTGCCTCTGCAGCTACAGAGAGGACATAAGTGGGATAAAAAAACTGCTCCAGCCCTACAGGCATGAGTGCTTGATTTGCAAGGTAAAGCAGATAGAAGAAAGAATTGTTGCAGGAGGGTGACTGCTCCAGTCCACAGTAAGTGATGGTCCAGTCCAGATAGGAACCCATCTGGTAATTGTTGATGTTGTTCTCAACATTAGAGATGCCCTGCCTCCAGCCAGGAGGAGAAGAGGGACAATCAACTTTATTGGACTATATGGCCTGGCACATTAGAGCCACAAAAATATAAAGCCCTGGTGGACACTTCACTGGTGCACATTGCACCCTATTGCCATCGAATCATAAAGGGACAACACCTGTTACCATTTCTGGAGTAACAGGTGGGTCTCAAGAACTGACTGTATTACGGCTGAAGTAAGCCTTAGTGGGAATAAATGGGAGAAGCATCCTGTTGTGACTGGCCCAGATGTTCTGTGCATCCTTGGCATAGACTACCTCAAGAGAGGGTATTTCAAAGACCTGAAAGGGTATCAGTGGGCTTTTGGTACAGCAGAGACTGACATTACACAGCTGTCTAGTTTACCTGGCCTTTTAGATGACCCTTCTGCGGTAGGAGTGCTGAAGGTTAAAGAAGAGCTGGTAGCAATTGCTACATCCATGGTGCATCAACGACAGTATCACATTAACCGAGACTCTCTGATTCCCATCCAGAACCTGATTCATCAGCTAGAGACCCAAGGAGTGATTAGCAAGACTCGCTTGCCCTTTAACAGCCTTACATGGTCAGTGTGAAAGTCTGACAGAGACTGGTGGCTAACAGTAGGCTATTGTGACCTGAATGAAGTCACACCACCACTGAGTGCTGCTGTGCCAGACATGCTAGAACTCCAATATGAACTGGAGTCAAAGGCAGCCAAATAGTATGCTACACCTGACATTGCTAATGCATTTTTCTCTATTCCTTTAGCAGCAGAGTGCAGGCCACAATTTGCTTTCACCTGGAGAGGCATCTAGTACACCTGGAATTGACTTCCCCAGGGGTGGAAACACAGCCCTATGATTTGCCATGGACTGATCCAGACTGCACTGGAGAAGGGTGGAGCTCCAGAACACTTGCAATGCATTGATGACATCTTTGCATGGAGTAATACAGCAGAAGAAGTTTTCAATAAAGGTAAAAAAATAATCAAGATCCTTGAAAACAGGTTTTGCTGTAAAAAGAGGTAAGGTCAAGGAACCTGCATGAGACATCCAGTTCTTGGAAATTAAATGGCAAGATGGTGTTCACCAGATCCCAATGGATGTGATTAACAAAATAGCATCTATGTCGCCACCTACTAACAAAAACACATGCTTTTTTAGGTGTTGTGGGTGTCTGGAGAATGCATATTCCAGGTTATAGTGAGATTGTGAGACCTCTCTATGAAGTGACTCCAAAGAAAAATTATTTTACATGGGGTCCTGAGCAATGACAGGCCTTTCAGCAAATTAAACACGAGATTGTGCCTGCAGTAGCCCTTGGACCAGTCCAAACAGGACGGGAGATTAAAAATGTGCTCTACACCACAACCAGGGACAATGGCCCTGCCTGGAGCCTCTGGCAGAAAGCACCAGGGGAGACTCAAGGTCGACCCTTAGGATTCTGGAGTGGAGTCTATAAAGGCTCCAAGGCCAACTACATCCCAACTGAGAAAGAAATCTTGGCAGCGTATGAAGGAGTTAGAGCTGCTTCAGAGGTATTTGGTACTGAAGTACATCCCCTCCGAGTGTCCCTATTACCAGTGCTGGAATGGACGTTCAAGGGTAAAACTCCTTCTACTCATCATGCCACCCACGCTACCTGGAGTAAGTGGGTTGCCTTAATCACACAGCGAGCTCGAATAGGAAACCCAAATCATCCAGGGACCATAGAAGTGATCACAAACTGGCCTGAAGGCAAAGATTCTGGAATGCCACCAGACGAGGTGGTGACTCATGCTGAGGAAGCCCCACCGTATAATGAACTCTCGATAATGAGAAACAGTATGCTCTGTTCACTAATGGATCTTGTTGTATTGTAGGGAAACATCAAAGGTGGAAAGCTGCTGTATGGAATCCTACACAAGTTGCGGAAGCTACTGAAGGAGAAGGTGAATTGAGTCAATTTGCAAAGGTAAAATCCATTCAGCTGGCCCTAGACATTGCTGAATGAGAAAAGTGGCCAATCTCTATACTGACTCAAGGATGGCGGTAATGCTCTGTGGGGATGATTAAAGCAGTGGAAGCAGAGCAACTGGCAGTGCAAAGGTAAGCCCATCTTGGCTGCTGAATTATGGCAAAATATTGCTGACTGGCTAGGGAAACTAGTTGTGAAAGTACACCATGTAGATGCTACCCATGAGTCAGGCCACTGAGGAACTTCGAAGAAATCAGAGTGGACCAAGTTGCTAAGATTTTCCAGACAGATTTGGACTGGGAACAAAAAGGTGAACTGTTTTTAACTTGGTGGGCTCATGACACTTCAGGTTATCAAGGAAGAGATGCAACATATAAATGGGCTCTTGACTGAGGGGTGGGTTTAACCATGGGAGCTATTGCACAGATTACCCACAATTGTGAAACATGAGTCAAAATCAAGCAAGCTAAAAAGATAAAACCTTTGTGGTATGGGGTAGGATGTTTAAAGTATAAGTATGGGGAGGCCTGGCAAATTGACTACATCACACTCCCTCAAACCCACCAGGGTAAGCGTTATGTGCTTACAATGGTGGAAGGAAGCACCATATGGTTGGAAACCTATGCCATACCCCATGCTACCGCCCGGAATACCATCCTGGGCCTTGAAAAGCAAGTCTTGTGGGGACATGGTACTCCAGAAAGAATTGAGTCAGACAATGGGACTCATTTCAAAAACAATCTTATTAAGGAACTGGGGAAAAGAACATGGCAATGAGTGGGTATATCATATCCCCTATCATGCACCAGCTTGTGGGAAAATTGAGCGATACAATGGATTGTTAAAAACTACCCTGAAAACAATGGGATCCTTTAAAAATGGGACAAGCAACTAGTGCAAGCTACCTGATTAGTTAACGTCAGGTCCATCAATCAAGCTGGTCCTGCTCAATCAGACCTTTTATATACTGTAGAAGGGGATAAAGTCCCTGTGGTGCATGAAAGGAATATGCCAGGCAAAACTGCCTCACGCAAAGGCAAACCCATTTGTGGGACTGGTTTTGTTCAAGGACCTGGATGTTCTTGGTGGGTAATGCTGAAAAATGGAGAAGTTCAACGTGTACCTCAAGGAAATTTGACCCTAGGTGAGAATACTTAATTCTGAGTATTATGTTAATTGTTATATAATGCTAACAGTATTATATAAGTGTTTTTTAGTATAACACAGCAATGATGAAACCTAAGCCAGATTCATCAAGTGGCATCCAGAAAAGCTCTCTGAGATGGACAAGCTACCCATGAGCACAAACCACAATGAATTTCACATCAGCTTTCCTACCCTGAGTATCTGCTATGATAGATGAAATCCTACAGTTATGAACTAAATGGACTTAATGAACTTTTGTATATAAAGATAAATTGTAACTGAGTGACCTGAATGTATCTATCTATCTATCTATGTGTTTGTATAGATTTCATAGATAAAAGTATTAGTGATCTGAGCATCATGCAAATGGTATGGAATAAGGGGTGGAATGTCCCAGTATGAGGTAAAACAGAACCAACTTTCTGTTCAGTAATTTTACTTCTTAGCTAGGCCTCTTCTAACTCTCTGAAATTAACAGCATATTGTGGAGAAAACTGTTCACTTTTAGAGTGATAAGATCAATGTTTGTACTTCATGCCAAGGAACATTATGCAGAGAGGCTCTTGCTTATACTTATTGCTATAACAACCAAGGTCAGCTAACTTTGTTATTTGCCCTGCTGGAGCATTGGAAACGGAAAAGCATAAAGGGGTCCCACCTGCAGGGAAGAGCAGACAGGACAGGTAACCCAAAAATTACCAACAGGAGTATTCCATCCCATCTGCCCCATGCTCTGTATAAAAGCTGAGGGGTCAAAGGATCAGCTGTCTTTCTTCAATGGCCAATGTCTGAAGAGGACCCTGTCCATTCTTCTGCCTTTGATCCCGATCCGTGTGTTTCTGACTCCAGATCTGAAATCCAGTTCCCATCCATCGCTGAGTCCAGTCTGTGACTTCCCCAGTGCCTGCCAGTGATGTCATCCTGGGAGCTTGATGTGATTTTGTATATATTGTATCTATTTCATTATTTCTTTTTAATTTTATTATTAATATTTCATTGAAGTAGTTTAGTTCCTTCTAAACTCGTAAATCTCTTTATCTCTCCTCCTTTTCTCCTGGGAGTGAGAAGTGGGGAGAGAGCATCTGTCGCCGTCATAGGCCAATTTGGCCTAAGCTGTGACACCACGCTACATCCCAACAAATGTTTTCTCTGTAATTATTATGCCATTTTTCTAAGTCAATTACCTGCCCTACTGCTTTGTCTATCAATTTGAGTCTCAGGAGTCTAGTTCCATTACTTACCATGGCCTCAAAAGTTCGATTCAGATCCAATGTTAAGATTCCCCAGTCTAGGGGATTCTAATGGAAGGCAAGCAGTTATACTGCTACTGTTGTGGATTCTCCCAAATGACTCGATGAGTTGTAAAATTAAATTCTCAAGTTAAATTACAAGTAGTAAACGTTAAACTAAGCATTGTCACACATGTAACTTTCATCTTAACAATGTTAGACTAACAGTACTTTCTAATAGTGTAAGAGTAAAATATAACAGGTAACATATAAAGTTCATCAAGAGTCTCTGGTTATTTGGAGTTTAAACTCTCCTATCAGTGTAGAGGTCTGTTTGTTCTGGTCTCGCTCTGGTGCCTTCTTTACTCTGGTATAATGGATCCAAGAGTTGATCCTATTTACCTTTACTGCAGTGTAGGTCTTCAGCAGCATGGTGTAAGGTCTTTTCCACCTCTCTTTCAGCTGTTCATCTTTCCAGGTTCGTATATAGACTGTGTCCCCAGGTTGTAATGGGTGTACTGGTGTGTCCAAGGCAAGTGGGGTCTTCTGGTTCAGGTACATACACAGGAAAGATAAACTCTGAGAGAGAGAAATCAAATATTCTTTGATTACAACCTGTCCCTTTATATGCATTTGATCTCCCCTTGTAGTTAAATACAGTAGTTACAGTCAATAAATGTAGTTGATTGGATAAGGTTTCCCATACAGAACTTCAAAGGGACTCACACCTTCCCTGACTCTGGATGTAATTCATACCCTCATTAATTCTATGGGTAGAACATCTACCCGTTTCATTTGGGTTTCCTGACGTACCTTGGAAATTTGTCTTTTTAGGGTTTGGTTCATTCTTTCTACTTTGACACTAGACTGTGGCCTCCAAGGGGTATGTAAATCCCATTTAATGTCTAGAAATTTGGAAACTCCCTGCACTATTTCTGCAACAAAGTGGGGTCCATTATCAGAGGAAATACCTTCTGAAACACCAAACCTAGGGATGATTTCTTTCAATAATATTCACGTTACTTCCCTTGCTTTGTTGGTACGGCAGGGGAAAGCCTCTGGCCAACCAGAAAAGTTATCTATCATTACCGATAGATATTTATATAGGTTACACTTTGGCAATTCCATAAAATCTATTTGTCAACATTCTGCAGGAGCTACCCCTTGTTTAAAATTACTCATGTGATCTTCTTTGCAATTTTGGGGTTATTTGTGCAACAGGTAGTGCACTTTTTGACTATTATATCTGCTAAGCTTTGCATTCTTGGTCCGGTGACATATCTTTTGGCAGTTAACACCCATGCATTGGCTTCTTGAGTGTGTTTCTTGGTGCAGTCTCTTGAATTTCTAGAATTTTCATCATCTTTTCAGAGATGTTGTTTCAATGGTGTTACTCAGGAACCCTGATAATTTTTAAAACAATTTAATTGCTCTGCCAATTGATTTTTCTTCTTAGTGTATTGCGGGGGTGATAATTCTAAATGAGGTCCTGGAATCAGTGCTCCTTCAAATTTTGATTCCTTTAGTGCTGCTTCTTTTGCTAAGTGGTCTGCTTTTTGGTTTCTCTTTGTGATTTCACTGTTCCCTTTCTGATGAACTTTGCAATGCATTATTGCAACCTCCTTTGGTTGAAGGACTGCTTGTAAGCGTTTCATTAATTCTGCTCCATATTTAATCAGAGTACCTTGTGAACTTAGTAGTCCCCTCTTTTTCCAAATTGCCCCATGTGCATGTACTACTCCAAATGCATGTTTTGAATCTGTGTAAATGTTGACTCTTTTTCCCTGGCTGAGCTCTAAAGTTCATGTTAGTGCAATGAATTCTGCCTTCTGAGTAGATGTATTGGTGGGCAAAGATTTAGCCTCTAAGGCTTGAGTAGATATTACCACTGCATATCTGGCTTTTCATCATCTTTCCTATATAAAGCTACTCCCATTGGTGAATAACTCCAGTTCTGCATCTGGCAAGGGTCCATCTTGCAGGTCAGGCCTACTAGAATACGCTTGCTCAAGAGTGGTTAGACAGTCATGATGTAGTTCATCAGATTCAGAAACTGGAAGCAGGGTGGCAGGGTTTAGAGTAGAAGTCATTGAGATTGTAACTTCATCCTTTTTCAACAGCACAGCCTCATATTTAGCTAATCTGCTTGGGTAGATCCAATTATGCCCTTCGTTTTCAAGGAGAGAAGAACCAGCATGAGGCACAAACATAGTAATTGGTTGACTTAAGGTCAATTTCCGTGATTCTTCAATCAAAGTTAGACTAGCTGCTACCACTCTTAAACAAGCAGGCCAACCTTTACTGACTTAATCTAATTGTTTGGAAAAATATCCTTCCAGTGTTTTCTGTCTTCCCAGTGTTTGTGACAGAACTCCTAATGCCACTTGTTGTCATTCATGTACGTATAATTGAAAAGATTTCCTTAGATTTGTGAGTCCCAAAGTAGATGCTTTCATGATCTCTCTTTTAATTTCATCAAAACTTTTCCAGCACTCAGGTGTCCATTCAAGAACTCCCTCAGGCCCTTTTATAGCATTTATAGTGGTTTAGGAATTAGTCCAAAATTGGCAATCCATAAGCGACACCTTCCAACCATCCCCAGAAACCATCTTAATTGCTGCTTTGATGTAGGTACAGCAATTCTACAAAGTGCCTCTTTTTCCTCTGTATTTATTTTTCTCTGTCCCTTGGTGATCTCAAACCCCATGCATTGGACCTTTTCCTTCCCAATATTAACTTCTTAGAAACTCAATATCCTACCATGCCCAAAAAGTTAAGCAAACTGATGGTAGCTTCCAACCGTGTCTCATAACTGTCAGAGCCAATCAGTAAATCACCTACATATTTTAACAGCATCACAATATCATGATCATTTTGCCATTGTTTTAGCTCTTTGGCTAGTACGTTACTGAACAAGGTGTGGCTGTTCTTAAATCCTTGGGGAAGGACATCCCAGCAGAGTTGTGTCTTCTGTCCAGTAGTTGGATTTTCCCACTCATAGTCAAAGATGGTCTGGCTCTGTCTGTCCACAGGTATATAGAAGGCGGCATCCTTTAAAGCCAATACTGAAAAATAAGTATTACTGCCAGGGATTGTAGCAAAGAGGGTGTATTTGGAACCACAGTATGAATGTGGCTGAGGGACTTGGGTCTTTTTAGCCTGCAGAAGAGAAGGCTGAGGGGGCTCTGATCAACACCTATAAATACTTAAAGGGTGGGTGTCAAGAGGAAGGGCCCAGTCTTTTTTCAGTGATGCCCAGTGACAGCACAAGAGGAAATGGGCACAAACTTGTACATAAGAAGTTCCATCTAAACATGAGGAGGAACTTCTTTACTTTGAGGGTGGCAGAGCACTGGAACAGGCTGCCCAGAGAGGTGGTGGAGTTTCCATCTCTGGAGACGTTCAAAACCTACCTGGACATGTTCCTGTGAAACCTGCTATAGGAGGACCTGCTTTGGCAGGGGTGTTGGACTAGATGATCTCCAGAGGTTCCTTCCAACCCCTTATCATTCTGTGATTCTGTGATGTCTACCATCTTTGCATTAATTTCTCCTAATTCCTGTACCAGTCTATATTCTGAAGAATGAGATTTCTTTACAGGCAAAATTGGAGTATTAAATTCTGATTGACACTTCCACAACAGTTTGTGCTTTTAAAAGGAGCTTATCATAAGTTCTAATCCTTTCTGGTCCTCTAACTTAATAACATACTGCTTTTTCTTACTGGATGAGCTCCTGGTTTCAGTTCAGTTTTTACCCGAGTCACATTCTTTGCTTGTCCAGTGTGGGAAAGTAACGGAAGATTGGTGAGGAGGACTGTGAATACGCTCAAGTGACTCGCATATGGGGTGCTGGAAAACACACATATCACACTAATTGCTGCTTAGTTTTGTCTGCTCAACAAGTAGAACATCTGCACTTAGATAACACAGGCCTGGGATGGACCCAGGGGCACCTTATCAAACATGTCTGAGATTCTTGCTCTGCTGTTGAAGAGATCAAAGCACAGCAGAAAACTCTGCCTGCCAGAATCCTTGAAATACAGGCCCAAACAGCAAGTGGGAGCTCTCTCACTCTCCCACTCCCTTGCTAACAAGGACTCTCTTGCTAATAAGGACACTTGCTCCGCAGTGCCTGCATCCCCTGCTTGCCTGCCTCTGCCCAGGTGCTATGTCAGAGGTTCCCTGATCCATGAGGTATTGAGATTAAATTTGTTCTTTGCCCTTAATCCATGGTTTTGTGGTTATTCCTGCATCCTGCCTTCATCAGCTCACACATTCAGGTATCTTTGATGACCACACCAGACATATAACTGCATTCAATACTTCCTCTGGAATATCCATTGCTTCATTAGGATCCTTTTCTATTAACAAACATGTCTGGGCTATCCAAGTGTTTTCTGGAGGAATGTGTAACTGAATAGGTTCTTCAGAAAAGGTTAGTTCTGCATTCAGTTTACAAAGTAAATCCCGTCCAAGCCAGGGGAGGGGGCATTCTGGAATATAGAGAAATTAATGAACTAATTTAGTACCTCCAATGGAACATTCCATATGCTGTAAATATAGCCGTAAAGTCTTCCCTGTTGCACCAGCAGGGAAGTTGAGTTTTACTCAAAAGTCCCTTACAGCTAGTTACTACAGAGTATGTGGCTGCACTGTCAATTAAAAAAGCTATTGTTTCATTCTTCAGCTTAACTGGAACTAGAGGATCAGATGCAGAAACTTTAATAAATTCCTCCGGTCCCCTTCAGTCCAATCGGATCTCTGCCATGACTCCTGTAACTTCTCTAATCTTTCTTTCTTGTTTATTCATAAGACGCAGACACTCTCCTTTCCAGTGTCCCTCTTGCCTACAATATGCACACTGATTTGGTCCAACGGGAATGGCACAATGATTTCCATTACAATTCTCACAGCTCCTTCCTCGGCCCCGAGATCCACTCTGCTTATTTACCTCTCCCTGCTTCTTGTCCTCCAGTCAAGGCAGCTAGCAAAGAAGCCTGCAGCCTTAGTTCATCCACACTTTTCCTTCTCTTCTACTTCATCCCAATAATTATACACCTTACATGCAATTAACAAAAGCTATGAGATTGTCATGCCATCCGTGCACTCCACCTTCTGCAATTTCTTTCTTATATCTATTGCCACTTGGCCAATAAACAGCATGTTAAACAAATTTAAATTACTAGCATCCTCCAGATCCAGATCTGTCCACTTCCGAGATGCTTCACACAATATCTCATAAAAAGCTGCCGGCATTTCCTTATCTCCCAGCCTTACCTCATACAACTTAGATAAATTTTTGCATTTCTCAACTCCATGATGCATCCCATATAAAATTAACCTCTGTTATTCCCTTACCCTTGGTAATCCTCTGCCTGTATTCAGATCGCACTCCAGGTCCTCTTTTGGGAGAGAGCTATCGACATCAGGCACCCCCCACGCAGTTTGGTCAGTCCCTCTCTAGTCTTTTCCAAAATCGTTCTCTTTTCCTCAGAGGTAAGCAAATGTTCCAAAAGAACCTGTACATCTCCCCAGTTAGGATTATGAGTCATTATTATAGTTTTAACTGTACTATGCATTTTCTCTGGTTACTTCAGTAAGGTCCGACCAACTGTTTCCAGTTCAATAAATCAGAAGTAGAAAAAGGTATGTGCATGTATACTGGCATTCCTTCAGGCCCTACAGCCTGTCCCACATTGGGACAACAACTACATTTCAAATTTCCATTGAAAACCACTAGGAGATAGCATTTGGTCCTTTGATTACTGTGCTTTGCGTGGTAAAACTCCATGTTGACCGACTCTGATCCTCAGCTGGGCAGGAGAGCCCAACTTTAGTTGGTTCCAGGAGCCTAACTTTAGCTAAAGGGACTCCTTTCCCACTGTCAGCAGTGTTTATTAACCCTTTCTAATTAAAATAGTGTGTGGCAGGACCTGTCCTCTTCATAAACATTTCCTGTGTTTTAAGTTCAGGACTGTCTCTCTCCTTTTCTTCTGCTGGCGTATGCACAGACATTGATTGCTGCTGGAAAAAGAAGGGTCTTCCTGAGAATACATGCTTTCCTTCTGCATGTTCTGTACACTTGTCTTTTCCCAGGGAAACTGTAGATAGTGTGTTCAAATCAAATTATGGTCCAGTTCTGGCTTCCAGCCCTCCTGAACTTCAAGGAAGCCTTATTGCACTAATTAGTGGATTGCCCAGCACTCAATAAACCTCCATCTCTTAATTTGCTTTAATAACAAAGTGAGTCATTCTGTGCCTAAGGAGATAAACAGCTGCTAAGGGCAATAATCATCCCGAGACCACGTCCCAGGATGTGAAACTGTAGCTAGCCAAGTTTATAATTTGTGCTAAGCAATCTTCTTGGATGCTGCAGTGGTTCCAGGCAGCTCCCACTTCCCTGCCAGCTGATTAGCAGTGAGCAGAGGTACCAGATGGAGCTGTATTAGGTTCATCTCAGATGGAAGCTGCTCTTTTTAGAGACTACACCAGCCATTACCTGTGCATTGCATTTATCCTAGGTATGTGACCCCACTGATAGATAGCTGCTGGAAGCACAACACTCAGATCTTGTGGTGTCTGGCCTGGTGAACCTTGTATTTGGCTGGTATTGAAAGAACAAAGAAAACAAATTGGTGATGATTGTAGAAATGGGACAGCTTCTCAGGGCATGCAGCACTCCCCTTGAGAGAAGTACAATTTTTCTAGTGTCCCAACATCTGCTTGCAAAAGGAAATGCTTTCTGATCTAGAAAAAAGCATTATTTCCTTCCTCCACTAATTGAACTCCCATCATCTCATTACAAAGCAAGCTGAAGGCTTCTCAGTGCTGCCAACATATAATGAATGACAGACTCAGCAGGGAGATGTTTCTGTCGTTGAAACTGAAATCAGAAAAGAGCATGCATGTCATTCTCTGCTACCTTGTTTGTCTCTAGAGTGCTGAGCACTTGCAATATTCATTGGCCTACTGGACCTGGGCAATGGACTGGGTAAAGCACTTCTCCAGGTCATCTACACCTAAGTGGTTATATTGAGAAAATAAAGAGCAAAATAGTATTTCTCGTGAATAATACGTCTAGTAAAGTCTGTTCTTAGATTTTTTCTGATCAAAATAATTACCTTATTGGTTTTGTATTATATTTTTCTAATTATATAGATAATATTTTCTGTTAATACTAATTATCTATAGTACATGTTGATTACATATATCATAATTATACATAATATAATTATACATATTTCTAACATATTTTGTATTATATTTTTCTAGTTGCTCAATATTTGGGGTTTAATGTAAATCATTCATTCACTCAGCACTTGTATATGTTAGGAAATACAAGATAGTGCTATTTGGGCATTTCAGAGTGCAACCTTATTCATATTTCTTTATATTAGACTCTAGAAAAATGGCTTCTGTTGACACGAAATTCTTTCTGCTGCCTTCATTTGTGTCTGACAATTAGGAGTACCAGATGTTAAGTGTAGATCTGAGGCTATACTTTTTCTAGAAGCATGCAAGAGGAAATTGAATTGATCGAACCTTGAAAAATTAACTGTGCTAACGCAGCACATCTAGAATCTGAAAAAAGTTTGGTTGTTATCTATTCTGAAAGTCTGTAGATTTCTTCTTAATTCATTCATAAAATATTTTCCTGAGTTAATGCATCTAGATGTAAGTTATTGCTATATACTGCTCAGAAATATGACAGATCATTCAAATATAATGATTTGAAAAAGTTCTACCAACTTACAAGTTTGTAGAAGAGCTTAATTCAGGTTTCATTTGCTCTTCCTCCAACTAAAATTGAAATGTAATGATGTAGAAACTCTCAGCATCCTTGTTTTATCATGGTATGCTTTGCTACTTCCCGTATACATTGAACTATTTAAAAGTAATTTACATGGCTCTCGCAAGTTATCTGGCAATATGCAAATAGGATAGATGATTTAATATTTGTGTGACATCTATCTTCAGCTAGTAATTTTACATTGGGTAATTTGTATCCCTTGCTCTTAACCTTACTGGCAAGAAAACAAATTGTATGATGAAGGAAAAATGCCAAGGTGACACCCACTGTTTTCAGCCAGAGCAATACTCAGTGCAAAGTAGGGTAAGCAGTCTGTACACAATGCACTTTGTTGGGGAAAAAAAAAAAAAAAAGGTATTGAAAATGAATATAAAAATAAATCTTCTAGTGGGGAAATTCAGCAGTGTAAGTGTTTAGAATTCAACACACATTCTCTGAAGGCAAGTGAGAAAAATGTACACATCGTAAATGAGTGCAATGAACTGAGGAGTACTGTAAAGGTGGTTTGGTTGACTATAACTTTTGAGGAGTGTCCAGAAACAGAAAGGCTAATCTTTTATATTCTGCATAACTGAACAGCCAATGAAGATGCTTTCTCTTACTGCACGTTACCTCTTTATGTGCAGCAGCCTGTATTTTGGCATACTGATTGATGGATGCCAATGCGAAGAATCGGATGACTTTCCACTCATGCTGGGATATATGTAAAGCTGAGTCATATCCAGAATATGTAATTTCAGTTTCAGGGACAAAGCAGGAAAATTGCACCAGTATTTCTCAATGTAAAATCATTTTTATTGTAATATATAATAAAATATATAGTATCATAACTTTTTTTTTCATGAGAAGTGTGTGGCAGTGTGCTCTCCCTGTTTCCCCCACAACCCGTCCCCGGCTCTGGCTTGGGCCATGGCCACGGCCACCATGGCCATCACAACATCAGTTGCAATAAGTTGCACCTAGACTTTGGGGGATGGCTGGCAACATAGCCAAAACACTGTCTGGAGTGGGGACCTAGATATTTTGTTCCCATGAGAATATGACTATAGCTCAATTACCTTTCTCTATCTTTGAGGTCCCCTGTATGGCAGCGGGCTGCATGCCAGGATCTCCCCTTTTGTGAGGACACTCACTTAAGGTTCTACTCCTCGAGGCTGAGAGATTCCTTGCCACAACAGATTCTCAGTAAGCGACTAACAGCATGCTAAACTTTGAAATCTTAGCTAAGTAATAGAAAGAGTTGATTGCGCATATATAATCCTGTAGACATAAACCGTTGACCAAGTCTGGGACTAGGATTGGATCCCGCTGCACACAGACTCCTCTCTGAGAAGGAGTTTAGAAAGCAAGGGGGTCCTTTCTGAACCTCGTGACTCAATGGGAGAGTCTCCCTGACAGCTTGTCTGACCCTGTCCTCTATGCAGTAAATAATAGAGTGTGCCTTGACATCGAATCTCATAAAACACTGTCACGTTTACTACTGATTTTTGTAGATTTTTTTAAATCACTGTTTCACCTTAATAAATATTTCACTACTCTCTCAAAAGTGAAGTTAATCACTCCACCTGTGACAAAGAGAAATGGGAGGAGGGAAGAGTGAATAGGACCAACAGTATTTTTTTTGTTTTGTGTGTGGAGAAGACTGAGAGGGGATCTCGTCAATGTTTATAAATGTCTGAAGGGCTGATGTCAAGACGATGGGGTCAGGCTCTTCTCAGTGGTGCCTGGTGACAGGACAAGGGGCAATGGAAACAAGCTGGAACATGGGAAGTCTCACCATGAGGAAAAACTTCTTTACTTTGAGGGTGACAGAGCACTGGAACAAGCTGCCCAGAGTGGTTGTGCAGTCTCCTTCTCTGGAGATATTCAAATCCCGCCTGGATGTGTTCCTGTCCAACCTGCTCTAGGTGAACCTGCTTTGACACGGGGGTTGGACTAGATGATCTCCGAAGGTCCCTTACAGCCCCTGCGATTCTCTGTTTCTGTGTGTTTGTGTATACATAAGTACTTATACATATATATACATATGTTTATATTGATATACATACACTGAAATACTTCCATGAATTGCTAATTAATAGCAATATCCAATAGAATGGCACTTACTAGTTTTATTGACCTGGCACTTGTTACTGGTCACAGCTTGTATATAGCTGTATGAAGACACAATGTTGAAGGGAACAAATGTTTATTATTTGCTGCTTTTACCTTGGAGAGATAATTTTGTCAATCATTGATGAAGACTAGGGTACAGAAGATTTAATTTCATGTAGCTCCCCAGCAGCTATTCCATTTATGTAACATAGATACTGGATTTAAAGCAAATGTATATTAGCATTTGCTGTGTTATAACTTACAATAAATTTGATGAACAAGACAAAAAATACCCCCAGAATGAAGAATTGTTGTTACAGTTAGATTTGAAACTGCCAAGGCTTATTTTCATTATCAAGTATGTGTAGTGGTATGCATTTGTTTGAACCCACAGTAAAGATGTAGATAAACACTCACTGTGTCTGTGCAGATTGGATAAAACTACGATGTGAAGGTGGAGCTGCACAGCTGTATAGATAGAGCCACAGCCTTAACTGGTCCCAGTGGTGGAAAAAAGGCAAAGGAGTAAATAACTTTTATACATCCCTAATGGCAATTTGGTATTGGAGTATATTCTCAGATCAAGTGTATAAGGTATTTGTAGTTGGCACCTTCTGGAAAAATATCTGCCTTTTTTTTCTACACCGTCTTTTTCAGGTAGCATATGTTGCAGTACATCTGATTTCTGTGAGTATGAAGTCATGAAAGTAACTCGCTTGTCTATGCCAAATGTTTTTTGAATAAAGCCAGTCATAAGCATAAGGTCCTGCTGTTAAGAATCTTCTGCTTTGGTACGAGGCAGAAAATCACAATAAAGGAAGTTCAGGATAAGAAAAGGAAAGAGAGAAATATTACTTAATATAAGCCAACTATTTAGAATATCGCAACCAATAGCAGGCACTATGGCAAGTAAGCTGTGTTATTTCTGCTGACTGTGCTTGTAAGAGGAGGCATGGAAGGACACACAGTGACAAGGAAAAGAAGATTAATAGAAATAATAACCTCTAGCTAGACAGTCGTTTTCTTGTACATGGCCTTTCTTACAATTTCTAATGAATGCAATAAAACTCCAAAACATAACTGTGTGTGAATGTGTGTTGAAATGTTCAACTGGCAGTTTAGCACCAAGTTTTTTTGAGATCAACATAACTACAAGATATTTTCAAAAATCAGCTAGAGGAAATCACTTTTATTTTCAGGGCACTAGGTATCTATTTAGAATCACAGAATCATCATGGCTGGAAAGGACCTCTGAGATAACCGAGTCCAACTACACACACAGAAAAAAACCCCTACAATCTTGGCCACTAGAGCATGGCCTGAAGTGCCACATCTACACGTTTCTTAAATATGTCCAGGGATGGTGACTCAACCACCTCCCTGGGAAGGCTGCTCCAGTGCTTGACCACTCTCTCAGTAAAGTAATTCTTCCTAATATCTAATCTAAACCTCCCCTGCCTCAACTTCAGACCATTTCCTCTGGTCCTGTCATTATTCCCTTGGGAGAAGAGACCAACAGCCACTTCTCCACAACCTCCTTTCAGGTAGTTGTAGAGGGCAATGAGGTTTCCCCTCAGCCTTCTCTTCTCCAGACTAAACATGCCCAGTTGCCTCAGCTTTTCCTCAAATGACTTGTTCTCTAGACCCCTCACCAGATTGGTGGCTCTCCTCTGGACACGCTCCAGCAGCTCAATGTCTTTCCTGTAGTGAGAGGCCCAGAACTGAACACAGTACTCAAGGTGAGGCCTCACCAGTGATGAGTACAGAGGCATGATCACTTCCCTACTCCTGCTGGCCACGCTATTCCTGATACAAGCCAGGATGCCGTCGGCCTTCTTGGCCACCTGGGCACACTGCTGGCTCATGTTCAGCCGGCTGTCCACCAACACCCCCAGGTCCTTTTCTGCTGGGCAGCTTTCCAGCCACTCTTCCCCAAGCCTGTAGTGTTGCCTGAGGTTGTTGTGACCAAAATGCAGGACCCGGCACTTGGCCTTACTGAACCTCATACAATTGGCCTTGGCCCATCAATCCAACCTGTGCAAGTGATAGAATCATATAGTCATAGAATGGTTAGAGTTGGAAGGGACCTTAAAGATCATCAAGTTCCAACCCCCCTGCCATGGGCAAGGACACCTCCCACTAGAGCAGGTTGCTCAAAGCCCCATCCAGCCTGGTCTTGAACACTTCCAGGGATGAGGCATCCACAACTTCTCTGCGGAACCTGTTCCAGTGTCTCACCACCCTCACTGTAAAGAAATTCCTCCTAATATCTAATCTAAATTTCCCCTCTTCCAATTTAAAACCGTTACCCCTTTTCCTGTCTCACTACACTTCCTGACAAAGAGTCCCTCTCCTGTAGGCTCCCTTCAGATACTGGAAGGCTGCTATAAGGTCTCCCCGGAGCCTTCTCTTCACCAGGCTGAACAACCCCAGCTCTCTCAGCCTGTCTTCATAGGAGATGTCCTCCAACCCTCTGATCATCTTCGTGGTCCTCCACTGGACCCATTCCAACAGGTCCATGTCCTTTCTATCTTGAGGACTCCAGAGCTGGATACAGTACTCCAGATGGGGTCTCACAAGCACTGAGTAGAGGGGTAGAATCACCTCCCATGACCTGCTGGCCATGCTTCTTTTGATGCACCCCAGGATGCGGTTGGCTTATCTGGGCTGCCACTGCGCTCTGCTGGCTCATGTTAAGCTTCTCATCCACCAACACCCACAAGTCCTTCTCCTCAGGGCTGCTCTCCAACCATTCTCCGCCCAACCTGTATTTGTGCCTGCAGGTACAGGAACCTGCACTTGGCTTGGTTGAACTTCATGCGATTTGCACAAGCCCATCTCTCAAGCCTGTTCAGGTTCCTCTGGATGGCATCCCTTCCCTCCAGCGTGTCAACCATGCCACCAAGCTTGGTGTCATCAGCAAACTTGCTGAGGGTGCACTCTATCCCACTGTCCATGTCTCCGACAAAGATGTTAAATAGCACTGGTCCCAGTACCGAACCCTGAGGAACACCACTCGTTCCTGGCTGCCACTTGGACATTGAGCTGTTGACCACAACCCTTTCAGTGTGGTCATCCAGCCAGTTCTTTATCCACCTAGTGGTCCATCCATCGAATCCATGACTTTCCAATTTTGAGACCAGGATGTCGTGCGGGACAGTGTCAAACGCTTTGCATAAGTCCGGGTAGGTAACGTCGTGCACAAGTCCAGCTCTGCCCTTGTCCACCAAGTCTGTGGCAGCACCTTAAAAGGCCACCAGATTTGTCAGGCATGACTTGCCCTTGGTGAAGCCATGTTGGCTGTCTCAAATCATCTCCTTATTTTCCATGTGCCTTAGCAGAGATTCCAGGAGGATCTTCTCCATGATCTTGCGAGGCACAGAGGTGAGACTGACTGGCTTATAGTTCCCTGCATCTTCTTTTTTTCCTTTTTTTGAATATCAGGGTTATGTTCCCCTTTTTCCAGTCAGCAGGAACTTCACCAGATTGACACGATTTCTCAAATATGATGGAAAGCTACTTAGCAACTTTGTCCGCCAGCCCCCTCAGGAGCCTTCCTACCCTCAAGCAAATCAACACTCCCACCTAGTTTGGTGTCATCTGCAAACTTACTGAGGGTGCACTCAGTCCCCTCATCCAGATCATCGATAAAGATATTAAACAAGACTGGCCCCAAAACTGAGCCCTGAGGGACACCACTAGTGACCGGCTGCCAACAAGATTTCACTCCATTAATCACAACTCTCTGGGCACGGCCAGCCAGCCAGTTTTTTACCCAGTGAAGAGTACACTTGTCTATGCCATGATTCGCCAGCTTCTCCAGGAGAACGCTGTGGGGGACAGTGTCAAAGGCCTTACCAAAGTCCAGGTAGACAACGTCCACAGCCTTCCCTGCATCGAGAAGGCAGGTCACATGGTTGTAGAAAGAGATCAAGTTGGTTAAGCAGGACCTCCCTTTCATAAACCCATGCTGGCTGGTCCTGATCCTTCGGCTACCCTGCACTTGCCGTGAGAGCTCACTCAAGATGATCCTCTCCATGATCTTTCCCAGTACCAAGGTCAGGCTGACAAGCCTGTAGTTCCCCGGATCCTCTTTCCGGCCCTTCTTGAAGATGGACATCACGTTATCCACCCTCCAGCCATCTGGTACCTCCCCTGTTGACCAGGATTGTTGATAAATGATGGCGAGAGGCTTGGTGAGCTCTCCCGCCAGCTCCCTGAGTACTCTTGGGTGAATCCCATCCGGCCCCATAGACTTATGTGGGTCTAGGCGCACAAACAGATCATTAACTACTTCCTCCTGGATTATGAGGGGGTTGTTCTGCTCTCCATCCTTATCTTCCAGCTCAGGAAGCTGAACTCCCTGGAGGTAGCTGGTCCGACTATTAAAGACGGAGGCAAAGAAGACATTAAGTATCTCAGCCTTCTCCTCCTCTTTGGTTGCAACGTTCTCCCCCGCATCCAGTAAGGGGTGGAGATTCTCCCTGTCTCTCTTTTTATTGTTGATGTATTTATAAAAACTTTTTTTGTTGTCCCTTATGTCAGTGGCCAAGTTGAGCTCCAGCTGGGCTTTTGTCTTCCTAATTTTCTCTCTGTTTAACCTAACGAGATCTCTGTACTCCTCCTGAGTTGCCTGTCCCTTCTTCCAAAGGTGGTAAACCCTCCTTTTTTCCCTAAGTCCCATCAAAAGCTCCTTGTTAACCAGGCCAGCCATTTTCCCTGCCCTTTAATCTTGCCACACATAGGGACATCCTGCTCCTGGGCCTTTAAGATTTTCTTCTTGAAGAGCTTCCAGTCTTCCTGGACCCATTTGCCCTTCAGCACTATTTCCCAAGGGACTCTCTCAACCAGCGATCTGAACAGGCGAAAGTCCGCCCTCTGGAAGTCCAAGGTGGAGGCTTTGCTAACCTCCCTCCTTGCATCACTAAGAATTGAAAACTTGACCAATTCATGATCACTAAGCCCAAGATGGCCTCTGACCACCACATCTCACACTAGTCCTTCTCTGTTTGGGAACAACAGGTATAGCAAGGCACTCCCCTCTGGTAGCCTCACCTACCATTTGTGTCAGGAAGTTACTTCCATACACTCGAGGAACCTCCTAGCCTGCCTACCCTCTGCTGTGTTGTATTTCCAGCAGTTGTCCAGTAAGTTGAAGTCCCAACCAGAACAAGGGCTGGCGATTGAGAGACTTCAGCCAGCCGCTTATAGAATACCTCATCTGCCTCCTCATTCTGGTTGGGTGGTCTATAGCTGACTCCCAGCACAAAATCCCCCTTGTTAGCCTTCCCCTTCATCCTTACCCATAAACACTCAACTTTATCATCACTGGAATCTAGCTCTACACAATCAAAACACTCCCTAATGTACAGAGCCACACGCCCGCCTCTCCTTCGTTGCCTATCCCTTCTGAAGAGCTTATAGCCATCCATTGCAGCATTCCAGTCATGACCGTCATCCCACCATGTTTCTGTGATGGCAACTACATCATAGCTGTCCTGCTGCACAATGGCTTCCAGCTCATCCTGTTTGTTTGTCTATGCTACATGCATTAGTGTAGATGCACTTGAGCTGGGCTCCTGATTTCACCCCTATCCTTGGCCCTTTACCCCCAGGCTCATTACCAGTGGGCCTGGTTTTATCCCTTTCCCCTTTATACTGGAGTTGATGATAGCAGTTCACACCACTGTGTCTGCTGAAGATATATATAAGGATTCACATCCTATGAATGTGTCTGTGAATCAATACATTAAAAGAGTAATTGAGATTGACTGTTCATTCAACTGAGTCATAACAAACCCCCAAAAGCTATTTAAAATTAAGTTAAATTTACCTGCTCTCTCATATCTCAAGTAGAACAAGTTAAAGTGGTGCGAAGTGCCTGAGAAAAGTTTCTGTAGCTGATTATGACAGTAAACCCATGAAAATAGTGGAGTCAACAGCAATAAGTTAGGCACATAAATAGTCCTCAGATTTAATTTACTTTTACTGATATTGTGATGCTAGAAACAGGAATTCTATACTATGGATGCTGCACACAAAAGTATGGGTCTAAATGAACTCCTACAGCCTTCATGGTTTTTTTTTTAAAGTCCTTTTCCCATTCAGGAAATCTTTGTTTAATTGCCTACTGAGTAAAATCACAAAAGTATGTATTAAAAAAACCAAAACAATCACCAACAAAAAACCCACAGCAAAAACAAGTGGATGTGTTGGAATGAACCAGGTGCAGTTCATAGGGGTTAGCTTTATCTCTTATTGCAGTACGAGCCCTTTATGTTCTTCATTTTACCGTGATGAAATCTAACATTTGGTGGTGGAAAACAAATCCAGTGGGTTTAACTATAAGCTTTATTAGCTATAGATTTTTATTTATTACAAAAAGTCATCTTTATAGTATGGTCTTGTAGGGAGTGTCTTGGAAGGTTTCTACTGACTCATTTGAAAAAAGAATTTTTGAAAAAGAAAACATAAAAATATTTAAGGCAAATGTTTAGAAAACACTATTTGAAATGAACTTAAGGAGTGTTCAGCCTTTCTACAGAAGAAATAGCAGATTTGATACAATTGGTGCCATGTTAATAAAAGTTGATTACAGATGACTACACATCAGTGTGACAACTACAGCAATTCCACAAGTTAGACAATTGCAAAATAATTTGATCCAAACACCTTGACAAGATATTGTTTTAAGAAGCACTTCTTGTACATATTGTATCTCCTCCCCGCACTGTAAGGAAAATATGATAGCTGAAATAGATAAATCTTCCTTCAAAGTAACCTACTAGACTTTGCTGCTTTCTTGGTTTGCGGTGTATGAAAACAGCCAGAAAAAGCTTCCTATACTTCATTTACTAGCTTTCACAAAATACTGCTTTCTGCCAAGAAATTAACATTCTTCTCATTTGCACTTGTATACTAGAAAAATTATACAAAAATTGCTTTACTTGTTTTACCCCCTTAGCTATGTACTCAGCACACTGCTGGCCTCCCAAAGAAACCTGGTATATCATCTTCAAATCAAGGTATACATAATTTACATTCATAATGATTTTTCCTGTTTCATTATTCTTTTCTTATTCCCTTGCTTCAAGGTCCTTCTGGTGAATACAACTTGAGGTGCTCTAAAGCATTTATATGGTGCTCCAGTCCTGCCTGTTCTTGTTCTGTGGAATCAAAGTTCAGTATGAAACATGCCTGCTTGGATGCTGTCGGCTGCATAAATACAAGTTAGTTTTCTGTCTTCTCAAACCTATCTCATGATTTTAGGAAAATACTAACTTAATGACAGATGTACACTTAAGATTTAAATTCTTCCTGTTCCTCAGGAATGATGGCAGGAAAAAAAAAAAAAAAGAAACAAGAAAAAACTGTAATATTTGGCTCTGCTCAGGACATAAACCAGTAACTCTACCTTTATCTTTGTCTAGCTCTGAGGACCTCTTAAAATGTATTTCTCTTTCTTGCAGCAGGGACATTAATGCACCCAAGAAATACTTTTTGACTTCAGAAACCATAAAAATGAAAAGACAAGGATGTATTTAAAAAAAACAAAACACTTCAGTCTAATTCAGTCAGGCTGTCCCTGTGCGCAGGAAAGCGAGCTGTCGAGGGAAGAGACCGGCCTGGCTGAACAAAGAGTTAAGGTCACAGCTCAGGGAAAAAAGGAAAGTTTATGTCCTTTGGAAAAAAGGACAGGCGACTCAGGAAGATTACAAAGGTGTAGTAAAGTTATGCAGGGAAAAGATTAGAAAGGCCAAAGCTCAGCTAGAACTGAACCTGGCCCTGGATGTTAAAAACAATAAAAAGAATTTCTATAAATATATTAATAGCAAGAGGAGGACTCGGGAGAACCTCCACTCTCTCCTGGATATGGAAGGTAACATAGTGACAAAGGATGAGGAGAAGGCTGAGGTACTGAATGCTTTCTTTGCCTCGGTCTTTAGCAGTGGAGTAGGGTGTCCCCCGAGTACCCAGACCCCTGAGCTAGCAGTTAGGGGCGGGGAGCAGGACGAAGCCCCCGTAATTCTAAGGGAGATGGTGAGGGACTTGCTCCATAACCTCGACATAAACAAGTCTATGGGCCCAGATGGGATTCACCCGAGGGTTCTGAGGGAGCTGGCAGAAGTGCTTGCAGAGCCACTTTCCATCATCTACCAACAGTCGTGGCAAACTGGGGAGGTCCCAGCCGACTGGCGCCTAGCAAATGTGACGCCCATCCACAAGAAGGGTCGGAAGGATGATCCAGGGAACTACAGGCCTGTCAGTCTGACCTCGGTGCCTGGGAAGGTGATGGAACAGATCATCCTGAGTGCCATTATGCAACACATGAAGGATGCCCAGGTGATCAGGCCCAGCCAGCATGGGTTCACAAGGGGCAGGTCCTGCTTGACAAACCTGATCTCCTTCTATGACAAAGTGACTCGCTTGGTGGATGAAGGAAAGGCTGTGGATGTTATCTACCTAGACTTTAGCAAGGCCTTTGATACAGTGTCCCACAGTATCCTGCTGGAGAAACTGGATGCTCATGGCTTAGATGGGTATACTCTCCACTGGGTTAAAAACTGGCTGGAGGGCCGGGCCCAGAGAGTGGTGGTGAATGGAATGAAGTCCAGTTGGCGACCGGTCACGAGTGGTGTCCCACAGGGCTCGGTACTGGGGCCGGTTCTCTTCAACATCTTTATCAATGATCTGGACGAGGGGATTGAAAGCACCCTCAGCAAATTTGCAGACGACACCAAGCTGGGTGGGAGTGTTGATCTGCTGGAGGGTAGAGAGGCTTTGCAGAGGGATCTAGACAGGCTGGATCGATGGGCTGAGACCAACGGGATGAGGTTCAATAAGGCCAAGTGCCGGGTCCTGCACTTGGGTCACAGCAACCCCAGGCAGCGCTACAGGCTTGGGGAAGAATGGCTGGAGAGCTGCCTGGCAGAAAAGGACCTGGGGGTGTTGGTCGACAGCAGGCTGAACATGAGCCAGCAGTGTGCCCAGGTGGCCAAAAAGGCCAACAGCATCCTGGCCTGTATCAAGAACAGTGTAGTGAGTAGGACCCGAGAGGTGATCGTCCCCCTGTACTCGGCACTGGTGAGACCCCACCTCGAGTACTGCGTCCAGTTTTGGGCCCCCTACCACAGGAAAGACATTGAGATGCTGGAGCAGGTCCAGAGAAGGGCAACGAAGCTGGTGAGGGGTCTGGAGCACAAGTCTTACGAAGAGAGGCTGAGGGAGCTGGGGCTGTTCAGCCTGGGGAAGAGGAGGCTGAGGGGAGACCTTATTGCTCTCTACAAGTACCTGAAAGGAGGCTGTAGAGAGGCGGGGGTCGGTCTCTTCTCCCAAGTTACAGATGATAGGACAAGAGGCAATGGCCTCAAGTTACGCCAGGGGAAGTTCAGGTTAGATATTAGGAAATATTTCTTTACTGAAAGGGTTGTCAGGCATTGGAATGGGCTGCCCAGGGAGGTGGTTGAGGCACCATCCCTGGAGGTATTCAAGAGAGGAGTTGACATAGTGCTTGGGAATATGGATTAGTGTTGGGTGGTGTGGTGGTGTGTGTGTGGGTTGCGTGTGTGGTGGTTTTGTTTTTGTTTTTTTGTGTTGTGGTTTTTTTTTTGTTTTTTTTTTCATTGGTTGGACTAGATGATCTTAAAAGGTCCCTTCCAACCTCTGTGATTCTGTGATTCTGTGATTCTGTAATTCAGACAAACCACATTTTAAAATCATTTTTGTATTACTCTGATTTACACTAGCTGAATAAGCTGCTTTTTATTTCTTGATTGAAATCTTGATTTTATTTTAAATTTCTAATGCCAAATAAAGAAGTATTTAACTTATTACATGAATGAATATTAAATCAGACCAATTAATTGCTACTGGATTCCCACCAACAAACTGCTGTCGATGCTGAGGTAACAAAAATGCTTAAAACAATCAACTGCATCCCCAAATCCAATTTTCTGAATTATCATTTCTAGTTTCTCTCTGTAAATTATAGTTGTACCTGTAATGTCACCCTTATCCCTCAAATTTCCTTAAGTTTGTCCTTCATAATAGAAATATTTGTTGATTTTCCATTTCCTTCCATGCTCCATCCTGTTCTGAACTTCTTTTATGGACAGAAGCCTTTGGGGCTTTCCTAATGGCAATATACCTTTCTTGCATCACCTGTTCTGACTAGGTTTCCTCTTTAACACAGAAATTATGTAGAGATATATTTAAAACATACTATGGAATTACCCCACCAAAATCTTAATTAAACTTGGAATGTTTTAGTCTTAAATACTATGCCTTGCCCCAGACTAAAATTTAGCTCAGAATGGAACTAAAGTGCATCATAAATTTAGCAGTGTTAGGCTGCTTTATCTTTTTAGATGTTGCAAATGGAGTACAGTAGGAAAATAATGTTTTATAATATACTTTGTAAAACACAAAAAGTAAAGGCAACACTTTGTCTTTTCCCCTAATGGGCCACATTCAAATCACCTTATTTCCCACTGGAGCTTTTAATTTTGAAATACATTGAAGATGCCTTACAAAGTGCAAGACTGAGAACCTGTCACTTTCATATGATCCATCCTGCTTTGCTTGAAAGATCACTATATTGGAAAATATGATGTGTATAGCTACAACCCACATGTAGATCTTCTGGTAGAAGGTTTACCTAAATAAAACAATCTGGTTGTCATTAGAGAAGTGAGGTTTTTGGTTTTTTGTGGTTTTTTTTGGTTTTTTGTTTGTTTCTTTGTTTCTGTTTTTGTTTTTGTTTTATTTTTTTCCAGAACTTGAACCGAGTACTAATGAATATTTTGAAAACAATTCAATTCACTTAGATAACTTACACTTAATTTCATTTTATTACTTTTAGTTAGATTCACAAATAGGACTGCTACAGTCATGCTTTAAAGCAGAAGTCATTTAATTTTACATTTTGTATGGTTCTTAGTGCATTGCTATATAATTGAACAAAATAATTTCATTTTTTATATTGGTGTTTCAAAAACATAGAAAACTAAAGTTTCTCTAAGGGTGTTTTTTGGTGTCATCTTTGAGCAGAAAATATTTGTACACACTAAAATCTTGAAACTTTTCTCTTTGCTTTTCATTATCTAATGGAAAGTACATAGCCTTTACTTCCTGTGTGAATACTCACTTCATGGAATACTCTTGGGGAAACTGCTTGTCTTATGAAATACTGTGAGATCAATCTTTGATTAAGTTCCTGTGCATTCTATTTCCATGATTTATTAAAAGCATTAGAGTTTGAATTAAAATAATGAGAGGTTGAAACTTGCAATATCAACCTTTAAGGCATAGACCTCTTGTCAAGATCAGTGAGGCTTCTGATCAAGCTTTCTCACAGGAATTAGCTTAACACATATAGATGATGCCAGAAATTTAGACTTACTGCTTCTTAGGCCTAACATATATTCTATGGCAGAATTTTTATCATGGCAGAATACTGTGAATCAGTAGGTGGGAAGCAAAAGACTAAAAAGGCAGAAGGTCTGAACAGTATGACGGAGGATGAACATTTTTAATGTAATCAGAAACATAATCTTGCTTTCATTTTATAGGATATTTTAAAATGGTAAAAAATAGTAAAAACTAATGACTTGAAGATAGACTTCAGAAGAAAAAAACTCTTAAAAGAGATTAAATAAATGTATCACTTACATGTACCCTTTCTTGTATTTCTTTATCACTCATATTTTGAAGAAAAGCTATTAATATGCAAGTTCCTCTTTTACTACAACGTATGAAATAATTGCTGTGCATGTTCATACCATGTCAGCTAGTCTGCTGCTAAAATCAGCAGAAGTGTTTTCATAGAGATTAAAGAGAACTTGTAATGCAACCTTGTCTGCTCATGAAAAGTTTCTTTCATGTTACACTGTGACTGCAGTACAAAGTGTACTGGCTGATGCTGTCAAAGGGAAGACAAGAAAAGAAGTCTTTATATCTGGGTTTGAACCATGAGTTCTAGTGGAAAGTACCATGCGCCATAGACTGCTGGGAAATACAGGTCCTTAAAAGCTGCTAGTAACCTCAAAAGAGCATGTAATCCTCTCCTACGTTCAAAGTAATTAAGAAGGACAGTGACAAAAGGATTTTGTGATAGGCTGTTGCCACATAAATCTTCAGAGAATAACAATTTCAATGAACTGTTTTTCTCTCATGAGAAGGTATAATTCTGATGTATTTTTCTTTGTGTATTATAAACACTGAAAGGTGGTTTTGTAAGACAAAGATATACATATTCATGAATAAAAATGTTGAAAAGGCTGCAATTAAGTACGGACTTTCACACTTTTCTTATTATCCTAACCATAATTTGAGAGCAGTGTAAATGGACTGTCTCTTCCATATGGAGAACATCTAGTGTAACAAATTGTAGCCTAAAACAAGTTTATCTACTCCTGTATAATAAAGCCATAGACTAGGAGGAGAAAAATAGTCTGACCACATTAAAGACAATGCCTGTGGATCCTGTTTGAAGGTGTTACCACGTCTTGATTCAGTGATACAAGATAATTTCTAAAGTGATGATTGCGAATTTTTCACACTGCATAGTCATTTTTAAAGTATAATGTTTTACTATCTGAAGAAGTACCGTCACAAGCTTTAATTCAAAGATAAAATTAAAGAGAGACTTTTGGTTATTTTCTGGTTTTGTAAGAAATATTTAACTGACTTTAAGGAATGTGTTTGTGTGTGTATATACAGCTACGTATCTGTCTATACATACATATATACATGCACCTATATCTTGGAAATTCAAAGTTAAGATTCCACTTCAACATGAAAAAGAGGAATCATAGAATCATAGAATCAGGAAGACTACTCATTTCATAGCATGAAATGTTAAGATCTATAAAATTACTTTAGGTTTGACCCATGGAACCAACAGGTTTTATCGTTTCTGCTTTGTTCTGTTTTTACCAAGTTTGGAAGCTGTTTTATTTTTAGATTAAAAAGTTTTCTGAGAGGTCTGGTTTTTGGCCAAAGAACACTGTAAACTTTGAAACCAAGACCATTCATACAATAGCCACATGACCATAAACTCCCACTTTCCTTTCATCCTATTTTTTTATATAAGATATTCAGTTTCTAAAAATCCATTAGTGTTATCATAGATTTGTAAATGAGGTGTTAAGACATGACATTGGAATTACTATTTTGAAATCAGGTTTTGTTACATAGATTATACCTTTAAGATTCTAACTCAATGTTTCATTCCTCTCTTATCTCGTCAGTGCAATTACTTTCCTCCCATTAAAAAATGCTGTAAGTGTGTTGGATAAATAGTGTCAGTCTGTTCCATTATTCTTGTGCAGACAAGTAATACTTTCATTGTGAAGAGTCTGTTGGAATGGATTAAGGCATTACTTAAGACTATTATAGTTATATGAATCATTATTTTTAGAGTAATTCTAGAAGCAGATATTCATTAAGCTCTAGTTCTGTAAACATGCTCACAGAATCACAGAATGATATGGGGTTGGAAGGGACCTCTGGAGATCAGCTAGTCTAACACCCCTGCCAAAGCAGGTCTTCCTAGAGCAAGTAAGTTGCACAGGAACGTGCGCAGGTAGGTTTTGAATGTCTCCAGAGACGGAAACTCCACCACCTCTCTGGGCAGCCTATTCCAATGCTCTGCCACCCTCAAAGTAAAGAAGTTCCTCCTCATGTTTAGATGGAACTCACTATGCTCAAGTTTGTGCCCATCTCCTCTTGTGCTGTCACTGGGCATCACTGAGAAAAGACTGGCCCCATCCTCTTGACACCCACCCTTTAAGTATTTATAAGCATTGATCAGATCCCCCCTCAGTCTTCACTGAGAAAAGACTGGCCCCATCCTCTTGACACCCACCCTTTAAGTATTTATGAGCATTGATCAGATCCCCCCTCAGTCTCCTCTTCTCCAGGCTAAAAAGACCCAAGTCCCTCAGCCTTTCCTCGTCAGAGAGATGTTCTAGTCCCCTAATCATCTTTGTAGCCCTCTGCTGTACCCTCTCCAGCAGTTCCCTGTCCTTCCTGAACTGGGAAGCCCAGAACTGGGCACAGTACTCCAGATGGGGCCTCACCAGGGCAGAGTGGAGGGGGAGGATAACCTCCCTTGACCTGCTGGCCCACAGTCTTCTTGATGCACCCCAGATGCCTTTGGCCTTCTTGGCCACAAGGGCACATTGCTGACTCATGGTCATGCTGTTGTCCACCAGGACTCCCAGGTCTTTTTCCTCAGAGCTGCTCTCCAGCAGGTCAGCCCCCAACCTGTATTGGTGCTTGGGGTTATTCCTCACCAGGTGCAGCACCCTACACTTACCCTTGTTGAACTTCATTAGGTTTCTCTCCTCTCAACTCTCCAGCCTGTCCAGGTCTCGCTCTATGGCCGACACAGCCTTCTGGTGTGTCAGCTGCCCTTCCCAGTTTTGTACCATCAGCAAACTTGCTCAGGGTACATTCCACCTCTTCATCCAAGTCATTGGTGAATGAGATGATGCCCAGAACGAGGTGTTCCATCATCTTTCCAGGGATGAAAGTGAGGCTGACCGGCCTGTAGTTTCCCAGGTCATCCTTCTTGCCCTTTTTAAAGACTGGGATGACATTGGCTTTTCTCCAGACCTCGGGCACCTCACCTGTTCTCTAGGACCTTTCACAGATGATGGAGAGCAGCCCAGCAATGACTTCTGCTAGCTCCCTCACGGGTGCATCCCATCAGGACCCATGGACATACAGATATCCAGTTTACTTAACTGTTCCCTGGCTTGGTCTTCCTCAACCAAGGGGAAACCTTCCTTTGTCCAGACTTTCTCTGTTTCTTCCAAGGTCTGCAGCTCCTGAGGGCTGGCCTGGGTAGTTGTCGTGGTTTAGCCTCAGATGGCAACAAAGGACCACGTGGCAGCCGCTCGCTCAGATTGGGCCCCCACCACCAGCGTGGCCAGGAGGGGAGAATCGGAAGAAAAAGGCAAAAACTCATGGGTTGAGACAAAGGCAATTTAACAGAACAGCAAGGGGAGCAAGAAACAACAACAATAATAACACTGACAGAGGAATATACAACCACGAGTACGATACCACCGCTTGCCAACCGCACCCAGGACGCCCCCGACTGCTCTGCTCCCCCCGGGGGAAGGACTTCCTCTTCTGCCCCCCCAACTTCCTGTCCCTCCCCTTCCCCGGCTAGCTCCTGCTACCCCCTGGGCATGGCTCACATGGCATGGAATACCTGTGTCCCTGCTAGGTCCTGGGGAGAATTAACCCTATCCCCGCCAGACCCAGGACATCATCCACCCCTTATTCCATACCATTTCATGCCATGCCCAGATCCTACAGTTTCCAATTAAACACTATCAGTTTCCCCTCACATATATATATATATATACACACATATGTATACCTCCATACAGGTATAATGTCCTTAGTGTGTGGGCCATCACTCTTAAAATGTCCGTTGAGTTCATTTAACCCATGACTTCGAGCTCCATCTGTTAGAACAGTCTCTCAGGGCGTGCAAGATGGTGTGTGTGGGGCTGGACTGTCGCATGCTGTATTCTTGGGGCTTGTGGCTGATGTATCTGGTGTGGCTCATGTCCATGGTCCGTGGGCTGAAGATGTTGATCTCAATTAAGCTGCTGGACGCCAGCTGCTGCGGTCAGTTCTGGTCCCTTCGCTGCTGCACTTTACTTGGTTTTTCATCAGAGTCCATTTGTCATTAGTTTGGATGATTCTTACTGTAGTACAACCAATAGCAGTTACAGAAATGAGATGTACAGTGGCAGGGTCGTTTAGTAATTAACATCATACAGTTTCATTCACTGGCTATTCTCGCCCAAAATCAGGTCCCCGTGTGGTACACATCGAACTTCCCCGCATCACCCACCAAGTGCACCCAGGTCCTTGAGCAAAGGCAATCCCATGGACGGGTTTGCCTTTGCCTGAGGCAGGACTAACCCAGACTGTCTTCCCTAACATATTCTTCATGTGCACTACAGGGACTTTATCTCCCTCCACAGTACGTGGAGGTTTTGATTGGGCAGGGCCAGCTCAGTTGGTAGACCCCCTGGTGTTAACTAGCCAGGTAGCCTTTGCTAAATGTGTATCCCAGTTTCTTAAAGTTCCACCACCCATTGCTCTCAGTGCAGTTTTTAACAGTCCATTGTACCGTTCTATCTTCCCAGAGGCTGGTGCATGATAAGGGATGTGATAGACCCATTCAATACCATGCTCTTTGGCCCAGGTGTCAATGAGGCTGTTTCGGAAATGAGTCCTGTTGTCCAACTCAGTTCTCTCTGGGGTGCCATGTCGCCACAGGACTTGTTTTTCAAGGCCCAGGATGGTGTTCCGGGCGGTGGCATGGGGCACAGGATATGTTTCCAGCCATCCAGTGGTTGCTTCCACCATTGTGAGCACATGGCGCTTGCCTTGACGGGTTTGTGGGAGTGTAAAATAATCGATCTGCCAGGCCTCCCCATATCTGTATTTCAGCCATTGTCCTCCATACCAAAGAGGCTTTAATTGCTTGGCTTGCTTGATTGCAGTGCATGTCTCACATTCATGGATGACCTGTGCAATAGTGTCCATGGTCAAATCCACCCCTCGGTCACGAGCCCATCTATACATGGCATCTCTTCCCTGATGGCCTGAGGAGTCATGGGCCCATCGAGCTATGAATAATTCACCCTTATGTTGCCAGTCCAGATCCACCTCGGCCACTTCAATCTTAGCAGCCTGATCCACTTGCTGGTTATTCAGATGTTCCTCAGTCGCCCGGCTCTTGGGTACATGGGCATCTACATGACGTACTTTCACAACCAGATTCTCTACCCGGGCAGCAATATCTTGCCACAATTCAGCAGCCCAGATAGGTTTGCCTCTGCGCTGCCAATTGCTCTGCTTCCACCACCGTAACCACCCCCACAAGGCATTTGCCATCATCCATGAATCGGTGTAGAGATAAAGTACCGGCCATTTTTCCTGCTCGGCAATGTCCAAAGCCAGCTGAATTGCTTTCACCTCTGCAAACTGGCTTGATTCACCTTGTCCTTCAGTGGCTTCTGCAACTCGTCTTGCAGGACTCCACACGGCAGCCTTCCACTTTCTATGCCTTCCCACAATCCTGCAGGACCCATCAGTGAACAGGGCATATCTCTTCTCATTTTCTGGTAGTTCATTATACGGTGGAGCCTCTTCTGCACGCATCACCTCCTCCTCCGGTGACATTCCAAAATCCTTGCCTTCTGGCCAGTCCATAATCACCTCTAGAATTCCTGGGCGACTGGGGTTTCCCACTCGAGTTTGCTGTGTGATCAATGCAATCCACTTACTCCATGTAGCATCCGTTGCATGATGTGTAGCAGGGACCCTTTCTTTGAACATCCAACCCAGCACCGGCAGCCGAGGTGCCAAGAGGAGCTGTGCTTCTGTACCAATCACTTCTGAAGCAGCTCGAACCCCTTCATATGCTGCCAGTATCCCCTTTTCTGTTGGAGTATAGCGGGCTTTGGATCCTCTGTATGCCCGACTCCAAAACCCTAGGGGTCGACCGCGTGTCTCCCCTGGTGCTTTCTGCCAGAGGCTCCAAGTCGGGCCGTTCTCCCCAGCTGCGGTGTAGAGCATGTTTTTAACATCTTGTCCTGCCCGGACTGGCCCCAGAGCTACTGCATGGACTATTTCCTGTTTAATTTGTTCAAAAGCTTGTCGCTGCTCAGGACTCCATTTAAAATCGTTCTTCTTCTGGGTTACTTGATACAGAGTGCTCACAATCAGACTGTAATCTGGGATATGCATCCTCCAAAAACCCACAATGCCCAGGAAAGCTTGTGCTTCCTTTTTACTAGTTGGTGGAGACATAGCTGCGATTTTATTGATCACATCCATTGGGATCTGACGGCATCCATCTTGCCATTTTACTCCTTAAAACAGAATCTCTTGTGCAGGTCCCTTGACCTTACTTCGTCTTATGGCAAAACCAGCTTTCAGAAGGATTTGAATTATTTTATTCCCCTTCTCAAACACTTCTTCTGCTGTGCTGCCCCATACGATGATGTCGTCAATGTACTGCAGATGTTCTGGAGCTTCACCCTGTTCCAGTGCAGTCTGGATCAGTCCATGGCAAATGGTGGGGCTATGTTTCCACCCCTGGGGCAGTCGGTTCCAGGTGTACTGGACACCTCTCCAAGTGAAAGCGAACTGTGATCTGCACTCTGCTGCCACAGGGATTGAGAAAAATGCATTAGCGATATCAATTGTAGCATACCACTTGGCTGCCTTGGACTCCAGTTCGTATTGAAGTTCTAACATGTCCGGCACAGCAGCACTCAGTGGTGGAGTGACTTCATTAAGGCCACAATAGTCCACAGTTAGCCTCCACTCTCCATTAGATTTCCGCACCGGCCATATGGGACTGTTAAAGGGCGAGCGAGTCTTGCTGATCACTCCTTGAATCTCTAGTTGACGAATCGGCTTATGGATGGGGATCAGAGAATCTCGGTTAGTTCGATACTGCTGCCGATGAACTGTTGTGGTAGCGATTGGCACCTGTTGTTCTTCGACCCTCAACAACCCCACAACAGAAGGGTCCTCTGAGAGACCAGGCAAGGTAGACAACTGCTTAACTTCTTCTGCCTCCAAGGCAGCTATGCCAAAAGCCCACCAGTACCCTTTTGGGTCCTTAAAATACCCTCTCCTGAGATAATCTATATCAAGGATGCATGGAGCATCTGGACCAGTCACAATGGGATGCTTTTGCCACTCCTTCCCAGTTAGGCTCACTTCAGCTTCCAGTACAGTCAACTCTTGGGATCCCCCTGTCACTCCAGAAATACAAGTGGGTTCTGTCCCTCTATAGCTTGATGGTATTAGGGTACACTGTGCACCTGTGTCCACTAAAGCTCTATACTCCTGTGGCTCTGATGTGCCAGGCCATCGAATCCACACTGTCCAATAAACCCGGTTGTCCCTTTCCCCCACCTGGCTGGAGGCAGGACCCCTCTAATACTGGTCATAATATCCGTCACTCACCTCGTGCAGAAATGATCTGAAAGTTCCTTCAAGGGGATCAGAAGTAGGCTCAGGCCTTCTATTCTGTCTGGGGAACTGCACATTGGAAACTGGGGTGGCACTTTTCCTGAGGAGATCCGCTTTTGTGGTTGTTCTTCCTTGCAATTCCTGTACCCGTGCCCATAGGATTGAAGTAGATTGTCCATCTCACTTCCTCATGTCCTCTCTGTGGTCACGCAGGCAGAACCACAGGGTGCTTCATGGGGTGTACTCCCTGTATTCTCTATCTTGAGTGGAGAAACGTTTGCTCCTAACACCTGAGATACTGGCTTGTACAGGTGGGGAGGACATATTCTCTTCAAGTTGCTGGACCTTCCGGGACATTTTCTCCACAGCTGAGACGAGGGAAGAAGAGAGATATTCTTCATATTGCCGAAGTCGGGCAGCCACCTCATCCACTGTTTGTCCCTCTTCACCTTTCCATTCCATCACTGCCAATAAGTTGACATATGACGACGGTGCGCTCCGTACAAACTTCCGCCACATGGACCTTGTGCATTGGATCTCATCAGGATCTGTGGGAAACTGTGCATTGTCCAGGTCATAATAAATCATCTCCCGCATGGCTAATTCTCTCAGGTACTGGATACCTCTTTCCATGGTGGTCCACTTGCTCAGATGACATACAACATCTTCACTGAAGGGATACCTTTCCCTCACGCCTGACAGGAGTTGCCTCCAGAGGCTGAGGGCTTTTGTCCTTTTCCCAATTGCCTTGTCAATGCCCCCCTCTCTAGACAGAGATCCCAGCTGCCTGGCTTCCCTACCCTCCAATTCCAAGCTACCAGCTCCATTATCCCAGCACCGGAGCAGCCAGGTGACAATGTTCTCACCTGGACGTCGGCTGAAATCTTTTCGCGTGTCCCGCAGCTCGCTCAGGGACAGGGATTGAGTGATTATCTCTGGTTCTGCCTCTTCCTCTTGTTCTCGTGACAACCCTGGATCATCGTCATCCTTCACTGAGCAAACTGATCTCTTGGTGTATTTCTTCTTCTGGATAGGGGCAACTGATATGGTCACAGGTTGGTTTTCTGGTTCAGTTGCAGTGCCTGCCACTGGAGTTGGAGTAGCTGCAGCGCCTGCTGCAGGGGTGGTAGTAGCCACAGCATTTTTCTGTCAAATATTCTATCACTTTATCAGGCTCCTGTAATTGTTTGGTGGTGAAATCCCAGACCATTGGAGGTGAAAAACTCTCTAGATACCTGCCCATGTTCTCCCACATGCCATGCCATCCATGACTCTCCAGCCTTGGGGCAGATCTCGGGGTGGTAGTCTTAAATAGTTGCTTAACCCTAAACAAAAACTGGAATACACTCAGGAGACCCAGCAATAGGACCAAGCTGGTCTGCATGTCCCAAGAGTATTCAAAATTCTCAAAAACTGGCATACCCAGCACGAAAGAGAAAAGGGAGGTGAAAGAGCTGGGGAAAGTATCCCCCCCTGCTTCCCCCATAGACTCAGTGTGTTTATTAATAAATTCCCCGAGATATGGGCAGGAAAACAGTGCCGAATAAACGCCCCAACATAACCATCTGAACAGTGATGCTATCATATCATAAGCTGATATCACACAGGACAGCAAAATTATAATCCTGATCCCTCTCCCAGAAGCGATAAACATCATCACGGGGAGTACATAGAGCATGTAAGAGTTTACATAACACAGCCATGAAAACAAACAAAGCAACATTGTGCCCAGCAAATAATACAATAAATACAGATAACAAATTCCTTTTAACACGCTCTGGTCAGATCTGTCTTTATCTCAACCCTCTGAGTGCCCCATGTTGGGCGCCAAAAGGACTGTCGTGGTTTGGCCTCAGACGGCAACAAGGGACCACGTGTCAGCCGCTCGCTCAAATGGGGCCCTCCCCCCAGCCAGCGCGGCCGGGAGGGGAGAATCGGAAGAAAAAGGCAAAAACTCGTGGGTTGAGACAAAGGCAATTTAACAGAACAGCAAGGGGAGCAAGAAACAACAACAATAATAACACTGACAGAGGAATATACAACCACAAGTACGATACCACCACTTGCCGACCACACCCAGGACGCCCCCAACCACTTTACTCCCCCCGGGGGAATGACTTCCTCTTCTGCCCCCCCCGACTTCCTGTCCCTCCCCTTCCCCGGCCAGCTCCTGCTACCCCCTGGGCATGGCTCACATGACATGGAATACCTGTGTCCCTGCTAGGTCCTGGGGAGAATTAACCCTATCCCTGCCAGACCCAGGACAGTAGTAAAGACTGAACCAAAGAAGGCATTTGGCAACTCCGCCTTCTCTGCATCGTCACCATGGCACCCATGTCATTCAAGAGTGGGCCCACATTTTTTCTAGCTTTCCTTTTGCCTCCTATATACTTGAAAAAACCCTTCTTGTTGACTTTGCCCATTTTAATTCCAAGAAGGCCTTGGCTTTCCTCATTTCATCCCTGCATACTCTAACTGCATTCTTGTAATCTTCCCAAGTGGTCAGTCCCTCTTCCATGCACTATAACTTCCTTCTTCCACTTGAGCTTTTTCAAAAGTTCCCTGCTCAACCATGCAGGTCTCCTGCTTCCATTGCCTGACGTTTTGCTCTTAGGGATGCACCTATCCTGAGTTTGGAGAAAACGATATTTGAATATCATCCAGCTCTCTTAAGTCCCCTACCTTCCAGAGCCCTAACCTACGGGATTTCTCCAAGCAGTTTCTTGAAGAGGTCGAAGTTGGCCCTCCTGAAATCCAAAGTTTTAGTCCTACTTGTTTTGTGCATACTGCCCACAATCCTGAACTCTATCTTTTCATGATCACTGCAGCCAAGGCTGGCCCCAACCTTAATACCCTCCACCAGTCCCGTTTTTTGTCAGTACTAGGTCCAGTATTACACTTCTCCTTGTTGGGTCCTCCACCACCTGAGTCAAGAAGTTATCGTCAATACACTGGAGGAACCTCCTGGACTATACATACCTGGCTGTGTAGCCTTCCCAGCAGTTATCAGGGTGATTAAAGTTCCCCGTGAGAACCAAGGCCTATGATTGCAAGGCTACGTTGAGCTGACTGTAAAAAGCCTCATCAACTTTCCCATTCTGATCACGTGGCCTGTAATAAATACCCACAACAGTGTCCGTTATGTTGGCCTGCCCATTAATCCTCACTCACAAGCTCTTGACTCTCTCTTCATCTGACCCCAGGGAGGGCTTTAGGGACATCTCCTCACTCTCTATCCATTCCTTAACATAGAGGGCAACACCTCCGCCCCTCCTTCCTTGCCTGTCCCTTCTGAACAGTTTGTAGCCCTCAGGAGCCACACTCCAGTCGTAGGATTCATCCCACCAGGTTTCAGTAATGGCCACTGTATCATAGCTTTCCACAAGCATGGTAGCTTCCAACTCCTCCTGTTTGTTGCCTATGCTGTGTGAATTAGTGAAGAGGCACTTCAGCTGGGCTGTTGGCTGTGCCACCTTCTTAGGGGAACACCCCTTGAGGTGTCTCACAGATATTTCTCTGTTGACTTCAGCTACCTAAGGAGCTGCTGGCTCATCTCCGTAAGACTGACTGCAGTGCAGTGTCACCAGCCTGCCTCAGGGCCACAGGCTGAAGACCCTTACTAGCACCCCGTTCCTCTATCCCTGATGTGATACGCCACAGCTTGTATATATATCAAGCCTGATATTATTATTCCCCTACCCCTTCTCATCTAGTTTAAAGCCCTGTCAATCAGCCCTGCAATCTCTTGGGCAAGAACCCTCTTCCCCCTTTGGGAGAGGTGTCTCCCATTTGATGTCAACAAACCCGGTGCTGAATAGGCCATTCCATTGTCAGAAAAAACAAAGTCATGGCAGTGACACCAGCCAGGGAGCCATGTGTTAATTGATTGAATCTGTCTGTTCCTCCCAGCATCATTGCCTGCAACTGGACTACCTTGTGAACTAATATGTATTTTGCAAAAGTCAAATACACTTAGCATTGAAACTATAGCCATCCTATGGTTTGAAAGATACACATATGAGTTTAGAAAGATAAAATAAGGTTTTTAACAAACATGAGCAGAAATCCAGCTCACAGTCAAAATCAGTGTGATTTCTACAGCACCCTTCACTTTATGTGATAAAAAATCTGCTTTTTAAATGAATGATCAAAAGATAAACCAGTAGGATTTAAGTATGTCCAAATAGAAACGCTTTTAGACGAAAGATTTTCAATCAGTTTTTAATGAAATTTCATTTCTTCTCAGTGAATAGAAAATTATGGTTGCTGCCATCTTGTTTTTCCTGCACAATTACCATGTTTGCTTTTCTGTAGCTGTGAGCGAAATCATGACAATGATTCAAACGTAAAGACTGCAGCAATTTGTGATATACAATATATGACTTTCTTCTAAGAGTTTTCTTCCTCTTCCTTTAATTCAGGCCATCAGCATACCTTTTTCTAGAGGACAACATTTGTGCCCAGTGTTCTTGTATTCCTAAACTTCATACTTTGCTGCATGTTTCACTTAATACCCATTAAAAATTTATTTATCAGCCCAGAAGATATTGTTTTACTGTAATTATTGTAAGGCAATACTTGATAAAGTATTTCTGTCTATAACAACCCGAATTTTTCTTTTAGAGTGAGTTTAAAATATACTTTGACACTATTTTTCAGTATCCCAGCTTTGCTTGCATGATGGATTGACAACTGCTACACAATAAAACAACTTTTATCTAGAGCTAAGTTACAACTTCTACCAAGCCTCTCAGGTTCATATTTGCCCTCCTAAAGAGTTTAACCTTTTCTTTTTTTCTTTATCTTTTCTTTCTGTCATCTCAACCCCCCTACCCCCCACCAAAGGAGGCCATTTTGTAGATGATCGTTTATTTTGGGGAAAAAACTTCTTTGATTTCTAGAAACAATACCCATGGGCATGAGTTCTGAATCAGCATAGTCATATAGCAACTGCCTAGTTCCCTTCCCATCCTACAAGACTCCCAGAAGGTGTTCAGGCTTTTATAAAAATAAATTAATATGGTCAGAACAATTCTAACCTCAAGTTATAACCGAGGTTTAACCTATGGATTTTGAAATTTCATACATATCTATGTATATGTATATGTATATGTATATGTATATGTATATCTATATCTATATCTATATCTATATCTATATCTATCTATATCAAATCTATCTATCTATATCTATCTATCTATCTATAATTTTATAAGGGCTGTGAGTGGATGGTACTTTATGCAATAGGAAGTCTTAGCAGAAATAAAACCCCTTAATTGAATTATTCAATTTGACCCTCACAAATCTTAAGCCCTGTATGCTCCATTAGGGGATGAACTGCCTGTCTGTGTTTCCTAGCCTAACTGCAGATAATCCAGTTTCCTTGCTTTGTGACAGAGTAAGTAGGTCAGTGTATGTAATGCAATTATTTAGTATCACCCTAAATGAGAAGATAGTGATTTCACAGCAGATGAATTATAAGAAGAGAATCAAATACTAGTAATGTTATTACATCAGCTGACTTCCTGTTTCTAAGAAGTTTTATAGAGCCTGGTTTATGCACATGACCTTGAAGTACTGACAATTCCGTCATAAACTCAAAACCCACTACAATTTTAATTTTTAAAAAACCTATAATATTATATAATTATCTTATATGGATATTCCCCAAACAAGGAGTCTGACTTAACTGGGTATTCATTTAAATGTTGCACACATGGAGATGACAGGTTTCAATTAGTAACCAGTAAAAACTTCTTTTTAAGAAAATCAAGACAAAAATATCAGACATGAAGCTGTGAGAGCATGTTCCTGAACCATTGAGGTTAATTTCATATTTTGTAGGCAAGCGATTCCTATAATCTGATTCATAAATTTGCCACTTGAATTCCGTTGGTTTAGTTGCCTGTGTGATCTGACAGGGAACTAGTTTCACTGACCTTTTCCAGCTTCTTTAAATAAATTTCTTGAGTCAGTGTCGTTATTTAGGTTAAATACTTTTTGCCCTCCCTTTTACTTTCTCTGTCTGTATCTGTACCACTACTGGGTTTAGAGACACTGGTAATATTCCTTCTGAGCACGTTCCACTAGGTAAAGCAGGCAGTGCTCCTGTAATCTTGTCACAGGCAATCCATTTTTTAAAATTCAAGATGCTAAGGGCTAAGCCATCTCTTTTGTGGAGGCAAGAGGCAAAGATCATTGAGATTCCCATTCTTTTAATGTAATTAGGCAGCTCTGGGGCAAAGCAAACTCTGCTTTGTCTGAAGTTTTGGGAAGACTTAAGCAAATGTGACTCCAGGCTCCTGCCTTCAAACAAGTCTTCATTGTATAGTATAGTAACAAAGTATTCTAGAGGGATAGTGTAATGTTTCATTCCTAAATGACAATGAGGAAGGCTATGGCGTGTAACTTGCCCAGTCTCTTGAATCTTTCTGCCCTTCATCTACAGCTGTTGGTAATCAGTCTTACCCCTGCAAAGGGAAACTTTGGTAGCCTTGTGCAGATACCAGTTTGGAGCACTCCCACTGAAACTGCCCAGAATTCAGTCATTCAGCTGAATGGGTTTATGATTTCAGTCTTGCATTTGTAGATGATTTTTTTCCTAAATGAAAAAAAAATAAATCCCTTTGTCAAAATTTAAGCTCAGTGTGAAAGTATTAGTTTTGTTGCTTGCCACCCAAACGTGGTCCATGAAGTCTGGTGTGGTTCAGACCAAGGTACATATTCTGACATTGGGTAATGGATTTAGATGTGTTTTATAGTGCATTGAGGTCTGGGGTTGAGGGTAAATACAGACTTGAGTGCTTATGATTCTGTGATCTGGAAAGTTTTGCATTCTCCGGTTAATACTGCTAGAAAAGGTGAAACTATGGCTGAAGAAACAGTGCATGAGCATGTTCACACATGTTCAACGAAGTTATGGGCATATGATTATTAAGAGCTTAAGGAAATGTGGAACGTGATGTGCTTTAGGGCAAAGCTTGAGTGTGGCAGGAATGTGTGGTTACATTTTCTACAGAGGAACACATGAATGGAGATTATAGGTTTTCTAGGGCAGTAGTGTGTGAGGAATGCATCATCCAGGTGAGTCCTGGTATACTGCAATCTGAACCCTTGCTGTGAAAGAGTTGGGTTACTGTGATCACTCAACCTCTCATTGCACAGGGAGGCATCAGCAAATTTTCTGTTTGTGATGCAGTACCTAACCTTACTGTCCACAGCCTCGCTTCTCAACTACACTGACACATTTTTCATGCATCATATGGATGATAGTGTACCATAACTCTGGCAGAAAGATATGTTAGTTTTTTTCCCCTTAAACCTAGAATCTTAAGTAATTGGCTCATTCTTCCTTTGACACTCTTAGTAGCTGAATATTATGCCAGATTTTTAGGAGCATGTGTGAAACTTTTAAGGAGGTAACAGCATGTAAATTGCATTTTGGCTAACCTGCACAGATTTTGATCTGTCTTCTTGTGATACTCTTTTCAGTGTTTCAGCATTATCCTTCAGATGGTATTTCATAGTCTCTTAAGAAATATACATTAGATTTTACTTTCTGTGCTTTCTGATTCAAAGATACTGTTCATAGAATTTCTAAAATTGTTTTCAAAAAGTAATGTTTCGCATGTTACTTCTAAAGTTGCCTTTTTTAAGTTCACTTTTCTAAACCAGCATCTTGGGATTTTGCATTGCAATTGAGCTGGCTATAAATATCAGCCTCAAAATTATATATATAGTCTTTGAAAACAGAGTTAAGAAAGTTTCAGTAACTTTGCAGTACCTTCCTGAGTACTTTTACCATTTTCTATAAAGATGGAAATGTTTCTTGGTCTTGATGACAATTTTTCTTGTCTTAATGACAATTACAAAATTTGTAGCAGAAGTATGGAGTGCTTTAGAATCAAATATCATAACTAGAGAATGAAATATTGCCAAGATAAAGTTCTAGTTTTTACTTTCTCCCTCTTTCCATCTCAATGTATTCTAACCTTAGATGTGTATGAAAGCAATGTTCACATATGTCTCTAAGAACGGATACTTTAACTACACTTAGTTCACTATGGTTGTAATGTCTCATAAAGGGGTTAGTAATTGAACATGAATCATCAAGTTCCAAACAGCATGTCATAAAGGGCAGAAATATATATATTCTAAAAACCTACGTACCCTACAAAATGTATATGATGTATATTTAAATATATGATTGTGCATGCATGTGATTTATGGGAAAGAGTATATGTCAGGTTTTCAGCATAAAAAGAGTAAATTTTATTTTGTTTTATTTTGTTTTTTAAAGAGGATTTTAATCATAGTTTTAGAGAAAATGCATATCAATTATCTTTAAAAGAACAAAGGGTATAAAAGTAGTCTGTATAATTCATATACTCTGTATATTAAATATTGAAGTAACAATAACCATTTACTGAAGGAAATACTGTGTAAGCACTAATTTCAACACTAAATACAAATCAATTCTGTTGGAAAAGGTCATAACCAACCAAAAACTACAGGAAAAAGCTAAAAAGGCCCCTACAAGACCATTTCTGAGATATATAAAGGCCAAATTATTTTGTATTAATATTTTGACCATAATTCTTTTGAATTTAAAAAGCATGATTAAATACATAAAAATGGAAAGTCATTATAGAAATACATTATAAAAGTTATAATATACACTGTAGCAATTAAGCATTTTATTTGGGGCTCCAAGAACTGACATTTAGGTTATAATCTTTTTCCTAATAACTGTAATTCAAGAAAAACTGTGCAAGTGAAATATGAATGTAGTACATTATACATTTTATGCACTGATTAACTGTAGACTTCTTTGGTTTCATTTAAGAAAAATGAAAATAAAATGCAGCTATATTAGATTTTTAATTTGTGACTTCCCAATGGCACAGAGACACTCTACAGATTCCCTGGAGATGCTGAGTTCCTATGATAAAATAAACATCTCAAAAAATTATTGCTGCAGGTATATTAATTCTCCTGATTTACTTGTCTTAGCAAGAGCTGAGATAATGTATGTTCATCCTGACCCTTGGAGTCTTTACCTCAACACTTTTTATGAGATTTTTCCATGAGCCTTATTTGCAAGTATACCACCATGGTAGGGTGCCTGGGCCCAGAGACTCTTTCACCATCAAAGACAAACACAGGGATTAGCTTTTTGTCAAGTTGGTTATTTACTGCAACATAAGAACAGACAATTAAATGCAAAAATAGAACATGATATCCACGAATATCCATTTGATTTACAAGTTAAGAGTACTACTAGTTACTGGAGCTGGACGCGGTATGATCCAGCTGAATGAACTAGCTTCAGATCGGTAATATGGAAGCTCATTAACAACTCAGTCAATCAAGGTAACATCTTGACAACATGGCTACTATAACTAAAATAACACTAAAAATAATACTACATGTGCATTTCTTCATTAATGTCTGCATTGTGCAGACGTACTGGCTCTTTCAGTGTATCCCCAGGTGCTTTATAAATCCCTGATTTTCAGCCCATTGACAAGCCTGTTATTTCAATTTTTTCTTTAATTTGCTCTTAAAACATTTTTAATATCCCTGTTTACTTTGTGTGTTTTGTAGGTATTCAGTCTCAGAGTGAACTGGACCAACTCACGGACAGTACTGCTAGTTGAGCTGACCTTTTGGTTGTTTTTCACTCCTTCTTGATTTTACTCTGTGTGCCCCAGGACCGTTCTCCCAGATTTTATTCTTGTTCAGGATACTGCAATTTGCATGACTTCTTTGAGATTAGTATCATTCTCCATTTGTTTCATGCTGTTTATAAGGGAAAAACTCTACAGGGATTTATTTTCCCCCTCGAGTGTGTGCACAGAACTCCCATTATTGTTAAGGGAAGTTTCATGTGCCCATGAAATTGTAGAATCAGTTCAAAAAGAAGAGAACTATTATTGGCCTATCTTTTGGCAACACGGAAGAATGTAGTTAATTATCTCCAAACTAAACCTAATCAGTGCTGTCATGTCTGTAGGCTAACTTTAAATATCTCCACTGATAGTAATTCTGCTGTCTGTGTTGGCAGTTTTCTTCAGTGTTTGTTGGAAAAGAGAGGAAGAGTAATAAGCTATTCAAAATAAGAATTCCATCTACTTTGGGAGGTCTGTGAATGTGTCATATGTAATAAGCTATGTATAAGTTCTTAGTGATCCTAAAAAAAAATTTGGGATGCTACAGCCACTTGGTGATACATAGAGTTGATATGGACAATGTTACATGTTCTGTCAGCCTGCTTGAATATGAGTGTTTCCGTTCTTATTTCCCATTCAGTTTTCTGAAATAATTGTCTTTGCTGCAAATTTATATATATAAAAAATTGTATATGTTGCAAATGGTGACCAATGAATATTCTGAACCCTGTCTTTTACAGGTATAATATACTAGTGCTATCTACTTGGACTATTCCACACCGACACCAGTGGGGTAGGCATAACATAAATGAAAACATGAAATAGACTCCAGGATATCTATTTTTTTCTAAAGATATATTAAGTACTGAGCTGTCTTAGCAGCTCACATTTGAAAATATTCGGCTTTCAGAGAAGGGCTTATAAAATACCATTTTTAAATAGGACATACCAAAAAAAGCTTGTATAATTCCATGGTAGTTCACCTCCTACGCTAAGAGGTAGCAGTGTCTGGATTTGAAAGCACATAGAAGATCTGAAAATATTGTATATCTTTACTTGTCAACAGTACTAAACTGGGAGGTGCTATTGACTGTCTTAAGGGACAAGAGGCCTTCCACAGGGATCTAGAAGGATTAGAGCATTGGGCAATCATCAATGGGATTAAATTTAACAAGAACAAGTGTCAAATTCTGCACCTGGAATGCAGGAACACCAGACACAAGTATAAATTGGGAGAAGAGTGGCTGGAGAGCAGCTCTGCAGAAAGGGATCTTGGGGTGCTGGTTGACAACAGGCTCAATATGAGTCAGCAGCCAAGAGGGCAAACCACATCCTGGGGTGCATCAAACACAGCACAACCAGCTGGTCAAGAGAGGTGATTATCCCACTGTATTTAGCAATGGTGCAACCTAACCTTGATCACCATGTGCAGTTCTGGGCACCACAATTTAAGAGAGATGTTGAGGTACTTGAACAAGACCAGAGGGCAACAAACTAAAAGGAGCTAGAAGGAGTCCAATGATGAGCAGCTGAAGACTCTGGGTTTGTCTAGTTTGGATAGAAGGAGGCTGTGGGGCAATCTCATTGCTGTCTACAGCTTCCTAAGGATGAGAAGACGAGAGGGGGGTGCTGATCTCTTCTCCCTGGGATCCAGAATTAGCATGTGTGGGAATGGTTCGAAGCTGCATCAGGGAAGGTTCAGACTTGACATTAGGAAGCATTTCTTTATGAGCGGGTGGTCAAACAATGGAACAGGCTCCCTAGAGAGGTGGTCAATGTCCCAAGCCCATCAATGTCTTAAAAAGAGGCATTTGTCTAAATGTCCTTAATAAAATGCTTTAACTTTGGTCAGGCAATTGGACTGGGTGATATGTCCCTTCCCGTTGAAGTATTCTATTCTACTCTTCTCTTCTCTTCTCTTCCTCTTTTTCTTTCCTTTTCTTTTCTTTTCTTTTCTTTTCTTTTCTTTTCTTTTCTTTTCTTTTCTTTTCTTTTCTTTTCTTTTCTTTTCTTTTCTTTTCTTTTCTTTTCTTTTCTTTTCTTTTCTTTTCTTTTCTTTTCTTTTCTCTTCTCTTCTCTTCTCTTCTCTTCTTTTCTTTTCTTTTCTTTTCTTTTCTTTTCTTTTCTTTTTTCTTTTCTCTTCTCTTCTCTTCTCTTCTCTTCTCTTCTCTTCTCTTCTCTTCTCTTCTCTTCTCTTCTCTTCTTTTCTTTTCTTTTCTTTTCTTTTCTTTTCTCTTCTCTTCTCTTCTCTTCTCTTCTCTTCTCTTCTCTTCTCTTCTTTTCTTTTTTCTCTTTTCTTTTCTCACTAAGTGTTTTGGAAATGCTCCTCTGTCAGTTTTATAAAATATTTTAAAGAAGCATCCTTTAACTAGAATAAGAACAATTACAAATATCTAATACTCTATTTGCTTTATGTACTTGAAGCACGGGAAAAATAGAAGGGTCAAAGTCTGCTTTTGAGGCCATCATCTGTGAACCTACATTTAATAAAAGACTTAGACATGATACAGGGTGATTCGTGTATATTAGTTAATGCATGTTTTGTGTTTATTACCTCTTTCTATATATGTGTATATATAATGTTAATTTTACATTTTAGAAGTTAATGCATGTAGCATTATTTAAAAGCACTTCTGACTTTTCTTAAGCAAGCAGGATTATATTACTATCTGAATAAAAGCTCTAAAATATTTTCATATAATTCTATCGGCAGTCTCAACCAAATATGGAGTTAATGAAGGGACATACAATTTTTATTAAATAATTAAAAATTTACTGTATGGATTATAGTCCAGATTGGTGATTAAAAGTGCTATTTGTGTGGAAACAAAATTCTAAATGGTCTTCATTAACTCAGTAAAATGAAAGCCAAAGCACACAGCAGCCTATCCTTTAAAAACGACAAATCTTTGTATTTTTGTATAAGGGGCAAAACTTACAGTCTGACTGCTGAGGTGATGTGAGATGTCATACACATCAGGGTGATCTGAGGCTACAGGTTACATAAGAAACTGCCATTTATATTCAGCAAGGATTGAAACCTAGCTGTTACACAAAAATGACAAAGCAAAACATGAAGAGGGAGAAAATACTGAAGGACAAAGTATCCTGCTTGCAGAATGGAGGTGTAAAATGGTGTCCTGGAGGCATGTCTTAAGGACATTATTTTCTCCTTTCCTGATTTAGAAACATAGAGACAGATTCTCAGTTGATACAAAGGGTATTAGTATGTTGATTTAAACTGAGATCTACAGTTCTACCACTGAAAAATCTGCTTCTTTTCAGGTTGCCATCAAATGCCTGTATAAAATTCTTGCCAAGAAAAGCAGGACAAGGTTTATTATGTAAGAAAAAAAAAAAAAAAAAAAAAAAAGGTTATGGAGGATAGAAATGAGCTGATTTAGGATAGCATGGTAAGTCCTCTCTTTTGCTGGGAAGGATTGTAGTCTTTATTTGATAAACATAACATAATAGAAAAAAAAATAAAAGGAGCCGTAAACTGAAATGTGGAAAATGGGATGGAGAAAATAAATACCCTTCTTTTCTCTAAAGATGGTGCAGGGAGTCTGAAAGAAATTATAGGACAAAATAACCTGTTTGGTTTTCTCAGAAGTCATTTGCTCTGTCTTTGCTTACGGAAAAAACTCCTTAGAAAAGCAGATTTCCAAGGTTACAGCTGGTAGAAGAAGCAGGACTATGCCATTTCCTTAGGGGATCAGTTTCTTCATATTTAATTTCCACAAATGTTTCAGCACTTATTGGTGTGAATGCTGATTAAATTCAATTTTAAGCTTGAGTATTTGTATCTTGGCCAAAAGCAAGTTGCATTTATTTATTTGATTTTGAAATGTAGACCTTACGTGGTGTTGGTTAGTTTCATAAATCGCAGAACAGAAACATTGTCTGTCAAGCTGTACAATTAATGAGAACAGCTCCAAGCCTGAGCATTCATCAGTGAAGGACTACATGAGTAGTTCTTCCTAAAGACTGCAGACAATTTCATGAAAAGTTCATGAACAGAAAAAGACAAAACTGTTAGACTGCATGAATAATAATGAATTATTCATCCACCTTTGTAATGGAAACCATCTGGCTGACAACTGTGTTAGTAAAGCCACTGAGAACATATTTGCAGATGTTATTTTAAAATTAGGACCAGAAGTTTCCATCAGAACTACAGTGAATCTTCACTTACAAAAAAATGTATGTATTTGTGTGACTTTAATGTCCAACCTTCAGTTTGTATAACTTTCTTGTCTAAGAAGTTAGATAGCTACAAGTTTGAGATCTCATTTAATATTGTATTTTCTGCTGATAAGTTAGTCAGGCAAAATATGCTTTTGCATGCATGTTTTGCTTTTGGCATGAAGCTGTGCTTTTGTTTTTACCTTAATATAAATTACCTTCACTTCTAGGAAAATGGAGAACTACACTTTAACTACAGTTAAAAAAACTCTACAGGTTAAACAAAAGAAAGACTTTTTTAAGACTAGTCCATGAAAAAGAACACAAAACATCTACTCAAAGTATACAAAAAGAAGGTCTTAGAAGAACATTCTTCTCCTTAAAGATATCTTTGAATGATTTAACTGAAACAGGGAAGAATTTGAGGCAGTAACATAAGGCTCAAAGCTGTTCAGCTGATAGAAATTGGTATGTTCAGACACTGTGTTCTGTAAGCTTCTGTATGTTAAATGACTATTTACATCTGATTGGAAAAGGCAAAGTGGAAGAATGGGGACATGGGGATATGAAATTCAAGGAAACAGTGAAAGAATAGGCAAAAAAGGGTGAATAAACAAATTGATGGGAGCCTGCATTATAATACAGCAGAGCTTGCAGGGAGGGCAAGAAAGAGGTAAAGACTTTGGTGAGCCCATTTAAAAGTAGAGCAAAAAGAGTGGAAAGAGAGTGGAAAAGATCTAGAAGAGAGGAGAGCAACTCCTAACAGTCCCAACATAGACTGGAAAAATTGATTCATTAAATTGAATGGTAAATTTAAGCCTGCAAGCAATACCTGCATTGTCTGTTAGCTACAGACAATGAAAACTGTGATTTAAACTGGTACGTTGAGAAATAGTATAATATTTAGGTGGTAATAACTCAACAGTGTAAAAGTAGTTCCATGAGACTTTGGTCCCTGGCAGATCAGAGAGTTTTGACCTTTTAGAGGGCTAATACAATATTCTCTGGTAAATTCAGTGGGGAATACAAAAAGATAGGAAAATTTTTATTTTAAAAATAAAAATTCAGAGACAAATGATTGCTTGAAGAAGTGGCTTGCCAAATGTAGAGAAGGAACCTATACAAAACCACCTTTTATCATATCTTTTGCACCGTATTTTGTATTTTTTATTATTATTTTCTGTCCTACTACTGTTCTATTAAACTGTTTCAATCTCATCCCATGAGGTGTTTCTTTTCTCCTCCTTTTTCTCCCTCTTCTCCCCAGTTCCTACTGGGGTGGTGGGGGAAAGTGAGCGAACAGCTGTATGGTCTGAGTTGCTGGCTGGGGTTATATCATGACATGATTTGGTAACTTAGAGAAAAATATTGAAACAAAAATATCTCAATTTTCAGTACTTACTTCATTTTCCCATTGATTATTTTCACAGAACTTGTGACATTATGGCTCTTGGAAGTCATATTTATACTTGCTCTTTGGGCAAAAATACACCACTGTCAGTGTTAATTTGACAAACTCTTTTGGACTTTTTACTTTGCTAGATTTATCTTAACCCTCATGATGAGTAAGAGCCTTCACAGTTTTATTTTTTTTTAATCAATATTTCTTATCTCAGCTGAGCACCAAATTTCTCCATACATATTTCATTTTACAGTAGCATTACTTTAATGTTTTAAACTACAATTGTTCATGCTAATAAATACATTATCTCCCCTTTGGAAACTGATCAGTTATTTTTCTATGCAGTTCTTGGCAAAGTCAGTTATTGGTCATAATTAACACATTAATAATTCAGAAAGGACATATAATTATAAATTATACATCAGCAGTATACAAGCATCAAGCAATGTTGGATCAGTAAAGTCTTCTAACGTGCCATCACTATCGTTACTATTTTGCCTGATAAAATCCTCTTTATATTATTATGGTTAAAAGATAGGGCTGTTTTATGAGACTGAAATAGGCTCATTTGTTAAATAGGCTTTTTAGGATAACAATTACTTTCTGTTTAATAAACGTAAAAGGAAAAAAAAAAGGCACAATAAAATTTGTGGTTTGTAAACATTTTTCTTGGGTACTTTAGTTAGAAAATATGTTTTTGACATATCTTTTATGATTTAAAATAACCTGACTGTGAATATCTAAGCTGTGCATGCTTACAGGAGAGAGAGAAAAGGTCAGAAGAAAAATTATAGAAGTCTTTCAGATTCATATAACACATAGGCTGTTGTAACAAAAAAAAATTTTTGTTCCCTTAAATGCATTCTTCTTTCAAAGTCATCATTAGAATTATCATGGTGGCTAAGCAAATATAAAGGTACTTAACACAGAAAATTTTAGACATTAGTGGCGAGCCCAGCCTAAACCACAACAATAGTACTGTGATACCTTGCCTTGGTGTCTTCCTATGCAGCAACCTCTCTCCCCTCTCTGTCTCCTCTGCATGGGTGGAGCATGCCTAGTTGGGGAGGAAGAGTGCCTTTGATGCAGAGTGTAGAGCAGGTGGTGGGAGAGCAAGGGGATGAAAGTGATGGAGGTACAAAGACCTTCTTCAATACCTCCTTTACCCCCAACACCTTCTTCCAAGTGCATGTAGTCTCAGATGCAAGCCCTGGTTCCCAGGGCCACTGGTGCTGAAGGAGGGCTTGGGCAGTGACAGGGCAGGACCAGAAGGAGATGATGAATACCATGTCCTATGAGGTCACTGTCCCTGTTTGCAGAAGGTGTAAGTTGTGTTAGAATTGCACAATGTTTCTAAAAAAAGTATTAATATTGTAAAAAAGTACATTTAACTTTCTTTTTAAGAAGATTTTTGAAACCTTTGATATTTTAAAGAAAAACAACAAATCCACTCATTCAGGGTCATTTTAAGAAATTGCATTGCTTCTTAACTGCTCAGCTTTCACTGACACCAGCCTGTCAGACCTCAGTGTTTTCAGGTATGTGTGTGTGTGCATCTGGTGTGACTCAGGAGAGCGTTGGTAGAACTGGACAGGAGAAGTGCTTAGAAAAGAGTTGCCAATAGAGGTTAATCAAACCAAGATATCTTCAAAGATCTGGTGATGACTAATCTCTGAACTTGAGACTTCAGCACTTTTGAAAATGTATCCCCTCTGAGAGTATTTTAATAGCAAAATGAATTACTGTATCAGAGTATTAAGTGTACAATTCCCCTCTGCAATTCCACCCCCACCTTTTCTTTTAAGAACAAAATAAATGCTGTTTATTTGGAGAATAATGTCCAAAATCCTGCGTTAGAGAGAGCTGCACTATTGCCATTGACTTTGTTAAGACTTAGGCCTGAAATGTTTCTTGCCTCTGCAAATCATTGTCAAGTCTTTTGAACATTACAAAAATTCTAAATACAATCCTAAACACAAAGACACATTCACTTGGGACGTTTTACTTTCTGCTATCTATTTGCCAGTCCCTATATTCTTCAGAACATTTTACCAGTGCAGAGCTAATATCAGCAATGGAAAGAAAGATCTTTAAATTGCTTTTTACTTTAACCTTGTGTGTAAATGAACACCTTTTTTTCATTTTCAGATGGTAATTCACATTCAATATGCTCTCCAGGTCTCTAAACCCAGTTCACTAAGGTTATCCTAAGCTTTAGGCAACATTCTAGTTCCTTCAGCCTTGTTGATAAAACATCTGCTATATTTTATTAGACCAGGTCTCTCTTTTTTAATTTTTTAAGCTTCTCATGTGGATGAGATACATGGATACAACAGGTATCAAGTATCTCTACGAAATTCATAGAGAGTCATTCAGTGAATTTATACATGGTTATAGGCATTGATTTGCAAATAAGAGGTGGCAAAATAAGATTATGTTCTTTTTTCATTTCTTAATGTTAATTACCAGAACGGTCAAAACAATAGTGGTATCCACAAAAAGAGCAGTTGGGAATATGCCCTAACCTTTTTTCTTATAATGTAAGAAAATCTGTTCTGCCTTTTAGCTCAGCATTTCCAGTAAATTCCTAAATACTTGCCATCACTGCAGGAAGGAAATACAGCTATAGAAATGCAAGAAATGGTCCAGTAAAAGCAGTATCCACAAATATAAGTGCAATGTTTAGCTTTCTTGAGCATAGCGATAATTTTTATTTATTTGTTTATCTTTCCACCCTGAGGAAACATATTTTACATATTAACTTCACATTTTGTGTAAAATAATGGGGTGGGAGAGAAGTAAGGGAGGGTAGCAACATTTATTATTTTATTGCTGCTGGAATTGATTTCTGAAGCTTTATCATGTTGTACTCTGGAATGGCCCCAGACCTTTTGTAAAAAATGGCACAAGCCTTCCCACCACTTGTTAGCTGTCAAAAGTGTGCTAACACGTTATGCCATTCGATGAGGGTAGACTTGAGCACAGTTGAGAAAAAAAACAAATAAACAAACAAACATTTTTTTAGTTCAATATTTGCAGTGTGCAGGTATTTTCTAACTCTGTACGTTTGTCACATGTATTTGGATGTCAGAGGACTTAAAGCACTGTACTTGTAATTCAGGGAAATTGGATTCAGAGGCTGAAGCTTTCTTAAATACTCTAATAGATTTGTACATGCTACACATACTATGAATATTATGTACATATTTCAAATTCTGAGGATTCTCCTATGTAGTTAATTTTGCATGTATATTTGGAAATACTGTAGAGAGTGTGACAAACTGCCCAAGGAAGGTTAGTTCCTTGTACTAATCTCTCCAAAGTGTAGGAGACAACTCCTTGAACCTTAATCATATTAAGAGCAGCATGTATCAACCCAAAGGGGACCATTTGCTATTTTGGGGTCTTTGTAGAAATAATATGAGTTCTACTGGATTTACAGTTATTAGGAAATACATAGTCTCACATTCACTCTATATTCAGCTTCTGCTATTTTCAATGTCTAAATCACAAAGTCTATATTCACAAGCATAATGCTGTTTCCTAAAGCTACTACTGCAATCTACAATATTTAATCAGCCTCTGTTGGACAGTGGGACTCAGCTTGAAGAGCTTATCCATCGGTTCCACCTTGTCCTAGAGGGAAATCTGTGACAGACACACCTACAATGGAGTTATCTAACATGCCCCAATATTTTATTTTTGCCTCCCTCTACTCTTTCACCTGTCTTCAGTAGCTTTGTCTCCTAGATGTTGTGTCATCACCTAATACTTCAGTAGCACGAATATGCAACGTAGTACAAGGCAAGGTGTTATACAATATTGTGCTCTCTACATGTAATTTACTGCCTGTATCTCCTCTGGTTTGCACTTTTCAAAGAAAGAACCCCTAAAGAAACAATATGACAAAACCTGAGGTGGAAGTTCTTCTGGGGGACAGGCTTTCTCCATCCTCTCACATATGTGAAAAAACGTTGATTGGGGCCAGGTTGCCTGATTTATTATGGTTATTTTGACTGCTGTGGAAAGATAGCTTGAACCAAACTTGTCATGCTTTTATGGGAACTGGCAGGTTGCTGCTTACCTGTCATAGGAAGCAACAGCTTCTCCTTGGCTTATGTATGTAATTGAAACAAGCCTGCTGTATTCCAAATAATGTTGGGTTCTTTCCCTTTTTTTTTTCTTTCTGCTTATTTTCCATTCCTAGAAATTCCAAATATTGAAATGTTTACATATTCAAATACAATTCAAACACAATTATGTACTATAGGGTGTAAAGATAATATATATATAGGGTTTATGCCTATCTATATGTAGGGTATATATGTCTGTATATCTTCATCTATAAAGGCTATATATATATATATATGCATATATGCATATATATGTAGGGTGTGTAAAGGTACAATATACCTTATATTGCTTAATTGTACTTTGAACATCTAAGCAATTCAATATGTATATAACAAGTGTGTGTGTATGTGTGTATATATATATGGAGGATACAATATGTAAGTCAACATTTTCAAAATTACTTAAGCTGCAAACTCTGAGTCCAGATTCGAGTTTCTGTAGTCTTTGTAACAATTCTGAATTGATTTTGGAGAGAGTTTTGAACAGAAACTTTCAAATGGCTCATAAAAAGGGGGGGTGCTATTGGTATAATTGTATAAGGTTGAGGAAATAAGAAAGACAATTTGGACTGAATCACATATCTAATCTACTTAAAAAGAAGACCTTAACCCACTGTAAAACTGTGCATCTGCATAAATGGAAATCAATTGGATAGATTTTTGAGGAACTTGCTGTACGACTGTCATTTCAAAACTCAATTAAATACTGTGTTTAGTGATAAGGCCATTAACTTACCCATAATTTCACCTACAGTGAAATTTGCACAATGTATTTTATGCATATTACTTTTTAAAAATGTAGTGTGTTTGGTATTATGAATCCATAATGTGAAAATTTGCACTATTAACCACTGTACAAGAATTTTGTCTCCCACCAGTGTCTGAAAAATTTACCTGGATAACATCTATGAGTGCTAACGGAACCACATTTTTGTAATATATACTGTAACAGCCCTAAGATAAGGCACAATAACTATGAAATAGCCTATTTACATGGTGTATTGGGTTTAAGTGGCAAGGTTTTCATAGTGGTAGTGCTGGTGGGGCTCTGCAACGTTGGCCTCTGTGAGAAGACACTAAGGTCTGATGTCTGTCTGACAGACATAGCCAGCTCCGACAGACTCACCAAAAGACAGTTGAGCCGATCAGCCAAGCTGGTGGAGCTCATGTGATAACATATCTAAGAAAAGGTAGAAAAACACTGCATGGCAGCTGTTTGAGAGGGGAGTGAGAAAAATGTGAGAAAAACAGCCCTGCAGACACCAAGGCCAGTGAAGAAGGAGGGAGAGGATGTGCTCTAGGAAGCGGAACAGAGATCCCGCTGCAGCCCATAGTGAAGACCATGGTGGAGCAGGTTGTCCCCTTGAAACCCATGGAGGTCCACAGTACAGCAAACATCCACCCTGGAGCTAGTGGAGGACCCCAAGCTGCGACAGGTGGACGTGCCCTGGAGGAACAGCCCACACTGGAGCAGGCTCCTGGCAGGACCCATGACCCCTATGGAAAGAATACCACACAGAAGCAGCTTTTCTGTCAGGAGCTGCGGCTTGTGGGGGACCCACACTGGAGTCTGTTCATGAAGAGTAGCCTGTTCCTGAAGGACTGCACCCCTTGGAAAGGACCCACACTGCAGCATTTCGTGAACAACTGCTGCTCATGAGAAGTATCTACACTGAAGAAGTTCGTGAAGGACTGTGTCCTGTGGGGGGGACCCAGTGCCGGAGCAGTGTGAGGAAGAAGGTGGGTTGGCGACAAAGCATTATGAACCCACCACAGCCCCCATTCCCTGTCCTTCTGCGCTGCTTGGGGATAACGAGGTAGCAGAGTCAGGAGTGAGGCTGAACCTGGGAAGAAGGGAGAGGTGGAAGGAAGATTTTTTTAGATTTATTCTTATTTCTTATTATCCTACTCACTTTTATTGGCAATAAATTGAATTAATTTCACCTAGTTAAGTCTGTTTTGCCCATGATGGTAGTGATCTCCCTGTCTTTATCTTGACCCATGAGCTTTTTATTGCATTTTTTCCCTTTGTCCTGTTGACAAGGAGGAGTGATAGAGCATCTTGGTGGGCACCTGGTGGCCAGCCAAGATCAGCCACCAACCATCATTTGGTTGGTGCCCAGCATGGGTCTTTTGAGGAATTCAAGATAAGGGTAGTAATTGGGAGAGATAACAGGCAAAACATGGACTGAACTTTGCTAAAGAGCGGAATAATTGGGAGGAATTTCTGTTGTAATTGTGGTGAAGGGATGAGGCATAATGGGCTTAAATTGTAGCAGGTTTCTGGCAGGAGCTGTGGCCAAGGGGGTTCCCATGCTGAACAGTCTGTTCTCGAAGGACTGTACACCTCAGGAAGGATACCATGCTGGAGCAGGGGAAAAGTGCAAGGAGCAAGGAGTAGCAGAGAGGAGCTATTACGGACTAGGCACAACCCCCAGTTCCCATTCCCCTTTGTTGCTCAGAAAGGCTTATGCTGTTAGATAGTACTGCATGGAGGCCCACTTTATGCTAATTCTGCCCCTAAAGGCTGTGTGACTGTCTGATTAAGCTGCCTCCTTCCCCAATTGTTCTATTCAGACTCTGTTGTGTTATGTTTTCTGCATAGTTTTATCACCTGTATCTGATTCAGTTTTGTTGTTCTGATTGACTGTTTTTTATCTCTTGAGAATTTGAACTTTATTCATCTGAGATATGTTTCCAGGCTTTCTCAATGAATTTAGAAGTTATTTGAGATGTCAGCCATCATGTCTGACTAATCTGATAGCCTTCTACGATGGAAGGATAAGGGGAGGGCAGTGAATGTTGTCTATCTTTACTTCAGCGAGGCTTTTGATGCAGTCTCCCACAGCATCCTCATAGGTAAACTTAGGAAGTGTGGGTCAGATGAATGGACAGTGAGGTGGATTGAAAACTGGCTGAAAGATAGAGCTCAAAGGGTCGCGATTAGTGGCACAGAGTCTAGTTGGAGGACTGAAACAAGTGGTGTTACCCAGAGGTCAGTAGTGGGACCAGTCCTCTTCAATATATTCATCCATGACTGGATGATGGGATAGAGTATACCCTCAGCAAGTTTACCGATGACACAAAACTGGAAGGGGTGGCTGACACACCAGAAGGCTGTGTCACCATACAGTGAGACCTGGACAGGCTGGAGAGTTGAGCGGAGAGAAACCTAATGAAGTTCAACAAGGGTAAGTGTAGGGTGCTGCACCTGGTGAGGAATAACCCCAAGCACCAATACAGGTTGGGGGCTGACCTGCTGGAGAGCAGCTCTGAGGAAAAAGACCTGGGAGTCCTGGTGGACAACAGCATGACCATGAGTCAGCAATGTGCCCTTGTGGCCAAGAAGGCCAAAGGCATCCTGGGGTGCATCAAGAAGACTGTGGGCCAGCAGGTCAAGGGAGGTTATCCTCCCCCTCCACTCTGCCCTGGTGAGGCCCCATCTGGAGTACTGTGCCCAGTTCTGGGCTTCCCAGTTCAGGAAGGACAGGGAACTGCTGGAGAGGGTACAACAGAGGGCTACAAAGATGATTAGGGGACTAGAACATCTCTCTGACGAGGAAAGGCTGAGGGACTTGGGTCTTTTTAGCCTGGAGAAGAGGAGACTGAGGGGGGATCTGATCAATGCTCATAAATACTTAAAGGGTGGGTGTCAAGAGGATGGGGCCAGTCTTTTCTCAGTGATGCCCAGTGACAGCACAAGAGGAAATGGGCACAAACTTGAGCATAGTGAGTTCCATCTAAACATGAGGAGGAACTTCTTTACTTTGAGGGTGGCAGAGGTACTTCCTAATAAAATTTGAATTTAAAACATATCTGTATGAATCTCCTTACAGTTAGAATCATAGAATTGTCTAGGTTGGAAGGGACCTTTAAGACCATCTAGTCCAACCATCAACCTAATCTGATAAAAAAAACCAACCACCAACAACCCATCACTAAACCATGTTACTGAGGAGTATGTCAAACCGTTGTTTAAATACCTCCAGGGATGGTGCCTCAACCACTTCCCTGGGCAGCCCATTCCAATGCTTAATAACCCTCTCAGTTAAAAATATTTCCTGATGTCCAATCTGAACCTCCCCTGGTGCAACGTGAAGCCATTTCCTCTTGTTCTATCGCCTGTGACTTGGGAGAAGTGACTGATGCCCACCTCTATACAACCTCCTTTCAGGTAGTCGTAGAGAGCAATAAAGTCTCCCCTCAGCCTCCTCTTCTCCAGGCTGCACAACCCCACCTTCCTCAGCTTCTCCTCATAAGGCTTACTCTCCAGACCTCTCACCAGCTTCATTGCCCTTCTCTGGACCTGCTCCAGAACCTCAATGTCTTCTTTGTGGTAAGGGGCCCAAAACTGAACACAGTACTTGAGGTGGGACCTCACTGGTGCCAAGTACAGGGGGACAATCACCTCCTGAGTCCTACTCACCATGCTGTTCCTGATACAGGCCAGGATGCGGTTGGCCTTCCTGGCCACCTGGGCACACTGCTGGCTCATGTTCAGCCAACGGTCGACCAATACCCTGGGGTCCTTTTCTGCCAGGCAGCTCTCCAGCCACTCTTCCCCAAGCCTGTAGCGCTGCATGGGACTGTTGTGGCCCAAGTGCAGGACCCAGCACTTGGCCTTGTTGAACCTCATCCCACTGGCCTCAGCCCATCGATCCAGCCTGTCAAGATTTCTCAAAAAGATAATGGCATTAAGCTACAATTTCTCTGTAGGCTATAATATAGATTGCGAAATGTGTCTATTTTAAAGCCATTAAAGTTAGAAGAGCTTGCCTGAAGCTGAAAATCTGTATGTTCTTTAAAGATATTTAGTTTTTAATCTATGTATGAGTAGTCCATTTTTAAAAATTAATGCAGCACCCAATTAACACTTGCTAAAATACATTATAAATCTGAAGATAGTGAGGGGGAATGTTTTCTTATACATTTGCATATCATTATCTTTGAATAATTATTAGATTTGGTCAGATATTTGCTGATTAGGTAGTCTAACGGATTTTTCAAATATTGATAAACACATTTATGGTGTTTTGGTGGCCAAATTCTTCTCTTGGGGCGAACCATTTAAGAATGGTTCTGTTCATATCAGTGCACTTTGCATCTTGATGATGAGGTACTACAAATGTAATCCTTTGCTAATGTTAATATAATTTCTCTCAGAAATATATAACAGTGCTTGCTTCTGTTGTTGACATGGAGGAAATCACCAAGGAAATCACCAAGGAAAATATACTGGGCAGTATATTTTCTGCTGTACAGCAGTGTAGTCCTAACTTGTATGTATTCAATTTATATGGCTTACTAAGTATTATAATGATTAATGAGCTAATAGGATAAGCCCCATATTTCATTACTAGACCATAATGAAATCACGTACAAAGCTTAAGTGAACTGAGCTGTGTGACAAAGGAAAATGATGCATATCCCTTTTTACTAGTATTTTATTACAAGTGATGTCTTGATCTTCCTTTTTTTTTTTTACCATTTTTTCTCCACACATCTGCAGAAGATACGAAGTTAAATAAATCTAACCAAGTCCTTTGTAGCCCCATAGATGAAGCAGCTGACTTTATTTCTCTAGGACTCAAGTATTCTCTGTTGATGATTTCTTTTTTTCTCTTCATGCAGGCATCAGGAAAGGTGTTGTGATACTAGCTTAAGTATCTAGATTCAAAATACACTATAATTGTCCTTGCTTATGATGAGAAAGCACTTTGGGAGGCAGGGGGGAAGGAGCTACGTGTTGTGTTGCTGCTGAGCCTCTCTCCCTCTCTGTCTGACAGTGCTGAACACAATGTCAGAGACTGTTTTCCTTTCTCTTCCTGCCAGTTAATGAAAACTTTCCTTGCTTTCAATGTCTGTCCTTGGGAGAGGTAGAATGGATTAGGGGAAATCTCTACCTTCAGGGGAATTTTTATTACCAAAGTAAAGACGCAGAGCTTTGAGCTAGTAGCAAACACATAGCAAGGGAGAAGGCTCTCAAGGAAATTTTAGACAGGAGCAAGGAAGGTATGGAAATGAAATATAATCAGGGATGAGCCCCCTGCAGCTCTTGTGACCTATATGGTTTGCAGGCACTGTAAATCCCACTGGTGTGGTTGGGCAATGGGGTGTCCAAGGGTTCCTCTGAGGGGCATGAGTAGTGCAGAGAGGAGTGCTATTCTTATGCAGATATGGTCATTTCTTATCTATGGAACCTGTGATGTATATGCAATATGTGGTTTGATGGTTATAGAAATACAAGATTTTGGAGGATCAGAAAGGTTGTGGGCTAGCAGAATGACTAGGCAGATTATGAAAGAAGAAGAACCCAAAAGAGAGGAAACCAAGATGAACAAAAATACTACAGAAGACGGCGCGTGGTCAACTTGTGGTTACCCTGATGTCTGGAGAAGAATCTGCCTGCCTGGCAACCAAGTTTGGCAAAGAGGACTGTGATTGGGCAAATGATGACACTGATTGTCTTAGGGAAAAGTACTGAGGGATTTGAGGAACTATATAAGTGGTGTGTTTCTTTTAATAAAGGATTCTGAATTCTGATTCTGGCTGCAACTCAAACCTGAGTCCGTGCTCTTCATACGCTACAAAGGGTTTGTCACTCCTGAGTTAGGTAGTTTTTTATTTGAAGGCAGAGTCAACAGGCCAATTTTCTTGCCTCGGGTTATATATTTCCCATGCTTTGTAGTTACATTGTAATTTGTATTTACTTTAATGCATCATTTTTCTTGTTTTTATTATTTTTTGCTATTTCCATGGGGGAAGAATAGCTTTACCATACACATTAGCAGCTTTTTGACTCAAAACGACCTACAAATACATTCAGACCATTAAAAACAATGCTTTTAGGAGACTAGTTAAAATATCGTCTGACTCCTACACCTTATACCTGCATAGTAAGTAATCAAAGAGGAAGGTCAAGACTTCAGAATAAGGGAGAAAGGATGAACCTGAACTTTATTCTGTTAGTCACAGACTCTCTGATCATGACTGTCATCAGATGCATCGAGAACACTCACATGGGTATCTCAGGCCAGCTGGCTCTGGTGTCACCCCAGCCACTCAGTGCTTCTTCTTCTGACAGGTCTCAGACAGGGAGGCAGATTTTGCCTTGGATTTTTCCAGATGGACCACCAGTACTCTCTTTCTTTTCTGTTCCTTTTTGATTGTGGCAGCTAATTTCTGTTTTCTTTGATTAAACTTCAAACCAAAGGATCTTGTAATGTTGTAGTTTAGACTCAGTGTTACTTTCTGGAAAAGAACTTGACAGTCTTTAGGCTTTAAACTGTGATGGAAAACACCATTACTGAATGGTTTAAAATCAATAGGGTTCACTGTAGAGCTTTACTTTCTGTATTACAAACAACAGTTTATGTGAGGGGTCTTTTCAAGAAAGATTGTGATTTTAACCTTCTCAATAAGGTAATGAAAGTGGGATTGAGTGCACCCTCAACAAGTTTGTCAATAACCAAGCTTCATGGCGCAGCCGACCAAGCTGGAGGAAAGGGATGCCATCCAGAGGAGCCTGGGCAGGCTTGAGATATGGGCCTGTGCAGACCCCATTATGTTCAACCAAGCCAAGTGCAAGGTCCTGCACCTGGGACATGGCAATCCCAAGCACAGATACAGGTTGGGAAGAGAATGGGTTGAGAGCAGCCCTGAGGAGAAGGACTTGGGGGTGTTGGTGGATGAGAAGCTCAACATGAGCCAGCAATGTGCGCTCTCAGCCCAAAAGTCCAACTGCATCATGGGCTGTATCAAAGGAAGCATGGCCAGCAAATCGAGGGAGGTGATTCTGACCCTCTACTCTGCTCTCATGAGACCCCAGCTGGAGTACTGTGTCCAGCTTTGGAGTCCTCAACACAGGAAGGACATGGACCTGTTGGAACAGGTCCAACAGAGGGCTATGAAGATGATCAGAGGGATGGAGCACCTCTCCGATGGAGACATGTTGAGAGAATTGGTGTAGTTCAGCCTGGAGAAGAGGAGGCACTGGGGAGACCTCATAGCAGCCTTCCAGTACCTGAAGGGAGCTTACTGGAGAGATGGGGAGGGATTCTTTATGAGTGAGTGGAGTGATAGGATGAGGGGTAACGGTTTTAAACTCAAAGAGGGGAGATTTAGATTAGATATTAGAATGAAATTCTTTACTGTGAGGGTGGTGAGGCATTGAAACAGGTTGCCCAGGGAAGTTGTGGATGCCCCATCCCTGGAAGTGTTCAAGACCAGGCTGGATGGGGCTTTGACCAAACTGTTCTAGTGGGAGGTGTCCCTGCCCATGGCCAGGGGTGTTGGAACTCAATGATCTTTAAGGTCCCTTCCAACTCTAACCATTCTATGACTCTATGATCAAAGAAAATCTAATAAATTGGTCAACTAATTTTAATTCAGGTAACCACATGAGCATTTCTAGAGCTTTGAAAAATAGCAATATTTTTTTTTTTTTACTGTCAAATGATTTCTGATAAGCTATAATTGAAGAGAGAATGTTTCTTTCCAAATCACCAATGTGTATCAAAAAGTATTCCATACATGTAGACCTGCTACACTTTTGTACTTCCACCAGGGAATGAGGTTTTTAATAAAATAGCATGGTGATTATATTTTTTGGATAACATCAGTGGAATGAAGTTTTAAAGCATTGTTCTTCAGTGTTCATCAGCAACATACTGATCTGCAGACGAAGGTCCACAGGTGATCAATAACGGTTAGAGATCTAAATCTAGAAAACAGGAGGAAAGAGTGAATTAATTTAAGATTTTTTGTTGCAACAGAAGCAACTGAAGAAAGCCCTTGTAACAGTCTTAAAAATTACAAAAGTCTGCTTCAAAGAAAGAAGAAATAATCAGTTCTCCATGTCCAGTGGATGTAAGACAAGAAGTAATTGGGTTAAATTTCAGCAAAGGAGATTAAAGTTAGACGTTACGAAAAATGTACTAATAAAAAGTACTGGTGCATCCTGGGCTGCATAAAGAGAAGTGTGGCCAGCAGGTCACGGGAGGTGATTCTACCCCTCTACTCTGCACTCGTGAGACCCCACCTGGAATACCGTGTCCAGCTTTGGAGTCCTCAACACAGGAAGGACATGGACCTGTTGGAACGGGTCCAGCGAAGGGCCACAAAGATGATCAGAGGGTTAGAGGACATCTCCTATGAAGACAGGCTGAAAGAGCTGGGGTTGTTCAGCCTGGAGAAGAGAATGCTCTGGGGAGACCTCATAGCAGCCTTCCAGTATCTGAACGGAGCCTACAGGAGAGCCGGAGAGGGACTCTTTGTCAGGAAATGCAGTGACAGGACAAGGGGTAATGGTTTTAAATTGGAAGAGGGGGGATTTAGATTAGATATTAGGAGGAATTTCTTTACAGTGAGGGTGGTGAAGCACTGGAACAGGTTGCCCAGGGAAGTTGTGGATGCCCCATCCCTGGAAGTGTTTAAGGCCAGGCTGGATGGGGCTTTGAGCAACCTGCTCTAGCGAAGGTGTCCCTGCCCATGGCAGGGGGGTTGGAACTTGATGATCTTTAAGGTCCCTTCCAACACAAACCATTCTATGATTCTATGATTCTATGACAAGCAAAACGGTAATAATTCTTCTAGTAAGCAATGAAGATGAATGCATGACTCTCTGATGGAAAAATAACCCTTGCAATTAGTGTAAGGTTATATTGAAAATATATTTTTACAAATTGTTTAGAAACAACCAACTAATCAGAATACTCTGCATCATCAGCATTAGTTATTTTCATTTTTGCTAAGTATCCATTATTTTTATTTCATTGAGTGAAGTATAATCTCCCCCCAGGCAGCTTCAGTGTCAAGCTCACAGGTGGTAACTCTGCTCCAAGACTCAGCAGTTCCTCCTTGAACATTCTGCTCTTATGTGGTGCTGCTCTCCATGTATACTTCTTCCTCCCTGTCATCTGTGTTGTCCCTGTCCCCCCCCCCCCCCCCCCCCCCCAACTACTTCTGAGGGGCTTTATTGACAACATTCAGCACAGGCTGTCAATCCATCAATCTACACAGTGGGGTACCTTTCCAGTAGTCTCAGGTACTGCTTTCCTGTCAGGTGGTGACCCATGCTAAGGGTCATCACACTCAGTTTATCACACACACATTTGTCTTGTCCTGAGTAACACTGGAACATTTTCAACTTTAATCATTCAACATTTGCACAGCTGAAGGATTTTAAAAATATTGATGGACTGATTGACACTCGATCGGTCGGTCGGCGAGGCGGCGGCAGCACCGGCAGCACTGGCGACAAGAACTGAGGTGAGCTGGAGGTGAGGGTTGGCTCGCGCTATACAGAGGGCTTTCCAAGCTCAGGAACCAGACAGACCAACCGACCGACTGACCGACCATCCAGGATGGTCTCCACTCAGTCCGCAGCTGCACTCAAATGGAATAAAGCGACCCAAACTGACCTGCTGCAGAGACATGCAGCTGTCCAGGTAACCAGCTGCATGGGATGTCTGTCACTCCTGCAGGAGGACAGCAAAGACAGTTCCTGTGTGCGCTGTGAGCAGGTCAATGATCTGCTCAGCCTGGTGGCTGAGCTTAAGGAGGAAGTGGAAAGACTGAGGTCCATTTGGGACTGTGCAAAGGAAATGGATTGTTGGAGCCATCCTTAGGGAAAAAGGAGCAGGTGGAGGCTCCACGAGAGGTAGAGGATCCCCTGCCCTCTTGTCCCCAGGCAGAAAGAGGGGAAGTAGGAGAGGGTGAGGGGGAGTGGAAACAGGTACCTGCTTGGGGCAGCAGGAGAGTCCCCTCCAGGCTTCCCCCGCCTTCCCAGGTGCCTGTACAGAACAGGTACAAGCCTTTGGAGATAGAGGATGAGGAAAACAAAAGTACCGATAAAGGCTTATCCAGGAAGTTGCTGAAGCAGCCAGCTCCATGTATTAAGACTGCCTCTGTGAAGAAAAGGAGGGGGGCAATAGTTATAGGTGGTTCCCCTCTGAGGGGAGCTGAGGGTCCCATATGCAGGCCGAACCCTTCCCAAAGGGAGGTCTGCTGCCTCCCTGGGGCCCGTGTTAGGGATATAACCAGGAAGCTTCCTGGCCTGATATGGCCCTCAGATTATTACCCGCTTTTGATTTTGCAGGCAGATAATGATGAACCAGTGAGGAGAAGTCTCAGGGCAATGAAGAAAGATTTCAGGGCTTTGGGACAGCTAGTCAAGGGTTCAGGAGCACAAATTGTGTTCTCCTCTGTCCCTCCAGCTTTGGGGACCAATGACTGGATGAACAAAAAGATCAGGGAGATCAATGTCTGGCTCTGTAACAGGTGCTACCAGCAGGGCTTTGGGCACAGACCTGTGCCCAGGTTTCACAGACCATAGTTTGATTTACATGACACCGGGTCTGCTTGAGTACAATGGGGAAACCTTATCCTGAAAGGGGAAAAGGGTATTAGGCCAAGAGTTAGCAAAGCTCATGGACAGGGCTTTAAACTAGAATCGAAGGGGGAAGGGGATAAAACCAAGCCCACTGGTAATGAGCCTGGGGGTAAAGGACCAAGGATGGGGGTGAAATCAGGAGCCCAGCTCAAGTGCATCTACACTAATGCATGTAGCATAGACAAACAAACAGGATGAGCTGGAAGCCATTGTGCAGCAGGACAGCTATGATGTAGTTGCCATCACAGAAACATGGTGGGATGACGGTCATGACTGGAATGCTGCAATGGATGGCTATAAGCTCTTCAGAAGGGATAGGCAACGAAGGAGAGGCGGGCGTGTGGCTCTGTACATTAGGGAGTGTTTTGATTGTGTAGAGCTAGATTCCAGTGATGATAAAGTTGAGTGTTTATGGGTAAGGATGAAGGGGAAGGCTAACAAGGGGGATTTTGTGCTGGGAGTCAGCTATAGACCACCCAACCAGAATGAGGAGGCAGATGAGGTATTCTATAAGCGGCTGGCTGAAGTCTCTCAATCGCCAGCCCTTGTTCTGGTTGGGACTTCAACTTACTGGACAACTGCTGGAAATACAACACAGCAGAGGGTAGGCAGGCTAGGAGGTTCCTCGAGTGTATGGAAGATAACTTCCTGACACAAATGGTAGGTGAGCCAACCAGGGGAGGCGCCTCGCCAGACCTTCTGCTCACAAACAGGGAAGGACTAGTGTGAGATGTGGTGGTCGGAGGCTGTCTTGGGCTTAGTGACCATGAAATGGTCAAGTTTTCAATTATTAGAGAGGTAAGGAAGGGGGTTAGCAAAACCTCCACCTTGGACTTCTGGAGGGCAGACTTTTGCCTGTTCAGAACCCTGGTTGGGAAAGTCCCTTGGGGGGCAGCCCTGAAGGGCAAAGGAGTACAGGAAGGCAGGGTGTTTTTCAAGGAGGAAGTCTTAAAAGCGCAGGCACAGGCCATCCCTGTGCACTGTAAAGCAAGCCGTCGGGGGAAAAGACCGGCCTGGCTGAACAAAGAGATAGAGTCACAGCTCAGGGAAAACAGGAGAGTTTATGGCCTTTGGAAAAAGGGTCAGGCCACTCAGGAAGATTACAAAGGTGTAGTAAAGTTATGTAGGGAAAAGATTAGAAAGGCCAAAGCCCAGCTAGAACTTAACCTGGCCTTGGGTGTTAAAAACAATAAAAAGAATTTCTATAAATATATTAGTAGCAAGAAGAGGACTCGGGAGAACCTCCATCCTCAGATATAAGAAGTAACGTAGAGACAAAGGATGAGGAGAAGGCTGAGGTACTTAATGCCTTCTTTGCCTCAGTCTTTAGGAGTAGAGTAGGGGGTTCCCTAAATACCCAGACCCCTGAACTAGCAGACAGGGGCGGGGAGCAGAATGAAGTCCCCGTAATCCAAAGGGAGGTGGTAAGGGACCTGCTCCAACACCTAGATACAAACAAGTCTATGGGTCCAGATGGGATCCACCCAAGGGTACTGAGGGAGCTGGCAGAAGTGCTTGCAGAGCCACTTTCCATCATTTACCAACAGTCCTGGCAACTGGGGAGGTCCCAGCAACTGGCATCTAGCAAATGTGATGGCCATCCACAAGAAGGATGATCCAGGGAACTACAGGCCTGCCAGTCTGACCTCGGTGCCTGGGAAGGTCATGGAACAGATCATCCTGAGTGCCATTATGCAGCACATGAAGGACACCCCGGTGATCAGGCCCAGCCGGCACGGGTTCATGAGGGGCAGGTCCTGCTTGACAAATCTGATCTCCTTCTACGATAAAGTGACACACTTGGTGGATGAGGGAAAGGCTGTGGACGTTGTTTACCTGGACTTCAGTAAGGCCTTTGATACAGTCTCTCACAGTATCCTCCTGGAGAAACTGGCTGCCCATGGCTTGGATGGGAGTACTCTCTACTGGGTTAAAAACTGGCTGGAGGGCTGGGCCCAGAGGGTGGTGGTGAATGGAGTTAAATCCAGCTGGTGGCTGGTCACGAGAGGTGTCCCACAGGGCTTGGTACTGGGGCTGGTTCCCTTTAACATCTTTATCAACGATCTGGACGAGGGGATTGAGTGCACTCTCAGTAAGTTCGCAGATGACACCAAGTTGGGTGGGAGTGTCGACCTGCTGGAGGGTAGAAAGGCTTTGCAGAGGGATCTGGACAGGCTGGATCAATGGGCTGAGGGAGCTGGGGTTGTTCAGCCTAGAGAAGAGGAGGCTGAGGGGGGACCTTGTTGCTCGCTACAACTACCTGAAAGGAGGCTGTAGGGAGGCGGGGGTCAGTCACTTCTCCCAAGTCACAGGTGACAGGACTACAGGAAATGGCCTCAAGTTGCACCACGGGAGGTTCAGATTGGATATTAGGAAGAATTTTTACACTGAAGGGGTTATCAAGCATTGGAATGGGCTGCCCAGGGAAGTGGTTGAGGCACCATCCCTGGAGGTGTTCAAAAGACAGGTTGACATGGTGCTGGGGGACATGGTTTAGTGATGTTTTCTTTTGTCAGAGTTAGGTTGATGGTTGGACTAGATGATCTTGAAGGTCTCTTCCACCCTAGATGATTCTATGATTCTATATTTGAGCGGAAGACTTCGGAAGAAAAAAAGACTAAATTCAGAGCAGGTGCGTAACACTTCGTCCTTCATTTGTTTGAGTTCCTAGTCTATGGCTATTTAGTGGCATGCAGTTTTTTGGAGGTGTTGCACTCTGTGGAAATAATTGATTAGCTAATCAATTGGAGAGATTAATCGTCATCTCCTTCTCGTGTTTACAAAGCTGGAAGAGAATGGAAAAACAAGGTCTTGTCTCAGGGAACCTGTTTAATCATCAAGTAATTGAAGCTGCTGGCATGAGACACTCTTCCTTCCCTGCCTTGTTCTTGTACTGACAAAAGCATTTCAGCTTAAAGTGGGCTGAGTCTATGGGCCACCTGTCAATGAAAAGGTTTTTTTAACAGAACTTAACTTTGATCTGTAGAAATAATATTGTAAGTACCGAAAGTCTTCCCTATTGATCAATGTTTCTTTTGGTAAAATGATCTTTCTGTACTTGGATTATTGGGCTTTTAGGAGTTCCTTTTCACACAAGCTCTTGTTGCAGTTCAAGACAATCAAAAGACTGTAGCTTTTGATTCTCTACTTATTACCACTATTGGTTAACTTGTTTTGCCCTCTAACTGCTGATGTTGTTTACTGATTCTGCTTAATATGTGATGAAGCATAAGCTGTTCCAAGGTTGCCACTAAGCTCAAAAAAGACAAAAAGAAGAAATCTAAATATTTCTCATGGTAGTATGAACTTGCATATTTCCCCATTTTACATACATGTATCTTTTCTTCAAGCTTTTCAATGTTAGACTCTCAGCACTTGAGCTACAAACAATTATGCCAGAGTAGCATGTGTTTGGTCTGCAGGACAGTTGCTTGACAATTGAAATCTCTTTCCCAGTGTTGATGTGGTGAAAAACTCTAATTTCTTGCAAAAGCTTTTGGTTTCAATTAATCAGCATTTTCTGACAGAAAGCTGTTTAATTGGAAAATTCCCAGCAGATCTAATTAATTTCTTTAATAATTAGTAGCGAAAAAGAGATCAGATAATAGATGGGTTTAGAATGATGATTATCACGTTCTGCACATTATGGTGCTTTACCTATCAATACATGTATTCAAAATCTCTAAGTTTTTAAACAGTATCTGATGGTAATCATCTATAGGCTCGGTTTGTGGTATGCTTATCTTGATAGGGAACTGTTTCTTGCAATGAACTGTGGAGAAAGACACAGGCCTAATTTTGAAGGAGTCTTTTAAAATTTACATCATTTCACACAGTTGCTAGAAAAATATGCCATGTATATCAAGGTACACTAAAACCCACAAAGTAAGAAAAAATTGTGGCTTATTTTTCAATGAAGGTTTTATGATGTTAGAACACAAAGAACACACAAGAAGATAAGAATACAGAACAAAGTAAAAGTTACAGAATGGTATAACTGAAAAATTTAAAAGGTAAAACAGTTGCCTAAAATTATTCATTAAGAAGAATAAGTTTAATTTTTAATTTTCTCACTATGTTTTAGTGACTGATCCCAAACTTATGTAGACATATTTATAATTTAGAAACATTTTTCTCAGATCAGATCAAATTGTTCACAACTCTGTTTTGGTTTTGACAGTATCTTTTTTCTGGTGTGTTTAATCACATAATTTAAGGGATATTGTTGGTCTTCTTGATGTATAGAGAGTAGTGCAGTAAACTTGCATAAACTTAGTCTTCAGATGAGTTAAAAGCAAAATATTTTCAGCTGGTAGTGCCGGTTTAGTGCTACAGTACTTTATTAAGAATATGCATAATCTGGCATGTGTCTGTTTACAGTTTTGACAATAATTGTGTTTAACTTTTGCCTAATACTGGTGGTTATTGTATAAATTAGAGCATTTAAAATTGTCATACAATTCTCTTTAAAAGATCAACAGTTTCTAATAACATTTTTACAGTCTTACGAACCTCTTAGTAGTAGATGGATTGAACTTCCAGCAAAATGTTCTGACATTTTTTTTTAGTATAAACTTGATTTCACTTCTCAAAACTGCTTCTCAGGAAGTATTTCTTCTGCCATTTAAATTGGCTATTTATAGATAAATGCTGAAAGAAAAGTCATCATATAAAGGGGTGATGGCTTTAGGTGCCATAGGTACTATTGTAGTTGTACATCTAAATCAGTTGTAAGATACCATACAATTATTTTTCCTGAAGAACCACTGTCACAGCTAATGACAATAAACTGTTAAATTGTGAAATCTCAGTTCCTAGCAACTGCAAATACTATATAGCACCATTTTATATTGAGTGAAGTAATTATAAGGATCTACTCCTTGTTCTGCTAGTCCAGCAGAGAAGATAACAAAACAATTCCACTTTTTACGCTTTATACTGCCACTTATTAAGTATTTAATGAGGGAAATGGATGCAGATTCCAGTTCTTACATTCATTACAAATCTGTCTCTATCACCTACATTTATTATTGCCTTTGACCTATGCCTCAGAGCTATCTGAATAATTTGTAAGTGCTGTGTCCTGGAACAGCTTTTCTCATATATGAAGTTTAAACCACATAATAATTTATTTTCCTTTTTATTTGCAAATAATTTTTGGAACATAAAATTCAAAAAATCTTTCACAGAAATAAGCATGTGCTTGCTTTGTCACTTGTCATTCTTGAAATTCATTGCAAAACCATACAAGTGTGGATTTGAGCATGTTCCACAATGCAGAAGAAATAGCTGCTTACTTGCTTTTGGGGCTGTCAGACTGTGGGTGGCTTGTGTGAGGTGGAACTGGTAAACAGAAGGAACAGGTTATTCTGTGGAGGAGTGAAGATGAATATTCCAGTAGCACAGAAGAGTAGGGCTTGATCACAACCTTTATAGTTGCTCTGGGGAGGATGAATTGGGGAGCATGAACTGGTAAAGTCATAAGCTGCATGTTTCCTCCATCATTTTTTAACTTCCATGGACTCTGTAAAATGTTTGGGTTCATATTAACAAATCAAAATTCCAAAATGAATTACTAGGGAAAAGTATAAAATACTGAATTTTATTAGCTGAAACAGGTAATTAAATTTATTGGGGAGAACTAGGTTAATAGTCAAATTGCTGCAAAACTGAAGAAAAACTGGAATATACATTTTTTATGTTTTATATTGTTCTGTTGCAATAGTTTATATTGTGAAGTATGGTAGTGTTTAAAACTTTCACAAAATCTCACCTTTATGTACTACATATTCAATTGATCTATTTTCAGTTACAAATTTAGGCATACAAGAAAAATTGCATGGGATAAAAGCCTAGGCTGTTTATACCTGATTCAAAGTAAATGGTTTGGATAGTTTGCTCTGCGATTTATGCAGTAGAACTCTAAATTTACCAAAGGTGTTTCTTATAAAATACCGACTGAGAAAAGGCATCAAACAAATAATTCTTAAAAATGGTGATTGTGGCTCTTTAAATTTAATAATTAAAAGAGAAAATATCTAAATATCTCTTTTGCTGAGGTGGAATTATATCATTATGGGTTGTGTTGGCCTTTTTGTCTCAATGGTTGATAGCAATATATTTCTTTATAATGTGTAAGGAAACTTACTGAAAAAGATTTTTACTCCTCAGCTGTACACATACTGCAGATGTTTTATATCGGCGTGTAGCAGTGAGAGACCATTGAGAACAATTACCCAGGATTTCCTATCCCTGTCGATAATTCAGGACAGAATATGTCACAAATTAAATTCAAGTATGGTCAAGCACTTGGAATCATGTGTCTGCCTTGTTTTTTTCCTCTTTATAAACAATTAAAAATTCATAATTTCCCCTTCTCATTAATTTTCCTGATAATTTAGTAGATTCCTTACTTTTTGTGATACTTCCTTCATTGGTATATGCCTCTAAACAAAAATGTCGTTAAATAATAAACAAAATGTTTGGCTAGTAATAAATAATACATATTAATGTAATAGTTTCTTCATTACCTTTTTCTAAACTTTTTTTTTTTTTATTTACTTTTAATCTCTGTTGATTTCTCCCACTGCTCTTGTCTTATTTCAGAGAGGAATCATGTGTTGGAATAATTACACTCTACCCTGGGACTACAGAATTCTGCAAAACTAATTTTTCTGTCTTCTCTTTTTAATACTTCAGGAAGTTCATAAGGAAACAGTGGTGGAATTTATTCAGGTAATTCCCATATAGGTTTCAGTGAAATCCTCTGTGTCCTATTTTAAGGTCACACAACCTGATGTAAATATTGCTGTACTTTACATTATTGAAAATGCTACTTTTTGATGAAGCTACTTTTTGATGAAGCTTTTTTGATGAAGCTTCAGTGAAATCCTCTGCGTCCTATTTTAAGGTCACACAACCTGATGTAAATATTGCTGTACTTTACATTATTGAAAATGCTACTTTTTGATGAAGCTTCAGTGTTAAAGGTAGGATTTTAAAAGTACAGTTTGCCTCTCAAAATTACAGCCAATAATAAGAACCAGATAATAACCAAAATCAGAACAGTATCCAAGCAGTGAGTATCTCCATCTACCATATAACTGTAATTATACAAGTTCTCTGTGTAACTGAGAACAGAATTAGACTGAGCAGTCACTAATATTTTTATTTTTGTGTTGTGTTTTTTTATTCCCCTCCCCCCACGCCCCCAGCTTTATTTACTCTACATTTTAGACCCATCAGGGAGAGAAGCATATGTCTGAATTGTATAGTTAACAATTCTACAAAACCTACTGTGTTTTGCAATAGATGGTGATGATGTATACACTGAGTGACCTATTATGGGAAAACTCCCTTAGATGCATCAGCAGTGGGTGAAATGAGATACAGGAAAACTGACAGTAACTAGATACACCCACACAGACCCCAAAATGAAGCAATATTGTGGTAGATGTGATAGGAATGTGGCATGTTCTCTCTGAAGCATTAAGAAAATGACTATCAGTTCAAGTAAGTATTGCAGTTTGGTGGCAGCAACAGAAATTTTACCTGAAGTTATGGATAAACTGTTAACATTTGGTGAAGAGCATATAGTATCATAGTATTCAATCTGCCCAAAAGGTTCGTCTCCAGTAGTGAAATGAATTTTTAAAGAAATCATGTGTAGAGCTTGTTGCACTAGCCTTTAATTTCTGGAGACCTGGAAACTCCAATGTGTGAGAAGTTCAGTGTTACCTTTATTAAATTCATGAAGGCAAGATTAAACTCTACTTTAGGAAACTCCTAACCAGTTCAAAATCTTTAGAATTTGTTCTTCCACATTAGAAGTTAGTTCTACCCAAAGGAGACATTTCCAGAGCATTAATTTCTTTAAAGCCATTATTTCATACTCTCCCATGCTGATTTTATGCAATGTGTGATTGATTCTTGAAGATACGCGCTTGGTTCTCTGAGTCTACTCTGGTGACAGGCATGCTGATTTTGGTTGATAGAGTATTCCTCTTCCTGCCCATATATTTCCTCTATATGTATACTTCCCCCATTTTTCCCAATTATCTGTATATTCTTTTTCTCAGACTTTCGTTCCTGATTTGATTATTTCCTCTGTTGCTTTGGAACCAGCTGCTCTTTTGTTCTTGTCTCCCAATTTCTGTTTTCCAGTGCAACAAAATTGTACCTCCCTTCATTTAATTGCATCTAAAATTTTTTTTGTGACTTGAAATGATTAAGCTTCTTCCTAAGCAAAAGTGTACTGAGTAGTGACTGAGTAGAGGCTGAGTGCTGGGTTGGGGTCTTCCAATATTCGTTGGTCTCAGAATCCTTAAGTTTTAATCCATTTACTGACCTGTATTTCATATGTTTAAATATTTTTTTTTCCTTCAAAGTATCAATGCCTTTAACTCACCAGCCAAGTAATTCATAAGGGTGGTAATGTTTGATTAGAAATCTGAAGAGGATTCTGATAGAGGCAACCTACATTTTCTAAGCATTTTTGTTATTATTAATACAAACAGGCTGTCTCTTTCCTTACAACATAATACATAGTAAGCTATAACTATTTTTGAGGAAAACACTTGTGGAAAGCAGAATTTTAAAGCATTTAGAACATTTGAAGAAAAAATACTGACCTGTATTGTTCAAGGTTTGAATATTCAGAACTGGTAATGTCAAGTAAATTTAGATACAGACATCATCAGCATTTGCATCTATTTGTAAAGGACAAATCTATTGCCCAGTATCACTCTCTCCTTCAAGAATGAATTAACTCGAGTTCTTCTATGAACACATAAGAAAGGTGCTTTCCAAGAATAATAGTACCTCTGTAGATGTCCATGTATGGGGCTTCTCAGTGAGATACATATGTAAGAAAGAAAAAAAAAATCATTAACTTCAAAATGAAATATAGAAAGGATAATCAGCATAAATAAACCAAAACTAGTGGAATTCAGTGTGAATTAGTGATTCTAAGACTGAGGAAAAGAATAGAGCTGTGAATTAAAGTGCTGAAATAGATGCAGCACTCATTTCCAGAAGGTGTCCTGACCTCGTCAATTTTCTCTAATCAATTTTAAAGCCAATGGAACTATTATTAATCACTTCTTAAAAGGAACAGTCTTTTCTAAAATTATTTTTGTCATCTTGTTGCTTATAGAAAAATGACAAACCAAATAATTCTTAGTGAAATCAATATGAAGACCTGGGTAATCAGTAATTTTTAAAACTAGGCTTTTCAAACATTTATATGCTAAGTTTTAATTGAAGGATTCACAAGGAATTATGTATATATTGACAAGGACGTGTATATTCAAGAAAATATTCATTAGTATGGCTGGGAATTTATTTGCAGGAAGTTTTAGGTATGTAAGTATGTATAAAAGTGGATTCAGACAAGGAGCCTGCTTCATGGATATGGAATTGTGTACTTCAGGAAGACTTCTGTAAATGAGCAGAATATCAGTACCCACTGAAAACAGAAAATAATGAAATTTTGTAAAGTATTTAAAGAAAAAAGTCGGGAAAACATGAGGTGTATTGCATGTATATTATTATTTAGATTTATAAATTAATTACCTTCTACTTTGAATGACAGACGTAATTTCTTTTCTAGTTCACAAATCTCACCGATAACATTTCTTGAAAATCAAAACTACAGTTGATATAGAAATAGTATTTTCACTTGCATGCACTGAAATACCGGGATACAGAAATTTACAGTGACTGCAATTTTCAGGACAGAGAAAATGAAAATGACTTACTGAATCCAGACTAGGGTCCATAGGTTTTTATCATGCTTTCAAATATAAAAACACACTTTAAGATTATGAAGTTAATGTTCTAAACTTAAAGTGAATGTGGAATCTACAAGCTTACTGAAGACATGCTAGTAAAAGTTATATCTCAAGTTATTAACAATCATTTTGGCCTTGTGATTTCAGTTTTATTTTCTAATACTTGTTGGAATATTTATTAAACTAGTAATAACTGGAGGACTGATGTGGTGTTTCAATCAGAATTGCTGGAATCAATTGAAACCTTAAACTGAATGTTTAAAAACTTAAGGAGTAGATTTAGTCAGTATTAAGTCTACTGATTTTAATCCTATCAGCTTTCCAATATCTTCATTTAGGACCACTTGGCCAAACTGGACATCCATAAGTCCATGGGCCCTGACGAGATGCACCCGCAAGTGCTGAGAGAGCTGGCAGATGTTATCGCTGGGCCACTCTCTATCATCTTTGTAAGGTCATGGAGAACAGGAGAGGTGCCTGAAGACTGGAGGAAGGCCAACATCACTCCAGTCTTCAAAAAGGGCAAGAAGGAGGACCCTGGGAACTACAGACCAGTTAGTCTCACCTCCATCCCTGGGAAGGTAATGGAGAGACTCATTCTAGATGTCATCTCCAAACAAGTTGAAGAGCGGGGGGTTATTGGAAGTGGGCAACATGGGTTTGCCAAGGGTAAATCATGTTTGACCAATCTGATATCTTTCTACGATGCTATAACTGGTTGGTTGGATGAGGGGAGGGCAGCAGATGCCATCTACCTTGACTTCAGCAAGGCTTTTGACACAGTCTCCCATAACATCCTCATTGGGAAACTAAGGAAGTGTGGGCTGGATGAGGGGACAGTGAGGTGGATTGAGAACTGGCTGTGTGACAGGACCCAAAGGGCAATGATTAATGGAGCAGGTTCAAGCTGGAGGCCTGTAACCAGTGGTGTCCCCCAGGGGTCAATACTTGGTCCAGTCCTGTTCAACATATTCATCAGCGACCTGGACGAGGGGACCGAGTGTATCCTCAGCAAGTTTGCTGATGATACCAAACTGGGAGGGGTGGCTGACACCCCGGAGGGCCATGCTGCCATCCAGTGAGACCTGGACAGGCTGGAGAGCTGAGCAAGGAAGAACCTCATGAGGTGCAACAGGGAAAAGTGTAGGGTCCTGCCCTTCCTGTAGGGAAGAAGAATGTCAGGCACTAATACAGGTTAGGAGTGGACCTGTTGGACTCAAGTTCCGAAGAGAAAGATCTGGGGGTCCTGCTAGACAGCAAAATGACAATGAGCAAGCAGTGTGCTCTTGTGGCCAGGAAGGCCAATGGAATCCTGGGCTGCATAGGGAAGAGTGTGGCTAGTAGGTCGAGGGAAGTCATTCTCCCCCTCTACTCTGCACTGGTGAGGCCACAACTGGAATACTGCATCCAGTTCTGGGCTCCCCAATTCAAGAGGGACAGGGAACTACTGGAAAGAGTCCAGTGAAGGGCAACAAGGATGATTCAAGGATTGGAGCATCTCCCTTATGAAGAAAGGCTGAGAGAGCTGGGACTCTTTAGCCTGGAGAAGAGAAGGCTGAGGGGAGACCTTATCAATGCTTATAAGTATCTGAAGGGTGGGTTGAAGGAGGAGGGAGCCAGACTCTTTTCAGTGGTTGCCAGTGAGAGGATGAGGGGCAACGGGCACAAACCGGAACATAGGAGGTTCCACTCAAATATGAGAAGAAACTTCTTTACGGTGAGGGTGACAGAGCCCTGGAACAGGCTGCCCAGGGAGGTTGTGGAGTCCCCTTCTTTGGAGATTTTCAAGACCCGCCTGGATGCAGTCCTGAGTAACATGCTCTGGGCAATCCTGCTTTAGCAGGGGAGTTGGACTAGATGATTTTTATGGTCCCTTCTAACTCTAAAAATTCAGTGAAATTCAGTGAAATTCAGTCAATGTCGTGTAATAAAGGTATGAAATCTGAACCACAACCAGTTGTTCCCTGCTCTGCTAAGTATGCTGAGCTTTCTTTCGTTGTCCTGGTTCCGGTGGGGAGAGGGTTAATTTTCCCCAGGTTCTGGCAAGGACACGAGTTTTCCATACCACGTGACACCGTGCGCAGTCTGTAGTCGGAGCTGGCCGGGGCATGTGGTGGGAAGTGGCCGCTTGCGAGCGGGCTGGGGCGTCCCGGGTCCGGGCGGTGAGTGGTGGTACAGTACTCGTGTTTTATATTCCTCTGTCAGTGTTATTGTTTGCCTGTTCCCTTTGCTGTTCCCCCTTAAACTGCCTTTGTCTCAAGCCACGAGTTTTGCATTTTTCTTCCGATTCTCCCCCACGGCTCGGGGTTGGTGGGGAGGGAGGTTAGAGAGCGGCCGCATGGTTGGTTGTTGCTGAGTGAGGCTAAACCACGACTTTCATAAAATAAGAAGATTTTTCAGATTCATAAGTTTATGCTATCATTTCACAAGATTTTTTTTAAATATAATCTTTATTTTTTCCTGCCTTTTTTTTTCAGTCATCCAAATCCTTTGTTTAAAAACAGACAAAAAAGCTAATCAAACAAGAAGAAAGAATTAATAATGTAGACGTGCTATGGAGTTTAGTCACAGGAATTTGGGAAAGATTGGACATAAATTCTCCAAAGACTTGTTTGAGAGCTCCCTGAAGACATGTTAGAAAAGGTTAATCTGATCAAGTTTGCCGAACAAAAGTTGTAGTCAGCTTATTGTGGCAGGGAAACGTATTGGGAAGACCTATAATAATTTAAACAAAGTAAAGGAAAGTAATGTGGGTAATTCATGTAAATCCTATTCTGCTGCAGTTTTGCAACCAAATGACAACTTTTTACAAGCTGCAGATTTTTATGCTTTAGACTGCTTTAAGGAGTGTGTTTGAAAAGAACTTAGTAAGTTTCACTTAAGAGATGCCAGTTGGAAGAGTTTCCTTTTCTTGCAAATAATTTTTAGTGGAAAGTAATACAACCTAGGTGAGGCCATAAGCTCTGGCTGGTGGGTTTTGCTGCTGCCATGTGTTCAAAACAGAAAAACAAACTAGCAAGGGAAGGAAAAAAAAACAACAGGAGGGAACCTTTTGAGGGGCTTAGCTGTCAGAAAAAGGTCAACTAATACTTGATAAGATAGGGATAAGAGAGTCTTCACAAACAGGGAAGTTAAATGAAGTTACTGGAGTGAGATAGCCAAAAGAATAGAAGAGTTAATTGAAGCTGCAAGACTGAGAACCAAAAAAATAGGGGAATTAACTGAAAATGCAAAAGTTAGACAATTATAAAACTGCAAAAGTTAAACTTTTATGTGATAGGCGGATCGAGAAGTCTGTACTTTCCAAGTACCTCAGCCAATGGGGAAGGAAAGAGGATTACATGCGGCTGGGGAATTAGGATAAAATGGAGGCTGTGTCCTCCGGAAAATTGAGATACCCCACAGGGGTATCCAGTCCCAGTGGACTCTTCCTTTATTTGAATAAAGTCTTTGCAGGACTCCTCTGTCTCCTTTGTGAACACTGTCCTCTGGCAATGGGATTTTCTGCACAAGTGGGGGCTCGTCTGGCATCCTCCCACCTTCCAGGACGGCAGACAACGAATGGAGCTGATGGCGTGCCTCACCGGAATTTCGGTGATCAGTTCCCTTCAATGGCTGCCGGCACTGGACAACTGATTGGGTACCCAAGACTGTTCAGGAGACAGATGAGCAATGGACCGCAGGGATCCGTGAAGAGGTCTGCAGGGAGAGACCATTGGAAACCTCACGGGTGAGTACTATGGGAAATTTGGGGAGTAAAAGAGGGAGGACACCCAGGGAGGGCAGTAAAAAGAGGATGCCCAGGGAGGGCAGTAAGGGAAAGTCAAGAATGGGTCTCGACAATCGGGGTGATGGGATCCCAAAATACCCCCGAAAATCCCTTGGGGAGAATATTAAGCTCTTGGGGAGATCTACACATTCACCCAGAAATAACTAAGGAAAAAATGGTAAAGTTTTGTTATTTTGTCTGGCCTGAATATAATTTGCAAAAAGGTTTTAGATGGCCTCCTCTTGGGTCAGATGATGTTAGTCTTTGTCAATGTTTATGCTTATACTTGAATGACACTGAAAATGACTTACTGAAAAAGCATGTGGGGAGATATGGTTAAGAGCGCTGTCAACAGGAATTTATGTGGTCAGAGGGAGAAGAAATAAGGGAGAGTTGGAAAATGGGGGAGGGAAGGGGACAGAGAAGGAGACATGGGCTGTTCTTCAGTGTCTTCCCCCACCTTATTGTCAAGCCCCTCCTAGTCCCTAGGGGACCCAGGAGTGCCACTGGGCCTTTATACCCCCAAATCCCAGATCAAGAAAATCAGGGAGAAACCATCCCTACAGCCCCTCTTAAAGAGGACAACAGTGGAGGGGAGGATGGGCACGAGATTATGTCCCCATCCAGAAATAGAAGGGGGACACAATATGAAGCACCAAGGGTGCCTAAAACCAAGCATTCATCAGATGCCTCTTCACCAGGTCCCTTTGGGCAGACGAGAGGGGGGATTTGGGTTTGTAATTGTACCCCTTAAAACTCAGGACCTAAGAGGGTTGAAAAAAGAATTACCCCCATATTTGGATGACCCCGTAGGGGTGGGGAAAAAGGTAGATGAATATCTAGGGTACGCAGATTATACATGGAAGGACTGGGATTTTCTTCTGGGAATTTTATTTAGGCCACAGGAAAAATGAATGATTTTGCAAAAAGTCCGTCAGTTGTAGGAAGATGAACACCCACAGGCAGCAGGGAACGCAGGGCAGAATGTGCCCACGTAGGGCAGAATGTGCCCGTGGTTGATGACGCAATCTCTCAGGTGGACCCCAACTGGGACCCAAACAATCAGGCTAACCTAATCCGCTTTTGGGATTACACAGCCTATTTGATTAGAGCAATTAAGACAGCAGTTCCCAGAACTAACAAATGACAAAGGCTATATCCCTAGAACAGGAGAGAGATGAGAGTCCCTCTCACTGGTTGGAAAGGACCAGGAATGCCTTAAGAAAACAGGGAAGGTTGGACCCCGAGGGACCGGCCTTTGACACACTGTTGAGGGTACAATTTGTCACCAAGTCCTGGCCTGACATAAGGAGAAGAATACAGAAAGATGAGGACTAGAAAAACGGGCCTTTGGATGAGTTGGTTAGAAAGGCAGCAGGTGTATGTGAGAAGGGATGAAGAGAGGGCAAAGATGAAGGCAATAGTGATGGCACAGCTTTTACAGCCTCCAAAGGGAAAAATGCCGGGACCCCCAGGATCGAAGGGGAGGGGGCAACCGTCAGGATTTAACAGAAACGTGTCTTCCTCGGTGAAGAGGGGTCAGCCCAGGCCTCAGCTGGGAAGAAATCAGTGTGCTACTTGTAAGAAAGAAGGACATTGGAAGTGAGAGCGTGTGCAGAGGCAGGTGGATTCTAATGAGGAGGAAGTCTGCTGGTTGATGGAAATGGATTGTTAGGGGTGTCAGGGGCTCCCACCGTTCCAGGGACCCACCACCTTGGAGCCCTTGATAACCTGTCGGGTGGGTCCAAATTGGGAGGAGGTACAATTTTAGTGGATACCGGAGCCTCTTGATCTACTTTAAACTTTGTGCCAAAGGGGGCACAGTTGTCAAGATAATCTATAATTATCCAGGGAGTAAGTGGAAAGCATGAACGGGTACATTTCATCCAGCTGCTATAAATAGCTATAGGAGATACATGAATTTTTGTTAATCCCTAATTGTGATTGTAATCTATTGGGGAGGGACCTGATGGCTTTTTGGGGGTGCCCACTAACAGAGGATAGTAAACCATATTTTGCCTTTGAATTGGAACAAGAAGAAGCAGTGAAAATAGTGAAGCAACAATTGATGTGGATTAGGTTGTTGCCTGTTTTTCTGAAATGTTGGATCTGGTGGCAAGGGCCTCATTGTTTACAAAATTGTGCAGCCATGGCTGTAATAGTAACCGAGGCTTGAAAACTGGCAGTGGAGGGAGCTCTCATTGTTAAAGCTCTGTTAACTGAAAGAGCTTCTAAATGGATGAATTTCCTTTTATTCGAATAAAGTCTTTGCAGGACTCCTCTGTCTCCTTTGTGAACATTGACCTCTGGCAACGGGATTTTCTGCACATACAGAATTTCTGTACATAAATAGAGGCAAATATTGATGAGTTGAAAATAATTTCCTAAAAGTATTATTTAAAGAATAAAAAAAGCTTTTAGTCATAAGGCTTGGAAGAGACACTAGAGGTAAAAACAGTTGTTTGAAGTGAAAACAGATGCAGTACCTTCTCTAACACATTCAAAACCCACCAGCTAGGAGACCAGATATGGAAAACCTAGGGAATAATATGTGTGCCCAAACAGTGAACTTCACCCTTGGAAACATCTGTGGGAATGCTGCAGTGACAGTAGGATGATGGCTGAGGAAAAGGCCCGTAAATCTGTGCTTGGCACTTCTTATTTTTTTTGGTAAACAAATGTTTTTTCCAAGTAAGCAATATACGTCTCATCGTTCTCCAAAATTTAACTCTTACCTCTTCAGTGATATAATTGCATTCTCTTTGAAGATATGCGTGGACTTTCAAGCCTACTTGAATGAATGTTTCTTTTATTGCTTTGTTTTTCCTCATTTTATTATTTTAATGTCTCATTCAATTATTCTATTATTTATTGTTCCATTATGTTCTCAACATAGAATCAGTGCATATACCAGGAGTACTTCTGCATCATCATTAACATGAGCACCCTGGGAATAAGAGCTCAGCTCTGGCCCTGTGAATTTCAGGCTGTATAACTGAATTCATTTGGCTGTTAGATAGGATAGAACCTGGGGCATGGGGCAAGTAAGGGAAGATATTGGACCTGGGTAACCTCTGGACAAATTGCATCATTCCAGTAGACTCCAGAAGACTTTTATGACTCCATTTAGCTTTTTTTTTTTTTTTTGAGAACCAGAAGTATAAGCAATATGATTCATTCTATAAGAAACTTGTACTGGAAGAATAGGATGAAAAACAGGCAATTCATGAACAAGCTGCCTAAGAAATGATCCTCGTTGTTTTTTGTCATAACCCCCATCATATTCCTGCCTGCCATGAGGAGTTGCCTGTTAGCACTGAACTTTTTACTTTTTTTTTTTCCATTTTTGCCCCTCTTTGTCTTTGCACCCTTTTCCCTTTCTTGTGTTGTTTTCTGTATATTTCCCCTTTTATCTGTCTTCTCTCACTTACCAGTTCTCTGCAATTTCTACTGGTATTTCTTTCTTTTCACATCTTTTTTGTCCAGAAAATACTTTTTATTGCTTAAAATGCCCACAAACAAACAAAACCCCAAAATGACAAAAAATTGCCCCTGAGATACATTAAACACTGTCCTATAAAGGAATAGAATAATATGCCTTCAAACAGTTAGCAATCCTATCCAATAACCTATACCATATATTATATAAATGTGTTTATAGTTTAAAGGTACTAATGGAATTCTTTGTTTACAATTTCTCTTCTTTTAATTCAAGTCTCTGCTGGTCGGAATTGGATTCAAGACCAACCTGTCTAAGGTTAAGTGAGTAAGGATAAATTCTGCTGTTAAGCTGTATGCCCTATACATACATAACCATACAACAGGTTTTTAAGATGGTACGTTTCGTGTAAGTCTTATTTCATTTAGCACTGTAGAATCAAACTTCCAGGTTTTAATCTTTTTTTTTTTTTTTCCTAAACTACTCTATTTCATTTTTATTTAAGGCTGCCAGGCACTATTCATCTCTGATAAGGGAAAAGTAATGCCTATGCAAAAGAAAAGGTTGAATTAAATGGTATAGTTTAGGTTATGAAATAAGCTACGTTATCATGGAAAAAGACATGTTTGTCACTGCAAAGACTAAAGACTTTAGTTAGATATGTAGGTTTACATAATGTCACAGTCATAGAGAAGCAACTGTTGCACTTAAGCCAGTTTAGAGACTACTTGTTCCCATACGTGTATCGTGCTGTCAGAACTATTTATTCATTTGCCCAGTGAACAGGATTAGGGTAAGGTCCAACTGAGAAACTGTATAGCACAAAATTTATTAAGCTTACCTGGATTTTAATTTTTTATATTGTAGAGCAACATGCATCATTTTATAGCCGCTATGTAGGGAGCAATAGAGAGGCAGAAATGACACCTGGAGCTTGGAGAAAATATTTGTAAATACTTACACTAGTCTTCTTATCCTGTATTTAATGTTGCTGTAATTATGTGATGTACAGTGAAGCTGATACGTGCTTCATTGTGAAGCATGACAACATGGACTGTTCCACTGTTCCTAAAAGCAGCTAATTATTTTTAAGGAGTTCTACTGCTTCTCTGATATAATTCATCATTGTATCAGCTAGCTTTGAGTGAAGTGGCTAGTGAAGCATCACAATACGTGGAGCTCAACCTTGTATAATTAGAAATCACTGCAGCTTAGTTAAAGCTTTGCACAAGGATTGCTTTAAAATTAGAACTTACAGAACCATGTATATGCTGTTCATAACTTGCCTTCATTCATAGGCCTAGGCATCATATCAGTGAAATTGCTGAAATAGTAGTAAAGTATTTTTAGTGCCCACTTCCAAGGATTTTATGCACTATTTAAAGCTTTGAGATGTACTGCTGGGGATCTGTGGCGTAATTTGAATAAGTGTGAGTGGTAAGGTCTCATTTTAAGTATCACCATTATTGAATGAGCTAACAATGCACTCTTGATCCCATCTAATACACACCATAATTACCCTGATAATGAATGTTTACTCTATTAAAATCCCAAAACCTGAGATTTCTCCTTGTTTTTCTTGAGAAGTCACCATATAACGGAAAGGGAAGGAAGAAGCCATACGGTGGTCTAGGCACCTTCAATCCTAAACACCATTAAAGCAGAGAATAAAAATTGGATTATCAAATGTTGAAATGAAGAGAGGATTATTTTTTGCATTCTCTGTTTTCTCAGTGTTTCAGTGATTGGGTAAGCAAATAGAATTAGATGAGCACATTCTCAGATGTCCTTAATTGGCAGGGGAAATAATGAGTTTCTAAGAAAGATGGTTATGTTCTAGGTATTAGGATGAAACCTACAAAAGAGTTGCCCTATGAACAGTTTCAGAACATATCTAATTGAAATGATTTTATTCATATGCAATGAAAAAAAAGCAACAACCAAACACACTTTTCTTAAGGAAAGTTTTGAAGCAACTCTAAAATACTCTTTCTCATTTCTGTGTGCAGATTAGATTTAAAGCAAATGTTCTGAATTTAGAGCTGTTCATACAAATTTCAAAGTAGAAGACAAAAACAGTTCTGCAGAAAATTGTGACATTGCTTCTATTCCATAAATGGTGTCATTGGTGATACTATGATCTGTGGATCTAACAGATCACACTTTTGTCTTCTTTTGTAGGCGAACTCCCCTGCTTTGAAATGCAAACATAACATACATTGAGCACTCAATATTGCCATTTTTAAATGGTACAATATGAAATGGAATTGCATAAAATAAAATAATTGGATTTTGTTAAAACATTGAAAAAATTTACAAACACAAATTCCTCTAAATCAATTAGCCCTGAATTTCTGGTGAATTACATTTCATAAAACAAAGAGCCATATGTATGGAAATGGCCTACTTAATTCCTTTGTTGTTTGCATGATTAAGAATAAGTTAGTGGGGTGGCTATTTATTTTAAATGAGAAACAACATTTCCTTGGCCCCTCACAGGATAGTGTAATTTACAGAAATTCTTCACAGGCTTTTATTGGTCCCAGCTGTGAATGAAAGCACTAGTTATATGTTTTCAATATTATTTCATCAGTTCAGCATTGAAGGAGATGTCTAGCTTCAGCATTTCTTCTTTACTCTCCTGTTATCCCATCTAATATGCACTCTGTGCCTCACTGTAACCACAAAGCAGAAGACAATGCTTTAATTAAATAAATCAAATATTTCTCTGGAACCAAAACTGCAAAATGATAGGGCTGCTGATCCTTAATGTGTCAGCATCAGCCAAACACTACTACTATGCAGTCCTGCCTACGTGAGATGGGATTACGCGGTATCTTTTAGCATGGCTGTAACTCCAGACCAAAATCTTGGAGAAACTAGAACCTTTCTCCATAAGCACTTCTACTGTTGATTTGCACAGTGTATCTTTCACCACTCTTTTCCTTTGTCACTGTATAAATACTCAGACTTACTCTTGCAGGTATTGAATCATAAAATCGTTTGTGTTGGAAGGGACCTTAAAAATCATCAAGTTCCAACCCCTCTGCCATGGGCAGGGACACCTTCCACTAGACCAGGTTGCTCAAAGCCCCATCCAACTGGCTTGGAAGATCTCCAGGGATGAGGCATCCACAGCTTCTCTGGGCAACCTGTTCCAGTTCCTCACTACCCTCACAGTAAATAATTTCTTCCTGATATCTAATGTAAATCTCCCCTCTTTCAATTTAAACTGTTACCTCTCACTCTATCACTAAACTCCCTGATAAAAAGTCCCTCCCCATCTTTCCTGTATACTGTAAGTACTGGAAGGATTCTATGAGGTCTCCCTGGAGCCTTCTCTTTTCCAGGATGAACAACCCCAACTCTCAGCCTGTCCTCATAGGAGATATGCTCCAGCCCTCTGATTGTCTTTGTGGCCCTCCTCTGGACTCGCTCCAACAGGTCCATGTCCTTCTTATATTGGGGCCTCCAAAACTGAACACAGTACTCGAGGCGGGGTCTCATGAGAGTGGAGTAGAGGGTCAGAGTCACCTCCCTTGACCTGTTGGCCACGCTTTTTTTGCTGCAGCCTGGGATGTGGTTGGCTTTCTGGGCTGTGAGCGCACATTGCCAGCTCATGTTGAACTTCTCATCAACCAACATCCCCAAGCCCATTTCCACAGGGCTGCTCTCAATCCATTCTCCACCCAAGCTGTATTTGTGCTTGGGATTGCCCCGATCCACGTGCAGGACCTTGCACTTGGCCTGGTTGAACTTCATGAGGTTTGCGTGGGCCCATGTCTCAAGCCTGTCCAGTTCCTTCTGGATGTCATCCCTTCCCTCCAGCGTGTCGACTGTGCCACAAAGCTTGGTGTCATTGACAAACTGGTTGAGGGTGCACTCAATCCCACTGTCCATGTCACTGACAAAGATGTTAAACAGTACCAGTCTCAGTGCCGACCCCTGAGGAACACCACCCATTACTGCCTGCCACTTGGACATTGAGCCATTGACAGCAACTCTTTGTGAGTGCAACCATCCTGAGTGCAACCATCCAGCCAGTTCCTGATCCACTGAGTGGCCATCTGTCAAATCCATGTCTCTCCAATTTAGAGACAAGGATACTGTGGGGGACAGTGTCAAATGCTTTGCACAAGTGCAGGTAGATATGTCAGTTGCTCTTCCCCTGTTCACCACTGCTCTAAACCCATTGTAGAAGGCCACCAAATTTGTTGGGCACGATTTGCCCCTAGTGAAGCCATGTTGGCTGTCACTGATTGCCTCCTTATTTCCATATACCTTAGCATGGTTTCCAGGAGGATCTGACTGATGATCTCACCAGGCACAGAGAAGATACTGATTGGCCTGTAGGTCCCTCAATCTTCTCTTTTTTTCTTTCTTAAAAGTGAGTGTTATGTTTCCCTTCTCCAGTCAGCAGGAACTTCACCATACTGCCATGACTTCTCAAATATGATGGGTAGTGGCTTGGCAAGTTCATCTGCCAGCTCCCTCAGGACTTGTGGATGTATCTCATCAGGTCTTATGGATGTGTACACCTTCAGATTCCTTAGATGGTTACAAACCTGATCTTTTTGTATAGTGGGCATTTCCTTTTTCTCCCAGTTCTTGCCTTTGCCTTCTGTGATTTAGGCGGTGTGGAGAGAGCGCTTGCTTCTGAAGACCGAGGCAAAAAAGTCATTGAGTATCTCAGGCTTGTCCATGTCCTGGGTCACCAGGTCTGCCATTCTCTTCTGAAGAAGGCCCACATTTTCCGTAGTCTTCCTTTTATCACTGATGTACCTGTGGAAGCTTTTCTTGTTGCCCTTGACATCCCTGGCCAGATTTAATCCTTTCAGGACTTTCGCTTTCATAACCTGATCCCTGGCTGCTCAGGCAACTTCTCTATTCTTCCCAGGCTACCCGTCCTTGCTTCCACCCTCTGTAGGCTTCCTCTTTGTGTTTGAGTTTGTCCAAGAGCTCATGTTCATCCATGCATGCTTTCTGGCATTTTTGCACGACTTCATCTTTTTTGGCATGCATTATTCCTGAGCTTGGAAGAGGTGATTCTTGAATATTAACCAGCTTTCTTGGACCCTTCTTTCCTCCAGGGCTTTATCCCATGGTACTCTGCCAAGCAGATCCCCAAAGAGGCTGAAGTCTGCTCTCCTGAAGTCCAGGGTAATGATCTTGCTGTGTTCCCTCCTCACTACCCCAAGGACCTTGGACTCCACCATCTCATGGTCACTACAGCCAAGGCTGCCCTTGAGCTTCACGTTCCCCACCAGCCCTTCCTTGTTGGTGAGGACAAAGTCCAGCATAGCACCTCTTCTCATTGGCTCATCTGTCACTTGGAGAAGTTATCATCAATGCATTCCAGGAAATTCCAGTAGCTTATGCCCTGCTACATTGTCCTTCCAACAGATATTGGCATGGTTGAAGTCGCCCATGAGGACCAGGGCTTCTGAATGTGAGGCTGCTTTTATCTGTCTGTAGAAGGCCTCATCCACTTGGTCTTCCTGGTCAGGTGGCCTGTAGCAGACCCCCACTGTAATGTCAGCTGTCTCTGCCCTCCCTTTAATCCTGACCCGTAAGTTCTCGGTCAGCTCCTCAGCCAACCCGAGATGGAGTTCCATGCACTCCAGCTGGTCATTGACATAGAGGACATAGAGGACAACACCCCCACCATGTCTCTGTGATGCCAATAATGCCCTGCAAGTGCTTGCACGTCTCTTAACTGCTCCTCCTCCTGCTGTTAATTCCCCATGCTACGTGCATTTGCATAGAGGAATTTAAGTTCGGCCCTCAGTGAAGCTAACTTACTGGTTGGAGTGGCTGGAATACCTTTGTGGTGTGCTCCAGGTGCTCTCCTGCTGACCTGTGATCCTTCTCCAGGCTCTAGGTGTCTATTGCTGGCACTGAGATCAAATGGGTAGGAGTGGGGTCAATCGAGGTTCCTCTCCACTGGAAACTCTAGTTTAAAGCCTTCTTCATGAGCTTGGCAAGCCTCTGATGATACTCTTCCCCTCTTCTGACACAGGAACCCCATCAGCCCCCAGTAGACCTGGTTTCTCAAAGTGAATACCACGGTCTAAGTAGCTGAACCTCTGGCTGTGGCACCAGTCCTATAACCATTTGTTGACTTGCCAGATTTGACTGGACCTTTCAAACCCCTTGCCTTTGACTGGAAGGATTGATGAAAAAAATACCTGCACTCCAGAGTCCTTTACCACCGCTCCCAGGGCTCTGTAATCCTTGATACGCCTCAGACTGCTCCTGATGGTATCACTGGTGCCCGCATGAAACAACAGCAGCAGATAATAGTCAGCAGACTATACGAGGCTTGGTAGTGTCTTAGTGACATCCCTGATACAAGCTCCCGGTAATCAGCACACCACTTTCTAGACTCAGCAAGTGAGTACCTCCATACCTTTCAGAAGGGAGTTGCCTACTGCTATCACCTGTCACAGTTTCTTAGCTGCACTGGTTATTATACAGTCTGCCTTATTCAACTCAAGCATCTCTCCAGATCTGTCTAATCTTTCCTCTTTAGTCTGCAGAGAGGTGAAACAGTTCTGCAAGGGCACCTCAACATTTGTGGGAAGTCTCTTCCTCCTGCTGGTCCTTGCAGCTGCAAGCCTCCATGCTTCTGCATTATTGCCCACCCCTCCCTTCTGAGTGTGCCAGTGGGGGAGTTTTTTGTTGTTTGGCTGTGGGGCCACTGTAGGCTGCAGTGTTTTTGATAGCTCACTTTCAGATGCATTAATACAGACGTAAACCTAATTTATGTTTCTCCTTAGTCTTTATTGAAGCAATATTTGTGCCTTTCTCATGCTGAAGTTTCAAACACCTTAGTTTCTTAGCTCTGACTTTCTGAGGGGGTTATGCTACAATTGCAGACGTTTTCTATGAGATTGATACTTCCAGAGAAATAATAATTTGCAACGTTCTAGTAAAAATGATTGATTGTATCTGTTCTGGATGTCCATGGCAAGGTGTTAGTAGCCAGGGGACATTTTAAAAGAGGCAGAAAAAAGGTCATGGGGAGAACAGGAGGGAACAAAAAGAGTGAGAAAGAGCAGAGGGAACACCAAGGTCAGAGCAGGAGCATGAAAAAGAGGAGGTGCCCCATGATGGAGCTGATCTGCACACTGCATCCTATGGAAAATCCATCTGCAGCCTGAACAAACTGCAGACTATGGAGACCCCACGCTGGAGCAGAGGAAAATTGTAAGGGAGGTAGTGTCAAAAAGGTGGTGTTTGGAATGATGTTCAGATATTACTGAGATTCACACAGATATTCAGATATTACTGAGATTCACACAGCTTTATTAACCTCATAGAATAATACAATATATCTGGTATAGAATTTATTTTTAATATAGCAACGTATCATGGACACAATTAAATATTAATTTGCCACCACTTAATAATGCTTTACTTCTTAATTCTTCTCTACTGAGTCTCTCTAATTTTCCTACAACCATATAGCTATATTGCCATTTTGTAAGATTTAGTCAATTTCTGGTTGGGAATTGCCTGGAGATTGTCTGTATTACTCAAAGAGTTTGCTGGTAGAGGTCTCTAGAGTAGAACCTGAAGTACAACATGGATAAAAACAGGAAACCAGTACAAATACACAGTCATCTTTCCTAACAATAAAATCTATTAGTGGGATATAGTACCACTGTTGATACAGCTGTGCTGATTTCAATTTAGTACCATAAGTGACCATTACTAAATGACTCTGTACCATGTCCATTTCTCAGAATAGATATATCTTGAATCTCATTGTCAAAAGGACCAGATTTTTGAAGGTTTTGAGGATAGTAAAGATAAAAATAGCTCCACCTAAAATCTACAGAACAGTCCTGACCGGAATAAAAGCCTTGTTATTAGAGGGGTCTGAAAGGAGATTTGTTTGTAAATGTTTTCAGTTTTTCAGTGGAAACTGGTTTCTGGTTTTTGTTTGTTTGCTTGTTTATTTTTTAAACCTGTGCACTAATTTATTTTTTTTAAATACATGGGGAAAAGTTCAATGCAAAAAAGTTTCGATAGAAAGTTTCAACGCAAAAATGTTGGTTACTTTTTTTGTAACTATTGAAGGCTTTTTTCATATCCTTCTCCATCTGAAGGTGAAATGTTTGCAGAATATGGATGGATATACTGTAAGACTAATTTTCATTGACTGCAGTGTTATATCATGAACATTTGATATGTGAAGCACAATTTATAAGGATTATTTAAAGAGTATTGTATGTGTTTGAACACGTGTATAAATGGGATGACATCGTATGTATGGTGAAAAGAAAATTAGAAAGGCAAGCTGCTAAATAGTTATAGTATTTTATGCAGTGTGTCTTACACAGAATATAATGAATGTTGTTTGCATTGGAAGGTCCCTAACAGGTACCCTCTACTACCTATAATTGAGACCTTCAGTATTAAATATAAAACAGCACAGATTATATTTCATTAGTATTTTCAACTGCCATATGAAGAATTGTCTACTGGTGTTATCCATAACAGGAGAAGAAAGGGAGCTCTTAAACAAATATTTCTTGATCTTTCCTTGATTGTAAATGGTGAGTAAGACATGAGTAGAAACTAACAGTCACAGGAATAACATTATAACTATGCAGCAGGTGGCAGTGATACATGTGTATACTCTCCATCATCTTAGAAATGCACTGTGGGGAAATGCTTAATATTCTTTAGATGTTCTCTGGTTCTGCCTTCCTTAGTCTATTGTGGGATACAGTGGAAGCAAAGACATCATCTATTTTCACTTCCAAGTTGTAACACAATTTGTGATGCATTAAAGCAATGATCCTTGAATCTGCTGCCCTTGATAGTGGTTCCAAAACAATACCTGCTATGCAGCATTGAAGGGGAAGTATCACAGTGCATTTCATTGATAGTGGAGTAACAATGAAATTTGATGTCTATTATGCATATTATTCATTCACGCGTTCTTGCTATTTTGTCTTTTTTATGGATTTGGAATCATATGTATTACTATAAGTTTAATCAGCATGACAAGCAGATCTGGTTTCTGCCTCCCCCCTCCTCCACACCTCCACTCCCCCCACCTAGGGTAATCCCTTTTGGTTGTATTTCCACAGCCTTTTTAGCCCATCTTCAAAGGTTCATATTCAAGCTACCATCCTTCTGGGCAACAGTGTCTGGATAGCAGTGCTTTTAATCAGTCTGTCAGAGGCACTCTCCATTCAGGCTGAGATGTACTTACTGATCAGTTGATCTTTCCTCCGTTCAGGAAGCTTGCCACTTCTTCAGTCTTTTCACTATGTGCAGTACCATAAAATAACTTATTGTGTGCTAAAGATGATAAGATTATTTTGTTAGTCATCCTTCCTGTTGTCCCTAGTAGTGTGCAAATGCCCCTGTTCTGCCACTGAATATTCCAAGCAGCATAGCTATCACACGCCTAAAACATCTCTGGCAGCTACTCTGCTTTCTGCATTACATGACTGCTTTTAAACTTGACCTGATATTCATCAGTTGTATAAACTGATATCTGTACATTACGTGTTCACCATGTTTTGGTTTCGTTACTGTTTTTTTTTAATGTGTATAATTTTAAGATGCATTATAATGGCTTGATCTGATGTGTATTAGTTAGATGTGGCTCATTTCATGACTGAGTGGGAAGCCTCTCTATAGTATAGAAAATCATCTTAACCACAGCTGGTGCTTTATTGTTTTCTCACTCTTCAGCTCTCTTACATTTTTTCTTTCTTTATCTGTCTCTGCAGTCTCATACAGAGTTTTGACTAGAATAAAAAGGTAAAAGGCATGACTATCCTAACTTTGGTGAAATGAGAGAAGTTGGCGTTTTCCAATTCCTGCAATAATCATAAAGGTTTCTTTTCGAGAGGGGAATGCTTTTTATTGGTATTTCTTCATTTCTGAATAATAGGTCATATCTGTTGCTGACACCAAGCTAGTCTGTTGAAAGGATGCCTTCACTTGGCCCTTTGCCAGCAATCCTTTATTCTTTTTGCTAACAGCAGAGAGAGTTTCAGTATCATCTCACTTCTTTCATCTTGTCTCTCTAAGTAAATTGTCCGATGTTCCAGGAGTTGCACTGCTTGGAAGATTAAGGCCTATCATAGTGCATATAGCCAAATTTCCTACATGATTTCCTCTTTTGTTATGCTTCACACAGAGCTTCGTTCCACTTTAGTTACTTATGACAATAAGGTGGAAAGTGAGACTGAGGCTAATGAAATGCAGAGGATAAAATGAAAATGCATTAATATCTCTGATGACAAAAGTACAGGGAAGTTTATAGGTACAGACATCCAAGGTGTGATAAAATGCATGCAGTACTTGTACATATTTGAGGGTACAGTGGTTACACAGTCCTACAGACAGTGGATGTGCTTGATACTTATTGCATCCTTCACCTGCACAAGGTTGTTTAAAAGCAACTGCAGAGATCTGTACAGGATCAGGATTTGGAGAAGGTTACCAAACTTTAGGTCATCATGGCATTCAAGGCTTGTCCCATCTCTCTATTTATTTTGGTGGGATTTTAACCAGATGTTTTAAAGCAGAAAAGTATAGAAGAGTAGTATCTACAGGCCCAACTACAAGAATTCAAAATTCACAAGGTGATCTCACCCCTCTCAAGAAAGCATGGCAGTGTTAGCTCTGCAGTTACTCCCTTTTTATTGGTAATACGCTGGGTAAATTTTGCTGTACATACCTACGTGCATCCCTATAGTAACACAAATATCTGCTTTTTTAATTCAGCTTTTGTTTTCAGCTGTTATCTGAGCTTTCTGATGTCTAGTTTTTAGAAAATGTCAGATTTCTTTTAATAATATGTCTGTGTTATAAGAACTAGATGAAAAATTTTGCTGAAGGAAAAAGGTTGTGTCAAATATAAGCAATGTAGTCCAGAATAATGTAGATAACTGGACAATTTTAAATAAGAATTATTTCAAAATGCAATATTTAATGTCAGATTCCTTTTTAATTTCTTTAGCCCAGATTTTCCACTTGACTATTACATGTTACCCTATGTCATCTTACACTGAGTACTTAGTGTTTCTGTTATTCATTCTGGCTTCTTTCTTGATCTCTTAAATTATGTGTCTGATAGTGTGTTTTGTATCTGTTGGCAGAGGAAACTAAGTGACATCTCCTTGCACATTTCGGATTCTTGATCTCTTAATTTATGTCCGATAGTGTGTTTTTTATCTGTTGGCAGAGGAAACAAGTCACATCTCCTTGCACTGAGAACTTTTTTGAAAGCTTCTTCCTGGTGTCATGTTTTGCAATATATTTTTTTATTTGAACTTTACTGTACAGTGATTCTACACAGTGCGAGGTAGTAATCGATTTTTTCCCAACCTCCTTAAAAGCCTGGCTACTATTCCTCTCATTCTTTCCTCTATTTTTCCAAGATGAAAAGAAAGACACTGAAAAATGCAAGAAAAAGGAGAAAAAAATACTAGTATTCTGATATCTCTATCAGTTCTGACAGTTTATCCATCCATTCTTACAGACCATCACAATATCATCATTAATGGATGTCAGGATACAGCTGTTCTGAACCAGTATTCTTTCTTGAAGCATTTCAAGAAGCATATTTAAAACCTATGCCAAAGTATCAGTTAATAGATTTTTAAAAAAAAAAAAAAAAAAAAAAAGTTTTAAGGTAGCAGGAAGATATTGCAAATAATAACTTTAACATATAAACATAATTAAATAAATTAAAAAAATAAAAATCTGTTATCACACATCTCTGAAATAGAATCAATAGAATCATTACTTGCTATGCCATGTAGCAAAATATTGGAAAAAGAGATATTATGATTATTCTTATCACTAAGATAAAATGGAGAGTTTCCAGTTGTTCCATTTCACATTTGGAAAGGTTTTGTTTGTTTACCTATGTACAGGAAAAAGTTGTTGTTTTTCAAAACACTACTAGAAATAGCTTAGCACAGTAAAAACAATGCTTTTTAATCATAAATTCAAGATGAAAAAGGCTGTGTATATGTCTCTGTGTGTGTGTGCACATGCTATATGGGTATGTGTATGTTGAAATCTTATTGCTCAAAGTGTGCATATTTATGTGCATGTGCTGAGACTTGGTGTTTCAAATTCACATGATTTAAGTGCACCAAGTCAAACTATTTTAACTCAATTAGTTTTATAAGAAATCCTTTCCCTTCCCTTCCCTTCCCTTCCCTTCCCTTCCCTTCCCTTCCCTTCCCTTCCCTTCCCTTCCCTTCCCTTCCCTTCCCTTCCCTTCCCTTCCCTTCCCTTCCCTTCCCTTCCCTTCCCTTCCCTTCCCTTCCCTTCCCTTCCCTTCCCTTCCCTTCCCTTCCCTTCCCTTCCCTTCCCCTTTCCCTAATACTGAAGAGATAAGTATGTATGACCAGTAATATGTCAAAGAGCTGTGATAGTTCATTAAGTACTCATTATGTTAATTTTCATGATGACCTTCTGCAAAGACTCAAAATATGACTAAAAATATAAATTCAGAAGACTTTTATTCTGATAAGATCACTGGTGTAGCACCTTTAGGGCCAAATTTCAAACAGGTCTATAGAAAATGCATTAATTTACTTTCTAGGTGCTTGTGAAAAACTCTGTTATGTACTGCAGGATCTGAAAGATAAGGTGAAAAAGAAGGTGAAAAATAGAAAGCTTTTCAAATCAATTTCTCTTTCAGGGTGTGTGAGTGATTTCAAGTTGTACTAATGGGTACTACTCAGTTTCCCATAGTAAAAAAAAAATTATTATTTGGGCTTCAAAAAAGCAAAAGTTCAGAATTTCTCCCAGATCTGGTCAGATTCATGGCCAAAGCCTAATTCTGTGCATTGAGATTATTGAGATTACACTACTGTGTATGACACACTCAAATTGTTAGTTCCTTACCTGCCATTGCTTCTGCTAGCTGCGGGTCCGTATGCATTTTATCTTTATCGTTATCATTGTATCTTCCATGTCACATGAAGGAGTCACAAACTACTCAATTTGCTTTTATTTGATGATTTATTTACTCAATTTAATTTATTTTATTTAATCTCTATCCACATTTGCTTGAAAGATGTGACTGTTGGCAGATCCTTAAAGGTGGATCTAATGCACTTATGTAAAATTCTGTTTTCTTGGTTTGATTCTGAATTCATAGATTACCAGATTTCATAGTTTGACGACTAGAGTCTATATGTGCTACCCTCATATGGCTAATTGTGGTTAGTATTACAGTATGGCAGGCTTCCAGACTCCATACAGGATAAACACAAAGGTTGTATTTGAAGATTAAATATCTTCAAGACCTCTCCTGGAAAAAGTGCAAACTAGTGTGTGTAGCGTAAACTAATTTTAAATTATTGACTGTTAATTTAATCATGATGCACTTTAGAATATGCCTGGCCCTGCCCAGGAGAGCTGTGTCTTGGAGTGGAATCTGATGCAATTTTCTTCTCAGGCTGCCTCTTTGCTTCAGACTTCCCAACATTTTTATTAAGTAGATTTTCAGAAACGCATCAAGAAGGAGAGTGAGAGATGTAAGATGGTCATTAGCTGTTACAGAATATATGAAGATATTGTAAACTCCATTAAGTGTCTTGGATAAAGCAGATTTATTATGAATGTCAACCATTTTTAACTTGGTGAATCATTCAGGATTCTTAGCTAGTGAATCATTCGGTTGTTCAATGAATCATTCAAATAATGGAGGCAAAAAATGTCTTTATTATTTGCTCAGTAGTTCAGATACATTTGCATAATGAAGTTGCTGGTTTGAAACACTTTTTACTTCTTCTCATTGTATAATGCTAAATATGTACCCAATTATGCTAAACTTCATGAAACATTTCCTGATGTTTCAGTTGCTTTTAAGACTACTCAGCAGTCATCCTAATATTTGAAAATAATGAATAGTATGAAGGTAAAAATCATAGAAAACCAAGCCTAGGGCTTTTATTCAAGTGAAAAAAAAAAAAAACAACCCACATTAAAAACCAACACAAACCCTTAAACACCTGTACTTTATTTCTTTACTTTTGTTTTCTGAGGACCAGACAGTGCCTCAGGCTTAGAGCTCCATGTTGGGACTCTTGACTGTATTGTATCACTTTGAGAGAAGAGGGCTGTGTCCTTGACAATGGCCTTGCTCCTTGTCCCCGCGCAGGCATGGAGGGAAAAGGCATCTAGGTTCCCAGCTGGAACCTAGATAAATCGAGAGTGCTGCCTCCCCCTCCTTGATCCTTTCCAAACATCTCCAGGAGAGGTACCAGCTGACTGGAGGGTGGCCAATGTGACGCCCATCTACAAGAAGGGCCGGAAGGAGGATCCGGGAAACTATAGGCCTGTCAATCTGACCTCGGTACTGGGAAAGATCATGGAGAGGATCGTCTTCAGTGAGCTCTCACGGCAAGTGCAGGGCAGCCAAGGGATCAGGGCCAGCCAGCATGGGTTTATGACAGGGAGGTCCTGCTTAACCAACTTGATCTCTTTCTATGACCATGTGACCTGCCTTCTCGATGCGGGGAAGGCTGTGGACGTTGTCTACCTGGACTTTGGTAAGGTCTTTGACACTGTCCCCCATAGAATTCTCCTGGAGAAGCTGGCAAATCATGACATAGACAAGTGTACTCTTCACTGGGTAAAAAACTGGCTGGCTGGCCGTGCCCAGAGAGTTGTGATTAATGGAGTGAAATCCAGTTGGTGGCCGGTCACCAGTGGTGTCCCTCAGGGCTCAGTTTTGGGGCCAGTCTTGTTTAATATCTTTATTGATGATCTAGATAAGGGGTTTGATTGGACCCTCAGTAAGTTTGCAGATGACACCAAGCTGGGTGGGAGTGTTGATCTGCTTGAGGGTCGGCAGGCTCTACAGAGGGATCTGGACAGGCTGGATCAATGGGCCAAGGCCAATGAGATGAGGTTTAATATGGCCAAGTGCCGGGTCCTGCATTTCGGTCACAACAACCTCAGGCAATGCTACAGGCTTGGGGAAGAGTGGCTGGAAAGCTGCCCAGCAGAAAAGGACCTGGTGGTGTTGGTGGACAGCCGGCTGAACGTGAGCCAGCAGTGTGCCCAGGTGGCCAAGAAAGCCAAATACAGACATCCTGGCCTGTATCAGGAATAGCATGGCCAGCAGGAGTAGGGAAGTGATCGTGCCTCTGTACTCAGCACTGGTGAGGCCTCACCTTGAGTACTGTGTTCAGTTCTGGGCCCCTCACTACAGGAAAGACATTGAGCTGCTGGAGCGTGTCCAGAGGAGAGCCACCAATCTGGTGAGGGGTCTAGAGAACAAGTCATATGAGGAGAGTCTGAGGGAACTGGGCATGTTTAGTTTGGAGAAAAGGAGGCTGAGGGGGGACCTTATTGCCCTCTACAACTACCTGAAAGGAGGTTGTAGAGAGGTGGGTGTTGGCCTCTTTTCCCAAGTGAATAATGACAGGACCAGAGGAAATGGTTTAAAGTTGCAGCAGGGAAGGTTTAGATTAGATATTAGGAAGAATTACTTTATTGAGAGAGTGGTCAGGCACTGGAACAGCCTGCCCAGGGAGATGGTGGAGTCGCCATCCCTGGAGGTATTTAAGAAACGTGTAGACATGGCTCTTCAGAGCATGCTCTAGTGCCCAAGATTGTTGGTTTGTGTCTGTTTGTGGGTGGGTGTGGTGTGTGGTTGTGGGAGTTTGTTTTGTGTGGGTTTTGGTTTTGGTGTTTGAGGTTTTTTTGGTTTTTTGTTATTTTTTGTTTTTGTTTTTGTGGTTGGTTTTTTTGGGGGTTTTTTGTTTTTTGTTTTTTGTTTTTTGTTTTTTTGTGGTTGGACTCAATGGTCTCAAAGGTCCCTTCCAACCAAGAAGATTCTGTGATTCTGTGATTCTGTACACTGTGAGGAAAAGTAAAAGAACTTTAAGGACTTCCCCCACTCCCCAAAATTAGGAATCACTTTAAGCATTTGGAAAAAGTCTGCTGTTTTCCATTTCAGGGACCTTTGGTTAACTGAAAGTCTCAGGTTTGCATAGCCCTGCCTAAATCAATTGGCAGGACTAAGAACTGGCTGAAGGCTCGGTCATTCCCAAAATCTGTGAACCATGGCTTAGCTTTTGTGAAGGTGCTTAGGAAAAGTGTGCATGTATTCTGCCAGACCTCATTTCCCTATCAATTCTGTGTGGATTCACTGTATGTAGTTGTGATGTGGCCTTAAAGAGTAACAAGGAGTGATTTAATAAAGTCTTTCTCACAATTAACATCTGTCTTATTGCACATGTTGCACAGATGAGTATCTGAGTCATTGTGTCTTTTTACCTAAGCAGTAAGATTATACTTGCAGTGAAATGATACTGCATGAAAGAATAGGGTAAAAACATATTTCATCCATTTAAAATTCATTTTTAAAAAATGTTGGGGGTTTTTTAAAGGTTTTGCTATTTCGATACTGATAATTTGCATAACCAAATGATGGCAGCAGCCTGTCTGCAGCTGATGTTCATTTGCAGCATTTGTCCTTCTGCACTCACAAATTTATGGCTCTTGATGCTTTCCAGATTTTCTCAGTACTGACAAAATACTGTCATTTATTTGTCATTAAGAATACTGTAAATAAGAAATATGATTACTGATTACAAAAATATTTTTTATTCAGCTAAATAAAGCAAATGAATAAAAAGATACGTTTGAATGTTTATTACCGTTTTAGCAGGTGCATTGAAATATAAATAATAGCAGCATCAATGAATAAATTAACCATAATTAGCACTCAGTTAAAATGACCTTTTCTCATCAAAGATGTAGATACTATAATTAGATCTTCTAATTTTAGATGGGGAAGGATATTTACCAGCTAATGTTTGATGCTTTGGAGAGAAAAATACTTAGAAATGTGTATTATATAGCAAATTTACCAATAAAATTAGAATTACAGTTAAAATACTCCCAAAGCTGGAAATGAAAAGCTCGTGTATCCGTTTCTTTTAATTGCATTGGATATATCCCATTTAACATAAAAATTTATTAACATAACATAAACTGAATTACATAGACTTGATTTTCCGTTCTGCCTTGAGAGTAAAGATGAAGCCACATGAAGTGAAAATTAGGTGGCACTTACATGCCACAGTATGTGACATAGACTCCAGAACTTACTATTTAGATGACCCAAATTTTGGTCATGTAAAGAATCTGAAGTTCTGCTCTGTCGTCTCCACCTGCATCAAGTTCATAAAGTCCCTTGCAGCCATTCTCCTTCCTGCCACCACTACAACTTGCAAAGCAAGAGGTCCTCTTGCCTGATGCTCATACAGGGGTGGGCACATGCAGAACACATTTAATATGTGTCATGTTTAGTAGCTGCTGAAATGGCCAGGTGGAAATAGTGTTCCTGTCCCCATGCATGTAAAAGCTCTGTAAGTCGAGCTGTGTCCCTGTCAGAAAGAGATCAGATGCAACCCCAAGCACAAGATAGAAACCCAGTCTTAAACAAATCCAAAAATACATTAGGCTGCAAACAACCTCCGCTTTATTTCATGCAGTGGTACCACAAGTAATTGAAGTCCTGTAGGGTTAGTGAAAGAACAAACAAGAAATAGTATAGCTAAGTATCTCAGTCCCCTTAGTTAGCACTACTACACCCACAGATTGTTTAACTATTAAAGAATAAAGTGATAAAACACAAAACCAAAGTCAGATATCTTAGAATGAAAGCTTTTTTTTTTTTTTAAATATTCCTTAACTAGCTCTGTGTTTCATATAAAGACCCTTACTGAATTCACTGGGTCAATCTGAATTAGTTAGCTTTCAGGAAAAAATTATTGTCATGTTGGTCTCAGAATAGAAAACTGATCATGAATTCAGTTATGGGACAGGATGTAAAACTACAATTGACAGTGTCCATTTGTAACTGTATATGTGAATTATATGACTAAATAGCAAACCAATTTTATTAAAAATCCCTCAAAGCTTATCGAGAGGCTAGGAACAATAAGGAACAGTAGATTCTCAGGTTTGCATTTATTAAAACAAACTAGTCTTATTATGTGGATGACTTTAAGTTATTTTTATAGTAAATTCCTTTAGACAGAACTTTCTCAGTGGAGAAATTCTGACTGGAATTTCTCTACTAACCGACCAAACAAAATCCATGCCAAACCATTCTTAGAGAACAATATAAATATAAATTTTTTTGCAGAAGTTTCACTCCCGTTAAACAAATCAACAAAATCCTTAAGTGAGCAGCAGTTTGACATTGTGAGTTATTGTGGAGTTAATGGGAATGAAAGAAAAGTGTAGATAAGAAGAAACAGTAATTCTGTAATCATATACATACAATTTATGTGCATATTAGGTACATCTAAATGGATTAAACAATAAGGCATGGTGATTTAGTAGTTTAGCTTCACTTCTATTAATAGGACAGAAAAGAAATTACTATTTGTCCTAAATCTATGTGTGTTTTTGCAATCCCTCAAATAACCCCACATATTTCAACATGTATCTGGCACATCACATTTATATGACACCATTTTATTTGCAAAAAATGTAAAATTTTTCTTCTTCTGACTAAAACTCTGTGCTAGTGTAGTTTCAGTTCTACCATCCAAAATATAAATAGGTTTTCCAATCAAAATTGAATTTTAAGTGAGTGTTTGCAATTTCAGAATATTAATTTCAGGCTGGCTGGGGGTTACAGCTACTCTCTCAAAGTGTTCACTGATTACCAGTTACTAACCCCTTATATATATAGTAATAGTTGGTTCTGAATGGTTTGTAAAAACACAGTCCATAACCATCTTTCAGAAGCAGACCTTTTCCAGCATATTGGGACTACTTTTTATTTGTTTTCTATTTTGTCAAATCAGATAAATCAACTGTATTTGAATACATTGTAAATAATGTTAATATTTACTCCAGTTAATGATTAGAAGCTGTTTTTCGAAATGGTAAATAAACCCAGATATTTAAACATTATGGTTTTTTTTTAATTAAACAGAAAATTATTTATTTTTGTACTCTTCATTAAAGTTCCCTAAATTTTGTCCCTCCTTCCCAAACATGGAAGTTGTATGAATGCAAAGTAAATGCTGAAGATTAACCCACTAATGGAAATTTGACCCTGTCGTTATTCCTTGTCTCTCTTTATCCCTGTAGCCACTATTATTTCGTGTCCCTCAAATATTCCCAGTCTGTGTTCTCCACAAATTCCCACCAGTTTGTATCTTTGCAGTCAATTCTTTTTTCATCCCATTTACATAATTCACTCTCATGACAGGAATCAAAAGGGAAATTAATCCATTTTCTCTGAAAGAAGTTCTAAGGATGAACAGATGAGATTCTTAGATGGACTTTGAAATATTTTAATGAAGCAATTAAAATCTGATGAAGGTGAGATGTTAAAAGCGAAGATTATTATAAAGCTGCTTTATCATTTAAAGAAAAGCAGCAAGGATTTACTCAGTATGCACTACAGTTCTAAGGGCTGAGAGTTGCAAACTCATGCCGTCAAACATGACTAGGCATAAAAGTGAAACCTGCTTTTGCACCTGCACTCTAAAGAAATACTGTAGAATATCATTTAACTATAAATCTGATGTAAAATGGAAGACTGAAGTTACAATGTTTGAAAAGGACAATATGTGCTGAAAATGCATTTCTGATTTTATCACAAGAGCATTACTCTGAAACACCCTCTTAAGAAAATTTGCAAAAGATAAACTTCTGCATCCATGGAAAACAGCAGAAGGTATTGCTTGAAGGAACCTGAGCTGCAATATGACTGTCATTTCCCATGCATAAGTTATAGCTACAAAGCATTTACCTCAACTCTGTATTATGATCTACTGGCTATATAACCTCGTCTTACCCTTCAAAAAAGGCATTTACTACAATGAAGTGGAAAAATAAGAACTTTATAGTAATAATTCATTAATTAATAAGAATTTACAAACTACTGTACAGCTAATATACTTAATTTTCATATTAAGATGTCACATCTTTTATTTCCTTGAGCAAGTGAGGTGATGTTGCCTATTTTAAAATGTAGGGTGCATTTAGGTACGTGTACTGGGCCTGGCTAGGACAGAGTTAATTTTCTTTATAGCAACTCTTGTGGTGCTGGGTTTTAGATTTTTGGCCAAAACAGTACTGATAATACACTAATATTCTAGCTTTTGCTGAACAGTGGTGCACAGCATCAAGGCTTTTCTGGTTTCTCACTCCATAACCCAGAGAATAGATTGGCTGGGGAGAAGGTGTAAAATGGACAGGGAGAGGACATAACTGGGTAGGTGAACCCAACTAACTGAAGAGATATTCCATACCATATAACATCATGCTCAGCATTAAAAAGGGTAAAGAGGGGGCTTTAGGGAGTTAACCATCTTTTGCCTGGGAACTGTCCAGGCATTGGTCTGCCCAAGGATGAGTGATTGCTAACAGAACAGGTTGATCAAACAGCTCAAATAAATTTCTAAATATGCCTTATTTCAAGAAACATGTAGATTTCTCATTAAAACAATTTATTAATAACATTGATTTATTGAAGAAGTACGGTTGAAGTAAACAAAAACAAGAATAAATCTTCTTGTCACAGTGATGGTGCCAAGTAGTTATAACACAGATAGTTCTTTTGCAATATCTATGCTGTGCTGAAGGAGCAGTCTCAGTATTATAAGACCAAATTCACGGAATCACGGGATCACGGAATTGTGAGAGTTGGAAAGGACCTCTAGAGATCATCTAGTCCAACTCCCCTGCCGAAGCAGGATTGGCTAGAGCACATTACTCAGGACTGCATCCAGGCGGGTCTTGAAAATCTCCAGAGTAGGGGACTCCACAACCTCTCTGGGCAGCCTTATCCACTGCTCTGTCACCCTCACCGTAAAGAAATTTTTCCTCATATTTGAATGGAACTTCCTATGTTCCAGCTTGTGCCCATTGCCCCTCGTCCTATCGCTGGAAACCACTGAAAAGAGTCCAGCTCCATCATCCTTCAACCCAACCAAAAAAAGGTTGGCATATCACTTGCCTGTGACATGATGTCAAAATAAATTTTTTGCGTCATACGCTGCTGAAAACACATCTCAGTAAAATGGTGTGCAATGATCAATTTTAATGACTGCTTTTAGAGTAGGTGCACTGCAGAATACATTCCTTCTTCGATGTTTCACATTTTCTACCTCTCCTTTTCCTTTCATTGGTATTATTTTCTTCCTGTAATTGTAATTCCTAATTTAATAGCATAAAACACTTTAGGTAACATACTGGCCAGGCAGTACTGCTACTTGTGTTTCTCTTGTACTCTTCTGCCTTGCCCTTCAGGCAATTTTCAGTTCAGAGAAGATTGGTTCACATCCAAAGGACTCCAACTTATTCTTTGAATCCATATTTCCTCAGGCACTGTATCAAATGCTTTTCTGAGCTCCTTTTATATTACATCTGGCATATTCCCATTTGCTCATGGACTCCCTTATGTTCTTCCCTCCTATGGTGAGGGTCAATGGAGTGAGTGGAAGCTGAAAGATGCTGCCACAAAAAGCAGGATTGCTGCCTCCATCTGCTGAAGTTGGTTGTCTGGAGCTTCCCTTACGCTTTCTTCCACGTCCTTGTGCTTTCTTTATACTCTCTACTTCCACTCTATAGAGGACTCTATAAGATGATACCAAACTGGAAGGTGCTGTTGACTCTCTTGAGGGACAACAAGCCTTGCAGAGGGATCTAGATAGATTGGAGCATTGGGTAATTATCAGTTGGATGAAATAGAAGAAGAACAAATGCCAAATTACGTACCTAGGATGCAGGAACACCAGGAATCCACATAAATTGGGAGAGGAGTGGCTGGAGAGGAGTCCTGCAGAAAGGGATCTGCGTGTGCTGGTTGACAGCAGGCTCAATATGAGTTAGCAGTGTGCCCTGGCAGCCAGGAGGGCAAACCACATCCTGGGGTGCAACAAACACAGCAAAACCAGGCGGTCAAGAGAGGTGATTATCCCATTGCATTTAGCAATGGTGCAGCCTCACCATGAGTATTGTGTGCAGTTCTGGGCCCACAATTTAAGAAGGCTGTTAAGGTCCTTGGACGTGTCCAGAGGAGGGCAACAAAGCTGGTGAAAGAGCTGAAAGGTGTGTCCTAGAGGAGCAGCTGAGGACTCTGAGTTTGTCTAGTTTGGAGAGAAGGAGGAGAAGGGCTCTCTACATTGCTCTCTACAGCTTCCTGAGGAGGGAAAGAGGAGAAGGAGGTGCTGATCTCCCTGGGATCTGGTGATGGGATGTGTGGGAATGTCTCAAAGCTGCATCAGGGGAGGTTCAGACTTCATATTAGGAAGAATTTCTTTATGAGAGGGTGGTCAAATACTGGAACCAGCTTCCAAGAGAGGTGCACAATGCCCTGTGTGTGTCAGAGCCTTAAAGGAGGTGTTTGGACAATGCCCTTCATAATATGCTTTAACTTCTGGCAAGCCCTGAAGTGGTCGCATAGCTGGACTAGATGATCATTGCAGGTCCCTTACAATTTAAGCTTCCCTTCCCTTCCCTTCCCTTCCCTTCCCTTCCCTTCCCTTCCCTTCCCTTCCCTTCCCTTCCCTTCCCTTCCCTTCCCTTCCCTTCCCTTCCCTTCCCTTCCCTTCCCTTCCCTTCCCTTCCCTTCCCTTCCCTTCCCTTCCCTTCCCTTCCCTTCCCTTCCCTTCCCTTCCCTTCCCTTCCCTTCCCTTCCCTTCCCATCCACTAAATACTGAAAAGATAAGTATGTATGACCAGTATGTTGGCATAATGTAAGTATTACTATAGGTAAGCTGTTTTTAGATGTTTCTTTTTACCATTGCCAGTGTATTTATTATTTATTATTCATTCTTCTTTCTCTTTGTTGGTTTTTCTATATATATGTATAAATGTTGTAGTTTCTTCTGTCAATACTTGTCTCTGTGATTTATTCACTTCAGCTTATGTGCTTTACCTCACCTGCTTTTTGAGTCCCTTCAGCTTCTGCACAAAGAAACTGATCTGTCTCTTATTCCTTGTGCAACTTCATTGTTCATGCAGATATGGGACTAGCAAGCTGAGTATCTTCCATATCAGTTATACTACTGGGAAACTGTGGGCCATCTAGTGAAAGATTAAATTTTGTTCAATTTCAGCTCTCTAGAGTAACCAGATTCAAATGCCCAGCTGTCATGCAATATAGCAAGATAAAAGGAATTTATTCATGCATTCAGATTTCTTTTAAGTGCCCAGCACAAATTCAGATATTTTTTACAAAGAGGCCACATATTTTTATGTTTGCATCCCTAAAGGTTTAAACTTGAAAGTCATTGTGGTTGTCTAAAATACTGGTGTGGTCCATTCCCAAGGTTCGCAAAAAAGCACATCAGATTTTGGTGACAAAATGTGGATTCAAATTCCATTAACTAGACAGTTGAAGATTTTTTTCCTTTGAGGCTAGATCTGCTGTTTCTGAAATTAACTGGTATTTAGCTCTTAGCTTAAACAGGACCAAGAAAAATCCCTTAAAGTGTGGTCCTTCTTTATATTAGATGTGCAAATCATTCATATATGGTTTACATTTCTGTAAAGATGTGCTTTAACGTTTTCATTCATTAACTGATTAAAACATGTGTTGTTGCAAGTTCTATAGTTTACCCCATTGGCTGTAGTCTGATGTCTATCCCAGACACATTGCACAGTCACATTTTTAAAAGGAGAAATAAATACAGTCCCTTTAAGGGCTTCTGGCCTCTAAGAGTGTGTGTGCTGAGATTTCTCATGGGTTTTGCCGTTCAGATTGCCCTTTCTCTGAACTGCCTCAGCAATTAATGTATTTTTTCTGTTACTTACTGAGCTCACTAGGATTTGGACCCACAATGAATGTCAAATACTGCAATTTTTGGAGTCCTAGCTTGTTAAAAAAAATTACAAATTATCAATCCCACCATAGCTTTCAAATATCTTTTTGGCTCCAGCATATTTATATGGAATGGAAGGCTATTTTCTTATTTTCTCCTGAAGTGTCTTTGGAGTGGAATGTTTTGCACAACGATAGCAGGCTGTTCAGTTCTTGCACTGCTCCATCCTTTCAATTGTAATCACCCAATGCCAAGACATCTGTTCCTTGGAGTTTTCCACTCAAATGCCTTAAAAACAAAGGCCTAATTCAGTGAATTCTTTGAGCCTGACAGGCATCTAAGTCTGTTGAAGTAACCTGGGCACAGGATTACATATAAACAGTACTGAATCGGATCTTAAAACTGTTACAAAAATAAGCTTTGTGTAGGCATCATACAGCTCACCAACAGCTATTAAATAATGGTGTCGATTATGTTGTTGAATATTATTCAAAACACCCTTGTTAGTATTAGAATTGTGTTTATTTCTGCAGCTGCTGAATCTGAACTGTTTCTGATCAGAGAGTATAAATTATAAATGTAACATGCTTTTTTGAAAAAGCCTTTAAAACTATTATAATTATACTACATGGATCTGTTTCCTTTACATAGAAAATCATGCAGTCCCTGCTCCTCTTAGCTAATTGCTCTATCAGGGTAGGCACGGCCACTGCAGCAGTACTGAGAAATACCAGACTTTTATTTCTTTTAGGCCTGACTTCTCTGGCCATGCATATTTATTCCATTGCTTTCCGCCTGTCGTGGTTTAACAGGAGAGAAAGTTGATGATTTCTTTGCATTAAAACCTTGCTTAAGTTTAATGAAGGTGAACTCTGACCTTTAATCAAAATAAGAATATAGGTGTTGATATGCTTTAAATTGGACCTATTAAAAATGTTCGGCTTCACTATGGGCATGGGATGAAAGGGTAATTCTCTTGCCCTTTTTTTTGCTGAAATGAAAATCCTCTGCGATGTGTAATCAATACAGTCTCTTCCTTGCCATCTTGTCATACAGGCATGCCAGAACAACACTGAACAGACTTACCTGTGTGTGAAGACAAGTCCAAAATCTGTTGCCCACTCTATATTATAAAGTAACTTTTCTACAGGGAAATTTCTAGTATATTGTGTTTCTTCCTATGAGCTGTTTAAGGTGATAGTAACAGTAACAGAGAAAAAATAGAAAATTGAAACACTAAGAAAATTTAACATGGTTGTTAAGAAACTTTTCTTAGCACTTTCTAACACTGTAGAACAGGCTTTGAAATGAAGTCTTTAGCAATCAAGAGTTTTCCAGAAGGAATCATTAGTGTTCTATGGGGAAGATGATCTAAGAGCTCTTTGTTGTTTCTGATTTTCTTGCCTAAGATAGGCATTGAACCTCTGCCTTTAAATGAGAAATTTAAATTATCATGTAAAGAATGTATTTGTCTCAATTTTATAGGATATAACTATCATAGAAAAGTATTCTTCTGAAAGCTTTTTCACATTTAATGTACAGTGGAAAAAGGTTTCTCTCCAAAAGAAATAGGTAACATCGTGATTCTGATTTTTTATACTGCTCCAAAAGTGCCTTGCATGTTTTAAAAGTTTGTTGGTCATGAATTCCTAAAAAAATAATAATATTGTGATTTAGAACACCTAAGAACATAACTGGCTTGACTAGTAGACACCAATCTATCAAATGAAATTGATTTATTTTCTCATCCACCTTGTCCCCATTATGTCCTCAAAACAATCTTTGGAGTTACTTAACTACCTGATATTAAAGATCAAAATAGCATAAGTTGCTTGATACAGGAGGAAGCATTTTTGTTTCCTGAATAGAAATGAATATAGCTTGGATCTTGGAAATGCTTAGCCACAAATCTCATTCACTGCAGGTTCACAGGGTCAAGTATCATAGGGACAGGCAAAAACACTATTGGAGGTTCTGCAAAATCTGTGTATATTTGTGTTGTCAAGAAGCTAGCAAGGATCAGAGGATGTAGTTGAGTGTAGGCAGTTACTATATGACAGACTTTTCGAGGAACTACTCATAACTATTTTGAGGTGTTCTATGGAAAGTCTGGATTTATAACAAGAGGAAAATCCAAAAAATTATTTTATGTTATGAGCAAATACGAAGTTCAGGGGTGAAGAGGGGGAGAGCAATTGCCCAAAGGCACAAATCTAGTCAATCTGATTTCTGTACATGATTTGCCAAAGGACTTTGTTTCCATTGTTGCTGTCTAAATATGTTTTTCCTGTTAGGATCCTGTATAAATTTATTGAGCAAATGTTATTACCAATGATAGTCTAAAGCAGGATGAGATAAATACACAGTAAAATAGAAGTTGTAAGTAATGAGTACACTACACAATAAAATATCTTCCAGAGCATAAATCCACTGTTAGGAAAGCTTTTAAAAGGCACAGATATCAGAATCTTAAAGGATTTTATGGAACAAGAAATTTACTTCTGTTCAGGTAACTATGTACTATAGCTGTACTATTTTATTATTTGTGTTTTAAAGAAATTTAGACATTTAAAAATACTATTTTGACTATTCTACCAGACACATATCAATAAATATTAGGAGGAAATAAGAATGGCATTTGTTATTTTTTATAATATGCTAATTTAGAATAAGTAGAATTATTATCTCTAAGAATTTGCAGTATTTGTTGTTGTTGATTCTGAAAAACATAACTAGTTGGTTTTTAGAAATGGATTAATTTTACCTTGTGTAGTTTTTAGTATAAATATTACAGTAAGTTACAACTTGGTCCTGCAATCCACCTTTACAAATGCGTTGAGGTTCCCAGCAGAAAACAAAGTATTAAATAGGACTATTCAGAATGTAAGATTCTGGATTACACTTAAGTAATTTTATAAAAAGGTCAAACATTCTGTACTTTCTTTCACAAATTGGAGAACTGATATTTTTTCATTAAAAAAAAAAAATCCCAAGAAATGTTCCATAAATATTGGTAGCTATGTCCTGGCAATGCCAGTTTGTGTATTATAGGCCAATTTAATTTTTCCATTAGTAGTTAAATACTGAGAATTCAAGTAATGAAAATTATTTTCCTACCTTTTCATAGTACAATGTATACTGGTTTACAGTGTTTTAAATATTTTCTTCCTGGAAAGAGGAAAAGGATATATGTTTATTGATGTATTGAAAGTTTCTCTGATTTAAAAAAAAATCTCAACCACATTACTTCAAATCCAAATCTGTATAAGGACTCACATATATTGGATAATAGAACAAGTTAATAAAGATCTGAATCACTAAAACAAAATCAAAACCAAAACCAAACAAAAAACCCAAACAAAACAAAACAAAACAAAACAAAAAAACCCCCAACCCTTCTCAAATATCTTCATTCTAGTGTAAGCCCAGGAGAAGACAAAGAGAAATGGAAGTGTTGTGCTTAAGATCAGAAACCAAATAACTCCCAAGGCTGATAATAGAATCTTACACATGCACTGCAACATCTTTCTGCTCCCTCTTCTTCATAGACTCAAGTGAAGACATCTTCGGATATTAAAATCAGTGTTACATGGCTAATCACTGCAATTATTTTAAACAGTAAAATACTAGCCTTAAGGAAAGACTGTCATTAGCAAAACCACTCCCAAGTTACAAAATCAAAACCATAAAAAAAATTTAAATTATTAGACAAATAAAAGAAAGGATTACTTTTCTGTTTTAAGAGAGGAAAACAACTGGTCATGGTGTTTACGTTTAATTTTAAAAATCTAAACAAAATAGAAGGCAGGAAATAAAGATTTGCTGTTCCCTCTGCAATGTAAGTAAGCTTCCTATTTGAATTTTTACATAATGGTAAACATATTTTTGTCTCTCAAATATTCATTCTAACATGCTTTTTAACAAAGTAACTGAGGCAATTTCCAAAATTACTCACGTAAGTAAGTGGATCTTATAATTTTTTTGTAGAGTCTAAGTTTTGTGCAGAATATTCAAAACAAATCAATCCTAAATAGGAATAAAATGAGAGAAACTGTAACAAAACACTGTACCCATTCCCATAGGACAGGTGCACTAAGAAGATTTTACTCCTAGATTTTACTACTAGATTTTGCTAGTTAATAGAAAAATGTACCATTTTGCTATTAACTAGATTTCCTGTAACTACTGCAAAACACCATGATGTTCTTGGGCCAGAAGGACTGTTATTCTTCCTTCTCAAAAACACTTGGCTGAACTCCTGCAGGTTATAAACAAATTTTCATTCACATTCTCTGTATACAACTTTATAGGAAGGAACTATCCAGTACTCATAATAATAGTACATGGTAGAAATAAATATTCCAGTAGAAAAAGTGTGATTTTTAAGACAAATTCCAAGATGTAATTCAATGGTAACTACAGTGTTCCAAGCATTCCCAAAGGAATATATTCTTAAGGGAAGGTGAAATACACTTTTCAAAACAAAGTTTTGAAAGAGAAGAAGCTTTTGGAGAGAAGGTCAGAAAATTAAGAAAAAACTGAATTTTTCCCGTTCCTTCATACTACCAATTTATGTATTAGGAATTTTCACTAAAGTAGTTAACAGAATGTACATAATGATGGATGATGAATTATGGAAAACCTTGTGAAGCTTCATTCTTATGTTACATTAAAAAGTCTTAAAGATTCAATCTTTAAATTGTAAATATTTTCATTTAATTATTGTACAAAGAAACACCACTTTGACACATTTGCATTTAATTTCATGTGGAAAGCAGCAGATAGATTGGATTATAATTTTCTTCCACTCTTTTGTGTGTTTTCATGTTGAAGGGATTTTATGACTCTATCGGTATGAGTTAAAATAAATTAGTTACAGATATACCAGTAAATCCTCAGGAATTTCCATGAGAAAGTGTTGTCCCTTAGCAAAATTGCATTCTCTCCTTAAATAACAGTACCACCAAATCTTTGCTTAAGATAGAAAACCCATCTTTGCTTTTACTGTAGAGATGTGATGCAACTTCTGTCACTCTATGTCACTCCTTCTTCCAGTTAGAATTCAGGTTTTAGTAAGTCTACTTTTCATATATTTTCTTTGGAGTGTAAAACAGTAGGTAGACATCTTCTTCTCATTTCTGAAATCGAGTCACTCACTTCCCCTGCACTCCCTCTGTTTTGTTCTGAGAAATCATCACAAATCCAGTGCTATCAAAATACACAGGTGCATACAGCTGTAGATTTGCCATACCTTGCATTTCCTTAGTGCATCAGTCCCTGATGTGGTGGCCTGTAATAAAACAATGAAAGGGTAAAGTTTCAGATTGATTCTATCTTCCATCCTCTTTAATTTCACTGTTAGGAAAAGGCTAGCTGTTTTAATGAGGCGGTTTCTTCACACTGATCAGGCATGAAAACAGTTGAAAAGCAGAGTCGGAGAATGCTGAGTCAGATTACAGGTTCTGAGTTTTCTCACTTTTTTAAAGTGACTCTAGCACTTTGAAGTTTAAGTTGAGCAACTCTGATATCTCAAGAGCTGCTGTTTGGATTTGTAAAGAATTGTGTGTCTTTTAGTTTGCAAATATAGTGTTTTAAATCTACCATTCTTATTCGTGCATGCATGGTATCTTTACGTGTAAAGGAATTTTTCAGTTATAAACTAGCACAAAACTGTGATTTAGTTTCCTAGTCTTTGTTTAGAGTGTGCTGTGGAGAGAGATTAACAGTCAGGCAAATTAAATGGAATTATGTTTAACAGTCTTGTAATAAATAAAAGTTTTCACTACATGGGCTGAAATAATGAGCCTGTTTAATTTAATATTCATTTTATCATCAAAGAGATAAATCTCACTGTGATCTTTAAATCAGATAATAAGATTTTTTGTCTTTGTATTAAAAGTTATTATGGTTTCTAGGTAAGTGTCACCTTTCCACACTAGATTTGTAATTGATCTGATTATCTGTTCCTAGCAAGTTCGAACAGTGTGAACTAATTTAAAAAAAAAACAACTATTTTAAACAGTTTACAATTATAATCATTAAATATTTATTTAAACTCTTTTAAATATTGAGACATTACATTTTACAGAGGGTCACGCAATGTCACTCTATCATTCCCTCAGTGTTTAATCTCCCCAGTTTGTATTATCTCATCACAATATCCTTGTTTGATTTAAGCTCTGAACCTGTCAAAGTTGGTACACACCCGCATAGCTTTAACTGGAAGTTTGTAAGCATTGCCCATGGAATTGCTCAAATAGAAATTTTGTAATTAAATAGGAAACTCAGTATGGCTGTGGAGGAACAGAGCCATCTGGCCTACTGCAGAGTTGCTCAGTTTCTTGGCAATTGACATATTAGATGTATTTATCCCCATTTACGTCTCTCTTAAACAGTCAAACTGAGAAGATCTGCCTCTGCAGACTCGGGGGTTATGCTTTGCAGGCACATGAGAAAGATGAAGTTTCCAGTGCAGTCCCTTGGTGTCAACAGAATAACCTGTCTGCAGCCCTGCAAGTTGATCCTTGGCTCCAGTTGATGCCCTGGAGGCAGAGGAACAGTTTGAAGCAGCAGATTATGGCTGTCAGTTTCAGGTAATGGTGCCATCTCACCAAACAGTATAAAAAGCGGTGCTAACAGACTACTGACTTACCTTGAATAGTGTTCTGTTAAAAATTGAACAAATTAACAAACAAAAACTTTGAATAAAGTTTTCAACCATGAAAATGCTTAGATACTTGGCCGTGTGTAATTCCTATCACGTCAGTTCTGATTATCTCCAATCTTTTGGACTTCAGTTTTCCATTACAAATCATTTAGTTATATTTAGTTGTGTAAAACATGTACAACTAATCCAACAATTTAATGAAGAGTAATGTTTCAATTAAATATAAGCCAAAGTAATCTATTGGAAAGTACCCATACTTCTAGCTGCTTAACGACTAGAAAGGCGCTGTATTTAGAAACGGTGAGAGGAAAGTGAAAGACATGATCTTGAAAAAAAATACCAAAATAAACAAATCAACTTTCTTCCTCACATTGCTCCTCAAAGAAGTAGTTTGTCATACTTTAGAAAAATAAGCATATATATTATAAGGAAGAAGCAGCTGCAGCAACGAGATCCTGGTTTCGTGAAGAATTTGCCAGTTTTTTCTAACTTTGTCACTTTGTTTAACACAAGATACTGTGGTTTATAAACTCACAAAGCTGATTTCATCACTGACTTCAAGGTGGCATGGATTTCACCACAGGATTTTTTTGACAAAGCGTGTTAGACTTGAAGGTAACTGTGTTAAAAGGAGACTAAATATGTTTCTATTAGTCACAGTTGTTTTACAAGGCTTTTGGAATGCAGTGACAGAAAGTTAACATGCCTAATACAACTTTTCTCCTCCCTTTGTTCCAAGTTTTGTGTGTATTAGAAATGTATTCACACTTTAAGTGACTGATATGTGTTAGAGGCATATGGGTTCTGTCGTCAGCAGAGCCTACCTGTGTACAGGTATACGTATAAATAAAACAACTGTATTCTGCCTGTCTCTGTGTTTAGGGTTTGTAGACCATGAAGCTGCATTACTAGTGTTGCTATACCTGCGTTTCATATGAAAAATACATTAAGAAATGTAAATATAACAACTTCCCCTACTGCACGGAATATATTTTTAAGGATGGGTATGATGCATGTGTTATGCAGATTAGTAATATGTCTCTTAAAGACCCAGCATTTGAAGTCTATTGCAACTTTTCTAATGACAGCTAGACTCAATTTAAAGGCTCAAGCAACAGAGATCCTACCAGGTTCATAGATAAGCTGTTACAGTGATAAACTGTCCCTACCATAAAACATTCTTGCCCATGTTTGATTTTTCATCCTATAGTTTCATTTTCCAGGCAGTGGATCTTACTGTACCATTTTCTCCTTGATTAAAAAGCTGGTCACTGTTAGAAATTTGTTCCTCACATGGTTGCTTGTAGCTTCTGGTCAAGCCGTGCTTTAACCTTCTTTTCTTCTTATTGAAGAGAATGAACTCATTAAATCTCTTGCTGTGTAAAACATCTTTTCATAGCTGAAACAATTCTCTGAAATCTTTCTGTTTTGCAATGAGCTGGACAACAAATACAGGTAACTGTCTGCTAAGCAGTATGAAATTGTTATAAACTTGCCACTTCTACATTTTATTTTCTTCTTGAGCCATCACCTTGAACAGAAAAAAACCCAACAAACAAACCCGAAACATTAAATTAAATTGATATTTTCCTAGTGAATATTGCAGTTTTAATTGATTCCTCCTATTCAGTTAATTTTAAAGATATCCCTTTGGTGCTATCAGAGTCTTTATCAATAAAACTAAACATGTCTTTTTAAAAATAGTTTAATCTTATTTTCTTTAAAATATTATTTTCTTTAAAATATTTTAAAATTGTTTCTAAATTTATATGAAATTTAAGGACAACTACTATCTAATAGGTTATATTTGCTTCTTCTTACAGCCATGGGTGTGGTGTTCTCTGCTTCCGTTTTCTAAGGAATTACCTCAAACTGCTAGGCAAATGCCTATGTGTTTTAAAAAGCATGGACCACACCTGAACCAACCCTCAGTTGTTTAACTATGCTAACATTGGAAAAGAGCTCTCTGAGTAAAGAAAGCAGGTGATGAGGAATCAGAGACAGCACCACTGGTACCCTGAATGATACCTGTGTGTACACACAAGCACAATGTCCACTAATCCTGAATCATAAGTTTTGGTTTACTGACAAGACAGAGATTATATGTACTGCAGGAATGATATATAAATATAATTATATACAAATATATGTTTTCTGTCTTCATAATTATATTAGACATATATATCTATAGAATATGCATTGCATAGATATTATGTATATAATATACACACTACATATATTACATCTAATTATATCTATATAATAGTGTACATATTACATTACTAACATTGCTACACATTAATATTTTATCATCCTTCAATAATCCTATTAAAAATTATTATACAAATTAGAACTTTTTTAGAAATGTGAAGGAATTTAAAAATAAATTTCTCAAATCTTTAAACATTTAGGGAAAACCAGTATTTTCACTAAAGGAAAAAGTGAGTCTGACAGTTAATTCATCTTTTATTTCAAACAATCCTAGATTTTTTTTCCTGAAAAACTGCCATAAAGTTGGTTATAATATAAAAAAAAAGATAAAAATAAGAACGTACCTGTGGTTTCCCAGGTGGGACTGAAAATAGACTTTTTCTGTTTCTCGGAAAGGGGCAACATTCAGCAAACACTGGATTAAATGAATAGTTCATCTGTTCAGTTCAGGAAAAAGTACATGCTTAAAAGACACAATTAAAAATCTGTTTATTACTATCTGTTACCAGAGAGTAATGTTTCTCTCTCTCTCTGCACTGCTGAATATACAAATTCATATGTACATATATGAATGTATGTAGCATATGTGCAATCATACATATAAATATACATATGTATGATGACATACGACATACGTAACTATAGAGATCTTTGTTTAAGGGTTGTGAGGTTTAGAGGAAAGAACCCGTAAATATTCTAGTGAGGGTTAAAAGGTGGATTCTCATATTCTTCCTTTAATATAGTACAATAAATGCAAGATTATTCTCATTTCCTTTAATGTTAGATTAAAATGTTTGACAAAAGCTGAAAATGACAGATACTCAAAAAATCCCTAACCTGTGAGAGATTTGGACAGAATATACTGAGAAATACCAACTTCATTTAGAGCCCAATGTAAGGGAAGGTCAACTGGATCAGTGGAAAAGGAAGAGAAAATTATATTTGTTATCTTTGGCAGGAGTAAAAGATGGATGCTAACTGAAAGAAAGGGAAATATGGATTAAATAAGTGGTTCTAAGAGAAATTATGTGAGAAGTGGATGTACTGTATATTATCCTTCAGGAGATGACAGATGTTTCTAAAGCCAAATGAAAAAGTATTTCTGCAAGCAGAAAAATTCTACATTACATCTACAAGAAAGGAAATGATACATAATGCAACATGGTTACACAAAGGAGCTGTTGTGTGAACTCTGAATCATATGTCAAAATACAAGAGAAGTGGAAAAATCAGTAGGTGGCAGCACAGTGGCAAACAACAGAGATCCATCAGCAATGGGTTTAACTGTTACTAGAGAGGGTCAGGAAATTTCACCAAGTGGCCTCTCAGCCATGACTGGGAAAACTATATACATTGTCGCACAACAAGAAAATAAAAGAAAGATATGGTCTCTGAGATGGTTTCAAAGTAGAATCAAAGATTCTCATTTAACAGCTGTGTATAGAATAAATCATTCTTTCTTTTATCTTGTTCAGTGCACTAGAAGATGAGTCAGGCCCTCCAGAGATGAGTAATGATCAGAGCTGGGCAAAAACCCGTCTCAGTACTTGTAACATTGTTTCGGATCATACATGTAGCATTGATTTTAGGAATAGAGATTTTGGCCCTTTGAAGGAGACTGCAAGTATTTTTTCGACAAGTATTTTTTCAGAATTTTATAATAAAAGATCTTTCTACTTATCTTTGCCTTCCTTACATTTTCCCCTTCAGAAACACCTAGATAGCTATGGTAGCAGCTGTATAATTAACAACAGCTTCTCCAGATTTCACTAAGAAATTACAGGTGCTATAAACCTCTAGGCTCCCCCCTTGACTGTGAAACTTTTAGACCCACCTAACAGTAATAAAATTGAACATGTGCCCTTCCATATCCATACCTAATTGTTTCTGATCTTTGCTATGCATCATCTTCCTTTAGAAACATAGCACCAACTTAGGGAACTCTTCAGAAGAACCTTGAGGTACTGTGGGACTCTAAAATTGGAACTGTGTCCCAAACCCTGCCTGTGCACTGTTTGCACAGGGAACTATCTGCCAGGGATGTGCAGAGTAGAGGGTCAGTTTTCGGGTGCCATGTAGGCAGGGCTGTGCGGACCTTGCTACTGTTGCTGGGGAGGGGGTGGGGGCTATGCTTGCTGCTGTTGCTGGGGCTTTTCCTCTAGAGGGCGCCTGCGCAGCTGAAAGGTTGATAAAGGACACTGCGAGATAGGCCTTGAAAGACTTCTTTGTGACCCCCTAGGCTTCACCGTGCAGGTGCTAATCTAACCACACCCTGGAACCATCTTGCATGCAAATCATGGACTGCCCAACTATGTTTCATATGCGTAGAATACGTAGAACCATGTTTAGAACCACCTCATCATGCTTTGCATGCAAATGAGGGGAAAATGAAAGCATAAAAGATGGCCAAACAGACTAAGAGGTGAGCTTGGGGCTCCGGCCACCTTTGATACCCTGGGTAGGACCAATGAGACACTGCTGGATCCATGGGTGGTGGTTCCCTGTCCTCATCCCTTTCCCCTTCCCTTTGTCTTTTCTTTCTTAAGAATTGTTAAAAATTCTTGCTAAATAAGTAGTTATGGTGAGTTTTCAGCATCTAGCCTTGTTTGTGCCTTAATTCCAACTGGGCGACTGAAACTTTACATTAATGTCTGCAGCCTGGTCGGGACAGGTACATGTGCAAAACCAAACTATCCCATCTGTGTTCTATAAATTCCATGTGATCTTATGCCATGTTAGTTTCTTGCATGACCTGAGTTGTCTCATTAATCGTGAAAATCTCTCTAAGATATGCAAAAGGATTAACACCAGCAACATGGTGACATTTATGACCTTCCTGCTCCTTCCTCCCTAAATTGTCACTGAATTTCAAGGTTTCAGTTTGCCTTCTGCAAGTGAAATTTTGTGTACTTGAAAAACCACTCCTCATATCAGTTGGATTACAGAACAGAAACAAAGCTGAATAATGCTCAGCCAACTTCATTGACTTGCAACAAATAATTGGCACATTCTGTGGATGATATAGCCATTGCAGTGACACAGTGATCACGGTTCTATCAAATTAAAATATTAGGTTTTTTATCAAAGAAATATTATATAATTGAATGTAATTGTTTGCCAAAATATTGGATTTTACTGTGAATGGTATTTCATGTCTTTTGTTTCTGACATTAGGCAATTAGATGCCATTAACATGATTTTCAGGCAAAGTAAGAACAGGAGCCTCTTTAACTATACAAATACTTTAAAATATTGGTTGTTTTGGTTTGCTTTGCTTTTTTGGGTTGGTTGGGTTTTTTTTTGGAGGGCGGGAGGGTTGTTGGGGTTTGGGTTTTGGTTTGGCTTTAAAGCTAGAGGTATTTATTAACTACGATGCAATTAAAACTCCATATACAATTTTGCATACTGTCTATATCTTATGCAAACACTATGAATACATATTGACATCTTTTAAAAGATTTAGAGTTAACAATTTGAGATACACATTTTACTCCAAAAGCCTGGAATACACTATTTTGATCACTGAACAAACTGACAATAAAAAGTTTATACCATCCTATTATATTTCATAGAATCCCATGAATTTCACAGAAAGAAAAAAAACCCACAGGAACAGTTTTAGAGTGACTTTTTGATATATTGGTCCTACTTTTTTTTTCATTCCTCCACTTGTAGTGACATACTATTTTAAATTATTCTATAATTTAAATTATAGAATAATTTAATACATCTATAAATAGATATATAGAATCTATCTATCAATTATTATACCTCTACCAAACTGAGAATGGTACTGATGAATGTTCTTGAGAGTGAAGTAGTTAAATTTCCATGAAGAGAAAAAAAATCAGACATATCTGCACATGGCTGTAGATGCCACACAAATGTCAAGTAGGTATGCATTCAGCTCTTTGATGAGCTAATAACCTCCTATTCTCATTATCGTATATGGAGTACTACAAAAGTTTTATCAATGGTAGATGATTTGGCTTCAGCTCTTCGGACCAAAAGAAATATGCCAGAATTGTGCCTGCATCCTTTTATACCGCATTGCCATGTAATCACTGACTCTGTACTCCCCATATTGTTCCATTTGTTTTTCTTAATCCTGCCATTCTTTGCTAGTCCTTAGATTCTTTGGTAAAAGGCTAATAGCTTTTGCACTGTGAATGGACACTGACATTGTAAACTGAATGTGATCTCTGAATATTAGGGTAGTGCAGATAATAAAAGATTAAATATATTCTTTATTGAGTAGAGATGTATTTTTACAATAACTAACATTTATTTTCATAATTTAATCTTTTTCAAAGATATTTGCCTTGTGCCAGTGTAGGCTGACTTACTCTATTTGCCTTGAAGCAAAAAGCCACAGATGAATTTTTCAGTACAATATCCCATTATTTTATTGAAACTAATCCTTCAGCACAAATTCTGCATCCACGGTGCTGTTTGTGATCTTGATAGCGGATTTTTGGATCTTCTTTAATAATGACTGGAGCCTCAATTTTCTCACTGCTGCTTCAAAAATATGTACAGGAATTGGTTCTGCTGCTTCTTATGTGGGACTAGCTTAGTCCTTGATAGCACCACTTAAGCAATATGAAAATATGTTTTGTGGTGCTCTGAACAGAAAGGAACTTGGGTGAGGACCAGAATCCTGTATGGTGACTGGGAGATGGAAGATTTTCAGTGTTCTAATTAGTTCAATAATCTGCAGTAATGTCCTCATATTTATAAAATCTACTTGCAGCAGGAAGTACTTCACTTCAAAAGCAGTGGACCCAGTTAATCTCTTTTTTTTATTGATTCCTTCTTAGGACCATTGGTATTCTCCAGTATTCTCATGCATTTAGAAGTACAGAAGCATTTCTCTTTTTTTCTCTCTTTTCTCATTTTTTTTTTTTTTTTTTGCTTAGAAGAGAGGTTTTATAGTAAATAATAGCAGAAAATTTTAAATACTATTTCTACATTATTAAATTATTGCAGCAGGGAAATTAATCAGAAAGATGTCACATTTCTGCCATTTAATCTCATCTTTTGTGAAAGGCCTAGTGGTCTGAAACCAGTCCTCTACCAAGAAGGAGACATGGAAACAGCTGAAAGTCTCTTCTGTAGTAGACTTTGGTTTCGTTCTTTACTTTTAGGGAAATAATTGGCAAACTCCTGTAAAAGCAAATCTTGTGTGCATGAGTGCTTTTTTCTTTTTTTTTTTCATTTAATAGGTTTGGAAATGAAGGTCCTTCTTTCAGCTGCTTTAGGACTGTTGGAAGGTCTCATTTTTCTAAATTAATATCCTTTGCATTAATGGCTTTAAGATTAAAAAAATGTTTTTAATTTATCAGTAAGAAGCATAAGAACTCATGACAATGTTGTTAACTTTTAAGGAAGAAAAAATAAAACAGGAAATCCATAATTAAACCTGAATGTAACTACAGTATCAGATAAGGAAAAGCTCTGCAAAACCATTACACTGAAGAAGCAGAAAGTATACCTTTAACTGGATGCCTTGATCACAATTTTATTCAACTGTTTTCTTTATAGGCACAATATGGTTCGGATATTTCAAAGTGTCTGCAAAAAGTCTTGAAAAAATTATGAGTTTGGTTACTCAATGTAGACTTATAAATATTGTGGCTCATAAAATCATGGGAAATGGATCTAACAAAATCTGCAGAAGTTGTACAATTATGCAGATTTCTGCAGCAAGGAGCAAGTCATTTTGTGGTTCTGCTATGCATATATTTTGCTATATAGATGATTAGTGTCATGCAAATATTGACTTCTTTGGGTTTCTAGTCTGATTGAACAGCTGGAAATATAATTGTCTTAGGTCAATGTAAAAAGAATTACTTTAACTCTTTTTTTGTTCTTTTATTTTTAAGAAATGTCAATTTGTGTGAAAAAACAATTTACACTTTTTTAAACCTTCACATGTTGGGAGTTCTTTCAAGATTAACTGACATTTTAAGAATGTCAAAGGAAGTATTTTTACTTTTGAAAGGACTTTTGAACATATCTACTTAATAAAGTTGACAAGGATTCATTAATTTTTATAGCCAACTCAGATACAAAATTTTTGTTTCTCCAGATTTTTTTTGCTAATTGTACTGATTGTAAATATTTGTCTGTGCATCAGTAGAAATCATTAAAGATTATTAATTCATTAACGCTCAGTAATTCATGGTAAACAACTATTGCAGATGAGACTAGGGTTTGAGCCAGGACTATACTAATTAATATAAAGAGAAGGAAAAAGTCTGGTACTAAAGGAATATGATTTGCCTTCATTAAGATGTGCAAAACAGTACTTTTATTTACTCCCATATATACTATTGTAAGACTGATTCCTTTAACCACTGACAAAATTATTACAATAAGTAGGACTTAAAGTAAGTTAATCAACAGTCATCTGCCTTCTTTGGAGTGGGCCCTCCATGTATGCACAGGTGTTGGTTTTGGCTTCTGAGAGCTGGGAGTCCTGCAAGGTTTGTAGAGATAAAAGCACTGTTAAAATGACATGTGGAACCAGTGACAGAGCAGTTAAAATAACAATTAATCTTTGGTTAGAAATAACTAAATACTTTAGTAGGGTGAAGAATGGTAGTATTAACCTCCTTCTAGTTCTGAAGTTTGAGCAGCAGGAGGATCACAGCTTATGACAGTCACTGTTTTTTCAGGATCATAAATGAAATTTAACCTGTTAGAAATAAATGCAAAGTACTTCATGTTTGCACCTTAACCATGACTGACCTAATAGTCAAATTTGTCTCTTGCAATTCAGCAATAAAATCTGAAACACTTCATTGAAGTAATTTAAGAAATATCTCAGTTTGCTCAGCCAAAATGTAAAATCTGTTTCGCACACATAGGTAGGTGTCTATATGGTCTTCAATACCAACCCTACAGGACTGACAAAAGAGGCAGGACTTGCGGGAGAGCCTCTCCTTTTCAGCCACCTCCTAGAGGTCAGACAGCCACTGTAGGACATGCCAATGAGTGTTAAATGCAGTTCAGGTAGTGTTTCAGATAGTGTTTCAGTGGGTAAGTGAACCACCTCCAAGAGTTTCTTCTATACTTTCTAATATGCTGACATCACTTTTGATTTTGCTGAATTTTTATTCTTACATGATTCATACAAAGTATAGCTGTCAGAATGTAAAATGAGCATCATCTAATTTTATGGGCTAAATTGTCAAAGCAGTGCATGGGGAATTACAGTCACAAATGCTGTTAACAATAATGCTGTCAGAGAGGAAACTCCTTGTTTACTGCTTTAAATACAGTATTTTATGCTTGCTGTTAACTCAGTTGTGGAATCTTTCCAAACTAAATGGCAGCATTTCAAAACGGTGCATAAATAGTTCCAGAAACAGGAGATGCTTTATTTAAATTAGGTCTAATAAAAATTTTAAAAAGAGAAAAATATCATAATATAATAATAGCTATAAGGTGAAGGACCTTTTATTCTTGGAAGTGTTAGTACTGGTATTTCCTCTTATTAACTTAGTTACAGAGTGATTGAACAATTTATGCTGGGAGTGACCTATGAAGGTCAAATCCTGTGTTGAAATAAGGGTCAACTGTGAGAGAAGTTGTGTAGTGCTGTGTCCTGTCGGGCATGAGTATCATCCAGGATGACAGTCTTCTAGGCATCCACTTCAGTATTTCATTATCCTTATTGTGAAAATTTGTTTTCTAACATCTGATCAGAATTTCTCCCACCATAACTTGTGTCAGTTGCCTCTTTCCCTATCACTGTACACCACAGAAGCATTTGGGTCTGTTTTCTGTCTACCCTTCCCCTAGGTACATGGATACAGCAATAAGATCCTTCCTTAGCTTTGTCTATTTAAGACTGAATAAATCAATTTTCTCAAACACCGGAGCCTGTAATTACCTTTGTGGTCCCTCACTGGACTTGTCACTGTGTGTCAATGTCTTTATGTACTGGGGACCTCAGACATAGCCCATGATAGTTGGCTAAAAGAAGTCCAACTTTTAATGTTTGAGATCTTCCTCTGTTATTAGAAATGGATGTGGAGTGGACAGAGAAGAAATCTATCATTAAATTATTAAACCATTACATATATATATGTGAAAGCAAATACCTATGTATGTGTATGCATGCATGTATGGTTATGATTAAATACATATATATCTAATGGAGGTTTTGGCAGTACATTGCTTTTATATACATTTTTATATATATTATATTTTTTTTCAATTGATAGAGTAATTTTAATCACAGAATCACTTGTGGTCTTTTCCTCCATATGCTTTAAGATGATGCGCACAACGAGTTGTTCCATCATCTTCCCAGGGATGGAGGTGAGGCTGACTAGCCTGTAGTTTCCTGGGTCTTCCTTCTTGCCCTTTTTGAAGACTGGAGTGACACTGGCTTTCCTCCTGTCCCCAGGGCATCTCGCCTGTTCTCCAGGACCTTTCGAAGATGAGGGAGAGTGGCTCAGCAATGACTTCTGCTAGCTCCCTCAGCACTCCTGGGTGCATCCCATCAGGATCCATGGACATGTGGGTATCCAGTTTACTTAACTGCTCCTTAACTTGGTCTTCCTCCACCAATGTAATTGAAATAGTTTCTGAAAATTCATAGGGATATTGAATTACAAATGTAAAACACAATGCTGTAAAGAAGGGAACAGACAATATTTAACAAAACCCATTTCATTCAAGGCTTTTTTTCAATGTATTAGTCATTTGGAGCAGTAGAGAGCATTTCTTAATCTTGCATTACTATGCACAAGAATTACACTATGATTACTTGGTGACTGAAGGCAATGGAAGACTCAAGTCCATGATTATCTCTACTGATTTATATGCAACAGCTAATCTTGCTCATGGTTATGTGGACAATGGTTATAACCATAACATGGTTATGTGGTTATGTGTTATGCTCACGGAAAGAGGACAAAAAAGAGAGATGGTCTGTGTATTAGAGGGAGGCAAATAAGTAGACTTTCCACTTTGACCACGTTAAAATAAATACATAGTATAATTTCAAATCTGATTGTTCAAATAATATTGTCAAAAAATTAAAATTTTGAAATAAATTTATTTAATATTTTCCCATGTTCTGGTGTTTCTCTGAAACTGTCAGTTTATGGGTTCTCACTGAGTTCTCATGTCTTTAAATCTGCACTTTGTGGTTTTAGAAATACATAAGATAGCAATGACAGCCACTATCTACCAATTTATTAAGGACTTTTGTGAAATAAGAAAATTTTTGAACTATCATACCACTTGAATCATTTTCTCTCAATTGCAATTTGTGTAGTGTTTTAATGTCCTTCAGGATAATAACACACAAATCAGCCAAATTCAGATTTCTATTTGGAAAGATCTTTTTTTGTGCTTAAAAATTCCTTCAGGAGAAATTTATCTCACTTCCAATAAATGGGTTGTTTTGTGATTTTGTTGGTTTTTGTTTGGTTGGGTTTTTTTATGTCAAAATATCATACCTAATTCATAGCCTTCTTCAAATCATTTGATTTCTGCAGATGCTTTCATCAGACCAGTCATAATGAGGATTTGCAAAAAGTGAATATCATGATTATTCAGTGAAAATTTTAGCCTGATCTTATAGGGAAATTGAAAATTGTCTGATAGAACAATAACCTTGAAAGAATTGTTTGCTACAGTCATTTGAACGTCCTGGCTGAATCCCTGAGGGGAACAAAAGGACAGTTTGGGAAAACCGGTAATCAGATGTATGAAAAATTGTGAGCTAATACTGACTGAGATCTTGGGTGGTTTGTTTTTTTTTTTCACTCGAAGCAACCCAAAGAATTAGCAAGTTTTATTTATCTAGCAGTGCCAGGGAGTGAAGTAGGGCTTAGATTGTTTTTGTGGGGGATCACATAAAAGAAATTTGCTCTCTAGACAACAAGTTGAGAAAACCCTATAGCTCACAAAGACCTCATTAATTAGTAGCACTGAGAAAGCAGTTTCCCTCACTGATACTTTTGATTGATATAAGATTTTACTGGGACAAATGCACTAGAACGCTACATTTCATAACCCACAATTATGTAAGATATAGAACCAGTCCTTTTGAAAATGCTATAGTATTATGCAACTGTTCTGTTTTGTCATGAATCTAGGAATTATTTTTTAGTTTTTTTTCTTTGCCAGATTTTGTATTTTGAAATGTGTAGTCATGGTGGTGGTGTGTGTGTTTTCTTGTTGTGTGTACAGGAAAAGCTACACTGAGAGAAAAGAAATCAGTGGAGGTGTTTAAATTTAGTGGTGTAATACAGAAAAAAAGTCTTCTCCTTAGTGAGATATTAACTTCCATGTAAAAGGTTGTTGTTAATTGGACCAGACTCTAAAATGTATAATTAAATTTATCACTTATGTTCTAGTGTCAGAGCCCTTCTACAGGTTATTTATATTTGAGACAAAAACTGTATACCAAAGTTTCTGACAGAGTAATTGTCATTCTGTTATTCTAACAGAAAAATTCTTAATTAATGTAAGCAGTTTGATCCATTTTATCTATGGTAGAAAAATATCTTTAGTCTCCAGGTCAAAGACATTTTTGTTAGCCAGGACATATTTTATCACAGAAATGATAAAAATAGAGCCTATTTTAAACCCAAATCTCTCTCTTGTGAGATTTATAAATAATGCAGTTTGTCTGTCTACTTGTTAAACAGCACATGAACCTGTCATAAAATAAAAACATAAGGAAATACTAGTTAAATGCATGATATTTCCGTATTCATGTGCTAAAAAATAAAGTTAGATAGTTGTGGGCTTCTTTTAATGTTTAAATTCAGAGACTTTCAGAATAAATCAGGTATGAATTATTCTATAAAGAGTAAGTAATGGTTCTCCTTATTCCCTCTTGCTCCCCCTCCCCGCTTTCTTTTTTTTTTTTTTCATGTTTGAGGTTTGGATAAGGAAAAAGATTCCATGATAAGAAAAGATGATTCCTTGATTAATGTTATTGGAAAAGTTGGTTATATCTCTGCCTTCCCCCTTTGAATCCGCTGTAGCAATAGCTGCTCAACTCTCATAGTTTGTTAACTTACTGGTACCTACTAAGAACTGAACAAATCCTCAGCTAAAATAAAAATGAGAACTAAACTGAAATGAAAAATTTGGTATCTATATTTTTAATTTAAAAAGTGCTCTCTATATATCAAAAAATCTAAGAGACATTGTAAGGATAAATTCATATCTCAGAATTTAAATAATAATTAAAACTCTGAAATATATCTGCGCTGAAATCAGATAAATTAAATTATATATAAGCTAGCTACAAACTACCTCACTTACCTGTTTCACTAGAAACAGCCAAAATTTAAACCATAGAGATTGGCAAGAGCTAATGTCCTTTTCCAAAAACCAGTAATTTCTCATTTGAGATACTATTTTAACCTTAATCCCAGGAAAGCTGTTAGAAGTAATAATTTCCTTAGCAGAGTTGCATTTGAATAATGTGCTGTAAATAAACCATGGTGCCATTCACTTAAATGTTACGATGAAAAGATTCTGAATAGTTTCTCATTAAGTAAGCATCATCCGTTCTGTACACAGAGTGAGGTAGTTATTCTCAGGGAAAAAAAATAGTATATGATTATGTAATTAACGACTGTCTTGTAGTACACACACAAGGTGGGCAGTTAAAGGTTGTCTCAGCATCTTCTACCATTTTTAGCTTTCCAGCACTTGATGGTGAATTCCTAATAACAATTTTATGCCAGAGTTTGTTATTCCACTTGTTTGTGGAATAATCATATTACAGTCTTCTCAATAATTTTACTTTTTCATTTGAAATCTTGAGACATATCTTTTACTTCATGCATTTTTGCCAATTAATTTAGTGGGCATTTTTCCCAAGTGTTGCAACAAATGGACTCTAAAGGGAGGGGAGGGGAACCAAAACAACCAAAAAACATCCAACAGTTACAATTCCATTGCATGCTAAAAAAAAAGAAAATCTTATTAAATAAATAAGACTGACTTTCTTCTGATTTTATGGAACACAGAACACAATGCTATTTTGAAAACAAACTAATTTTTGCTGATTTGCTGATTAGTAATGTGACATAAATTAACTAGCTCTTCAGCTTGATAATCTATTTACTTGGTAACTGGGAAGGAATAATCTACACTGTTTTGCAGAATATACAGAATTACTTCCTGTTTTTCACATTATGCATGTGCCTTAGAATTATTTTCTAGAAAATGTTGCCTTTTATGCAAATTGTATAGTGAAGCTGCTATCTCTACAAAAGCATGCTACTTAAAAATATGTAGCTATATAATAATAGTGTGTCATGTATAAGATACTGTGTAGCAAAGGCAAACATCATCAAAGAGCTTATCACTGGTTTGTGATAGACTCCAAATAAGCACTCTGATCTTTGGTCTGGACACAGGTCATCTAAAAGCAAACACAGGTGAGGATTTAAACCGACTGTGACTTTATTAGCTTAACGTATTTAGCAGTTTAAGTGAGTCTATGTTGTGTCAAAAGGACTGTAGTTTCAATATTTGTCTGTAAGAATCCCAGGACTTTGACTGACTTGCTGTCAGAGACCCAGCAAAGGACTTTCACTGAGACAGATTCACAAATAATCAAAATTACTTATTTTATTGAGATTGCCAGTACATATTCGAGATTGCCATTGATAAATTCACTAACTACAATAGCACTAATTAATTAAGGCTAATATTGCTTGCAAAAATAATGATAGTATGACAACCTGGGGTTAACATTCACCAGAGGGTGAAAGGCACAGCGCTTACCCAGAAAGGCATCCCTGCCTGGGGTGGAGGAAGAGAACGTAGTCGTAGTCATCAGGTATCAAGTTTCTTCTAATTTAACAGTCATTTTCTCCTTCTTTTGTCCCCAAAATTATGAGGTTTCCCTCCCCTGGGTGATGTGTAGTATGATTTGGGTGGAGAGTGGAGTGCTATAGTGCTATATGTTTAGCACGATCTCTAAAATCTTCACTAGCATATACAGGGGTGTCAACTTTAATATGCATTTCACGGGTAATGAGGCAAAGATCAGTTATCGGGCATGGTAGTCTCTCAAGGAAACAAAGACCTACACAGAGTCTCTGTTATCTTGACTTTACTGGCTTTGCTGATGAAAAGCAAGACTGTCCTGGCTCCCCAGGACTCCCCGTTATTTGCCCATCCTGTGCAAGCCAGACAAGTCTTCACTTCTCTGGCTTGCATAAGAGACAGCAAAGCCAGTCTTTATTGCTCTTTGAGAACAAAGACGTTATCCAAATTCCACAGGGGTATAGAGCACAAATCTTACAAGGACTGGCTGAGGGAACTGGCCTTGTTATCCTTGAGAAAAGGAGGCTGAGGGAAGACATTATTGCTCTCTACAACTACATGAAAGGAGGTTATAGCAAAGTGGCAGTTAGTCTCTTTTCCCAGTAACAGATAATAGGACAAGACGAAATGGCCCCTAAGTTGCGCCAGGGGAAGTTTAAGTTGGAAATTAGGAAAAATTTCTTCACTGAAATAGTTATCAAGCATTGGAACAGGCTGCCCAGACAGGTGGTGGAGTTGCCATTCCTGGAGGTATTTGAAAGATGTGTAGGTGTAGTGCTTAGGGACATGGCTTAGTGGTGGACGTGGCACTGTTAGCTCAATAGTTGGACTCGATGGTCTTAAAGGTTTCTTCCAACCTAAATGACTCTATGATCTCACTGGAGTAAATGGTTGCTGTGCTGATGCAGTAGGCAGCGAACTAAGGACTGTTACCTTACAGCATCCAGATAAGGTGCCTAAATCAGCAGAGTTTTTATAAATTTGACTGACATTAAAAACATAAATAAACTCACTTTAGTTTTCATGATACTTTGACTGAAGCATAAACAAATTGGTTTGGTACAGAAGCATAGAAATTTAGTGGCATTTTAGATAACTCAAACCTTCTTACAGGAAGGAGGCTCCAAAAGGAACAGATCTCTTAATGTTCCTTTGTTGCAGCTGTCATCCTTGTGAATATGTCTCTGATGTCTGATATACAAAGCACTTAATTACCTGTATTTTAACCCTGAATCATAGCTAATATGTGATTTATTTAATGTGTCACAAAAGGGGGTGGGGAGGCTGTGTATTTGAAGGAGGAACATGCAAATCTACGAAATCTTTTCTTAAGAACTTTTGTAATAATATTGATAGCCCATCTGGCAAGACAATGTTTGACCTGCTTTCCATTTTCAAGGCTTTGTCCCATAACTCTAGTCATCAACAATCAAACAAGTGTTAAGATTTAACCCCTTTTTAGGAGTAGAAGGGCCACACAAAGCAGCAAATATTAAATATGTATAAGTATATACATTTACATACATATATACATATATAGATACTACAGATACATATCTACAAATACATATATACATGTACATAAACCTCTACTTCATAAAAACCTTTACTTCATAAAGCATGTGAGAAAATAACTTTTTTTCTTTTATTTTCTAATTTAGCTACCTATAATTTAGAATATTTAAATTTAAATTTGGAAAGGTCTTTTCACAGAGCAGACTTCAATGTGTTAGCATTTGGGAAGCTGCAGTGTGATAAGCAGCCAAGGTATCTGCTGTAATATTAAATACTTTTCCTATGTTATGTGGAAATTCTTTCTATAGAAGTTGGTTTCGTATGTTGTCTTATTGACTTACTGCAATCACTGAGGGGAAGCATGTTTCTTTACAAACATATTTGCACACAGGTCCAGTAGAGAAACAGCTTGTTGGAGACACAGTTGAAAATCCTCATGCTTCCTATTTAGCTTAGGTTTTGTGTTGCTGCACATTTTTTTGCCTGTATTGTATCTGTTGATTTTTGTTGTGGCACAGTGTTCATTGATTTACTGCAGATTTTAGGGGCTTCATAGAAGCCACAGGCTATGTAGTAATAGTACAGCTGTTCTACAGTTTCTGCAAAAGACCACTTAATGTAAAAAGAAAAGTTAGCCACTGAGAGGTACAGTTTCAAAAGAGCTGAGTTAGCAAAACGGTGAGATTTAGAAATGTGTAGCTCTGCTCTTTAAGAGTCTGAATTTTATTTTATTCTTACTATCTTACCTTATTATTTTGAAAATATCAAACTAAAATCAATCACACATTTATGATAAAGCACAACAATTATTAATCTGTTTTAAAAATCATAGTCCTGCTGTGTATTACTTTTGATTATAGAAATCTTTTGGTACATAATTACAGGAACTAATGGAATACGAGTAATGTAAATGCTGTTATTTACCAAGATGAACTGTGTAGATCTCAGTCTGCATGCACACTGTCACTGTTATGGCTGGACATGACACCCATGCACACAGAATCCCTTGACTCATTTATGCTGTATTGTAGTGTCAACAAGTCTGTGAGATGCTCAGAGAAAAAATAATTTTGCAAGATCTAAGGTCCATGGATAATGTAAAATAACAGATACCAGTGTTTGTAAGAAAGTTCTGTTTTTATCAAACAGGAAAAGCACACAACTTTTCCTTACCAAAGTATTATCTATAATTTCTGTCCAAATATTTTCAGGATTAGCAAATGTCATGTGGGGAGTTGAAAACATTCAATGAAGTCTTACACACTGAATTCTTCTTCCAGAAGAGCAAGTCTTTAACATTTGACTTCGTCTTTTTATTCTGTTTAACCTCTACACTACAATCATAGGTATTTTTGGCCCACAGACAGTGCCAGAGCCAAGTGCCAACATTATCTCAGTAAATATCAGTTTGTTCCGTTAGAAGAGAAGATATACAAAACATAAGTTATTATGTCTGCTATTGAACTGAGTGAGTGAATTCAAGCCTTGCCAACACTCATATTTGCCAGGCATCAAAGTCAGAGATGGAAAATCATAGAATCATAGAATCATTCAGGTTGGAAAAGACCCTTGGGATCCTCGAGTCCAACTGTAAACCCTAGTCTACAAAGTTCTCCCCTATGCCATATTCCCCACCACTGCATCTAAACGGCTCTTAAACACATTCAGGGATGGTGACTCAACCATCTCCCTGGGCAGTCTATTGCAGTGTCTGACCACTCTTTCTGTGAAGAATTGTTTCCTAATGTCTAGTCTAAATCTACCCTGTTGCAGCTTGAAGCCATTCCCTCTTGTTCTATCGCTAATTACCTGTGAGAAGAGACCAGCACCAACCTCTCTACAATGTCCTTACAAATAGTTGTAGAGAGTGATGAGGTCTCCCCTCAGACTCCTCTTCCTCATACTAAACAGTCCCAGCTCCTTCAACCGCTCTTCATATGATTTGTTTTCCAGGCCTTTCACCAGCTTCATTGCCCTTCTCTGCACTCGCTCCAGCACCTCGATATCTCTCTTGTATTGAGGTGCCCAAAACTGGACACAATACTCAAGGTGTGGCCTCACCAGTGCTGAGTACAGGGGCACAATCGCCTCCCTACTTCTGCTGGTCACGCTATTTCTAATACAAGCCAGGATGCCATTGGCTTTCTTGGCCACCTGGGCACACTGCTGGCTCGTATTCAGCCGCTTGTCAACTAGAACCCACAGGTCCTTTTCTGCCAGGCAGCTTTCCAGCCACACTTCCCCAAGCCTGTAGCGCTGCATGGGGTTGTTGTGGCCCAAGTGCAGGACCTGGCACTTGGCCTTGTTGAACCTCATACCATTAATGTTGGCCCATCGATCCAATCTAAGTCTCTCTGTAGAGCCTCCCTATCCTCATGCAGATCAACACTCCTGCTTAACTTGGTGTCATCTACAAACTTACTGATAATACACTCTATGTCCTTGTCGAGACCATCAATAAAGATGTCAAACAGAAATGGTCCCAACACTGAGCCCTGAGGAACACCACTTGTGACCGACCACCAGCTGGATTTAACTCCATTGACCACCACTCTTTGGGACCGTCCATTCAGCCAGTGCTTGATCCAGCAGATTGTATGCTCATCCAGGCCATGAGCAGCCAGTTTTTCCATGAGAATTTTATGGGGAACAGTGTCAAATGCTTTTCCAAAGTCTAGGTAGACAATATCCACAGCCTTTCCCTCGTCCAATAATCGGGTTATCTTGTCATAGAAAGAGATCAGGTTCATAAGGCAGGACCTGCCTTTCATAAACCCATGCTGACTAGGCCTGATCCCCTGGTTGTCCATTATATGGCTTGTAATGGCACTCAAGATGATCTGCTCCATGATCTTCCCTGGTGCCGAGGTCAGACCAACAGGTCTATAGTTTCCTGGATCCTCCTTTTTGCCTTTCTTGTAGATGGGTGTTACATTTGCTGCCCTCCAATCCATTGGGACCTCTCCAGTTAGCCATGACTTCCTGTAAATAATGGAAAGTGGCTTGGCAAGCCCATCTGCTAGCTCTTTTAGCACTCGGGTGTAACCCATCCGGTCCCATAGACTTGTGTGCATCCAAACGGTGTAGCAGGTCTGATCACTTCCTCTTTAATTGTGATGACCTCATTCTGCTTCCCCTCCCTGTCCCCTAGCTCATGAGGCTGGGTGTCCATGGAACAATGTTGATGGCACAAAGGATAACTAATCTTATTTTACTTTTTAAGTCAGTTAAAATGTTTCAAGTGCCTGTGCAGAGTTCTTTGACTCAGACTTAAGGTGGACTTAATTCAATTTTTTTTTCCAATAATTCCTCAAAATAATTAAAGACTTCACTTCCAAAAGAAAGTGTTTACACAGGGATTTAACGTCATTTAACAAAACCACATTAAATCACATCTTTCTTTGAATGTCCCCATGGAAATAAAACAAGGTAGGGTGTCTATGTTCCAATATAAGATAGTACTTCTGGAATCTGAGGAGTTAAAGCAATCCTTTGAGTTGTTAATTTTAAAATCTGTTCTCTCTTGTGATGAAAAATTGCTTGTTGAAGCCATCTTGCAAAATCATTGAAACATTTAAAATAGAATAACAAACACAAAATAATAAATAATAAAAACTAATAAGGAAGAATTAATACTCTATTCTGCCATGAATAATGGTGTTTGTATGAAGTAAAGCCGTTGCCAAACACTTGTCTGGATACACAAACCCAAAGATTCATTTCATGAATAATACAGAGATAATATCAAGTTGAAGAGTTTTATAGTAAATAGGAAAAATAAAAAGTACAAAATGAACAGAAAATTATACACATGTACTGTGAATAACAGAGAGCATATAACCTGATGAAGCTCTTGGTTTGGTGGGTATTTTATTTGTTTGTTTGTTTTGGAAGACAGTTTGGAAAGAGTTTCTTCTATTTTAAAAATATAAAAGGAAAAAAATTTTTATTTCTTAATATTACATCATGAAAGAGCTGTGTAAATTATCTTGGCATAAAGGTTTCAGCATTTTCATCAATAATAATCCGTTAAATATGCAATAGTTTGAAAGTAATAAGTATATACAGGAATGGCTGAGAAATGAATAAAATACTGTTCGTTCGCCATGGGAATACTTCTGTATTTGATAATACTCTATAGGAATATTTCTCTATTTTCTAATATTGACGTTCTTTACATCAGAAAAGATTGTTTAATTTTTGGGTGGGGAAGAATGGAAGATATGCAATACAATGAAATAAAAAGCCAAAACAAAATGCTCAATAAGTAGCAGAATAGCTAAACTAGGCAAAGTAAAATACTGAAGATACAGCTGTGGTCATGGTGGCAGGGAACTTAGACATATGTGGAGGCCCTCTGCGGCTGACTTCAAAAGTGATAGAGACCAGCTTTTGAGCCAGGCATCCTAGTTGATTCTTGCCTAGCATACTACTTTACTGCTGTGCTTTTAAACACTGCCTTGAGAGGAAGTAATTTTCCTGTGAAGGCAGCACCCACTTTTCCAGCCGCACGCCTTCCTTTTCTTGGTGGCAGAAACCATGTCACTGCTCTACAAAGACCACTAGAATCACAGAAAGTCAGAAATATAACCAAGTTTTTCTGGGGGCTTTATATACTTCTCCTACTGCCTACTGAAAAGCAAAATGTCTTGGTACAATTTCTTATTCAGCATACAAAGTACTAGATGCTACAGAAACCATTTAATGAGAAATGTGGAAATGGCACTGGCAGCAACCACTCTCTTCATTTTGAAAATACATCTTACTTTTGAACTGTAAAGAAACTTTTGCAGATAAAAGTGGGATCACTCAATGAAGGATATAGCAGGTAAAAAAAATCAGATAATTGGCTGTTTATGTGGTGAAGAATAAATAATATAAGAAAATCAACCAACAATATATCTATAAAATATATGAAAGGTAGATGAATACTCACCCAGAATGGGAAATAGTCAGGGGAAGTGTATAAGCAATGAAAAAGTCAAGCAAGTTTTTAAGTTGATTTATTTATTTTTTGCTGAGATTCTACTAGAAGGCTCATTAAAGGCAGATTCCTGAGAGAAAATTCACAACCCATAGCAAATATTTAATTCAATTAGGTGAATTTCAGATCATGTAGTTATTAAGATCAAGGTACAATGATAAATAGGAATTTTCATATTTTAACCAGCATCTCTGGTTAATTTTTTTATGAAAATCATGATGGATGATCTGTAGGTGGTTCAGGGGTCTGCTTGTGACAAACAGCCTGATGAAAGACAGATGCATAGGGAAATACAATATCCATGATTCTCTAAGGAAGGCCTGTTCCATATGGAAGTGGTTTATAGAATAATTATAATTTCGATAAGTGATTTTTGTTAGAAATAGTCACTCTGCAAGAGGCACGAGTGCCTAGTGCTTTTATATTCATACCCACCATGTGGGGTTGTAGAGCCAGAGCATTATCACAAAGAGTTGCAGTTATAGTGTTGTGTGTACTGACTCTTTACACGGTTGTCCTGGGTTGAGAGACACAGGACTAATTTCTGTAGTCATGTTGGGGAAAACTGCACTTTTAGAAGACTCTAGTGTCTGAATCCATGAAAACATTTACTTGATAGCCAGCCAGACTCTGTGGGATTCAAGGTCTCAGTGTTTTCAAGCCTTGCAAGGTGCAGGGATGAGAAGGACTAAGGCCTGAGCATGTGACCCAGGCTGGCCAACAGGATTATTTCATACCATGAACGTCACATTCAGTATAAATTAGAAAAGTTTGCTGTGTAGTTTGCTCTCTCCCTTGATGGCAGCTATCCAGAGAACTCCTTGGATGGGTGCCGGACCCCTGAGGCCTTCCTTTCCTCCTGAAGCCATTCCACTTGTAGTGTTTGACATTTGCAGTTCACTGCTGGGAGTGCACAGCTTCCTACTGATAGAATTGGCTGAGGATAATTCTTGTATACCTTATATCAGTATCAGGTTTAATACTGATTTTTTAGTATTATTGTTAATTATTTCGTCTTATCCTATTAAATCTATTTATATGTCAACCATCTTGTTTCTTTGCTTTCCACGATTCCCCTTCTGGGTGGGGAGGAGTCATAGGGTGATAATATAATTGTCTAAACAACAATAAATTGTTATGGGTTTTCTCAAAGCATAACAATGTTGTAACATGACAACCAAGCTGAGGTGAGGAATGGAAAATGGACTCATACGACTGTAGATGTCTGTCTATGCACTCACTATTTGAAAGAGATCTTTGTCTATTTACAAATCCACTTGGATGCAGTTTTCTGCCAGTTGCACATCTGCAAATGGTGACTGACTTGTGTGCTGAAGAATAAGGTTTGGGTTTCGGGAAAGAAAAAGAGATAATTTCCATATGTGCTGCTGGCACTTGAGAGCTGATGGACTCTGTGGAAAGACAGAGAGAGGGGCAAGGAGGGACTGCATGCCAGAGTAAATATGGAAAAATTAGAATTCAAAGAAATTAAGACAAAACAGCCTCTGTATAATTGACTGTCTCTCAGTGAGGTGGTAATTGTATGTGGCTTGAAAATAGTCATACTAAGAAGATACCTGTGCGGCATAACTCACCCCTGGTTCTCATGACTAATTAATCCCAGATGGATTTTTGCACTAATGTGACCAATTTACTTCTAATAAACTGAGCTAGCTTGAATACTTCTGCACACTGTCTAGTTCAATTATGCTGAATTGCATCTGGATTTCTGTTTCTGTTGGAACAAAACCCCACACATGTATTGCTTTTTTTTTTTTAACACTGACTTTCATTATGAATCCATGAACTAAAATCTGTGGAGATGTTGTTGGCTGTGTTTCATAAAACAGCACTCAAAAAAAAAATCCAAAGTTTAGATGACTGTTTAAATTATTTCAAAAATTTGAATGAAATTAATTTAAAGAGGTTCTGTAAATATAGTTCTTTCTCCTGTTTTTGAGGTGACATTGTATACACAAGAATCATCAATAGCTAGAAAAGTGAAGTTATCCACAAGTTAAGGTTGTAGTTCTTGCTGAAGGTAACATGTTTCCGTAACAGCAATTAGCCAACAGTCAAATGTGTTAATCAGTATTTTTCTTTCTTTTTTATCAGTGATATTGGTAGTCACCAGTATTCAGTATAGTGGTATGTCTTCTCCATTTTTTTTGAAGTACAAATTTTCTCTGCTGTATTTATAGTCAAACTGTCTTAGAAAGTTTTTCAAAGGATCATACAGCAAGCTCATATTTTGTTACTGCCTCACCAGTTTCCCTATCATACCTATGTTCTTCTACACATGCAAATTCATTAAATGTAAGCATTTATTTTAGTTTTGTAAAACTGCATGTTTGCTTCTATGTGAGCAATATGTAACACAAATAATTGATCATTAAGCTGCTTAAGCATCAATCATTTCTGTGATTCATACTTGAAAAGCAAGTGATGGCAGTGTATCTGTTTTCAGCCATAACCCAGATTTGTCTAAAGCACAAAATGGAATGATGCATGCGGTACAGATGCAGATTTTGAGATTAGCTCCAAGTTTCTACTTTGGGGATGAAATCCATCTGTCTCAGATATGCGGGATATTATGCACACCATCACAATACAATCCTTCTGCTTATCTTCTTTGGGTACTTTGTTCAGTCATACAACAGTTATTGAAAAGTTCTAGAGCCAAATTGTCAGTACTATCCACACAGCTGAAACCTCTTTTAAGTGAATGAAACAGCAGTTCATATCCAGAAGACTATGTTTCTTATCCGTTGTTTCAAGCTGATGTAAAATCTGCATTTGTTCATTTATTTATAATTAATAAATTAATTTTGAAACACTGAATATAAGAGATTTCTTAGTGAGAATTTTGACTTGGGAGCAGGCAGTCACATCTATCAGACAAAATTATTGACTTTCGAAACTGCTTGACCACCAAAAGTGCCATATTTTCCTCTGTTTTGTGCAACTAAGATTAACTGTTTGTATTCAAACTGGCATTGGCCACCTGAAAATTTGGGAGACTCATCAATGTCACATAGAAAGGTAACTCAATGTCATGACTGCTGTTTCCAAGGGAGGCTGCTGTAGAAAGGGGAAAGCAGAAAAGCCATTGCAAAGAATTAATGCTCTAACCTCACCAATTAAAAGATGCCTTTGGCAATTTACCTTTTCTATGCCTGCTGTACAGTCAACTGGGGGATACTGCCTTGAAGCAACCTACATTTAGCCTCAATTTCTATAGCTATGGAGTTGATGTTCTTGCTCAGGATACAAAGCAGATCCTGGATGGGTTTTCCAAAAGTGGTCCACAGCTGCTGAGTGCGTCACTTTGTCTGACCATGCCTTTCAAGCATTCATAGCACATACAAATGACCAGACCAGACAAAAAAGTTTCAATTTTTTTTACTGGAAAAAGTAGAATAACAGCCAAATATACCTTCTCTGATGTGAAGAAGCTTAAAGAAAGACGTAGCCACCATTTACTGTTTTGTAATTGAAACATCTTTTATCACATAAACAGTAATTTTCCAACTTCATTTGTAGTTTTACAGTGGCAATTCTTGGATTCAAGTCTAATCTTCTAAGTAACAGAAAGATTAATACTTGAGTACTTCCATGTTAATCTAGATTATACCCAAAATCATGCAAATGAAGCAAAAAGGACAAAAGGTTGTGACACAATACTTAACACACATGAAAAATTATTTAAAGGTAAACAGTTAAATAGCATCTAGTCAATTATAGGAATGATAGTATATATATTTGTTTATAAAAATCATATTTGTTTCAATTTATCTGCCTTCCTGCACAGCTGGAAGAAATAAAACCACAGAAAAATCTTCAGGAAACAGTTTAGTAGCAGATATGTACTGCTATTATGCTATTGGCAGAATCAGAAGTTCACTCTTAATACTATTTATTTTGATAGTGTTCTAAAAAATGTTTCTCAGTCTTAATACAGAGAAAATATTTCAAGATCAATAAATTGGCAAGGCTTCAGCTGAAGGACCTTATTTTTTTGTACTGTGTAAGGTGTTCACAGAAACTGACTACTCATAAAGTCTCATAGCATGATGACTCATATCCACTAAGATTTAACAAGGAAGGCACAGGTGCTGTGGGTTTAGACCTGTGGGTTCAGAGTAATGATGATTCGTATCTGAGAAGCTCTTGGTTGGTGAACTATAGCACAGAAAGAAGTGTGGTTGCCCGGGAAAGTTTTGCAAGAACACTAAAACACTTTTCAAGAACACTTTAAAAGCATACTTTTGCATGATTGACTGCAATTCATCTCCCAATATCTAACTGCAAAAAGGGTAGGAGAGCTGAGATATGAAACTTTGCAAGTTCTTGGAACAAAAAGAAAATGGGAATGGGAAAATGTACAAGATGAAAGAGTCAGTGTTAAGGAATTCTGTCGTTTGCACCATAAAAGCATATAAGGCAGTTGCCTGCTCATTTGTACTGTAAAGGACTAATGGCCTGTCATCTTTCTCTAGTCTGGCTTCCAGGGTTAGTATCTTTCAGATAACAGTTGAAGGCAGAAGAAACAGTGTGGCTGATTACACCCGCTCAGAAATATTCAGAGAGTAAGGGATCTTCTGCAAACTAGAAACAGATAAAAAGTGCTCAAAACAACTTCAACATCTTGGAGGTGGACTGTGCTATAGAGGAAGTTAAACCAGATATTGATTCTTCTTACTCTTTACCTGCCTGTGATGTTGAAATATAAGTTATGTAACTATTTTGTTTTGCAGACATGAACGTGTCCATGAGAAATCAAGCTGATTGCTATTATTAAGCCTTTTTTCAGTGTGACTAAGAATAACAAGGATTATTTCAAGTGCAAGTCATTGACTACTGAGCGATTTATTGCAGCTGTGATTCTGTACAGATGAAAAACTTAATGTCACAATTTGATGATTTCCTTACTCCCAGCTCTGGGACAAGAGGACTGAAAGCCTTTAGATGGTGTAGGATTATTGAAGTGGACTGGGAAACCAGAAACTGAGATTTTTAGCACTTTTTGGATTGCCTGACTCCAGTTTCCCAATCCAAGACTGGGTAACATGACAATAAGATATCCCAGATGTTCCTACACCATGGGGTCCCAACCCAAAGATCCTGTGGTGTCACTGCCTGAGTTCCCTAACCACACAGAGGCTTAGCTGGAGCTTGAATCCCAGACTCTGGAAGACCAAGGAATGCCTCACTGTGAACAGGAGCAGCCTGATCTGAAAACAAGAGAACAAAATACCTTTCCACTCCATGTGTCTTGGCAGAACAGCCCTTAGGACTGGGCAGGCCTATGTGGTTTGGCTTCTCACAGGGCATTCTCCTTTAGGCTCCCATGGAGGTGACAAAAAGGACTACCTTGCTCCTTTAGGTTCATCTTCAGGTGACACAAGGGTGGGGAGAGTTTATTTGCTGTGGAGTTTGTGCCTTTGTGCCTGGCACAAGCTGATTCTCATCCATGAATGGCGAAGATCAGCAGCCAATCTTCAAAGAGAAGTGGTGCATGGCTATGATATTAGGGTAAGTTTTTAAATTTTTCATGAGACCTGTTGACTAAAGCAGCCTCCCACTTTTGAGACTAACATTTACATAGCACTCTGCATTTAATGATAGTGACAATTTTCAACTCAATCTATGAGCAAATTCAGATTGTTGTCATCCAAGGAAAGGAAAAAAAAAGGAAAAGAAAAGAAAACATATGGATAACTGTCAAAAATCTAAATGTATCACACTCTTTATTTAGATGTGCTACTGTGAAAGTAACATCACTTCACTAAATATTTTTGTAAGTTGTCAGTAATGTTGACATTAGATGCTCATTGTCAATGACCAAAAGAAGAGCATTAGCGCTTGTACTAATGTCCATGAAGGAAGTGCTTCATTAACTGAAATTTGGGTAGTACTGACAACTAATCCTCTTGTAAAGATCAATTATTTGTAATTTTTGTGTATTTTCATAAGTTTATTTCAAAGCTTATTAAAAAGTGTTGTATAGGAAATACTAGTATCGTATAGAAAATACTAGACTACAGTTATCTTTCACTACATCAACCAATTAAAAAGGAATTTTTAAAGAAAAGATGGTTTAACCATTGAGAACTTTTCCTTACCATAAAGCAAATATGCTCACTTAGTAAAATTGGCAGTATCCTAAAGCCTTATTTTTTCAATCACTAATAAAACAAGGAAGATTTTTATCTACCTTTTCTATGTCTTCAGCCATGACCTTGGTCATCATATGAAGCTTGACTTGAGTTTATGTGCATATGCTGAGAACACACTATTGTAAGAAGTGGTATTTAAAAGATACTTATGAGATTTCTTTAAAAAAAGGATAATGTTCTGAAATGTGATTCTTAGGAAATGGTATACTTAATATGCCTATGAATTGAAATAATATTATCATTACTATTGTTCCGCAGAAGCTAATACTCATTCTGTCCTCACAGATTTATTTAAATGTGAAGTGGAGAATACAAGTAATGTGTTTAACCCTCTAAAAAATATTATATGAAAAACGCTATTTTAAGTTGGTCAACAGATAACAAATGTGCATCTAAACCCCCCAAAACTATATTGTTACATTTGTTCTGTTTATTATCATCATGCCAAGAAATTGAGGATATATTTTAGGTACAAGAACTGACTGAGGATGATGAACTAGAAGGCAAATCCAAGCCAGAAAATGTCTGGGGATTACTACAGTCCTAGTTATGACTGCCAGCCATGTCTGTAAGTTACAGAGCAATACAAACATGGCACTTCTGTAAATCTGCCAGGTCCAGATGGCCTTATGTGCTGCTTTATCAGCTATTTCTATACATCCATGTCCACAGCTGGGCTCAATGAAACCAGCCTGATCAACCCAAGTTGTGGTCGTGCTGATATTCATGAGCTGGATCCAATTTCTGTCTAGTTCTTTTTGTATGAACAAAATCTAAATCTTTAGTTTGACATGTATGTACCAGGAAAAAATGGAACAATACTGGTAAAATTCAAAAGTGGGAACCTCAGAAAATTAAGAGTTTTACTTTTTTTGTAGGCATTGTTGCAAGGATGGGAAGCTTCCTGAAATAGATTATTAAGACAGCTTTGTGGAGCTCTGTAAGAGTCATCTTTCAATGACAAATGATGTGGAAGTGAAAAGGACAGAGGTCCTTGTTTGAAAATTGAGTAAATGGCCAGAGAAATCCTAGTTACCTGGAAATAAATCTTGATAATTAGCTTGGAAATAGCCTGTGAAGTACATATCAGCAGCTTATGATGAATGAGAGAGAAAAGACAACGAATACTACTTGCTAAAGGAAAGGCGACCCGAAAAACTGCTGAACTTGGAAAAAATACTTGCAGCAAGGCTTTTTGTGCTGGTGCTTATTGGTAGAAATTAGTCTCTCCATACCATGACTTTGTATTCTCTTTTTCTGACAAGTGCAATTTTTGTTCTCCTTTTTCCTTTTTTTTTTCCCCCCTTTTTTTTTTCCTGGCTTTTTATTGCCCTTTTAAAAAGACAGGGGACAACAGGTATGAATTCATTGACAGTTATCTTTTATTCTGTCATTCATGAGCAATCATCAGGAAATCTATTTCAGAGCCCAGAAGTCTCCAGTTGGATTCTTTCCTCCTTAGCATCCTACACATATTACATATTTGAGGATCTGGTTGCAGCTGTCAAAGTGAAAAACAAGACATGTGAGAGAAAAACATATATAGCACCAAAACACCCACTCTACTCCGTATCAGGGTTCCTATTGAACAGACAGAACTGTCTTTGACAAGGTATCCTTTGGTTTATATAGTGTTAGTGAATGTTTCTGATAATATTCTCCTATTCATGCAATGAAAATATACTACAGGTATTATGGTTAGGCCAAACAAGAAACTGGTGAACTGTTTTATCGCTTCTACTTGGGATTGTATACTTTTTGAGATAAAAATTAATTTGTTAAGCAAATATATCAAGATACTGATATTTTATAGCTGTCTTGGAGTATACCTACAAGTAAATTATAATTCAAAACCTATAGAAACATTAAGAGGCAAGAAAAAAAATTCAGAAAGGAAATTGATTTATAAGTACAAGGTAGTAATAGAACTGGAAAAGGATCCACATTTAATTCCTTGCCCAATGCTCATATCACCTGATTTCATTGCTTCAGTAGGTTAATTGCAGAAATGACCATGAGACTCTCTGAATCTTAAATACTGCAGAGTCCTTCATTTGCCTAGGAAATCAATTTTGGTTCTTGCAGCCAAGCTGGCATTTCAACTGCTTTTCAGTGAAAACAGAGTTTGGTGTCTTGAATAGAATTGCTCTACAGCTAAGACGAATTTTTGCTAAATCATACAGATCTCCTTTAAGTGTCAGAGAAACTTTTAGTTTTCTGCAGTGTAGGAACTATTGTGCAACTGAATCAGTACAGCTTCGTTTTTTTACTTATATGATGTATTTAAGAAGGCATAGAGTATACATGCATTTTACTGACTTATGTGCTTTCCTGTCTCTATGTTCCAGTAAAGCTAGAGACTGTTTAAACCCAGCAACGGAAGTCACGGATATGTGTTCCAAGTTCACTTACTGAATGCTTCCAGGGTCGTATATTCTACAATATGTCAGTAATGGAAGATATGTAGAAATTATGTGAGAATAAAAGAAAAGTTAGGTACAAGATAATGAACCTAATATGATATATATGATATATCTAAGATATATCATATATAGGTATATATGGTAGATAAGTATAGGTGATAGAATGATATATATGAAATATATTCCTATATAAAATATAAATAAATATAATAAAAATATAGGGATATATAAAAAATTGTCTCACAAACAGGACATGTATCTTGTCTTTAGCTTTTTTTGAATCAGATTATCAGAGTTATTTAGATATTCACACTTTCATTGAAATAAATACATCTTTGGGAACCTGGACCATTGTTAGCCCTCCAGTGCAGGAGTTGACAGCATAAACAATATTTCATTTCACTAATGTACAGCATAAATTGCCTTTACTCACTTGAGTAAATGTTCACTTGAGCTTGAGAACCAGAGAAAATTATGAAGGTTTTATGATATCCAGTGGCCCGAGAAAACAATATAAATACCAGTTTTATTGTAGGTACAATCATCATGTGTTCTTACTCTTTCTAAACTGTATGTACACTCCCACCTCCTAACTGCCCCATCTCCTTTATGTTAGTCATTTTTCTGCTGTACTGCTTAAACTGTCTTTAGCAATCTTCAACTTTAAAACTTAGCATCCCACTACTTCCAGATCACAATTTTGTAATATAATCAGAGTATTCTAAATGGGTCTTGTTTTATGCATATATCTCTTTAATCAGCCCATACATCAGTGAAGCCCGCATAGCCGGAATGGTACACGTATCAGAGTCTGAGAACTGCTGTCACAGCAGATATTAAGATATAGCTTTCAGATCCCCATTTTTCTCTGATTGTTTATGAAGACACCATCTTTCAAAAAAGAAAAAGCTTTTTTTAGTTCCAGTATTTGTTTGATTACTTCCTGGATGAATGAACTTTAAAACATGGGTTTGCTGTATTTTCCTGCATTTTATTACTTTCTGAAAAGGGACAAGTAAAATATTTGCATAGAAATGCGTTAGAAATTTTGGGTTTCTTTAACCATTCAGATATTTTTCCTATGGGAGTTGAAAATCTTCTTTAAAGACATGAGATTTCATTGCAAGGTACTTGCAGATTATATAGTTCTGGAAAATTTCAGTTACCAGATCCCACGTATTAAAAATACTCTTACCTGAAAGAGAGATCAGTGCAGGAAAGTTGCAAGGCTTGATGATACGTAGCTTATATCAGAATTTGGATGCAAGCATTTTAAACGAGGCAGGGAAATCAACGCTGAAACTACTGTGTAATGAAAATGAGGAAATTTAGATATGAAGAAGCATTAATAACGTAATTCTTATGTACTTATTGAGAAAAAATATTTTTAAAACAATTATGAACTTGTATGACCTACAGCAGAAGGCAGAGAGGAAAAAGCACATAAAGGAAATAGCTCATATTTACAGCTGTACTAGAATTTTTAGATTCTTTTAAACAAACACATCTACCGTGCCTGTTAATTTTCCTTCAGTTAATCTGCTTTGTTTCTCCAACTTAGTATATGAAGGTGGTAAAAAAAATACTTATAAGAAGAGGCTTAATATTGAGCATAACTGCCTAGCTGGATTTTGCTGTAACCAATACAATGTGGTAACTTAACTTAAGTAAAACTGCAAAATTTTGTATAAAATACTTTGGAGTAAAAGCAGTGGTCTTTTGTCTACAAATTGCTGTACAAGATTGAATTTTTAAAAATTTAGTCCTAGATGACCAAAGGAAAAGAAATATATGGTAGTACTTAAAGAGTTATGAAACAAAACACGAAAAAGTTTTTTTTATAAATACAGTTATTTCTGTAGATATTTCTGGTCTTCACAAATGCAAGGTGGTCCATGCAATGCAATAACATCTCGGCAGACGGTTCCTTCAGCTTTGATACTGGTCTATCAAAAGTCTGGAATGGTTTGGATTTTTTGAGCCTAAGACATGGCCTTCATCCCCAAGACGCCAGCCCACGACCACCAGGAGACACTGCGCATGTGCTGCTGGGAGGAGTTAAAGGCGGAGGCTATGAAAATGATTTCTCGTAATTCATTGTAATAAAGACCGCCTTTTCGGGGAAAAGTCATGGATATGTATAGGCGTCTGTTGAATATGTAAAGTGTGATTGTATAAATCTTAAGCTAACTGCCGCGGTGGGTGCGCACGATTGTGGTGGGGCGACCCCCCCGTGCTGCCCGGCGCCAAATAAACATACCTACTCCACAGGTTGTGGAGTCTGCTTTCTGCACGTCAGTTTGGCGAGCCAGGCAGGAGGCACTCTGCTCAGCTGCGGGATCGACTGCGGAGCAGACGCCCCTAGGCGCGCCCCGAGCACTTTCCTCAGAGGAGCCTCCACTCCCAGCTGCTCACCACGGGAGTAGACAACAACCTCCTGAAGCTGCGGATAAACGGTATGTTTTACAGAGGGGGCCAGTAAGTTGTAGGGACGCCCACACTTGGCCGGGGCCGCCGGTAAACCGTGCAGAGACGTCTGGCGTGTGGCATAGTCCCTGTATGGGAGGAGGGTACCCTGTATGGAACTAGGGAATTTGCTGACCGATAGAGCGGCCGCTAGTGATCTTGGGGGTAGATCGAGCAAATCCGAGGTCACCGCTGCATCCCAGTATCAGGAGTCAGGAAGGACCTGCTAATGACTGTATAAGAAGCCGGAGAAGGGTAAGCGGGCTTCTCAAAGTTGTGATACAAGTACTTGAATAATATCTGCAGCTGCTGGAGGGATACCAACTGGAGTAATGATTGCATGTTTTATTTGTAAATGCCCAGGTATTTTATGTTAAGAGCATTTGTGTGTGGATGCGTGTGTTTGAGACACAGCGCCGCTGTGAAGCAAGTGGGAGTCCCGATTTGCGGTTCCGTGACTCCGCGAGGAACACGGCCAGAGACAGACAAAGCGCCTGAAACGTCTGTAAAAATTTGTAAATGTCTTGATATATGTAAGTTGGGCTGCTGTGGTGTTTTGTCAATCTTCTAAGTGTCGGGGGTCTGGCTGATCATCAAAGTGGCCGGACAGGGAGAGTCACTCCTTCGGTGGTTTGGGCTCGAACCTTGGGAATATTTAAATGAAGGAGGGGACTGGATAAGGAGGGGAGAGGGACAAATTTATTTAGGAGGAGTGTATTTAACACCTGCTGGACAGACAGTGGCCCTAGACTGGGAACAACCTGTCCCAGATACCTTTCTAAACCCCCAAATTGACGGACACGTGGGGGTGATTCCTTGTTTTGTGTGTGGGCTTACTAACAAATTACGTGAAAATTGGCATTCGGCTTGGGTCCTGTTGAAATGTAAATCTTGTGAGAAAATTTGGGATTGTTTATCTAGGAGGCGGAGAGCTGAGTGTCCCAAATGCTCTCCCCTAACCCCACAGTTTTATGATTGGGAAAGGGCCCATCAAGAGTCCAAAATAGTAAAGTTTATATGTGGGAAGAAAACTTTAATCCCAGAAGACTGGGACGTTTGGGAAGAAGATTGAGAGAAGACTGTAAGAACCTGTGAGGAAAGGTTCACGTGGAAATTAAAACGAAGCACAATAGCTAACAAGAAACAATCTGGAGAGATGGGTAACACTCAGAATAAGGGTATTTTAAAGACAAGCCCCCTCGGTTGTATATTGACACACTGGAGGAACATTGTTGGAACCGGGGGTACAGAGAATAAGAAAACTCTCATTAAATATTGCAATCAATGGTGGCCGATTTATAAGCTGGAAGATGGAGCTAAGTGGGCACTTTATGGGTCAATCGATTATAACACCATCCTGCAATTAATGTTGTTTTTAAGGAGGGAAGGAAAATGGGATGAAGTGTCATATGCAGACACGTTTTTCACACTCCGAAATCACCCAGAGTGGCAAAGGGACTGTGGAATGGTGCCACCACAGGACCCTATGGTACTCGCCCTCAAGCGGGAAAATAACAAAGAACTTAAAGGTAAACTGAGGCAGTGTTGCTGGGCATGTAGTATTGGACAAAGGTGCACTAGAGCAAATAAAATCCACTGGGCCTCAGAACAAGATCTAACTGATTTGCTTAAGCCTCCCCCTCGATCACAGGAACAGGATGTGGACTCGGACGGAACCTCCACTCCCCTGGACAGCCCTGTATCCTCCCGTACGAGAAAAAAGTCTACCCTAACAGTCTTACAGGCACCTCTCCGAGAGGCGGTAGGGCCAGATGGCAGGACGATGCAAATCAAGGTACCTTTTTCCACCACCGATTTAGAGGCATGGAAAAGGGTTGCCAAGGATTACAGGAATGATCCGGTAAGTGTAACCAAACATTTTACAGTTATTATTAGAATATATGACTGAGACGGAAAAACAATTAATTCTAAAAACTGCAGGGGATTTGGCTGAGGATCATTATAAAACTACAGGAGGAGATGTTAAAGAATACCTCCCCCTTCAAATGGGATGCAAACAGGTCTGTGGATATAGCAAATTGCAGGCATACCAGGGGTGGATTTCAAAAGGAACGGAGAGGGCCATTCCCAAAACCATAAATTGGTCAGCATTATATGCAATTAGGCAAGGTCCTTCCGAGTCACCATCTGAATTCGTGGATCGACTAAGGGGCGTAATGCGCTGTAACACACCGCTGGATCCTGGGTCAGAGGTAGGAATACAACAACCAGTTTCCTTATTTTTAGGTCAGTCTACAGGAAATATTAGGCGCAAGCTGCAAAAGCTGCGTTCCACAGAAGAAAGACTGACGGGGATCTGGGAAATCCACCCTAGCGGATCCACTGGTTATAATGAAGCTAGGGAAGGAGCAAAAGAAGGTGGAGTTTCTGGTTGATACAGGGACAACGTATTCGGTTTTAAACCAAGCTCTGATGCCCCTGGGAAATGACTATATCATGGTAAAAGGGGCAACTGGCCAAAGTGAAAAGGCATATTTTGGTGAACCTCTGAGATATAAATTGGGAAAACAATGGGGCGTTCACAGATTCCTGTACACGCCCAACTCCCCGAAAGCACTTTTGGGAGAGATTTGTTGGAACAATTGGGTGCAATAATTAAATTTAAAAAGGGAGAGATTACTCTGGAGGTAAATGACCAGCAGTATATCCAAATAATGAGTTTATCCCTAGCTAGTGTTCCCACAGAAGGAAAAATCAGCGATGAAATCACGAACCAGGTATACCCCGGGGTATGGACCACCAGTGTGCCCAGGAAAGCAAAAAATGCTCCACCTGTTGAGGTCAGACTCAAGGAAGGACGACAGCCGGTAAGAATCAAACAGTATCCCCTGAAGAAGGAGGACAGGGAGGGAATTCGGCCAGTAATAGAAAAATTTTCACCTGTCCACAAACCCGACGGGTCATACCACGTGGTCCAGAACCTCCGGGCTATACATAAGATAACTGAGGACCTCTATCTGGTAGTGGTGAATCCATACACCTTGCTGACTGTATTGACACCGGAACTAACCTGGTTTACTGTTTTGGACCTGAAGGATGCCTTCTTTTGCCTCCCTCTCCATAAAGCCAGCCAGAAAATATTTGCATTTGAATGGGAAAATCCCAGAAGCGGTCATAAAACTCAGACAGTGTTACCACAAGGGTTCAAAAACAGCCCTACTATATTTGGTAACCAACTCGCCAAAGATCTTGAGTCCTGGGAAGCCCCGCCTGAGGAGGGGAAACTGTTACAATATGTGGACGATATCCTGACTGCCACCAAGACAAAGGACGCTTGTATGGCCTGGACGGTGAGTCTGCTAAACTTTTTGGGGCTCCAGGGATACCAGGTATCCAAGAAGAAGGCCCAAGTAATGCAGCATAAGGTGATTTATCTGGGATATGAAATCAGTGCTGGACAAAGGACTTTGCGACAGGCCCGAAAAGAGACAATACGCCAACCTCCGAGACCGCAAACAGTGAAGGAGTTACAAACTTTCCTGGGAATGACTGGGTGGTGCCGATTATGGATCTATAATTATGGACTGCTTGTTAAACCCTTGTACGCACTAACAACCACTGAACAGAAACACCTTGATTGGAACAAAGAGATCATACAGGCCTTTGACTTGCTAAAAAAGGCCCTGATGTCAGCCCCAGCCTTAGGACTCCCAGATGTGAGTAAACCGTTTTTTTCTTTTTTCCCACAAGAAGCAGGGGATTGCCCTGGGAATACTAGCACAAGATCTGGGCCCGTATCGACGAGCAGTTGCCTACTTTTGGACGCAACTGCAAAGGGTTGGCCTGGATGCTTGCGAGCGGTCACAGCTGTAGTACTAAACATCCAGGCAGCCCAAAAAATTCACCCTGGGCCAGAAAATGACTGTGTTGGTGTCCCATACAGTATTAGAAGTGAAAGGCGGACACTGGCTCTCCCCACAAAGATTCTTGAGATATCAGGCTAAAATGGGAGAACAACATGATGTCGAGATTGTAGTCACTAACATTGTCAATCCAGCCTCTTTCCTCAGTGGAAACACAAGAGAACCAGTGCATCACGACTGTCTGGAGGCCATCGAAGCAACATATTCGAGCCGTTCGGATCTGAGAGACAGTCCTATGGAAAACACGGAAAACTGGTTCATGGATGGAAGCAGCTATGTCCTAAGCGGTAAAAGGCATGCCGGATATGCCATTACCACCAGTCAGGAAGTAACAGAGTCAGGGCCTTTGGCCATGAATACCTCGGCACAGAAGGCAGAAATAACTGACAGACTCAAAATACGCCTTTGGAGTCGTACATGCGCATGGAGCAATCTGGAAGGAGAGAGGATTATTGAACTCGCAGGGCAAAAACATCAAGCATGCAGAGGAGATCCTGAAACTGCTGGAGGCAGTCGAACTCCCTGAGAAAGTGGCGATCATGCACATTAAGGCACACCAGAAAGTAAACTCGGAGTTGGAAAGAAGAAATGAGCTGGCGAACAGAGAGGCAAAACAGGTAGCCAAAGCAAAGGTAAAAACAGAAGGGGCTTTGATCCCTGACGGGCAAATTTCCCTAGAAGGTAAGCCAGAATACACCAAGGAAGATCAGAAGCTTATCACAGTCCTTGATTTCTTTTTTCAGGTCCAGAAAACCTGCATTTATACAAGGATCTGATTTGTATTAAAAATAGAGTTGCTACTGCCTTAGTACTGTGGCAAAAACTCATGAAAGAGTTTTTGAGTGAATTGTTAAAACAGAAAAGTGAGCTAAAAGGACTTGTTTGAGCTTATTTCAAAATTTCATGTAATTTTAAGCCTAACACATATTTTCAGTAATGCAACTTAACATTTTTAAAACATGGTTTTGAAGAAACCTCTGTCTTTCCTCTTAACTCGAACTGCAAAGCTGTCTCCGGGTGTGTGAATTGGATTCTGCTTGGATAAAACTAAATGGTAAGCTCCAAGAAAAGTAGTTTTACTAAGAGAATTCCATATATATGTTCTCTGGCAGGAGCAGGTACTTAGACTACTTTTGCAGGTCTTCTTCAAGTCTGGTGACCCTTGAACATATGGGCCAAACAGTAATGTCCAGATAAACAGAAATAGACTTCTTTTTACATTTACTCATCTGTAAGTAAAATAATTAACCCTAGTCTCTTTACAGACAATGATTAAAGACACAAATTCATAATTTCTACTATCTTGTCAGTACAAGAGGGAAAGAGGGAAGAAGGGGAAGAGAAAACACTTCTGAGTTAGAATTGCAGAACCTTCACATTCAAAATAGTAATGCAGATTAAATGTCTCTGAAAGATTAAAAAAAAAGCAATAAAAAGTAGCATGTGAATGACTGAAATAGAAGTAAAGGCCTCACTTATAATAACCCTCTATAGCTAGAAAGAAACCCACATTATTTTCCTAACACAATAAAATTCTTCAAGAAATGCGAGAGATGTTAGGCAAACATTTTCCTGCTCCTATTGCATATACAATTACAATGCAAACAGTAACCAATGAGCCATGAAGGTAATTTTTTTCTAATAGCTTTACACTTAATGGGATGCATATGCAACGATAAATTGAAATACATCACAAAATCTATGATGCTATTGAGAGAAACTGTAAAATGAAATCCTTGCTTCTGTGAAAAACAGAGAAACACACAAGCTCTTCCTGTTTCTTAACCTTATCTACAATGGGGTTTTTCTACGTACACTTACAGAGAAGATGGAAAGATATGCTCTTGAAAGTGATACAATTAGACATGAGGCAAGTCATGACAGAGAACTGCTCAACTACTATAGCGGGAGAAAACTTCATAATGCCAAAGGATGGACGGATTTGTCAGTTTGAGCTAAAAATTGCTAGGGCTAGTGGAGTATGGTTCGTGTCTTCTATTTGTGACATGTTGTAGGGACTTACCTACTTCTACCTTTATTAATCAAATGTTCAAATGCTCTACATAGTGACAGATACGTTTCTACTTTTTTTTTTTTAATAGGTATGCATTTGTTGTTTCTCTGGAGCCATGCTCCATAGCCTAATGTCATGTTTCCAAGGAAGATGATACTGAGAGGTGGGAAAGAAGTATGTGAAGTACCATATAGGCAGATGTCCACTAAAAATATTGGTCCTTTAAGAAAGAACAGACGTATTTCTTGCATGTTAGAATATGGGTGCATCAGTCGAGGATGAAAGAACTGAACAAGTAAGAAAGGAAACAATCTACACTTCCCTTCTGTTCATTTTAGGCACACATACTTGCGTTCATTTGCAGCTCTATAAGACAAATAAAAGATTTTAAAAAAATGCTTAAAATGTCCAGACACAGATCAGTATAACTTTGTTTCTTTTTGAACATTACTTCTAAATATTTATACTGTGTATAGCATAATACTCATATGTGAGTTCTATATGAAGTTACCATCAGAGACGTGGATGTGGAGAAATGGTTTGGGATGAGGAAGTAGGAGACATTCTTGCTGTCATTCCAATATTCTCCTCTGTGCCCTTTCCCTTTCCTGAGGGCTATGAACAGACTCTCCCTTTGAGTCAAACAGAAGTTAGTTCATGCATATTCGACATGTGGGCTCCCATCTACTAGTCACAAAAGCTCTTTTTGTTACACAGGGTAAATGCCTGTGTTGAAGAGCAAATATTAGTTATTGCATAGCCTCATATACCCCATGATGACATACATGTTCATGTACCCACACCTGTTACAGGCTGGGGAAAGATTGCCATTCAGTAGGGCTAATTCTACTTCAGGTTCAAGTCCTGATAAAGAAAAGAGTCAATTTTAAATGATCAGGGGGCAGGAAGGAGTAAATGCGAAAGGTCGATGTTTTAACTAATCAGTTGCTGGACTATGATGATGTTTTCCATTCAAAATATTTATCTTAGTTATATTGTAGCCAATAACGATCGTAATTGCCATGAGCCATGTTACATGGGAGCACTTGGAGGAAATTATGATGACTGAAGTTGGAGAGGGTTTTGCTACCACCTTCATTCTTGACAAACAAATATTTCTTGATGGTTTGAAACCTGTCCCATAGTTTCAAAAGTTTGACTATACCTATAAAGAATGTAAAGGTTTACAGTATCCAGCTTCCTCTAGCATTGTTTATGAAGCTTTTTTTTTTTTTTTGCGTGTGTAGTTCAGCCCTTCACTCTTGGAACAGTTTGGGTAGATACATTGTTTATCTGTCATTTGTCATTTGTTTTCTAAACTATATTTAAATAGAAGGTAGGTCATGGCAGAGAGCGTAATTGCACTGGTGGCAAGCAGTAATAGCATAGTTACTACATGAGTTATCACAGTCAATTTAACAATAACACATGATAACACTATTTTCTCTATTCCATAAAATAGAAGTAGAAAATTTATGTTGGAGAGATAAAAAGAAGATTGTTGCTGGTATTCCTTCCATACTTCACTCCTGCTGCATCCTACTTACCAGTAAACAGAACCAATTATATTATTATCAGAAAATCTGAGGAAAAAAATTATGTAGCTTTTATGTACACATTTACAGTAATTTTACTGTAATTTACACAAGATCAAGAAAATTTACACCCCCATATGATATGTGTTATCATTAGTTTGGTAAGATTAAAAAGGTTGCAACCACCTCTGTTTTTCTTGGAGCCTTTACTGGGCAAGAGACTCTAGTACAGAGAAGACAAGCTCTATTTTTCAGTTAATAAGAAGCCCATTAAGAGGGTGGTATTTAAGCTAATTAGATAATGCTACTTGAACTCTCTAAAGATGAAAACAAAGAGTTTAGCTGTGTTTCTCCAAATACAGGAAAGGGTGTGGGAAGCTACTATCATATGTATTTTTTCCCCTCTGGCTACATGTCCTGGTTTTATTCTTACTCAGGGCAGACAGAAAAGTCATTTCCATCAGGATGATAAATAGCATGGCAAAAGAGTCTTCCGAATGAGATTTATACAAGAGAAACCAAGAGCTCTTCACTCCATCTGGGGATCATTGCACCTCTGCAGTATTGCTACTCTGGAGAGTTAATGCATCTGCTGCTGAAAAGATCACTAATAATCTTTGCTGTACACTGTGCTAACAATTTGGAAATACTCCAGTGTCCATCTACTTTCCTCTCCTGCTTAATCAGGCACTTGGCTTTAGTGCAGAATTTTATCTCCAGTGCAGGTCAACTGTATCTTACAGCAGAAAACAGCATTTAAATATTTGTTGCTGAATCTAATGAAATGCTATCTCATTGCCAGTGTTTAGTACCAGATATAATCACTCTCAGGCCTTTTGTGCATTCAGGTACTGCAGCAAGAGAGCTCTTCAGAGCTAGCGCTGCTTCAGCTGTTCCAAAAGCAGCTGCAAGGCTGCTAGTACAGACAGACGCCTTAGCCTTTACAAGCCTTCAAAGTATCTACCAACTGCTCAATTAGCACTGATTCAGGTGAACTGCTGATAAGACCAATGGGAATTTGTGTGCTAAGTGTCTAAAATGTAAACAAAGTTTAGGCTGTCTCAGAGATGTAAATGAATGCAGTGTTAGCAGTACTGGCATGGGACTCAGGGACATGGGTACTTTTTTTTTGCCCTGAGGCAACAGAGCTATTCTAAGAACAATGGGATTCATGTATTTCTCGGGAAATTTCAGGCCTCAGTGAACAAAGGCTTGTAGACAAGCTGAACTTGTGTCCAACTGGAAAAGAAAAACCACAGAGCCCATCTTTGTAACTGAGAATGTTGATGCAATGAATCCTGCATCAAGTAATAAAATGGGCTGAAAATGGTTGGGAATTTGGTATTTACTATTGATCTGTGTCCAAGAGCAAACATGCAGAAAGTCATATCAATATTGATATTAGAATATTTTCTAATACTGAGTTTTAGAATCATAGAATCATCCAGGTTGGAAGAGACCCTTGGGATCAACGAGTCCAACCATCTACCCTACACTACAAAGTTCTCCCCTATATCATATCCCCCAACACCACATCTAAATGTCTCTTAAACACATTCAGGGATGGTGACTCAACCACCTCCCTGGGCAGCCTATTCCAATGCCTGACCACTCTTTCTGTGAAAAATTCTTTACTAATGTTCAGTCTAAACCTACCCTGTTGGAGCTTGAAGCCATTCCCTCTCATTCTGTCATTAGTTACCTGTGAGAAGAGACCAGCACCAACCTCTCTACAATGTCCTTTCAAGTAGTTGTAGAGAGTGATGAGGTCTCCCCTCAGACTCCTCTTCCTCATACTAAACAGTCCCAGCTCCTTCAACCGCTCTTCATATGATTTGTTTTCCAGGCCTTTCACCAGCTTCATTGCCCTTCTCTGCACTCGCTCCAGCACCTCGATATCTCTCTTGTATTGAGGTGCCCAAAACTGGACACAATACTCAAGGTGTGGCCTCACCAGTGCTGAGTACAGGGGCACAATCGCCTCCCTACTTCTGCTGGTCACGCTATTTCTAATACAAGCCAGGATGCCATTGGCTTTCTTGTCCATCTTGGGCACACTGCTGGCTCGTATTCAGCCGCTTGTCAACTAGAACCCGCAGGTCCTTTTCTGCCAGGCAGCTTTCCAGCCACACTTCCCCAAGCCTGTAGCGCTGCATGGGGTTGTTGTGGTCCAAGTGCAGAACATGGCACTTGGCCTTGTTGAACCTCATACCATTGATGTTGGCCCAATGATCCAATCTATGTAAGTCTTTCTGTAGAGCTTCCCTATCCTCTTGGGAATCAACACTCCTGCTTAACTTGGTGTCATCTGCGAACTTGCTGATGATACACCCTATGTCCTTGTCGAGATCATCAATAAAGACATTAAACAGAAATCATCCTAACACTAAGCCCTGAGGCACACCACTCGTGACCGGCCACCAGCTGGATTTAAATCCATTGAGCACCACTCTTTGGGACCTTCCAGTCAGCCATTGCTTGACCCAGCGGATCGTATGCTCATCCAGGCTGTGTGAAGCCAGTTTTTCCATGAGAACTGTATGGGGGACAGTATTGAATGCTTTTCCAAAGTCCAGGTATACAATATCAACAGCCTTTCCCTCGTCCAATAATCTGGTTATCTTGTCATAGAAGGAGATCAGGTTCGTCTGGCAGGACCTGCCTTCTATAAACCTATGCTGACTAGGCCTGATCCCCTGGTTGCCCATTATGTGGGTTTTGATGGCACTCAAGATGACCTGCTCCATGACCTTCCCTGGTATCGAGGTTAGACTGACAGGTCTATAGTTTCCTGGATCCTCCTTTTTGCCTTTCTTGTAGATGGGTGTTACATTTGCCACCCTCCAGTCCATTGGGACCTCCCCAGTTAGCCATGACTTCCTGTAAATCATGGAAAGCAGTTTGGCGAGCATGTCTGCCAACTCTTTCAGCACTCTTGGGTGTAACCCATCCGGTCCCACAGACTTGTGTGCATCCAAGCGGCATAGCAGGTCACTGATCTCTTCCTCTTTAATTATGATGCTCTCATTCTGCTTCCCCTCCCTGTCTCCTAGCTCATGAGGCTGGGTGTCCAGGGAACAGCTAGTTCCACTGCTAAAGACTGACGCGAAGTAGGCGTTGAGCACCTCAGCCTTTTCCTCATCCTTTGTGACTATGTTTCCCTCTGCATCCAATAAAGGAGGGAGATTTTCCCTAATCCTCCTTTTGTTGTTAATGAATTTATAGAAACATTTTTTATTATCCTTAACAGCTGCAGCTAGGTTGAGCTCTAGCTGCGCTTTGGCTCTCCTTATTTTCTCCCTGCACAGTTTTGCTACATCTTTATAGTGTTCATGAGAGGCTTGCCCCCTCTTCCAAAGGTCGTAGACTCTCTTTTTGTTTTTGAGATCCAGCAAGAGATCCCTATTTAGCCAGGCTGGCCTCCTACCCCGCCTACTTGTTTTTCAGCACACGGGGACAGCCTGCTCCTGTGCCTTTAAGACTTCTTTCTTGAAGTATGTCCATCCTTCCTGGACTCCTGTATCCTTAAGGGCATCTTCCCAAGGGATTTTGTCTAGCAGTCTTCTGAACAGGTCAAAGTTTGCCCTCCGGAAGTCTAAGGTGGCAGTTTTGGTAACCCTTCTCCTTGTTTCTCCAAGGATAGAGAACCCAATCATCTCATGATCACTGTGCCCTAGACGGCCTCCAACCTTTACTTCCCCCACAAGTTCTTCCCTGTTCACAAGGGGCAGGTCTAGGAGGGCACTTTCCCTGGTCAGCTCACTTACCAGCTGCATGAGGAAGTTATCCTCCACACATTCCAGGAACCTCCTGGATCGTTCCCTGTCTGCCGTGTTGTATTCGCAGCAGATATCGGGGTGGTTAAAGTCCCCCACAAGAACAATGGCAAACTACTGCGATATTTCTCCCAGTTGCTTACAGAAGGCTTCATCCACCTCACTGCTTTGGTTGGGAGGTCTATAGCAGACTCCCACAGCGATATCACCTTTATTTGCCCTTATCCTAATCCAAACACTCTCGACCCTGTTATCACTATACTTAATTTCTGAGCTCTCATAGCATTCACTAACATACACAGCCACTCTGCCACCTCTCCTTTCCTGTCTATCCCTCCTGAAGAGCTTGTAGCCTTCGATTGTGGCACTCCAGTCATGTGAGGCATCCCACCACATTTCTGTTATAGCCACTATGTCATAGTTTTCCTGGTGCATCATGGCTTCAAGCTCCCCCTGTTTGTTGTTCATACTGCATGCATTGGTATAGATGCACTTCAGACGATCTAATGGTTTCAACATCTTTTTGTGAGTGTGGGCCTCATTTCCTACCAGGCCCCTCTCAGGTGTTTCCATAATTTCTAGGCCCACCAACTGATCTCCCTCTCACACTCCCTGATAGTCCTCAACCTTTTCACTTCCTCCTTCAGCTCAACCACCAAGCTGAGGAGATCATTCACCTGTTCACATCTGACACAGGTGTTGTCCCCACTCCCCTCCATGGTAAGGGCCAGGCCCCGGCACTCCCTGCAGCCAGAGGCCTAGACACCCACGTGTTTGTGTGGGGCCTCTGTCTGGGTGCCCACAGCTTTCTTAACAATAGCCTTTGACCTAGTTCTAACCATAGCTGGATGTCTGCAAGCAAGAGACAGTGGAAGGGTCAGTTGGAATGAACGTGCTAGTCGTCTGACTACTAAAAGGAATTGAACTTACCTTGTACAATGGCAGAGGCTCAGGACCCAGCCGTACAAGTTACCACCACGTGAGGAACTGACCAGGACACACATCCAATCACTGGTTACTGCTCGGTGGCTCCCTGGGGCTCCTTATAAGCTGGCGGTGTGATGAACTGTGGGAGGTGCTGGCTCCGCCCAGTCTTAGTCTGCAGCCCGCCCACCAGCTGTCAGCTCCCAGCACGAGGAGGAGGCTTTGCCCAGTGTCAAAAAAGCCCCAAAAAGAGCTTTCTGTCGGCCTTTTTAGCTACAGATCCCCTCTCCCAGCGCAGTCTTACCTGCTTAGCGCTGGGCTATAAACAGAAAATGCTATAACGAGTCAGTAAGCCTCATGTTTTTTACTTTGTTAGCATCTCTCCTCTATCATGCTTATTAGAGAAGGATTATACAACTCAGATAAAGCATGCTGTTATAAGCATAGTAGGTATATACAGCTGGTACAGGACTGAGTTAGGATAAAATAGCAATCTCAGGCTGACATTGTTGCCTAAATTAAGTTTACACAGAACAGAAAAGGAAGAACTAGAATAGCCTCATGTACAAGAAACGGGTATTCACAACTCTATATTTTAGTAGAGATAGTAAGTAATAAGGAGAGTGATGGTGAAAGCATCGAGAGAAAATTGGAAAATTACAGAGTAAAATATATTTTCATCTTAAAGGTAGACATTTTACTGTTTGTACTTCAGAGTAGCGGAATTTTATTTTTTTTTTTTTTCTGTTATAGGCTCTGAAGAAGGTGTTAGATTTATCTGTATCCATATTTTGTATTCACAGCCCAGAAGATCTGGGATAACATATGCTACATTCTTTCCCTGGGTAGTATAGTGACTAAACTGATTTGCTGTCCTTGAAGCATTGAACTGATTTGATTCAGAATATATCCTGAAGTAAATCCTGGGAGCTGTACAATTTCACGTTGTCCCTTGTTGTAGCTTTGGAGCTTCACTGAATATCATTTTTCATTTTTGCACATTGCGTTTACCAAGAAACAGGAGAAGTGCAGGAAATTATTAGTAGCTACCTTTTCCTGTGGTGTTCCTATTCACTGTGCTGTCCTCAACCACTAATGGAAAGCATGCATTTATATTTGCAAAGTTGTATGCATTTTTGAGCACTGCTAATCTTTTCTTTGCAGACACCAGAACAAGCCAGCAATGGAATGGTGGCTAAATTAAAACTAGCATGACAAAATTGTGAATGTAACCTGCAACTGAACCTCAGAGTGAACCTTCAGGAGACGGTTTACTTTTAATCCCTGAAAACAAAACTCTGGAGTCCTTCTTGCAAATGAAATTTTAGAGAGTTTGTGCAGCCCTTGCATCCATGACAATTAGTGCACAGCCAAAATCCTGGAACAAATAATCCTTGCAGTTAGTCTGATTAGGAAGAAAAAGATTGATGATAATGGAATACTTTTTATCATAAAGTAGAGAAAGCTCTTGTTAAATGATGAAATTTAAAAAAGGCATGAGGAGGACAAGCATTTTTTAGCACAGCATTTAACAATGTGTTTATAACAGTATTGCTTCTGTCTGTAGAGCTGGTGTAGAATAAATAGTTGTATTGTCAATAAAAAAATGAAAAATGCAAATACAGTGAGAGAAAACTCTGAGCTCTACATCACTAGTTTAGGAAGAAGGCCAGATTAACTCTTCATAAGTAATGGCTGTAACCATTGGCGTAGGCTTCACTCTGTACTGCTTTTAGTCTGTTTGATTGATATGTTAGCTGGTGGGTTAGGAAGGGGTTTTTTTGGAAGGGAAGAAAAACTTTGTTGCAGATGTAAATATTTATGTGGTTATGATTTAGCAGCAGTTCAAAATTTATCAATGATTTGAGGCAGATCAAGAGGTTGAATTTTAGTAGCACTTAATCATTAACCAATTTAAAGATTTACAAGATGATTTAGCAAAATAATTGAACAGCAATTCAAAATTGACAGATTCAAAAATGACAAGATTCACACTAACTTACTATAAGGCATCCTAAATCAATAAGAGGTCACACACACACCCATACACAAATTTTTAACCACTAGGATCAAAGATCCCTTTGCATCAGGTAGCTCCAGTGAGCTGACAGGTACCCCTTTTTACGCACACACAAGACAAATGGACAGAAAGTATTTGGACCCAGTAAAGTATAAGAAAACCCACACTTGTAAGAGCTAGTGTTTGTATTGGAGATACATGGATAGACAGGTGGATGAAAGAGGCTAGTCTATAGTTAAAAATTCCTATTCTCGAGTTTGGAGTAAATACTCACAGTGAATTGGCATTCCACAGCAGGCGATAACTGAGACTTAATGGGGTTAACTTGCCCTGGCCTTTTACTCCTTAAGGTGTCTGCCTGAGTGGCATCCCAACTTAGGGGAGATGTTGGTCACAGACTGCTCCAGTCCAGAAGTGCTCAAAGGGTCTCACTAGAATTGCTACTTATAGGGTCTGAGGTAATTGACTTTCATCAGATATTTTTCCACGCCAGCACAACTCAGACAATGAGATATTCTGGTACTTCCCACTACTTGACAAGCCCAGAGCTTGCTAGATCTTGAAGTTCGGGTATCACCCCCTCTTTGGGCCATTATCCATATATTGCAGGAGTGATGGATTACCTTCATTGCTCACAAGCGATAGGAGTCACGGGAGCCAGGTACACTAACAGGTTGCCGTAGTGTTTTGGTCCATTACTCTTCATTTTCTTTCTTTTATGTTGGACCATTATGTATCCCAAGTATTAATGGGTTGACAAAATGTACTGGTCCATTGTACTGTTATGTGGCCAGGTGTTGGGAGTGAATTAGCGAAGCACTGAGTGGCATAAAGTGAGGGGAGGGGATGCACCACCACAAACCTGTATCTACCAAACTGAGTGAATCAAATTCAATGTTTTTAATTTTTTTCCCATTTCTAATAAGCGTATGTTTTCTTCAGTAGTTGAAATGCTGCAAATGAGTGTGTGTTTTACACATACATATAAATGTGTATGCATGTATATTTGTATTAGTTAGAGAATCAGAGACCATTCATAATAGGTGTGTTTAGAAGACTGATAAATCTGTCTACTTTTAAACTTTAAAACAAAGCTTTCTTCAATTAATGCTCTTTAAGAACACACTTCATGCTAATGGTTCATTCCTATACAGCACGACTATCTCTCACTATATACACACAACTGTTAATCATTAAGAGTTGTGCCCTAAATGTACACTATTGCAAAACTCACACTCACAAAAAACTGGAAACATATCCAGGTTCATGGATTGTGACCCAGGGTCCTGCTCCAGCCACTAGCACCAAGCCCCTCACTTGCTTCATGCACCCTGGTCCCTCTCAGCAGCTGATTGTTGGGACACACACCATTTCCACCCCAGTGACTGGGCTTGAGGACTCACTCACTCCAGTAGCTAACACCACAGGCCAGGAACATCTACACACCCAGTCTAGCTCCAGTTGCTGATGGCAAATCCACTCATGTCGGTCCACAAGCAGCTGTCACTTAGTCCTGGCACCACACACAGACACAGGACAGAGAGTGGGATTACATAGACACATAATTGAAAAAGACAAACTGAATTGACACCAGTGATCAGGCGCAGGTCTCAGTCAGATGAGCATGCTGACTGACCCATTTTGTACTTGCCCAGCCCCTTTTATACCTGCTTCTGCCTACCTCCCCTTTGTTCCTCCCCAGTCTCCTTCTCCCCAACAGTCTTTCATCAGTTTACACAGTCCCACTGGTCCCCTAACATCCTGGACCCCCAGGTTTGCATCTCTGCCAGCTGCAAAGTCCCACTTTGCCTACCGTTCCTTGGTAGCCCATCAGTTAGTGTGACTGACTAGGCCAGGTTTGCTTCTTGTCTTTGTCTCTGTTATGTTTGCCCATCAACTTTGTACCCCTGTTTATTTTTTTCATGCCCACTCCTTTTTTCTTGCAATCCCATTTGACAAGGATTGGGTAATCCTCCTGAAATTAACATTTCCATGTTTGAGTACCCTTACCAATGAGCACAAATGACCAAATTCGGTTCTCGTTACTGCCTCCCTTATCATTTGTTGGTCAGGTTTCTGTCTCTGTATGTTCTTGTGTATGGTTTCTTCCTTTACTTATTTTCTCTTTTGCAGTGAAAAGGTCCTTGACCAGATACCCCTAAGGAAGCAGAGACCTCTGCTTCCACATACTCTTACAGTGCTTAAAAGCCAACCAACCCACCAAACACACATCCTATAGAACAGTACAAAATGAAATGGAAGTTGTCTTTATGTTATGGTGTTTTCAGGAGATGTAAAAGACCTGTTTTCCTTTCCAATGGTAATAATGTTACTCAGAACAACTCTGACAGCAAAATGGGCTTTGAAGGATATTTGAGGTCTAATGCTTAGGAAAGCTTTTGCATATCAGAAGGCAAGGTTTACACTGATGGTGTGATTTGAGAATAATTTTAATTTCAAATGTTCTAAACAAGTGCAGTGGTTGTTGGTTATTGTTTGTTTTATATTTTTGTCTAGTTTTCTTCTTTTTGTTTTTAAAAAGAGAAACTTTAAGTCAAATACTACTTCTTTCTACTAAAGGCTAGAATAATTTCTTAACTCTCTAGAATTTTCACAGGAAAGGAATGCTTAAATATATATTGTTGTAGCAGCTGGTCCCCAGAACTGCTTGTACAGCATAGGTCTGGGGATTTAAACACAAATGAAAAAATAATTAGAAAGCTGTCAATAAAAAATGAATATTTTGAAGTCTGGAACATAAAGTTCACCAAGTCAGCCATTTAATACGTGGTTTGGGGTTTTTTGCTATGTGCTCTGAAGGCGCTTTCCTTATAATATAGTAGTGTTGCTGGCATTCTGATCACTTTACAGGGGGAGGGGGACAATGAGTAAAAACAGGAAGGATGTGTTTTATCTGGAAAAGTTTTAATATGAAGAAGACTTGATGGTCTTAATACATGGAGGCAAGCCTGTTAGCGTTAATTAGAAAAGCCAAACTACAGCATGGAAGATGGAGGAACAGGGTACTTTTGCTAGCCTCCAGAGATCTTTGGGTGAAAAGACCTCTTTTAAGTAAGGGTTCCTGCCTGTAATCTTCTGTCAGACTAACTGATTTACCCTTTCTCTTAAGAAGATGGTGTAGAGCCTGACTTGTAAAGGTAGTAATTTTTCTATAATTTTCTTAACCTTTTCTATTTTTCTGAACATCAGGGAATGATTCAGTCATAACCATTGAGTTGAAACATATCGTTTTTCAAGTAAAATACCTGAAAAGCTCATCACTGTGCCTTTAGCACCTTGAGCTTTGGAGTAAATGTCAGATATAATGACTATATATTAAGTATGTGATTTCTTTTTCTGGAAAAATGTCACATATGTTCTTTGAATATTAGCATTTCATAAGTAATAAATGTCCCTGGGCCTGAAAACACTGAGTATCATTTTAATGTATATAAATAATCCAGCATATGGAATCAGAGAATATTTTTTTCTGAAAGAAACCTCCAGAGTCACCTGGTCCAACCTCTTACTCAGAGTGAAACAAAGACTGCAGAAGGCCCTGTCCAGTTCAGTTCTGAGTATTTTTCAAGGACACAGATTCCACAGCCTCCGAGCAATCACCTCCTATATTCTACCACCCAGTAACACAGCTAGTTCAGAATGTGAGATGTGTCAAGAAAAATGTACCTAACAAGGTGCATCTTGAAACAGAGAAGAAGAAAATTACTTAAGAAATTTCTTGAAGTCTAATTCAGATATTATGAAGATATATTTTTTTAAATTTTGCTGTTGCTAGCTGAGTTGAGGTTAACTCATTGTCTGGATACCATTCATCATGAATATAAAGACCTTTTTACAAAAAAAAAAAGGAGCCATAGGCATTTAAAAGCAAAAGGACTTTTAAAATGCCCAAGCTTGAACACTATTCTAAAAAAAGAGGCAGTACTGGAATGTTTATTTTTAAGTTTCCCCATGCCTCCACCCCCTCTCTCCTTTGTGACATTATATTGCAGACTAAATACCCAGGTATGTACATTGGAAGAGCTTAATATTAAAGAAAAAGATTCACAGACTTCAGCAAGTAAAGCACTTGTTATTTTCTATGCTAGTAAAACTGACTATAAGCTTCTGAAGCAGGATGTAAGCATTATCTTTTGAAAGGCAATTTGCATGCTGCTTTCTGTTATCTATTGAATGATGCCATCCTCAATAATCCTGTTGTTTGGGTGGCTATGGATTATGTCCGTCAGAAAAAGTCAAGAGAAGATAAAGGTTCTCGTAGTTGGAGACTTTTGCTGGGAATATGGTGATGTGAGTATGAGCAAAAAAACAGGATAAATGGGGTTTTTTGTGTACTTATATACATGATGGAAATGTAAACTCTGGGGGTATTTTAGACACTTGCCAAATAAAGCTATGTTAAGAATTGTTTTTGAAATTACTCTCTGTGGATTTAATTATATCTTTTAACTATTTAGATATCATGAATTTGGAAGATTTTTTCAGTGATGAAATACTTTGATTAGGCTCTTGTTTGTTGGTATTTAACATGGCTAAAGTCTAAAATACAGCCTAAAATGTGTATACACATGAAGAAAAGACAAATAAAGAGTCACTGTATCTCTACTTTGGTTTATCCTAAAAGGGATAGGTCTCTAGAAGAACTAGAAATCGCTCCATGTATGATATCAATGACACAGAAAAGATGACGAGTAATCTTGCATAGGAATGGCAGTTTTTAATACCTTCAAATGCAATATATATCTCTGCAAAGATGTAGTTATTTGCCATAAAGGTCACTGAATATTCGCCTTTTTTTTATGGTTTTGTGGGGTTTTTTGGTTGATATTTTTCTGTTTGTTTCTTTGTTCATTTTTTAATGGCTATTCAACAGAAATTATACTCTGTGGAAATCCAAGTTTTTCAATAATCTGTGAAATTTTATCAAGAGAAGAGTATCTCCTTCAATTTACCACTGGAAACATTTAGGAGATGGGAAGAGGGCAATAAACTAGTAAAAGTAGGATTATCTGTGTTCTTTTTTAACAGAATACATGTCAAAGGGAAAATTAGAGTTGTTTTAAAGGTCAGAATATAGCTTGTTCATTATTCTTCTTCCCTATTGCTTTTTCTCAGTGTTGTAATCACTGTAACAACTTGAAATAAAACAAAAGTAGTCCAAAATTATCGTGTTTGCCAGCAGGTGGCACTATGCAGTAAGGCAGTGACATGGCTTGGCAACTACAATGCAATTGTTTTCTTCTAGTCTTTTGTTTTACTTTAAGTCATAAGATTTCATGAAGAATAGGTCTCAGGTATGCAAAATATATAATCTAAATGGATGTAAAAATGTAAAGATTCATTCATTAAAATCAAGAGTCAGAAAGGACAAATTGAAATTTATGTTAATAGGTTAATGCTAATCAGCATTTTATTAACATCTCCATCTGTAAACATTTTTCTTTTTCATAAGATATAAAAAAATACACTTTAAAATTGGGTGTACATTGCTGAAGACAGTCTATGACAACAGCATTGTCCCATAGCTTTAAGACAATTCTAAACTTGCATTCATACTGGAGGAAAGAATTTATATTACATCAAATTTATCAACAAAAAAGTAACTACACCAGAAGTCATCCACTGAGGGATACTTTATATAAAGAATCTCTTAGTGCTAACCAATTCCTGATGTGGGCATCCAGACACCCACAGAATGGCTGAAGTTGGAAGGCAACCCTGATGATCATCTTACCCAACCCTCTTGCTTAAAGCTAGAGCAAGCTGCTCAGGGCTGTTTCTGTCTGGGCTCTGCATGTCTCCAAGGACAGAGACAGAGACTCCACAACCTCCCTAGGCAGACTGTCCCAGTGTTTGATCACGTTCACCATAAAAGAGCTATGCTTAAATGGAATCACCTGTATTTCAATTTGTGCCCGTTTTCTCTTGTCCTGGCACTGAGCAACACTGAGGAGGTCTACCCCTGTCTTCTTAACCCTGCTTCGCTTCCCCCCAGGTATATTTATTATTATATTTCCCCTGTGAGCTTTCACTTCTGCAGGCTGAAGTCCCAACTCTCTCAAGCTCTTCTTCTATGTCACATGGTCCAGGCCTTTAATCACGGCCCTCTGCTGGACTCATTCCACTATATCCATGTCTGTCTTGCACTGGAGAGCCTCAGACAGGGCCCAGTACTCCAAAGCTGTTTCATCAACTCTGAGCAGGGGGAAGGACCACGTCCATTGACCTGTTGATGTTGAATTTCCTAATGCAGTCGAGGAGGCTGCTGGCCTTTTATGACACAAGGGTATATTGCTAGCTAATGGACAACTTGGTGTTCATGAAGATCTCCACACCCTTCTCTACCAAGCTACCTTTCTTCTGCTAAGCCTTCAGCCTGTATTTGTGCCTAAGGTTATTTGTTTCCCATGTGCAAGACTGCAAGATATGGCATTTCCCTTTGTTGACCTTTGCGAGTTTCATCTCTGTCTATTTCTAGGTCCCTTTGAATGGAAGCACAACTATACAGTATACCAACCACTCCTCCCAGATATATACTATTTGTACACTTGTGGACGGTGTTCTCTCTCCCATTATCCAAGTAACTAATGAAGATGTTAAACAGTATTGGCTACAGTACTGAAATCTGAGTACACTATTAGTTACTGGACTCCTGTTCTTGGTGCTGATCCACAATCCTTTGAACTGGCAGTTCAGCTAGTTTTCAGGCTTGTCAGGCTTGACTTCCCCTTCATATATCCATGCTGGCTACTCATCATCACCTTCTTGTCCTTCATATGTTTGTAAATTATTTCAGGAATTACTCGCTCCATCACTTTCCCAGGAATCAAGGTGGGGCTCACTGTGCTGTAACTCCATGCATCTTCCTTCTTGTCCTTCCTAAAGATAGGAGTGACATTTGCTGTCTTCAACCTTTAGGCATCAACCCAGTCACAATGTTTCAGAGACGATTGACAGTGGCCTCACAATAACCTTGGACAGTTTCCTCAGCACTTCCAGTAGTATCTCATCAGGTCCTATGGACTTGCATAAATCCAATTTGTTCGTATGTTCTCTAATCTGAGAACAAAATCTCTAATCCTTCTCCAATGAGGGTCTTCCATGCTTGAGATTTTTCCAGGCATCTCAGGGTCATGTGTTTCTTGAAGTTAAGTTTTGCAAGTAAAGATTGAGGCAAAGGAGTCATTGAGCAGTTTGGCCTTTTCCATGTCCTTTCTCACCCTGCCCCATTCAGCAGCAGCTACCCATTTTCTCTAGTCTCCCCTTTTTGATGATACACTTGTAAAAGCCTTTCTGGTTGCCCTTAATGTTCCTCACCAGATTCAGTACCAGGCAGGATTTGGCTTTCCTAAATCCATCCCTGCATGGTCAGACAGGTTATCATTATTCTTCCTGGACCACCTGTCTCTACTTCTACATTTGGTATACTTCCTTTTTATGTTTGAGTTTTGTTAGGAGCTGCTTGCTCATCCCTGCCGGCCTCCTGTCAACTTCACTCGATTTCCAGCAAATTGGGATGAACAATTCCTGAGTTTAGAGAAAGTAATCCTTGAAAATCCATGAGCTCTCCTCAGTGCCTCTTCTCTCCAGGCTCATATCCCATGGGACTCCTACATGCACATCCTTGAAGAGGCCAAAGTCCTTTCACCTGAAATACAGGGTTGTGTTCCCACTATTTTCTTCTTCCCTTTTCTTGCTATCCCAAACTACAACATCTTATCATTGCTGCAGCCAAAACTGCCCTGACCTTCATATGCCTGACCAATTCTTCCTTATTGGTAAGTAAGAAGCACAGCAGAGCATGTCCTCTCATTGCCTCCCTGATCACCTGTGTCAAGTGTTCCTAATGTTAAAACTACCATTGCCATTAATGGATAATTCACTATTCACTTGGTGTGATTTTTCTTGACTATCCTTGTGCTTTTTGAAAACTAATAAGGATGCTCTGTGCCGTTTGGTGTAATGAAGCACAGAAACTGCTAGAAACAGATTGATGAACCTGTGAGATGAACTGTGAAGTAATTTTTATTTGTGAGTGCCCTGAACATAAGATTTTTCCACCCGCATATTGGATGACCTTTGCCAATGCTTGTTTAGTCTAGAGTTGTCTTTGGTTCTTCTGTTCTCTCCAGGGCTGGAGGACTAGCGCAAGTACCACAACTGGCCAGTCTGAATCTGCTGGTGACCACAAATTTCTTTTGTCGCTCTTAATCCTGAGTTTCATATGATGACATCCCATCTTCCCTGAAAACTTTAAAAGATTTTTTGCATCCCTTGAAAATTTATTAAAATTACCAACTTAATATGTCAGATATTTTTACAAACTGGGCAATTTACCATGGTCTGCAAATATGCTTATTTGGCAAAAAGCTTATGCTGCTTGTTTGTGATACTTTCACAAGTGGCAAGACAACACAGATGTATTCAGGCTTGTGTCAATCAGTCTTGAAATCAGTAGAAGAATATAACTACAACCGTATAAAGGAATGGTTGCCATCAATGAAAAGATAGTTCACTCCATTATAGTATATGCTACACCATCACTAAGTAGCTGTTCTCCATACAGATAAACTAAGCTTCACTGGATATAGTAAACCATACTTAAAGATTATTCCAACATTTGTATTTGTGATTGTTAACTTGATATAGAACATTTTAAGTGTTTCCCAACACAGCAGCCTTCAGTTTATGTTACTAAGAAATTAAAAAGAAAAATTAGTCTATAGGTTCTCCAGCAGCTTTTTCAATTTTCTATTTTTTCATTCTCTCTTCTGCCTTCTCTTAGTTCTACGTCTTTGCATTCTGACATCATAATGATTTTTGAAAACGTATTTGATATATTCTGAGATAGAGACCTAAATCAGCAACATTGAGATCACATAACAGTTTCAAATGGTCATTACTAATCTGCTGGAGCAATTCATATACTGAATAAATTAAATTTTTAAAGTTTATTCCCACGACAAAATATACTAGGTCAATTTATTTAATTGCAGTTTTAATTAAGACTTTGCGTGAACCTGGCCCAGGGATAATATCAAAAATTTGACCTACAAAGATTTTAATGAGTGAAAAGTAGGGACGTCACAAACCACCTTGGCAGTAAACAAGTAGAAATAGTTCAGACTCCTTACCTTAGACAAAGCTAAAATTTTTGAATAGGGGAGAAAGTCAGAAAATGAAACTGCATTGATTATGTATTCTTCAGTGTGAAAATCGGGCGTTTTTGCAACAGTTTATAGAAAAGAGAAAAGCTATCAGTCTTAAAGATTAAATAGTCTGAGAACACATACTGTATTACAACAAAATTAACATTCTGGGGTGTCAATTCTGTCTGAAGTTCCTCCTTTGATCCCTACTTTACAAGAGAACTGTATCTCAGAAGTATTCTTTCTGATTTAACATCTCCTTTTTAGTTTAACATCCCCCTATTAAATTTAGAAAATCTTTGTGTTCATTTCATTTTTCAGCTCTGTAGGAGGACGTCATGATTTTTGTTGAAAACACTGTGGATACATACTTTCCTTTGCTTAAAATTATTTGAACACCACCTTTTTCAGAAGAAAGGCTCCTACTGACTATCAGCTACAGTGACACAAGCACGTGTTGCCTGGTGTGCCACACCAAGCTGTTTCTGCTGCATCCTCACTGATATCATTATCTGGAAGAAAGACCTCAGATGAGCACTGTTCAGAGCTATGGTCAAACATTCTTAGTTATAAGAGTTCTTAAGCTTTAATTAATTTTGGAATTCGTGCTTGTTTCTTTTTCTGCATATATATTTTATTTGTCCCTGTAAAATAGGGACATTTGTCCTCCTGCACAAATGTTACTCCATTATCCTGTTATTTTCTCCTTTGGAAATGAAAAAACTGGCATGGGCTGGGGTGGGGTGTCAAGTGTGGAGATGAAGAGGGCATCTGCTTCCCATCTACTTTACATTTTTAGGTGTTTTGTTGAAAGAGTATCAAATTCATGTTGTACAATGTCATGTTTACAGATAACAAACTGGACCCTTCCATGCCACTTACCTGCAATTACATCTGCCTCTTCTTTTGTGCCTAGATGTAAAGCCTTATTCACTCAAGCCAGCGCAGCCATGGAAACCATTTACTAGCACAAACTTTCTGTGAGGAATTCATCCTTAGATGACATAATTGCTATATTAGGCTCTATTAGAGAAGTAATTTTTGACTGTTCTGAAGCCAGAGTCAGAACAATAATCTGAATTAAATTGTTGCTTATTTCAGCAGGTTTTGGATTATATTTTGTATGAGTGATTATACTGTACATAGAGCATCACTTCTTTCCCTTTTTGATATCCCTGTTCTGAAAGAATGACTGGCTTGTGAGCAAAATGGTGATCAAAACAAAAGGCACATTTTCCTTTATACAAGGGAATTTCATGGAGAAAGAGGAGAAAATAACTGAATGTTGTAACCAAAACATGAATATAAGTGCCTTTTGCTGATATCAATTGATCCAGGCTAGTGCTTACTGTTAGCTGAAGTACATTTGCTATGCTATTTATTTAAAGCAGCATTGCCAGACAGGAGACTGGATACTTGCAATAAATCAATCAATCAATCAATCTATCAATCAGCTGGACAGTTCAGTGTATGACCTCATTTTGTAGTAATATTTTGATATCTGGTCATGAGTGCTTCCAGGAATACTGGAGAATGCCATAAATTTGTGAATGCAAATAAATGCACTTGCATAAACTTTCCTGCAAGAAAGGATTTCACCTTATGTGAAAATAAAAAAATTGCTCTGAATATTTTAAGTATAAAGGTCAGAAAGGAACCAGGACAATAACTTGGTTTGTCTCCTTTCATAATACAGAGTGTTTCTTAATATTCTACTCCAAAACAGAAGTACCATTGGCATCTGAATACTCAGTTAATAAAGACCATCATTCCTTGTGGAAAAATTTTGTTTGTGTTTGCCATGTTGAGTAAACTAGCATCTGAAAAGAATGAAGGAACTGAATTTTGTATCAAAAGAGCACCTGGATTCTAACTGGATTAATCACACGGTAGGCTGTCAGTTTTATTTCCTACGAATCAAGGTTTTGAGATTGCCATAGAGAAAGCAACGAGAAAATGGGCCCTTTAGGTCAGTGCCACAGACCACAGATTATGAAGTACACTGAAGTATAAGATATGACAGCTGATTTTAAAACCATTATGTATACTTAACTTTTATGACCTTGATAAATTATGTCACTGTTTCCAACTTCCTTTTTCCGTGCAAAACTGCTGCGAGGATTGTGATTTGTGTCATTGCTGAGTGTCACCTGAAGGAATAATTGCAAACTATCATGGTGTTACAAAAGAGTTACTTGCAAAGGGGAAAGGATTGTTGCATCTTAGATGAAGGGGCAGGGTTCATAAATCCCACAGATACAACCAAGAAAAGAATACAGGAAAAGAACTGAAATATGTGGGAGAAAGTAAGAAAGGCGATATTACTCTGCTAAAATTTTAGATGTGTAGCTAAACTTGATCCTGATTTAGTTCAATGAAGTATATGATCCCTAGAGGTCAATCTTGACATTTCTACAAGCTTTATGAGATTCATTTATATTATGATAAAAATATTTAAATTTTCAATATATAAATGGAACTCCCATTGTACTGCGTTGAAACAGACAATAAAAAAATAGAGCAATGTGGATATCTGTCAACACATAATGATTTGTTCTAATTGTATGAAATGCGTACAAGGATAAAAATCTAATACTGACTGAAATTTAGAAACTAAATATTGGGTGATGACATAAAAATTACTGTGTTTTTGTACTAATCAAGAAAAAGCTTCACAGTTTCTTAAGTAAGAAGTTGGTTGTAGAAAGTGAAACAAACCGATACTTGACTGCAATGAATTATCAGTAGAGTTGAGAGCTTTTAGATCTTAAGAAGAAAAACATTTGATTTTTTTTCTTTTATTTCCAAACAGTAAAAAGTCTCAAAGTGATGACTCCAGGAACAGAGGAATAGCTAAAGGTAAATGTTGAAATATTGTCATCTGTTTGCATATTTGTGGTTGCCTTATTTTACAGGCTTGCACCACTCTCCATGTGTAGGTCTGGAAGTTTTTGGACGTACATGAATAACCTTGGGCTGCTGAGGCGGTGTGGGTGGAGCCGGCACCAAAAGCAGCAGATTTAAATGAGGCATCAGGGTGCAGCGGCCCGGTCACTGCACACCAATGAGCAAGCAAGGAGCAGGTGGGCATCACCTGCGATCACCACAAGGGAGTCTGCACCAGAGAGGGCTGAAGGACTACCAACTTGGCCACAGAATAGTGAAGGTATCCACACAGAAGAGGACGATGGCGTCTGTGTGCTCTGTACTCACCACTTCTGTTGCAGCTTCCCAGACAGAGCTCTTGTGGGAACATGCTGCCACTCAGATATCGGGCTGTGGGGTGTGCCCTGCTCTTATGCCAGTGTCAGATGGCATTGGTAGGCACACCTGTGGGAGATGGGCCCAGATAGAAGAGCTCCTCTGATTAGTGGTGGAGCTCAGGGAGGAGGTAAGTAAGTTGAGGAAAGTCAGGGAATGTGAGAGGGAGAAGGACTGCCAGAGTTGCACCCTGCCTCCCATAACAGAAACCAAGCAGGCAGACAGAGCCCCTTCTACAGAGCACTCCCTGTCCTCTCTCTGCCAGGCTGAAGAAGGTAACTTAGAGGATAGAGGGCTGTGGGAACAAGTTCCTGCCTGATGAAGCAGATGTGTCTCCTCAGTAACTCCCCCACCTCTCCAGGTACCCTTAAAAAACAAATATGAGGCTCTGCAAAGGGAACCCGATCACAATGAGAAGGACAATTCAATGTCTACGGAGGTGTCACCAGGGTCAAGTCATACTAAACCCGGCATCAAAACATCCTTAGTTCAAAAAAAAAATACGCGTCACTGGTGTGGGCGACTCCATCCTGAAGGGAGCAGAAGGCCCAATATGCAGACCTGACCTACTTCTCAGGGAGGTCTGCTCCCTCCCTGGGGCCTGGGTTAAAGACATAAAAAGAAAACTTCCCTCACTGGTAAGCCTCTCAGATTATTACCTCTTACTCATTTTTCGGGCAGGCAGAGACAAGCTGTTAACAAGAAACCCAAGGGCAATCAAAAGAGACTGCTGAGCCTTGGGACAAGTGGTCAACGGGTCAGGAGCGCAGGTAGTGTTCTCCTCTGTCATCCCAGTCCCAGGGAAGCAGGAGGAAAGTAACAAGAAGACCAAGCAGATCAATACCTGGCTCCGAGCCTGGTGTCAGAGGCACAACTTTGGGTTTTTTGAGCACTGGAAGGTTTACATGACGCCAGGTCTACTGGAAACAGACAGGGTACACCTGTCTCAAAAGGGGAAGAGGGTCTTTGCAGAGGAGTTGGCAGGCCTCATCAAATGGTCTTTACACTAACTTCGAAGGGGGATGCGGGGCAATCCATCAGCAGAGACGCAAGGGTCATCGATGGATTAGGAACTATGGCTGTGCCTAGGAATGGTCAGGTAGAAGTTAGGCCTCCCTACACCAAAAAGGTGGTGGGACCGGTAGCCCAGCTGAAGTGTTTTTACACTAATGCATGGGCAACAAACAGGAGCTGGAAGCCATTGTGCAGCAGAAAGCTATGATGTAGTTGCTATCATGGAAACATGGTGGGATGACTCACATGACTGGAGTGCAGCGATGGATGGCTACAAACTCTCTCTGAAGGGACAGGCAAAGAAGGAGAGGAGGAGGTGTGGCCCTGTATGTTAGGGAGGGTTACGAATGCCAAGAACTAATTGAGGGTAATAGTAGGGTTGAGTGCCTACGGGTAAGAATCAGAGGGAGGGCCAGCAAGGCTGATATCATGGTGGGAGGCTGTTACAGACTGCCCAACCAGAATGTAGAGGTAGATGAAATATTCTACAAGCAGCTGGGAGAGGTCTCAAGATCGCTTGCCCTTGTCCTGGTGGGAGACTTCAACCTACCAGATATCAGCTGGGCACACAATACAGCTGAAGGGGAACAGTCTAGGAGGTTCCTGGAGTGTGTTGGGGATAACCTCCTGACACAACTGGTAAGGGAGCCCACTAGGGAATGAGCCCTGCTGGATCTGCTCTTTGTAAATAGAAATAGAAATATTCTTCACGGTGAGGGTGACAGAGCCCTGGAACAGGCTGCCCAGGGAGGTTGTGGAGTCCCCTTCTTTGGAGATTTTCAAGACCCGCCTGGATGCAGTCCTGAGTAGCATTCTCTAAGCAATCCTGCTTCAGCAGGGGAGTTGGACTAGATGATCTATATGGTCCCTTCCAACTCTAAAAAAATTCAGTGAAATTCAGTGAAAAGGACTTGTGGGGGATGTGATGGTTGGAGACTGTCTTGGGCTCAGTGACCATGAAATGATAGAGTTCTCAACTCTCAGGTAAGCAAGGAGGGGAGCCAACAGGACTGCTATCATGGATGGCTGGAGGGCAGACTTTGGTCTTTTCAAGAGCCTAGTTGAGAGAACCCCTTGGGGGGCAGCCCTGAAGGGCAAAGGAGTCCAGGAAGGCTGGGTGTTTTTCAAGGAGGAAGTCTTAAACGTGTAGGAACAGGCCATCCTTGTGTGCTGTAAAGCACGCTATCGGGGCAAAAGACCGGCCTGGCTGAACAAAGAGGTATTGTCACAACTCAGGGAAAAAAGGAGAGTTTATGGCCTTTGGAAAAAGGGGCAGACCACTCAGGAAGATTACAAAGGTGTTGTAATGCTATGTAGGGAAAAGATTAGAAAGGCCAAAGGCCAACTAGAACTTAACCTGGCCTTGAATGTTAAAAACAAAAAGGCTGAGGTACTTACTGCCTTCTTTGTCTCAGTCTTTAGTAGTAGAGTTAGTTGTTCCCTGAGAACCCAGACCCCTGAGGTAGCAGATAGGGGCGGGGAGCAGAATGAAGCCCCCGTAATCCAAAGGGAGGTGGTAAGGGACCTGCTCCAACACCTGGATATAAACAAGTCTATGGGGCCAGATGGGATCCACCCAAGGGTACTGAGGGAGCTTGTGGAAGTGCTCACTGAGCTGCTTTCCACCATTTACCAGCAGTCCTGGCAAACTGGGGAGGTCCCAGCTGACTGGCGTCTAGCAAATGTGATGCCCATCCACAAGAAGGGTCGGAAGGATGATCCAGGGAACTATAGGCCTGTCAGTCTGACCTCAGTGCCTGGGAAGGTCGTGAAACAGATCATCCTGAGTGCCATTATGCAGTGCATGAAGGAAGCCCAGATGATCAGGCCCAGCCAGCATGGGTACACGAGGGGCAGGTCCTGCTTGACAAATCTGATCTCCTTCTATGACAAAGTGACCCGCCTAGTAGACGAGGGAAAGGCTGTGGATGTTGTTTACCTGGACTGTAGTAAAACCTCTGATACAGTCTCCCACAGTATCCTCCTGGAGAAACTGGCTGCCCATGGCTTGGATGGGAGTACTCTCTGCTGATTTAAAAACTGGCTGAAGGGCCAGGCCCAAAGAGTGGGGGTGAATGGAGTTAAATCACTTGGCAGCTGGTCATGAGTGGTGTCCCCCAGGGCTCGGTATTGGGGCCGGTTCTCTTTAACATCTTTATCAATGATCTGGATGAGGGGATTGAGTGTACCCTCAGTAAGTTTGCAGATGACACCAAGTTGGGTGGGAGTGTTGACCTGCTTGTGGGTAGAAAGGGTTTGCAGAGGGATCTGGACAGGCTGGATTGATAGGCCGAGGCCAATGGGATGAGGTTCAACAAGGCCAAATGCCGGGTCCTGCTCTTTGGTCACAACAACCCCATGCAGCGCTACAGGCTTGGGGAAGAGTGGCTGGAGAGCTGCCTGGCAGAAAAGTACCCCAGGGTGTTGGTCGACTGTCAGCTGAACACGAGCCAGCAGTGTGCCCAGGTGGCCAGGAAGGCCAACAACATCCTGGCCTGTATCAGGAACAGCATGGTGAGTAGGACTCGGGATGTGATTGTCCCCCTGTACTCGGCACTGGTGAGGCCCCACATCGAGTATTGTGTCCAGTTTCGGGCCCCTTACTACAAAAAAGACATTGAGGTGCTGGAGCAGGTCCAGAGAAGGGCAACGAAACTGGTGAGGGATCTGGAGAGTAAGTCTTATGAGGAGAGGCTGAGGGAGCTGGGATTGTTCAGCCTAGAGAAAAGGAGGCTGAGGGGAGACCTCATCGCTCTCTACAACTACCTGAAAAGAGGTTGTGGAGAGGTGGGGGTTGGTCTCTTCTCCCAAGTCACAAGTGATAGGACAAGAGGAAAGGGCCTCAAGTTGTGCCAGGGGAGGTTGAGATTGGATATTAGGAAAAATTTTTACACTGAACCAGTAAGGATTGGAATGGGCTGCCCAGGGAAGTGGCTGAGGCACCATCCCTGAAGGTATTCAAAACTGGGCTGACATAGAGCTTAGTGACATGGTTTAGTGATGGGGTTTTTTTTATCAGAGTTAGGTTGATGGTTGGACTAGATGATCTTAAAGGTCTCTTCCAACCTAGGCAATTCTATGATTCTGTGATTCTATTCTAACCTCCACTGCTACTGTATTTCTCATGTATAACCTTAATTCAAGGAAGTCAACCAAAATAATGTTCGAAGTACTACCTTAAAGTGATGTAAAATGCCTATTGATAATACTTTTCCTGGCACAAACTACTTTCTTCTCTTCACTGTCATGGCAAACTGGCATATTAGGATTAAGTTCCCACGTAGTCAACTGTCTTGTACAAGAGAGTTAACGGTTAGTCACATGACAAGCTTGATAAGAATAGACAACCTGGTTTTAAGGAAAACAAAATGTGAAATGAAACTTAATTACTGCAAAAATTAGACTGGATAAAGATCCTCAAATTTTCTACTTCTTCTAGCAGCATCTATTCTTTGATAATCTTTTATGATCGGTGAAATTCAATGGTTTTGGTTAGCTTTAATCAACTCCCCTTGTTTTTCCATAGTGATCTAAGGTCTGATTGGACAAAATCTTAATTTTCCAATGCAGTTTCCCCTCCTCTAATTATTCTTTTTCTTTGTGCTTGTTTCTCCCGTTTTGGATTTCTTTCTAGTCAACTGCAGCTCTTTAGACTACATCTGCAATGAAATCCAGAGGTGTCATTGCAGTATCCATAACTGAGCTAACTTTAACCTTACTAGTTTATTTAATGATAGAAATAAAATCACTGGTTATGTATTCAATAGTGGATGTCCTTGCAACTGCAGTACCACTTCTGTGAGCAGTCGGGTATATTACAGCTGTATTGGGTATATCTACCTGTGCTGCAATCACAACTTTGGCAGCAGCATAGGAATAACAATAGTTTATAGAGATGTAACTCAACAAATAGACAATTCATAAGGTATAAGAAAGTTTGGGATTAACTTCTGAAATGTTTTGTAATCTGCATGATAGTAGGTACTGTCAAAGAAAATCAATAGCTTATTGTGGCTAAATGAAAGCAAAGTTATAAAAACAAGGGATAGAAATTAGACAAATAGAATGAAAACCTGATTCCACTGTCACTGTACTCATGAAGGTCTCATAAAAACTTATATCAAAATATTGTAAGTTGACCTGTAAGGAGTAGGATTTCTATATATAGGGAAATTAACTTTGTTCAGTAACATTACTAATTATTTTTACTGCAAAATAAGGGTCATATGTTCGAACAATACAGGCAAGCATTCTTTATGGTACTCTATGCAAGAGTGTGTGCGCATATGTACTTACATATTACAGGAAAAAGTTCTTGTCCCAGGAAGCTTTTGGTAGACTTTCAACAAGACTGGACCAACACAAATGGGGAAAAAGACAGCAATGTGAAATGGAAGCACAGAGACTTTTGCTGTATGGTTTAGTATTTTCTTTATTGTACCACTGACTGTACAGTGCCTTATTTTTCTGGACATAGTTGTTCACTAAAACATAGAAAACATGCTGGGAATTCCTGGGTGCTCTGGAACTGGAATGCATAGTATGTGTATTCTAATTCAGAGTCCAGATCATTCTGAAGGAAAAAAAAATGAAAAATTAAACTGAACAGATAAAACATAAATATCAGCTTGACTGAATCTACATATACAAATTACTGTTGCTTTGATAGAAGGAACATAAATATACCCTCTAATGTTTCTTGGGCCCTTCTTTGAGAAGCTCTTGTGGCTTCCTTCTGAAGTGACATTGCAATTTCCAGGGCTTAGAGGCTAGAATTTTTTTCTACAGCAGCTTTAACATTTATTTTTATAGCAATGTCTACTGAGTATTAAAATAGCGTGAATTAAATGTTTCTTTAGCTGCTTTACTAACAAAGCATGATATTTCAAGTATATCTGTTTATATATGTTTTCTGTGTTTTCTATATGTAAGAATGGTACTGAGGTGGCATAATAACAATGGTGTGACAATGTGGCAAGAATGACTTTTGAGTTCTTCTTTAAGAAGATATTTAAAACTAGACAATGCACAAATGAACTGAGAGAGCATGTGTTGTGGTTTAACCCCAGCTGGCAGCTAGGACCGCACAGCTGCTTGCTCACACCCCCTTCCCCTGCAAGAGGTGTAGGGAGAAGAGGGAGAAAAGGAGGGGAAAGGGAAAAAACCAACGCATGGGCTCAGATAAAGACAGTTTAATAGAACAGTACCAGAAAATGATAATAATGACACAAGTCACTCTCCTCTCCACGTGAATTGGCACCATCCTGAGCTGTGATCATGAGTAAAAGCGCCCACCCACCCCCCACCCCCCGCTCCCCCTGCTAAGTAGTTGTTCTATTTTATACTTTCAGGTTATGAACATCAGGGTTTAGACATTTAAAGCATGATTTCATGAGGCTGAAAAAGTATAAAAAAATATCAAATGTTCAATTATCAAAAGTTTTATATGTAGCACAGGTAACAAAGTATTAACGATTCAGCAGAAATTATGTAGAAAACAGCATTAAGGAAGGCGCTGGATATGACAGGTTTAGCAGATGCATCTGACTGATCTATAATATTCATCTGAAAAAGATTAGCAAAATTGAGAAACTGCCTCATTGGTGTTAACAAAATTTAAATGGCCCTTACAGTACAAAGCCAATCAGTCACGGCTTTGTAAAACTACTAATTTTTAAAATTTCATTTCTAGTTATTATTTCCAGTTTCACTTAAATTCTAGTGGTAAGTAATGTCCTTGTGTCTCTGGTTCATATATATCCCACTATAGAATATGACCACTACAAAAGCAGAATTATATGACAAGTGATGTTAAATGTAACCTCTAGTCTGACTTACAAGTATAGCATTTTTAGGCTTTATGTGAAGGGAGAAAAATTCTGATTTTGTTCTCAGATATTCAGACCTGAAGCCTTGGATGGCTCACTTCCTTAGTAAGAACATTTTGTACTTCAAAATTGTGGACACTCAGACAACTTAAGAGTGATTTACCACTGGAACAGACTCATATCAGGTCCTGCAATGCAGATTTAGCAAGGAGAGGCACTATATGGAAGGAAGATGGTAAATATAAAAAAATACTTGCTTCGCTATGTCCCTGAAAATGAATCTACATCCAGGTGTACAAGACTTTAAGTGTGGCTGCTATCTGAATGTGGCTGCTCAGTAGTGTCTTATTATTAAAGTGGAGATTCAGTTAATATGCTTAGAAGAGTTTTTATATTTCTGATTTTGTCTGGACATACCTAATTACTCTCTGTCCTATAGAACCCTAAAGAATTTTGCACCAAATGGACCTCAGATCTATACATAACTGTCATCCCAAAGTTAGTGCCTCATCTAATGACAGCAAGTTTTCTTGAAGAGTTCCTCCACTCACACTGGTGGTTTAAGATTAGGTCAACAGCACTTGTCTTCAAGAATTCAGAGAACCAGTGGTAGTTGTATAATTGCTTATGGAGTGGGAGAACAATTCAGAGAATCCAAGGCTAAGAAACAGAAGTATATTTAATCAGTAGTTTTGTATTTTACTAACACAGTTTCTTAACAAAAGAAGCATCCCCATATTGAACTCAAATATTAGACCATACCCACTAGCTATAAGCACTGACACAATGAGAATCCTTCTCAACAACTCGAAAAGAGGTGTCAAATGTTCTCTTTTATTAACAGTTAATCAACATAGGAAGGTGGTGAGTGTGCCTGGTTTTAGAGATCTCTTTTTTAGGTATTATTTTGTGAAATTTTTTTTTCCTTTCACAAATCTCAGATTACCAGCTTCAAAGAAATTAGAAAACACCAATGGTTTTGAGACTGCAGCAGTACTTCAGAATGTGTTAGTATTGCTAAATGAATGATAAATTATTGTAGCAACACTCACAGAAATGTAGAGACTTTAGCGTCACAGTATTCAAAATGTGATAATTGCTAATTTCCAAGAGTCACATGGGCAATCAGACAATCTCTGTGCAATTCCTTTGTAGTTACTGGTGGGTTTTTGCAAGATAGGTCACAAACAGAAATTTGAAATAAGAACACAAATAATTTTTAAGTATTTTTATACATTAGATTCCCTTGAAAACATTGGCAAAGGGATTAATGGACTAAAAGAATTGGTAAATGGTTCATTTGGTGCTCTGGAATATTTGTTTGGTCGGCAGCATGTAATTAAGTTGTCTTTTTTTCCATTCAATCACACTGTAACATGCAAGTCAAAACCACATCAAGCCAAGGAGTGGAATGCTGATGAAATTAGAAATGGAGTAATTGTTTAAATGCAAAGATAGAATCTAAGTCCTACTCAGTGGAGAGGAGCACCTGTAAGATCTGTATTATGTCAGGGTCAACAGAAGCGATCAATATGAGATAGGGCAAGTTAAGCTCACATCTGAGACCCTGAACTTTCACCCCAGATATAAACTTGTACTATTCTGACTTCAGGAAGAAACTAGCTCTTTAGGCATGGAAATTCAGACCTGCGGTGAGTCCAGATTTGAGAAAGTGTTGGCTTAAACTACATGGTCCAGGAAACATGATCCACCAATTAAGCATCTTTAATGAAACCAATAGTGATATGTCCGATGAATTTGAGGACTGATGATCAAATTAAGAGATAGAGATTGGGAAGAGTTTTCATTTCATGCATCTGAGTGAAAAACAGAGCAGGAGATTGGGGTGTTAAGTAAGACCATAGATCTATCCAATCTGAGCCATAAAAAACTAGATTTCCATGGTATCTTTATTAATTATCACAATAAACATTTAAGAATCATTATAAATTAAATTTCCCTTGTAGAATCATACATAAATTAGATAACTCATTCACAGGCAAAAGTTGTAACCTTTTAAGGTCTTTTCTTTACCATCCTGGTTTCCATACTCATGTAAACTATCAAAAAACACAGAAACCATTTTTTTATTTTTTTTTTTTTAAAAACCCATGTTCTACCTGAATTTTTTTGCTTTTTTTCTGGTCAGGTGAAGAATTATGTATGAATGTGATTAAGGATCATGCATGTAATTTCTTTATGTAATCAATCCCAAAAGCCAAAATGAATGCAAACGTTTAGCCACTTGAATGCAAGGTACTTGCCAGCTCATTAAGAATCAAAATCTTCACTAAGTCTACTGTGGTGTAGAAGTCAAACTTCTGTGGATATATCAAGATGAATTTTACTGAAAAATCTGTTCATTCTGAAAGCATCATAGAGCAATGTTTTAGGTTAGAAGAAAACAAAACAATCCTTTTAAAGAATCAGCTGTAGTATAGTACAGTTTTATTCTGAATTATCACAAAGTTATTTTTAAATGAACTTTAAAAACTATTATTTCTCCCATTAAGTAATTACAATGGAATTGCTTATGTTAAGGGCTGCTTTTCATTGTTTTTCTTCTACTGATCTGCAACTTCTGAGACTTCAAATGTAGTTAAAGGAATCTTTGAAAAGTTACAAAAGGAAAAATAAATCTACAAAAGGGAAAAATAAATCTACAGTGAATGCCCTTCCTCAACTAAACACAGAACTCTTTAAGAAAAATGTACAGGAGAAAGAAATAGTTGATTGAATTCATTCTACTGTGTTCAGTGACAAAAGGAAACAAAGGACAGGAAAACAGGCTTTTTTTCCACATCCAAATTTTAAAAATTGGAGATGTTTCACAGGGTTTGGGAAAATGTATGGTGGAAGGTATGTCTGGAAATCTGTGTGAGCTATAGCCAGATGTTCTAGTTCTTCTTTTAGTGCTCAGATTTTATTTTTAAACATTGTTCTTTTACATGCATATATATATTGCCCAACCAGTCAAAAGCAGAAGCCCTTGTCAGTAATTTTTTTTAATAGCTCCTCTTCTTTGACTTATATGTTGCTCATATATTTTTTTCTTGTAGCACAGAAAACAAAGAATTTTTAAAAGAGCAAACTTATCCACAAATAATGATATAAAATAACTTAGGAAGCTGATTCTTACTGAAGTTGTATTTTGACAATAGGTCTTAGGTACTCACCTGCAGGGTTCTTTAGTCAGAGAAAAAGTCATCTTTGAAAGGTGATTGATGTTGTGAGAAATGAGCTGAATTTTGCTTCAGCTACTTGGTATATTTCTATTTGTGTGCTCGGTTATAGCATCTAACTAATCCTTACAAGTACCCTGGAATGGCCCAGAGACTCTGGTTTACAAGAAGCCATTTAGGTAAGGAGAACCGAATTGATGGTAGACTGATAAGCGAACAAAGGACGGTGGAAGGTGATAAGTGGATAAAGGCCACCTGGGGGGTGACTGAAGAAAAGAAGGATATGGACACTAGATCAACAAGATGACCACCAGGATGTTTGTAACTACTAACATTAGACAGTAGATATTAGCAGAGACTGTGAAACAATGTATTGTTAATTAAAGGTTTGTGTCTTTAGACGGTCGGGAAGAATGTGAGCTCCAACTTCTCAGCCAATGAGAAGAGAGACAGGTATTCAGGCGGCCGGGAAAGAAAGGTATAAAATATCTAAAAAACTAAAGATGGGGGTGCCTCTACTTTGAGATGCACCCGATTCAGCGCTGCTTCGTACAATAAACCTTTGCTCCAGTGACTTCGTCCTCTTTAAAATTTTAAGTGTGAGCCGGTGTTTCTCACAATGTGTAGGTTACTAAAGTTGTAAGTGCTCTTTTTATATCTGTGTCATTAACTTTTACTGGTTGCCCTTCTTCATTGTCCAATACTCTCCCACTAAAAGTGCAGTGGATGCTGTCCACCTCTTAAAACATGATGGATGTTTTATAAATATGTTAGCATGGATGAATCAACAGCTGTTAGGTAAAAAATTAGATAACCATTTATTTCATACACCAGGCAGTTGTCAAACAATATTAATATTCTGTAGTCAACAGAAGAGTGCAAAACAGCTGCTGAAAGGTCTATGATAAACAGATGGCAAGAGCAGTGGAGTCAAGCTGGTATTGAGTTAACCACCATTATACTGAAGTTACATCCTGAAGTTACATTCCTGAAGTTACATCCCTTGGGAAGGACTTGTACTGGAAAATAAGTTTAAAATTTAATTTTCTTCTTTACAACAGCATATGACTGTAGCATATGAAGGCACGGACCACCAGTCAAGGTACAACCAGAATCGTTTATTACAACAAATACGCAGCTTATATAGCACTAAGTATCTTCTTGCCCAGACAACACGCCCCTGCAACCCCCAACTGCCAGACGGGCGGAATGGGCGGAATTCCCCTCAATCAGAAGGGTCATTAGGCGCTGTTTGTGGGTCGTCCCCTGCCAGTGTTCCTGCTTCTTCTATTCCTTCATCTGGCCTTGCTTCTTCCACAAGCCTGTTCACCCACATATGACTGGCTACAGTAAATGTCCGTATGCTTTTTTAATTAGGTGCCCTGTATGAAGAGAATAAATGGACCAGTATTGGTATGAGGCAGGAAATGGTTGAAAATTCAGTTCATTACTCATGCTGCTAGATATATAAAACTCCTTAGAGTTTACATTTTTGGGGAGTACACATGTACGTTTAGTTACTTTGAAAGAAATGTGCTTTATCCCATTTTTTTTTTACAAATTGGCTATTGAATTTCCAGACCAGTATGAAAATGTAAGTTTCAGTATTAGAACTGGTCCTTTCCTGAACCCTGAGTATTTGAAGGTGATATGCCTTAGAGGAGATCCTATTAGCATGCAACATTCATTGCTCAAGGCTCATTGACCAGCTTTCCTTTTCCATAAAAAAATAGTGCCAGATCTTACAGTAATTTTCATTTACTCCCCAGGTACACTTTCAATGATCTCTGTAAAACCAATTTGAATAACACCTGTTTCAGCTTCCAGTTTAACTGGGTACTAACTGAAAAACTGAAGAAATTTAAAGCAGCATATTAAATTTTGTTTTCTAACAGTTGTTTCTTTCTAACAGTTCTTTCTGGAGTCAGCAATTATCTTTTTTAGACAGCATCTAGACATAGAGTTTCTATAGCTTATCTTCCAATAAAATATAAATTAATGATGCCAGTCTTTGAAAAAAAAGGTGTGCTACATAGTCCAACAACTGCACAAGCAGATACTTCAAATTACCTGGCAGTATCCTTATGTTATGTGTTCATTACTTGAATTTACAAAAGTTAAATAAGAGGCTCAAAGGAATGAACTTCTGTGTTTGAAAATCAGTATGAATTACTTCCTAGAATACATTTAACCATCATGCTATGTTTCTATCAGGTGTTGTAATTATAGTTTAGACTGTTTAATTACCACTTTAAATTTTCTTTTATTTATTTCAACTAGTTGCATGAAAAATTGACTCATTTAAATATCATTTAGTCAATAGATTAAGCTTGCATTAGTCAATTTATAATTTCGGTACTGGAATTAAAAAAAAAAAAATCCAGCTAGTTGAAACTTCCCTCATGTGGAAAACATGTAAAATAGCACCACAGGGCTGACATTCTAACACTGATTATTATTGTACTCTCCCAATAGCGCAGCAAGTATCAGCAAAACTATTCAGTAATTATATATAGATATAAGAATCTCTTTGGGATAAATTACTGGGGGGCAATTCACATACGTAAACATGTGCACAGATTACTGTTTTATATATCCTAGGATATCTGAGATTCTTTCACAGGATTTTAAGATATTATCTGAGCTCTACCTAAAGCCTTGTGGTCTTCTAAATTAGCAGTTAATCTCAAAATGGGTGATCCTTGCATGTCTGAAATACCATTGGATTCTTCTGCTTGGGCACCAAGTTCTGCTGTAAGGTTTTGTATAAACTCTGGAAACAAAATATCTCCCTATTTTAACAAAAAGTATTATTGTGCAAAAAACCCCTAAAACCAAACCCCAAAAGCCATCATACAAATTGTGCTTACTATTGAATTATTTATGACAATGTCATTTACGTTTCTACTAGAGTTAAGATTTGTGGATTTTTGTCCATTTTTGCCCATTATTTCAATCAATTTAATTTAATGGCCCTTGGTCCTATAGGGATGACTTTCTAGTTCTATCATTTTACAAAATGAAATATTTTCCTCCTCAGATAAGATGTTGAAATACAAGTGTGATATTCCACTCAGAGAATCATTTGCACATGCACAAGTTTATTACAATATATGTGAAGGCAGCTCTCCATGTTTGGTATTAATAACCTAGGATTGTCATGATTGTAATCTGATTTAGCAAAAAGAAGCAACAATTTGAAGCCACAGGTAATTATTTTTTTCCTCAAATGCCACAATCAGTATTGGAGCTTTTGAAGTGTTTATTTTGGTCTTTGGGTCTGCTAGTAATTCCTCTCTCTCAACTTTGATAAATCTTTTATTTACTTGTATTCTGATGACACTGTCTTGCTGCTATCTGATAAGGAGACTAGTAAGATTAACACTATTCTTCATGCTGAGCTAACAGAAAGTAACAAAGTGACTTCATGAAAATGAAGTTAATACTCAATTTAGATAAAACTTCTGGGGTATTGTTTACTCCTTGACCTCTGCCAAGGAGGAAGCTTTTCAGATTAGTCCAGAAAAGAATACACAGTAACACAACAGATTTTAGCAAACAACTTGCAATATCAGGTTTGACTTTTTTTTTTTTTTTAATTTTAACTTTATTAAATAACAACAAAACAGCAAAGATGAAGAGCTAATGTTTCCCAATTTTTCTTTCACCCACTGGCATTAGAAGATTTGCATACCTTTTGTATCACTAGATTTTAATCTCTTTTATTCATGCTTGTTCCTAAGACAGAGTTAGTGTCAAATGTCCCTTTATATATTTCCTATGTACATGTTTGCACTGCATAAAAAGGGATGCTTCTTCCAGGCAGAGCAGAAAATGTTATGTAGAACTCTCTGTGACTTATTATTTTTTTTATCTTAATTGTTTAGATAAAAATTCTGTGGACTGATAGTAGTTTTTAGAATAGTAGTCTTACTGAAATCATAGGTAGCCTTGCTATTCTAGTTTCTTAGGGTGAAATGAATGTTAGGTGGTTTAGTGGATTCAGTACCTATCAGGCATCTCTACTGCTATTGCAGATTAAAATTTGGTAGTGTGTGCTAGTATAAACCTTAAAGTTCTAAAGAATTTAGAAAATTTCTTACAGTTTTTCAAACTCTTTTCCATATATGAAGCAGTCAAGTCTGTATGTTAGCTTGAATTCTTTCCCAAAGCTTATCAAACTGCATTTTGTGGAATATACAAATCAATCAAATTAACAAAAAAACTTGCTGAAAGGTCACGTGAATTCAGAAAAACTTGTGTCCTTGTGTGTTCTACAGTTCTAAGTCTTTACTTGAGTGGCACTCTTACCCACTTCTCTAGACACAGCCTTCAGTGATCTTGAAAGAGAAAATAGTAAATGACTAACTGTAAAAGTTTATCAGTGGGTCTAAGAAAAAAAAACAAAAACAACAAGCACCTTTTTTCAAAACCTCAAAACCATAGTTGAATTAGGTTTTACTCTTACATTATGACTTAGGCAGAATCACTTTACCATGGGTGTCACGATATGTATGAACATAGATATGTAGTAACATATCTATGATAGATATGTAGTATACATACTACATAGATATGTAGTAACATTGCCATTGCATGCTATTAGCCTCTGGGTGTTACTAGTCAGTCTAGCCTTTCACCAAATACTTTCAGTGTATGTCAGCTGACAAGTATTAAGCTGTTATTTTATATGTCTATTTTGCTTACCTCTAATGTAAATAAGTGATTCAGAAAATCTGAGAATTTCTATTTTTATGATGTAGGTGAAGTAGTGGGACACAAGTCACAAGTCACAATAAATACCAAAATAAAACTGCCCTTGAATATGTAGTATAACTCACTAAAAAGATCCAGAGATAGCAATAAATGTGAAATGACTGTAAAGAATATGATTAAGACCATTTATTGCAACTAAACCTACCTGCATTGTGCCTACATATTATATACATAACAATATTGTGTGTAACGTGTAATGTAAGGATAGTGTTTTTCAGAAACAGCTTCCAGCTAAGTAGACACAGATTGATACAACAAACACATCAGGGGAACGTGAAAGAAATGGCTAAATGTTTCAGAACTGCTGGAAAAGCAACTTAAAGCATACCGGTTACCAAACCAATATAATACTTTACTTGTGTTAAAGACATTTCACTAATGCGATATATTCATTTTTACCCGCATAGTAAAATGCTTAGGTTTGCCTTGGCTAAAATTCCTGCATTAAACCTAGAAATTAATCTTCTTCTTCTTCTTTTTTTTTCTTTTTTTTTTTCCTTTTTTTTTTTTTCTTTTTTTTTTTTCTCCCCAGGGGTGTGCTGAATTTTTTAGGTTCATATAATCCCCCATTCACTTCAAGGTGTGCTGTTCCATCTGCATAGACATCAGGCTGCCTGCATAGCCGAAATGCACTGGCACCTCTCAGAGGCTATAAGCAAAGAGGCAGAACAGCTGCTAGAAGGCCTCTGTGAAATAATAAATCAGCAACAGGTGCTCCAGGCATTCAGGAACAAGAATGGATATCACGTTGTAAATGAAATACTTTGAGTATCTTTATATATATATATATATATAGTATATATATTGAGAAACAAAGCAAGCTGATTGTAAGACAATAAGAAACTGTGCTCTTTGCGTTTGCTTCCTATGAAAATGAATTTGGCAAAGAGAAGAAAATCAACACAGATAATGAGTAAAGTTGCAGGGAGCCTCGCTAAAAATAAATGTGATGTCTCTGAATAAACTGACCATCTTTAATGATCAGAACAGCAAAATAATTCAATTACTCATGAAAAGAGCTAGGTATCTCTTGTGTTTTCCAGGGAAAGTCCAAAGAAATAGATGCTAAAACTAAACCTATTTCATACACTGGTATTTCTAATAGATTTCAGAAAAGCCATAGTCTTTGGACTGTAGGATTATAGTAAAGCTCTGTTTTTGCTCTTTTATTGTTTGACTTCTTTGACCCCATGACTAAAATGAAATGTATTGCTAGCTTCTTAAAGTCTGCCACTGTTATGTGTCTTCAGGATTTTCTGGTTTTTTGGTATCTTCTGGTAATCTTTGTGCATGTAAAATGAGTCTGAAATCAAATGGGAAAGGAAACAACGGAGCTAAAAGAGATTTTTAAAAGAGATTCAGGAACACCAGAACTGCAGAGTCAGTTTCTTAATCAGATACAATTTTTTTTCAATTACTTCACCTTTACTTTATCTTTTTTTAAAAAAAATTTTCTTTATTTCCCCTCTTACATCCTGGAAAATGCAAGAAATTCACAGATATTAATCAATTTTAATTGCTGATTTACTGTTAGGCCATTTTCAGTTGATGTTTACTCTCTTGGATTTAAGAACTGAAGAGTGAGAACTAAATGTCTTTAAAAAAAAAAGTTGAGTGAGAGATACCACGTAGCAAATTGCTCTTACTATTGCTTGTAGCACTTTGGAAGCTCTAACTGGAATTCAAGAAAAGACGGCTCAGTGTTGCACAAACACACAGAAATAAGCCCCAAATAGCTTGCAAACTCTGTATAAAATAAAAAGAGATAACATACAGATATAAAACAGGTGGAAATGGACAAAGAATCAGTGCACAAATATTTAAAAAGTCTTGGTACCCCAGAAGTCTAAATACTAGAAGCCATTTTTAAGCAGCAGAGTCTTTGAAAGAGTAAATTAAAGCATTTGTATACTTACTAATAGTGAGCTCCTTTAAAGTAATAAGAGCAGTTCAGTGAAAAATACAATTTTCAAACAGACAAAAATTTATTTGAAAAAAAGGCCAGGCTGGATGTAACTGAGCAACCTGCTCTAGTGGAGGTGTCCCTGCCCATGGCAGGGGGGTTGGAACTCGATGATCTTTAAGGTCCCTTCTAACTCTTAACGATTCTATGATTCTAAAAAACCTTACAGGAGCCCAGTATCTTATTTCTAAAGAGAAATGAATGAGTTACCAGTAAATGAATGATGTGTAGCAGGTACAGTGAAGTCTGGCTGGCTGCAAAGGAGTTGAAAATGAAGATAAGTGACCTGTTTACAAGTCAAAAAAGTTCAAAAAACCCATGAAACAGTGAAGAAAAGGTGACATGGGTGATATACAGGTATTTGGACTGGGTATAACTTATAATGAGCTTGTATAATAATTACTCAAATCAGCTTCAGAGGAATAGTGGAGAGAAAAATAGTGGAAAAAAAACCAAAACCAAACCAAACCAAACCAAAGAAGCCCAGTCCATTATGATTTTGCCCCTGATTGCCCCAGATCTTTAAATGAAATCTCAATCAGATATTCACATACTGCTGCTGTTTAGCAACTTCCATTCAAGGGTCATGACCCAGACATGACACAGGCACAAAATATTTAACACTTATTCCAGAGTCACCAATAGTTGTGCTTTTTAGATAGCAGTAGTTTGTTATTTTAAATTTATTTCTACAGTATTCGTGTGTATTTCATACACACATCTACATACTTCCACTAGCTCAAAATAATATTCCTTGAACATGTAATTTCTTGCTTTGTTTTCTTTCCTGATGAAATATTTAGTGACTTCTGATGAACAGTAACAAAACAGGATTTCTTTTTGTCTTTGTTTCACACTCTGTGATTTACCTGAACAAGAAGAAAAAGTCAATCCTTTTTAAACTGGGAAATATAGCATTCATTTAAAAAGTCATTTCTTGTTTTAAAATGTTGCGACTAGAAAAATAGCCAATGCTTTTCAATGCCCTAGGATAGTAATCGCAGTGCATAAAGAAATTAGAGCTCAAAGCAGCTTATAAATTGTTTAACATTGCTCCATAGGTCGCTGACTGGCAGAGCTATCAGAATCAGATATTTCAGACTTTCACTGGTATATTTTGTTAGTCATATTCAGTGTGCAATAGTTAGATCCAGCCTCTGTAGACAAAGTCTGTTCATCATCATCATCATGTAATGTTTTCTCTCTGCAGCTGAATTGTGCTTATGTGCTTCGTCTATACTTAATTGTTTTCAGTATACCTAAGATCTAATATGCAAACTTATAGCAGGTTCTACATTCAAATAAATAAATAAATAAAAGTGAGACATCAACATGTCTAAATGCCGTTATTCTGGAAACTATCCTTGAAGAGACATTTTGACCTACTTGTGTAAACACTGGTCAAAATGTACTAGCAAGTTAGGTCTTCTCAGAATGTGATTTTCCTTCAAGATGGTCGAAATTCCAGTTATAATTATGGAGGACCTTGAAGTAAGCCTTGAAACTGGAATTATTATGGTGTTGATTGAGTACCAGGTTGTCAGTGATGAGTGTCTGAAAGATAGCTACTGTTGCAGTTGCCTTCTGATTTCCTGTTTCACAGAATCACAGAATGGTATGGGGTTGGAAGGGACCTCTGGAGATCATCTAGTCCAACCCCCCTGCCAAAGCACGTCCACCTAGAGCAGGTTGAACAGGAATGTGTGTCCAGGAGGGTTTTGAATGTCTCCAGAGACTGTGACTCCACCAACTCTCTGGGCAGCCTGTTCCAGTGTTCTGCCACCCTCAAAGTAAAGAAGTTCCTCCTCATGTTTAGATAGAACTTCTTATGTTCATGTTTGTGCCCGTTGTCCTGTCACTGGGCACCACTGAGACTGACCCCATCCTCTTGACACCCACCCTTTAAGTATTTATAAGCATTGATCAGATCGCCCCTCAGCCTTCTCTTCTCTAAACTAAAAAGACCAGGTACTTGTCGCGACGGAGGGAAGACAGGGCCACTCAATATGAGTGATCAGCAAGCTTCGTTTATTGATTCACACAGTTGCCTTTTATGTCCTAACATAATTAGCTCATACATATTACAAAAGTTAAGCTCATGATTGCTTAGTTCTTAGAAAGATCAACTCCGCCCTTGGTTCCTTCTTTACAGTTACTTTCATCCTCTTTTCCCATGCCTGAGCAGCTGCAATCTCCCTGTTATCATACAACAATTATAGTCAAGGACAAGGTGTCCTTGCCAGCCCAGCAGTTACGGGGGCTGAATCCGATGTTTCTCAAGCTTTTGCTCGGCCAGCTGGATCATGTCTATGTGACCCTTCTCAGCTAGCCATTCTCCCACAATTCCCCCGTTTTTATTTTGAATGACACAGGCTTGGTTAAACATCCGTAACACAAGGGTTTTCATACAAGACAACATACAACTCACACAAAGCAACGCTATTAGTACAATGATTAAGACTAGCAATCCTGCTATATGGGATGGCTCTTATGCTTACAACTAAGGCAACTACTATAAAGCTTCCTATACCTAAATTAACCATTTTCTCTGTTTCAACTTCTAAGCAAATAGCATGCACATAATACCTAGGGGTTACAGACCCCACAGACTGTACAATTAATTTCTGTCTTTGCGACCTCGTGGTTCACACTCAGGCGCAGCGGTCTCAGTCCGTTGGTTTACGGTGATTAGTCGGGTCACCTTCAGCGGCGACTTCAGGGTGGTCGATGGCGGGCCTTACCCAACGGCTGGGAACCCAGATGGTACCTTGTCCCCTCTGGTCCATTGTAGAAGGGGTGATTTGCGAGCAAGGGTCAATCCTCCTACTCCCGCGACCGTGGCGCTGCTCGCGTAGGTCGGCCATTGAGCCGGCCACTTATGCGTGCTGATTATGGAAATGTCAGTGCCAGTGTCTAGAAGAGCAGCAAGTGATATAGTTAGGTTGGCGTATTGCACAGCAACCGGGCGTTGTGGCCTTTGGCGCAAGCCGACAGTTAGTAGGGCCATTTGTCCTGTAGATCCAAAGGCTCCTTGCCCTCGTGGCTGCTCTTGCAGCGATGGAAGGGCTCCCGCAAGATGTGGTAGGGGAATTAATTGCGCCACCTTGGTGCCTTTAGCGATGAGGAGCGGTGGGAATAACGTGTGGGCCATGATCTGGATCTCACTGTGGTAATCTTTATCAATCAGTCCCATCAACACATTAAGTCCCAGCATGGTGGCTGATGAACGGCCTATAAGTAGTGCTCTGACAGCTTGTCCATTGATACAGATTGGTCCTTGAGTGCTAGTAGCAATCCGGACAGGCTTTGAGTCCAACAGGGTACAATCTACTGCTGTTGCCAGGTCCAAGCCGAGGCTTCCGCTTGTGGCTGGTCTGAGCTGAAGGGATTGAGTGCTGCCGGATATGCAGCCGCTTTTTGTGTCGGCGCGGGGCGGCTCTTCCCGCTGAATCGTCCGTTTCCCGGTTTAGAAGCGCGACATGCAGTCTCATTGTGGTTGTCCGACTGGCAGTTTCTGCACCATACTGAGCCGGCGTTGCAGTTCCGTCTGATGTGTCCAGCAGCGCCGCAACGGTAGCATCGTGGGCGAGATGATTCACTAGCATTTAATCGTTGAACGGAGGCCTGCAAAGGAGCAAGGGCTGCAAGAACTTGACTCTGCGTAGCCTGCGCGTGTTCCTTTAAACTATTTCCTAGTTCCTTTACTGCCTCAACTAACATTGCCTGTGGCCCTACCGGTACCTGAGCCATCCTTTCTAGTCCTTCCTCGATAGTCCATGTCCCTGGCAATGTAGCCAAGATGTTGCGTGTGGCCGGATTACTATTTTGTATAGCACACTGCTTTAGTATAGTGCCTCTGAGATAATCGGGCACCCCGGCCGCCTGTATGGCGTCTGCTACTCGATCTATAAATAGGCCAAATGGTTCCTCTCTTCCTTGCTTAATACCCATATATGAAGGCACACCTCCAGGTTCCTTAAGACGATCAAAAGCCTGTCTTGCCAATGTCATTGATTCTTTTACTTTATCCGGTCCCATAAGTGCCTGTGCTTCTGGCCGCAGATACGGTCCCACCCCCAATAGCTCATCAAGGGTGACTCCGTGTAACGGATCGCCCGGTTGCCTTACTGTGGCAACTGATTGCTGACAAGCAGCCTGCCAATGCGCATTAAACAACAGCTGCTGGTGTTGTGTCAAAATCAGCTTCATAATACTACATACATCCCCCGGGAGTAATATATTGGTGCCCCAGATAAAGTCTAGCATTTGCGTTGTGGGCTCTCCTTTGATCCCTGAGTCACTCACCGTGGATCGCAACTGAGTTAATAACTTCCAATCTAGGTTCTGAATTGTGGCAGTTATTTGCCCTTGGTCATCTGGCTGGTAAGTTACCGGGAATGCCTCATGTACAATGCTCGAGGCAAATTCTCTATCTCCGGAGGCCATCGCCTCCTCTGCAATTTGCTGCCACATCCTCTGTCTTTCTGTGATAATGCTCTGCCCCTCCGTGGAGGGATTATGACTCATTCTTTTCCCTGCATAACTTTCTTCTGACTTCTCTCCCTTTTCTGTTTCCATTGGGGGGGCCGATGGGTCCTCACTATCTCCAGGTGACTCGGGAGGAGATGGAACAAAGACCGAGTGCTCCCACGTTCCCGCTATCCCTTGAGGGACGACTATAGTGCGAACCGAGGGAGGCAACGGGCAACCCGAGGGAAGGGTAGCTGGCTTTTGTTGCGAGGCAGTTGCACCTGTCCCAGTTGATCCCCCTAATCTTTCAGACGCAGCAGCAGCTCTCTGCTCTGCTTTATGCATCACCAGAGCGTTCGTAACTGCACGCCAAGGCTTCATCAGTTTCTTGGCTAACTTCTCATCACTTATTACTTCATCAAATAATTTATCCCCATATCTCCGCCACTCCTCTTCCTCAAAAACTGTATCGGGATTGGCAAAGAATCCTCTAGCTACCCCATAAGCTAATAACTCTGGTAATTCCTTTTTACAATGTAAACCTTCTATGCTCCGCTTTTCTAAAAAGCATTTGAGCAAATCATACGCCGCTTGTCTATTCATACCTTCGTCAGCGCGCTGTTGCAGCCTTTCAGACTTCGGCGGCGCGTAGCCGGCAGGACACTCTCTATAGGTGCTCTTGGGCGCGGGGACCTTTTCCTTTAATCCCTTTCGCTCTTGGGCGCGGGGACCTTTTCCTTTAATCCCTTTCGCCTCCTGCGCTGCTTACAGGACCAGCACTGAGACTCCGTTGACCATGGCTCGCAGGTTCAGCCCTCTGTAGGGTCCCTGTTCGGGTGCCATTTGTCACGACGGAGGGAAGACAGGGCCACTCAATATGAGTGATCAGCAAGCTTCGTTTATTGATTCACACAGTTGCCTTTTATGTCCTAACATAATTAGCTCATACATATTACAAAAGTTAAGCTCATGATTGCTTAGTTCTTAGAAAGATCAACTCCACCCTTGGTTCCTTCTTTACAGTTACTTTCATCCTCTTTTCCCATGCCTGAGCAGCTGCAATCTCCCTGTTATCATACAACAATTATAGTCAAGGACAAGGTGTCCTTGCCAGCCCAGCAGTTAAGGGGGCTGAATCCGATGTTTCTCAAGCTTTTGCTCGGCCAGCTGGATCATGTCTACGTGACCCTTCTCAGCTAGCCATTCTCCCACAGGTACTTTGGGAAGAGAAATGCTTTAACTCACCACAAAGAAGTTTAAAATTTCATGCAAAAGTTTTCTCATATAGCACAATTTCTTAAACAGTGGCTGGCAAAACACAATTAAAAATCTCTTAGCAAAAACAGGCGTTGTTATGCTCCCTAAATATTGCAACTATGATTTAATTTTCTTGCTGCTTTTAAACTACTGTTATGGGTACACAATATATTTTAAAGTATACCCTGATACTGTTCTATTAAACTAAGAGGATTTTCTTTTTTTTTTCCCTACCTATTTTGCTATTGCTGGTTTTGGATAATAGTCTAGGTTTGGTTTTGTTAGGGTTTTTTTTTGGTGTTTTGTTGTTGTTGTTCTTTTATAACAAAAATTGATCTTAGTTTCTTAGCAGCTTTAAGATGCATATTTTAATTGTTTCAAGAAAAGTTAATAAATAAAGTAGACTTCATATTGGGGTATAAATTAATAACTTGATGCATGTTTACATAGATTTAGCAACCTTCTTCCCTTTCTTTTCCACTAGCAGAAATCTCTGATAATAAGAATTTGCCCTGTACAACTTTTGGTTGTGGGGCTTTGACTTTTTTTTGGTCTTAATTAGTATTTTGTTTATGCATGAAAGGGTAATCATGAGAAAAGACATGATTGCATGTAATGAAACAATTCTAAAATAAAATTCTAGAGAGAAATGTGAAATATATAGCATCTTCATAAAGGGTAACTCTAAGAGGTGTTTGGTTGTTTTGTGGTTGTTTTTTTACTTTTTAAATAGTGTAGAATATAGCCCTGCATCAACCAAACTAGGATATGGGGACCTAACACCTGAGATGTTGAGCAAATATATCTTGAAGTCCTGACCCTAATAGTGGTTGAGACATAATAGCCCACAGTAAAGAATATGATATGTTTAAAGAGACTTCCCAGAGGAGATGCTGCTTCTTGTGTCTACCACTTAGTAATGACTTACGCCCCATAATTCGTGTTCTAATTAGCCACATAAATGTTTAATTTTTTTTCTGTTGTGATGAAAAAATGAGATTGTTCTGCTGAAGTCTTTGCAATTACATGATGTAAATCATGAAGAACTGACTATAGTCTTCTTTGTACTTAATATAACCTCTGTTTTTATTTTCCCATAAGCCTTTCTCAAGTAACTATAAAATAAGCCTGTATTTTTCTTTTGAAGAAAAAACAGGAGTGAATGTCTTTAATGGAACTTCTACCTAGTACTGCTTTTTGCATTTCAGGTTGAGACAGTGTCCTGGTTCAATACTCTGACCTTCAAGGAAAAACAATGTTTTGCACAGTTTGGTGGCTGCTAGCCCAACACTGAGCATGGTATATAACTAGGGGTAGCAAAAATCATATTCCTTCATCTGTTCTCATTGCAGTGACTTGCATTTGTCCACCAGTAACCAAGTCTGGCCCTCAAGAAGAGTTTCCTAAGTGGCTTGAAAGAGTTTTGCCATTTGTGACAAGACATACAAATGCTAGGACCCAAAGTCTTCATGTATAATGAAATAATTCCAAACTACAGAGGATCCTTTAAATTTTAAATGAAGCATCAAGGGATATTTACTGGGGAAAAATACTACCCCTAAAGGAGAAGCTAATGGAGTGAGTAAATAAAATCAGCATCCTTTCTTCCTCTACAAATTTATAGTGGCTACAAGAAGCAGCAGTGAATTTTATAAGTAAATTGTTTGCAATATCCTACCATCACTCAGTAGCTAGAAAATTCCTTAATTTAGTGAAATTGCAATTGAAGAGTGCTTTTTATGGCTTTTGAAATTACAGCTTTAATTATTGATCAGACATTTCAGCATGGCATCTATAAATGCAACACATTAATTATTCTAGGAGTTGGCTTTGGAGTTGAAAAAAAATGCTGAATAGATTTAAGTCTGCTCTGCACACAACAGGTGGTGCCTGTGTAATTATTGCAGGCCCTAAATAGTGTGATGATGGTCACTGAAAGAAATGAAATTAGTTAGCCAGATAAGAGAAGCATTTTGGTCCTTTCCATAAAATTAACACACACTGTTGGCTCTTATGTGTGTACCTCAAAATAGTTCATGTAATCCAATCTCTGTTAGCTGTTGATACTCTATATGCACGAACACGCTGTAATCTCTTAGGCATATGGTACAACTCATGTTTGTAATCCTTTTTGGTAGAAAGTATGTCTCTTATTCAATGTTCCTTAAAGTATTTTTTTATTAAATATTCACCCTTTTCCCAGTTAACCATCTGCTGAAACCCTAAAGAACAGTTAGGAGAGTAAGTTTCATAAAAGTTGGACAGTATGTAAATATATTCTGCCTCTGTATGCTCTTGTTTAATAATGCATGCCATCCCATCCTGGCACACAGCTTATTCTCTCCTCAACTTAACATTTGTTTGTGAATATTATAACAGAAGTTCTTCATTTGTTAATTGATTTTGCACAGCAACCTGAGAAACCCCTCATTTTACGGTGTGCAGCATGTGCCAGAAAGCTGTCCTTTGAGATAACTATACAAATGCTTTAGGACTTGTGTAATGATACAGAAGGTAGAACAATCCCACTCTGCTAGACATTTCATTTTTGTTACAATATGTCTTTGAATAAGATCTATCTGGATTTCGTAAGAAAATGACAATATATTTGCCTCTACCAGGAATAAGTAAATTAGATGATTTTATGTTTCCTTAAGTTTGAATTGGTCTTGAATTCTTTGTATTAATTCTTTTCTTTTCTTGTTCTATTTTCCACCCAATGCTGACAGTACTTCAATGAATACTTCATGGTCATGTATGAGTATGTATAAAATATATTAAAAGGGAGTTGTTGGAGTAGAATCATAGTTGTAAAGTTGATAATTACTGAATATAATAATTTTGCTGATTAAATCTTGCTGATTATTTCTGATATACTTCAGCCTGAACCTTTTGTCAATTCAGTGTTTCTACTCTAAGATTTAGGTTAGTATGTCAGGCTGTGCTCTACTATCAGAATGAGAGATCCAAAAGATCAACTGAAAGTTGGAGACTAGAATTTCTTTCTTCTAAATTCCTGGACTCAAGGCAAAAGTCCCAAAACATCCTGTTCAATACACAGGTTCATTGTGTCGTGCATGCAAGATGTTAGTCAATTTGAAATGAGATCCAGACAATACAGTTCCCTGTACAGATATAAAGCTCACTAGAATAGGCAATAGTTGAGGGGCAAATAAGGTTGCAGGAGAATTCTAATCCCCATCTGCCACATTTCGCTCAGTACAGTTCAGGGTTTTTTCCTGTTTGTTCATTTGATTGTTTGTTTGTTTGTTTTAAATACTCCAGGTACCAAAAGGGAGATAATGCTCATCCTCTATCAAATACCTCACAATTTGCTCTACATTTCATAAAAAAAATAGCGTTTGTTGCTGGTTTTATGTGGATAAGCTTTTTGGGCAACCTGTAAGGTGTGGAGGATGGACTGATTGTTCCTATTGGGGATGATTTGTTCTGAGTATGCTCAAAAGCAGAAGCCATGGGGCTCAGGAGAACACAAAATAAGTCACCTGTGGAACTTAGATAGCTGCAAGGTAAGGCAGAAGACAGGAATAAATTTCTAAACCAGCAGAGAATCATGATCTTTTCTAGGCCAAGGATTCTCCTTAACATTGCCTTCAAAAGTTAGAATTTTAGTTCAGGTAAACATCAGCCTATTAAGAGACTGCAGAAAGTGTTGGTTATTTGTTTGCTCAGATCTTTCTAATGTTGCTTATTCTACTGGTTTAAGAGCAGTTTAATTTTAGCAGGTAGGTAGGGCCTCTTAATAGCTCCATTTTCTACTTGTTTTTAGAAGCCCTGTTTTGAATACAAGCAGTTTTCAAACAGGTTTTTGCAATGAACATTGGTTTAAAAAATTTACCAAATGGCTTTAAGCTCTAAGCACGGGATGATATGTTATTTCCACTATGGCTGAGTTTCACTGTTTCTTTCAATGACCTATGGCTTTTAGATTATCTAGAAAAGCAAGTCAATTTCCCTAATTCTTCCAATAAATACTTAAATATTCTTAGATTTGGGCTTTAAATTGTATATTTTCCCCTTTTATTTTCAAGTCATCATGTTAGATTCCTGTTCTGATTTAGTATTAATTTAATATTTGATACAATACTTTTACTGAAGGACTGTACAGTGGAAAAATAATTAAGTAAATTTAGTTTGGTTTATGCTAAAAGATTCTGTATTTCAAAATGTTTTCCCTGCTATCAATATATATTGTCCAAAGTATTTAAGACCTTTGTGGGTGGGTTTAAATAAAAAAAGTTAAAGCTTTGCTTGAAGTTTGAACTTTTCCTTCTTTCTGTTCTGTCTCTAGATGAAAATTGCCATCGCTGTTGTCCTACCAAATGCAGTTCCTTCTGTTTGTCTGAGTCTTTCTTATGGGTATTGATCATAAAAAAATAATGAAAAAAATCTTCTGAAAATCTTCTAGGAGTAGTCTTCACAAGATTTCAAAAGCTGGTGAGGACACTCATGGAAAGTTAAGTTTTCAGAGAAGAACTGATTTTGCAGTTACCTCAACCTGTGTATATATTCCTTGTCTTTGAACTGTCTATGTATTTTTGAACAACTATATTAGCTTGGACTGAAAAAGAGAAATATCAAATTGCCTCTATACTTCTACACAGACTGAACAAAGCAGATAGAATAAGCACTTAGTTACTGGCTTCTGACAGAAGAACCTCGTAACTGATTACCAGTTGTTTTGGTTTGGCTTTGGTTGGTTGGTTATGGGTTTTTTGGTTTTGGTTTCGTTTGTTTGTTTTACTATTAGAACTTCAGTGTTATCAAATCCCTTATAATGAAACATAGTTATGCTTTATGTTTTGTATTCATCAATATTTTTGCCTTCAAGGAAATAATAAGTAGTGAACCAAAGAAAAAAAAAAAAAGAAAAAAAGAACACAAACAACCCAGAACCCAAACAAACCCAAGTAAATGGTTTAGAGCCAGAAATTTGTCTTAATTATCCTGAAAAAGCAGTTTTGAAGACAAAAGTGACTGATTTCCAATTGATTAACTGTACTTCTGGAATTGCCCCTGTTCAAAATGACTCTGGGGTGACAGATGACTGAAATATGCTTCCTAGTGATGCTAGCAAGCCACAAAATCACAAATAAAAACTAAAAACCTATTTTTGTGAGTATAATAAAATAAAGTTTCTTAGTATCCCTTGCAGGCTTCAAGAATCAGAGAAGTGCTTGAACATTTTCATTTGCATCTCTATAGCCCACAGTGTATTCAATGTTTTCTTCTGTTTGAGAGTACTATATGTAAATCACAGAACTAGAAAAAAGTATTATTTCTATATGGATGCTTGGATCACCTGTTTATCTCTAAAAACTTTGGAAATGCACAATGCAGAAAATAATTGATCTAATCACTCTTTCTGCAAGAAGGAGCATATTTAACAGGAGGTGATGTGAAGTGAAACCTCAGCCAAGTTTCTGTATACATACTTCTTCCCCAGACTAGCTAAATAAGCTGACACTCTTCCCTGGGAAAGCTATGAAATGATAGAAATTGGACGGAGACCCTAGTGCCGCAAGCACAGATACTTGGCACTTCTGTTGGTGAAGTGGGGAGATGCCGTTACTAAGGCAGCTGGTCCTGCTACACACAGGGAGCTCCATGATTTGTATGTGTGACTGGAAACGTGAGATAATCCAAAATGCTTTTTATAAAATTCTCAGCACTTTATCTTGGACAAACAAATTATAGAACTCACTTCTGAAATGTCTGTTGATTTTCTAGCACTGTTTGCTTTCTAGCAGATACATATTCATTAAGATAATTAACTTGCAAAACATTTATGGGAGTATGTGGCAAGAAGACCTGCAAGCATGCAAGTAATCAGCAGTGTCAAATCAAACACAATGGGCTGATCATTGCATCCCTGTTTGCTACGTGGAATACATTTGCTAAAACTGTAGTAACATTCTTTGCCATCAGAAATGTAACTTATGTTCCCGTGAGACAGAAAAATTCAGCTGGTATTCCACTATACATAGACCATTAAAATGTCACCAAAAATAAAAATAAAATAGAAAACAAATTTTGTATACAGCATTATTTTCTCAACATGCATGTATGCTCACACACAAAATAGGGAAAGACATTATTTCACACTTTTGAGTTATCATTTTATGTTACTTTGTAAAGGCACACTGGAGATCATAGTAAGCAAAAATTGCCAGTACGCTATCATCTAACATTCAGAACCATCGATCAAACAAAAAAGGACGAGAAAGTATGCAGCAAAGAAAAAGGAATGGATATCAACTTGGATTAGATGAGGTGGATTTTTTCTTGAGTGTATTTGCATTCTACCTAAAGCAGTAAAGTTATGTCCAAAGTGAGTCAGTAAATCTAAGTTAGTACCTGTTTTGAACATAAAGAATAAAAACAGTGATATCAGTGAAAGAATTTCTTTTATATTTTGAGCAATGGCAGCTGAGAGTTCATGGCTGAAGACAATTTTTTAATGATCCTTAGTTTAAAGATTTAAAGTTTTCATATATTGTGTTGAAAATCTAAAGTATTAACATTTGCTATTGTGGCATATGCAAAGCAAACTTTTCTGTGAAAGAAAATACCAACCTTCGAAGCACAGTCTCTTTCAACAGCAGCCCTACTGGTGGTTATCACTATATGTCCTTTGACCAGTTTTCAGACATTGCAGTGTTGCTAAAAGCCCTAAAGGACTAAACAGATCTAAAATAGGAATTAAAGTCCATCCTAAATTCTTTCCCTTCCTCAGCTCAAGCCATCTACAGTTGTCCTGAAAAACAACATTAAAGATTGTGGGAATAGATAACCTTCCTGACTCAAGGCTTACTATTTCATCTGTTAGACCTTCACAGCCTCATTGAAATAAATCTCCTCAGCTTTTATTGTGAAATATAAAAATTCAGTGCAATAACATCATGTACAGGGTTTCAACATTTACTCAGTTTTTAATTGCATATTTGCTAATACAGTCTATATATTCTCAGAATTTTTTTCTCTTTATTTGAAACACTTTTTGAAAATATATGATTAAAATAGAGACTAGTTATTTTTTCCTTAAAAACAGTATATTTAAATATTTAAGGTAGAACTCTATATTTTTTTGCTAAAGTACTGTCCATCTTGTCACACCTTTTTCCATAGTCTTTATTTGAATTGCCATTAAGTCACTTCAGCCAGCATACTGAACTGGGGTTTTTTTTTGGACAAATATTTTTATTGGTCCACTTACTAAGCATTTTTCTGACTGACTTTTTTATCTCATTAGAACATCTGGTCTTTTCAGTATGTTGTGCTTGAGAATAGCATTCTTTGTGTTTGTATTTCAATTATACACTTTTCCATGAGATTTTTCTATTCATTTTAAATAATTTCTAGGTTTGAAAAAAAAAGAAATCTGAAACTTTTGTTAGTAGATATAATTATCATCATCTACTTATAAATCGTTAACAAAACAGACCATTTACAGGGTGGTTTGTCACAAAATCTTATGGATTTATTTATTTATTCAACATTCTTTTCCTCTTCCTCTTTGTTTTTTTTTATACTAGTCTGGGGTTGGTGGGGGGTGGGAGAGAGGGTTTCTGTGTGGTAATTTCTCCTCTGCCATTCCCTGATTTTATTAGTTGCAATATTGTAAATAAAATGTCCTGGCTGAACAAACCCCCAGTCTTGATAACACATCTTTAAGTCAACAAGGGGTCAGGATGTCAAAGACATATGACTCAGACAAGGATGGCATTTCATTAGAGGATATGTAATTGAAACCTTTCTCAAGCAATAGGATTTTCACTATTTCTGGGGCTATCGGTAAAACCAACAAACAGAAAATGACAAAAGTGTCTAACTTGGCATTAGATGGCACTTGTTGTTTGTTTTGTTTTTGTTTTTGTTTTTGTTTTCCAACAACCCAGAATTTTTGCAAATTCCACAAGGTTCAAACTTAGTCCCACATGACAAAAGTCATAGCTGCTGAGCAATTATATTCCTCTGTGTAATTGTATAACTATAAAGATGTTTCAGATGTGATCAACCATTTATGTTAGATAATGCAGTATTGTGCCATAAAATTGATCAGCCACCTGGACTCATTTGATATCAGAGTCCAATAGTCTCTTACCATGTTTTTTAAATATTCCACTTGTGACAGGTGTCATGTTTAATACCAAATTTAGTTATTTGAAGATAGATATGCCCCCTGTCATGATGCTAGGCATCCCCAGTACCCAGGAGCAAACAGGAGGGCTGATGCCATTTCAAGCCCCTCTCGCTCTTCAAAATTCTTTTGCTGGTTGTCTGGTTTCTATACTCTGTGTTGGGCTGAGGGAACATTCACTCTCCCCATGAGGGTCTGGCTAACTCAGGGAGACATTGACATTCTTTTAATGAACTCGGGGAGAAACATTTATACCACCAGTTGACAGCCTTTTATCTAAAACAAAGCCTTCTGATTCCCTTTGTGTTGAGATTAGGGTCTGCTTCCTTGCAACAGTTGTCGTCCATCACACCCGACATTATTGCCTGAGCTTCACAGGCATATCAGCCTTGCCCACCTCCTCTGAGCCTTATTCTATTTTAGGGCTTTATTGATCAGGCACAATATAAGTCTAGTACAGGAAACTGAAAAAGGTGGTAAAATAAAACACAGATACACTGTATAGAGAAATTAGAGAAAACGATATACTCATCTAATCAAGAAAAATGCATTCAAAAAAAGGAAAAATTAGTGCATTTTTAATATTCCTTCTTTTAAAAATGTTTAAAATGAATAAATGTCGCGACGGAGGGAAGACAGGGCCACTCAATATGAGTGATCAGCAAGCTTCGTTTATTGATTCACACAGTTGCCTTTTATGTTCTAACATAATTAGCTCATACATATTACAAAAGTTAAGCTCATGATTGGTTAGTTCTTAGAAAGATCAACTCCACCCTTGGTTCCTTCTTTACAGTTACTTTCATCCTCTTTTCCCATGCCTGAGCAGCTGCAACCTCCCTGTTATCATACAACAATTATAGTCAAGGACAAGGTGTCCTTACCAGCCCAGTAGTTATGGGGGCTGAATCCGATGTTTCTCAAGCTTTTGCTCGGCCAGCTGGATCATGTCTACGTAACCCTTCTCAGCTAGCCATTCTCCCACAATTCCCCTGTTTTTATTTTGAATGACACAGGCTTGGTTAAACATCCGTAACACAAGGGTTTTCATACAAGACAACACACAACTCACACAAAGCAACGCTATTAGTACAATGATTAAGACTAGCAATCCTGTCTGTAAAGGGTTTCTCAGCCATCCGGACAGACCCAACCAGTCTCCAAGAGCACCCCTATAAGGCACGTAGTAAATGGGGAGCGGGGTATTGCTAGGCTTGCACAAAAGCTGGTCGTGTTGAGTGACCGAGCCAAAGTTATCCACACATTTTCTCGTGGGTCAAACATCTCGCTATATGGGATGGCTCTTATGCTTACAACTAAGGCAACTACTATAAAGCTTTCTAGACCTAATTAACCATTTTCTCTGTTTCAACTTCTAAGCAAATAGCATGCACATAATACCTAGGGGCTACAGACCCCACAGACTATACAATTAATTTCTGTCTTTGCGACCTCGTGGTTCACACTCAGGCGCAGCGGTCTCAGTCCGTTGGTTTATGGTGATTAGTCGGGTCACCTTCAGCGGCGACTTCAGGGTGGTCGATGGCGGGTCTTACCCAACGGCTGGGAACCCAGATGATACCTTGTCCCCTCTGGTCCATCGTAGAAGGGGTGATTTGCGAGCAAGGGTCAATCCTCCTACTCCCGCGACCGTGGCGCTGCTCGCGTAGGTCGGCCATTGAGCCGGCCACTTATGCGTGCTGATTATGGAAATGTCAGTGCCAGTGTCTAGAAGAGCAGCAAGTGATATAGTTAGGTTGGCGTATTGCACAGCAACCGGGCGTTGTGGCCTTTGGCGCAAGCCGACAGTTAGTAGGGCCATTTGTCCTGTAGATCCAAAGGCTCCTTGCCCTCGTGGCTGCTCTTGCAGCGATGGAAGGGCTCCCGCAAGATGTGGTAGGGGAATTAATTGCGCCACCTTGGTGCCTTTAGCGATGAGGAGCGGTGGGAATAACGTGTGGGCCATGATCTGGATCTCACCGTGGTAATCTTTATCAATCAGTCCCATCAACACATTAAGTCCCAGCATGGTGGCTGATGAACGGCCTATAAGTAGTGCTCTGACAGCTTGTCCATTGATACAGATTGGTCCTTGAGTGCTAGTAGCAATCCGGACAGGCTTTGAGTCCAACAGGGTACAATCTACTGCTGTTGCCAGGTCCAAGCCGAGGCTTCCGCTTGTGGCTGGTCTGAGCTGAAGGGATTGAGTGCTGCCGGATATGCAGCCGCTTTTTGTGTCGGCGCGGGGCGGCTCTTCCCGCTGAATCGTCCGTTTCCCGGTTTAGAAGCGCGACATGCAGTCTCATTGTGGTTGTCCGACCGGCAGTTTCTGCACCATACTGAGCCGGCGTTGCAGTTCCGTCTGATGTGTCCAGCAGCGCCGCAACGGTAGCATCGTGGGCGAGATGATTCACTAGCATTTAATCGATGAACGGAGGCTTGCAAAGGAGCAAGGGCTGCAAGAACTTGACTCTGCGTAGCCTGCGCGTGTTCCTTTAAACTATTCCCTAGTTCCTTTACTGCCTCAACTAACATTGCCTGTGGCCCTACCGGTACCTGAGCCATCCTTTCTAGTCCTTCCTCGATAGTCCATGTCCCTGGCAATGTAGCCAAGATGTTGCGTGTGGCCGGATTACTATTTTGTATAGCACACTGCTTTAGTATAGTGCCTCTGAGATAATCGGACACCCCGGCCGCCTGTATGGCGTCTGCTACTCGATCTATAAATAGGCCAAATGGTTCCTCTCTTCCTTGCTTAATACCCATATATGAAGGGATTTTTTTTTTTTTCTTTTTTTTTTTTTTTTTTTTTTTCCAGCTCTGTGTTGCAACGGCCGTTAGCGACTGCCCGCCACGGCTTTATCAACTTTTTGGCTGATTTATTATCGCATATAACTTCGTCAAACAATTTATCCTCGTATTTACACCATTCCTCGTGTTCAAAAACCGTATCTGGATTATCAAAGCAACCTCTCGCTACTCCATACGCTGATAACCCAGGCAACTCCCTTTTACAATCTATACCCTGAATGCTCCGCTTTTCTAAAAAGCATTTGAGCAAATCGTACGCCGCTTGTCTATTCATACCTTCGTTATCTATACCCTAAATGCTCCGCTTTTCTAAAAAGCATTTGAGCAAATCATACGCTGCTTGTCTATTCATACCTTCGTCAGCGCGCTGTTGCAGCCTTCCAGACTTCGGCGGCGCGTAGCCGGCAGGACACTCTCTATAGGTGCTCTTGGGCGCGGGGACCTTTTCCTTTAATCCCTTTCGCTCTTGGGCGCGGGGACCTTTTCCTTTAATCCCTTTCGCCTCCTGCGCTGCTTACAGGACCAGCACTGAGACTCCGTTGACTGTGGCTCGCAGGTTCAGCCCTCTGTAGGTCCCTGTTCGGGCGCCATTTGTCACGACGGAGGGAAGACAGGGCCACTCAATATGAGTGATCAGCAAGCTTCGTTTATTGATTCACACAGTTGCCTTTTATGTCCTAACATAATTAGCTCATACATATTACAAAAGTTAAGCTCATGATTGGTTAGTTCTTAGAAAGATCAACTCCACCCTTGGTTCCTTCTTTACAGTTACTTTCATCCTCTTTTCCCATGCCTGAGCAGCTGCAACCTCCCTGTTATCATACAACAATTATAGTCAAGGACAAGGTGTCCTTACCAGCCCAGTAGTTATGGGGGCTGAATCCGATGTTTCTCAAGCTTTTGCTCGGGCAGCTGGATCATGTCTACGTAACCCTTCTCAGCTAGCCATTCTCCCACAAATAAACTGAATGAAATAAAATGAATAAACTAAAATTAATCAAAAGTTGATTTCCAAAGCATTTCCACAATAGTGAACTTTTAAAATAATAAGAGTTGTAGAATCATACTTGCTTCTAAGATTTGATTTAGCGAAAGCATGTCTCTGTGTTGGTCCAAGTGAAAGTGCCACTTGGGTTCACTGAGTCCATGCTGTCCTTTTTGACAGGTGCTACTTTTTTTTCCCATTATGTGATGGATTAGGCACATTAGGATTCTGGCTTTAAGCAGCAACTTTGTCCTGTTTATGCTTATAAAAGAAACATCAATTGCATTTGGCCCACAGCCCTGTAACTTCTACTCATGTCTCACTAGCTTAGCACAAATATGATGCATTTTGTAGAGAAGGGTATTATTGCCAGTGGTGCCTTCCTATCATTGTCATCTTTCCTGACTAACTTGGGAAAGCTCATTGCATGCATTCAACTCTACCATTGAATAGGAAAAGCTAATTTTAGCAGCATCTATTCATTGGAAAATTGTAATTATTTCTTTGCACTTTCCTTGACTTTTATTTGTTTGTCTATGAAATACTGAAAGGAAAATTAATGCAGGAACTGTTGGCCAGTGTAAGAGGGCATACAAGGACAAATCTTTTTTTTTTTTCTCTTTATTTTGGGACTCTTAGTGTTTATATAGTATCAATTAATATTTTTAATATGATCACCTTGAAAGAACTCCAGAACCTTTTCTATTTGCTGCCAAGAAGAGATAAAGAGCTGAAAGACTGAGATAATCTTATCTCTACAACACAAAATCTGCTTTTTAAAAAAAAATAAATCTGAGAAATCGTTAACTTCTGTTGTTTGAAAAAAATGGAATGAACTTGGAAAGAAGACATGGGGATCTTTTAGAAGATGTAAAATTTCTTCATGTGCATAATTATTTTTCATAGAAATATTTTGTTCAAGCTTTTATACTAATAAAGAAACACTAACAGCCCGAATGGGAGAACACAATAGAATTTGGTTTCATCTATTAAAAATTTCTGGACAGTAAGAATATTTAAATTAACCTTAGACTGAGATCTCTTTCAAATGAAGACACACTACTAGCTTGTTTTCTTTAGTTCACAATGTTCAACATTTTCTGGGTTTCAAGTATTTAAATAATTTTGAAAAAAATCTTTATACTAATCTTCCTGGTATTTGGACAGCAGGATTTTTGGTGCTGTGATGTAGAGCACATTTTTAACATCTTGTCCTGATGGGACTGAACCCAGAGCTACTGCATGGACCATTTCCTGTTTAATTTGTTCCAAAGCTTGTCGCTGCTCAGGACCCCATTTAAAATCATTCTTCCAGGTCACTTGATATAGAGGGTTTACAGTCAGACTGTAATGTGGGGTATGCATCTTCCAAAAACCCACAACACCTAAGAAAGCTTGTGCTTCCATTTTACTAGCTGGTGGAGACATAACTGCTATTTTGTTGATTATGTCCATTGGGAACTGATGGCATCCATCTTGCCATTTTATTCCTAAAAACTTCATTTCCTGTGTGTGTCCCTTGAAATTACTTCTTTTTATGGCAAAAACAGCTTTCAGAAGGAAACTATTTTATTCCCTTTTTGAAAAACTTCTGTGTTACCCCATACGATGATGTCACCAATGTACTGTGGATGTTGTGGAGCTTCACCCTGTTCCAGTGCATGCTGGATCAGTCCATGGCAAATGGTGAGGCTGTGTTTCCACCCCTGGGGCTGTCGATTACAGGTGTAATGGACTCCCCTCCAAGTGAAAGCAAACTGGGGCCTGCACTCTGCTGCCAAAGGGATTGAGGACAATTCATTAGCTATATCAGTTGTAGCATATCACTTGGCTGCCTTTGACTCCAGTTTGTATTGAAGTTCTAACATGTCCAGCACAGCAACACTCAGTGGTGGCATGACTTCATTCAGGCCACAGTAGTCTACAGTTAGCCTCCACTCTACATTAGATTTTCGCACCGGCCATATGGGACTGGTAAAGGGTGAGTGAGTCTTGCTGATCACTCCTTGAATCTCTAGTTGATGAATCAGCTTATGGATGGGAATCAGAGAGTCTCAGTTAGTTTGATATTGCTGCTGATGCACCATTGTGGTAGTGATCAGCACCTGTTGTTCTTTGACCTTCAACAACCCCACAACAGAGAGGTCTTCTGAGAGACCAGGCAAGGTAGATAACAGTTTAACTACCTCCATCTCCAGGGCAGCTACGCCAAAAGCCCACTGGTACCCTTTTAAATCCTTAAAATACCCTCTCCTGAGGTAATCTACACCAAGGATGCATGGAGCGTCTGGACCAGTCACAATGGGATGCTTTTGCCACTCATTCCAAGTTAGGCTCACTTCACTTCCAGCTTCTTGGGATCTCCCTGTCACTCCAGAATTACAAATGGGTACTGCCCCTCTACAGCTTCATGGTATTAGGCCACACATGTCCACTAGAGCCTCATACTCCTGTGGTTCTGTTGTGCCAGGCTATCGAATCCACACTGTCCAATAAACCCAATTGTCCCTTTCCCCCACCTGGCTGGAGGTAGAATCCGTCTAATCCTGGTCATAGTATCCATTACTCACTTCTTGCAGAAATGACTTGGACGTTCTTTCAAGAGGATCAGAAGTAAGATGAGGCCTTCTACTCTGTCTGGGGAACTGCCCACTGGAAACCGGGGTGGCACTCTTCCTGGAAGGATCCCCTTTTGTCATTGTTCTCCCTTGCAACTCCTATACCCGTGCCCATAGGATCGAAGTCCCCCACAGTATTCTCATGGAGAAGCTGGAAAATCATGGCATAGACAAGTGTACTCTTCACTGGGTAAAAAACTTGTCTAGATGGCCATGCCCAGAGAGTTGTGATTCAGGGGATGAAATCTGGTTGGCAACCAGTCACCAGTGGTGTCCCTCAGGGCTCAGTTTTGGGGCCAGTCTTATTTAATATCTTTATCGATGATCTGGATGAGGGGATCAAGTGCACCCTCAGTAAGTTTGCAGACAGCGCCAAACTAGGTGGGAGTGTTGATCTGCTTGAGGGTAGGAAGGCTCTACAGAGGGACCTGGACAGGTTGGATCAATGGGCCAAGGACAATTGTATGAGGTTTAATAAGGCCAAATGCCCGGTCCTGCATTTCGGTCACAACAACCCCAGGCAACGCTACAGGCTTGGGGAAGAGTGGCTGGAAAGCTGCCCAGCAGAAAAGGACCTGGTGGTGTTGGTGGACAGCCGGCTGAACGTGAGCCAGCAGTGTGCCCAGGTGGCCAAGAAGGCCAACGGCATCCTGGCTTGTATCAGGAATAGTGTTGCCAGCAGGAGTAGGGAAGTCATCGTGCCTCTGTACTCAGCATTGGTGAGGCCTCACCTCATGTACTGTGTTGAGTTCTGGGCCCCTCACTACAAGAAGGACATTGAAGTGCTGGAGTGTGTCCAGAGGAGAGCTACCAAGCTAGTGAAGGTCTAGAGAAAAGTCTTATGAGGAGAGTTTGAGGGAACTGGGCATGTTTAGTTTGGAGAAGAGGGGGCTGTGGGGGGACCCCATTGCCCTCTACAACTACCTGAAAGGAGGTTGTAGAGAAGTGGCTGTTGGCCTCTTTTCTCAAGGGAATAATGTCAGGACCAGAGGAAATGGTCTGAAGTTGTGGCAGGGGAGGTTTAGATTAGATACTAGGAAGAATTACTTTACTGAGAGAGTGGTCAGGCACTGGAACAGCCTTCCCAAGGAGGTAGTTGAGTCACCATCCCTGGACGTATTTAAGAAACATGTAGATGTGGCTCTTCAGAGCATGCTCTAGTGGCCGAGATTGTGGGAGTCTTTTGTGTGTGTATAGTTGGACTCGGTGATGTCAGAGGTCCTTTCCAACCATTAAGATTCTGTGATTCTATACCTGTGCCCATAGGATTGAAGTAGATTGTCCATCCCATTTCCTCATGTCCTCTCCATGGTCACGCAGGCAAAACCACAGGGTGCCTTGTGGTGGGTACCCCCTGTATTCTCTATCTTGAGTGGAGAAACATCTGCTCCTAACACCTGAGATACTGGCTCATACAGGTGGGAAGGACGTATTCTCTTCAAGTTGTTGGACCTTCCGGGACATTTTCTCCACAGCTGAGACAAGGGGAGAAGCAATACTTTCTTCATATTGCCAAAGTCGACCAGCCACCTCATCCACTGTTGGTTCCTCTTCACCTTTCCATTCCATCACTGCCAATGAGTTGGCATATGACGATGGTGCGCTCCGTACAAACTTCTGCCACATGGACCTTGTACATTGGATGTTATCAGGATCTGTGGGTAACTGTGCATTGTCCAGGTCATGATAAATCATCTTCCTCATGGCTAATTCTCTCAGGTACTGGATACCTCTTTCCATGGTGGTCCACCTGCTTGGATGACATACAACATCTTCACTGAAAGGGTAACCTTCCCTCACGCCTGACAGGAGTCGCCTCCAGAGGCTGAGGGCTTGTGTCTTTTTCCCAATTGCCTTGTCAATGCCCCCTTCTCTAGACAGAGATACCAGATGCCTGGCTTCCCTACCCTCCAGTTCCAAGCTACTGGCTCCGTTATCCCAGCACCAGAGCAGCCAGGTGACAATGTTCTCACCTGGAAGTCGGCTGAAATCTTTTTGCACATCGTGCAGCTTGCTCAGGGATAGGGATCGGGTGATTATCTCTGGTTCTGCCTCTTCTCCTGTTCCTGTGATGGCCCTGGTTCATTGTCATCCCTTACTAAGCAAACAGGTTTCTTGGTGTATTTCTTCTTCTGTATGGGGGCAACTGATACGGGCACGGGCTGGATTCCTGGTTCAGTTGCACTTCCTGGCACCCGGGTTGGAGTAACCATATCGCCTACCACCGGGCTTGGAGTAACCACATTGCCTGTCACCAGGTCGGAGTAGCTTCAGTGTCTGTCGCAGGGTTTGGAATAGCCACAGTATCTGCCGCAGTGTCCTCCTCAGGGGTTGGAGTAGCTGCAGTGTCTGTCAGCCTGGTTTCCGTCTCTTTCTGTTGAGGATGCTGCACAATATTGAGCAGTGTTTGGTAGATACTGGCCAGGGCCCAGCCCAATGTGGTGAGCTCTGCCTTTCTGGAATAGCCACAGCATTTTCCTTTCAAATATTCTATCACTCTATCAGAGTCCTGTAGTTGTTCAGGGGTGAAGTCCGAAACATTGGAGGTGAGAAGCTCTCTAGATTCCTACCCATATTCTCCCACATGCCATGCCACCCGTGACTATCCAGCCTTGCAGCAGATCTCTGGGTAGTAGTCTTAAGTAGTTGTTTAACCCTATGCAAGTCCTGGAACACATTCAGGAGACATAACAATAGGAACATGCTGGTTTGAGCATCCCAAGGATATTCAGAATTCTCCAAAGCTGTCATATGTGGCCCAAAGGAGAGAAGGGAGGTGAAAGACCTGGGAAAGTATCCCTCTCCGTTTCCCCCATAGCTTGGGCGTGATTATTAATGAATTCCAAGAGACGGCACCCAAGTTATGGGCAGGACAGCAATACCACATAAACACCCCAACATAACTGTTTGAACAGTGATGCCATCATATCATGAGCTGATATAACACAGGACAGCAAAATGATAATCCTGATCCCTCTCCCAGAGGTGATAAACAGCATCGAAGGGAGTACATAAACCATATAGGAATTTGCATAACACAGCCATGAGAACAATAAAAGCAACATGGTGACTGACGTCAACAATAAAACCAACATGGTGATATGCAACTAATACAATAAAAGCACACAACAAATTCGTTTTAACAAGCTCTGGTAGGATGTGTCATTATCTCATCCCTTCGAGTGCCCAATGTTGGGTGCCAAAAAGGACTGTCGTGGTTTGGCCTCAGATGGCAACAATGAACCATGTGGCAACCCACTCTCGCGCTCTCTCCTCCCCCTTGCCCCCGGCCATGAAGGGAGAATCGGAAGAAAAAAGGCAAAACTTGGGACAAACGCAGTTTAACAGAACAACAAAGGGAACAAGAAAACAATAACAGTAACACAGATAGAGGAATATACAAACACAATTACAATACCACCGGGCACACCCAGAATGCCCCAGCCTGCTCACAAGCTGTGACTTCCTACCCCCACCCCTGGCCACCTCCCAGCTACCCCCTGGTCATGGGTGACATGGGATGGAATACCTGTGTCCCTGCCAGATGCTGGGGAGAATTAACCCTATCCCCGCCAACCAGGACATGGGGGGTTTTGTTGGGTTTTTTTGTCTGTTTGTTTGTTTTTTAACTTAGGCTTTGTTTGAAAGTTCTGACGTGCAGAAAGCAGACTCCACAATCTGTGAGGTTGTAAAGTAGGTATGTTTATTCGGCACCGGGCAGCACGGGGGGTCGCCCCACCAAAATCTTGCGCACCCACGGCGGCAGTTAGCTTAGGATTTATACAATCAGATCTTACATATTCAAGGGGTGCCTATACATATCCATAACCTTTCCCCGAAAAGGCGGTCTTTATTACAATGAGTTACGAGAAATCATTTCCATAGTCTCTGCCTGTAACTCCTCCTAGCCGCACATGTGCAGTGCCTCCTGGTGGTCGTGGGCCGGGGTTTCGGGGATGAAGGCCATGTCTTCCTCTCTGTGTACCTCTCGCTTTTAATGTTAATGTGTTGCTCCAGGCCACGGGGTTGGGAAACCAGAGGATCACTCTGTCAGGACAACTGAATACCAGTTGTTCTCTTATCTCCCATCGAGGCCAATGTGACCACTTTATGGTTTCAACACATCCTTTCTTTGCCTAAACACCTTGGCAATGGCTTTAGGCAATAGATACACAGTTTAAGCCAAGCAATGGCCCTGCTATTAACCCTTGAGTGTTATTTCCCCTTATCAATCCCCCCTTTTCTAAGAGATTAGTAAATTCTTTTACTTATTCCTACAGCATGTTTTCTTTCTCTAAGCCTTTCTTAAAATATTTTCCTGACTCGACTTTTTGTCAAAGCTGATGCTTCTTCCAAAGTTCGTAATCACTTTGCACGGCACATAAAGCATCTAAGTAAAGTGCAAATCATAATCCCTAAGACTATCATTGTAATTAATAAGACAAACAACTGCTTCAACCAAGCAAAGTCAGGCAGGCACGAGGTTAATTTTTCCAAAGATCAGAAAAACTAAGTAAAGCATCATCTTGAGATACTTGATGTAGTACCCTTGACTGTTGCCAAATTCGAGCAATGTCCGTTCTGGCCAACCTGAAAAGGTATCAGTTAATATTAATAAATATCGATACCCCCCTTTTCTTGGGAGTTCTGCTGCCATTGTTGCCCAGGCCCGTTGCCCTTCCCAATTTGGCCCATTTCCGGTTCGGGGGTATTTTTGGGGATTAGTCTAGAGGCAAAGATCGCACTGCTGAGTCACTTGTCTCACAGTGGTGTATAAATTTCTAGCTACAATTTCTCTAATTAGTTGTTTATATAGTGCCTCTGCCCCTCAATGCCTCTATGTTCTTCCCTTATCAGAGACCATACTAGATAAGAGGGAACGATTAGTTTCCCTTGTGGGGTGAGAGCCCATCCCTCCTCGTTATATGATCCTTCTAGATCTGTGATAAGTTTCTGATCTTCCTTGGTATATTCTGGCTTACCTTCTAGGGAAATTTGCCCGTCAGGGATCAAAGCCCCTTCTGTTTTTACCTTTGCTTTGGCTACCTGTTTTGCCTCTCTGTCCGCCAGCTCATTTCTTCTTTCCAACTCCGAGTTTACTTTCTGGTGTGCCTTAATGTGCATGACCGCCACTTTCTCAGGGAGTTTGACTGCCTCCAGCAGTTTCAGGATCTCCTCTGCATGCTTTTGCCCTGCGAGTTCAATAATCCTCTCTCCTTCCAGATTGCTCCATGCGCATGTACGACTCCAAAGGCGTATTTCGACTCTGTATAGATATCCACAGCTTTGTCTTGGGCCAATTCCAAGGCGCGGGTCAGAGCAATTATTTCTGCCTTCTGTGCCGAGGTATTCATGGCCAAAGGCCCTGACTCTATTACTTCCTGACTGGTGGTAATGGCATATCCGGCATGCCTTTTACCGCTTAGGACATAGCTGCTTCCATCCATGAACCAGTTTTCCGTGTTTTCCATAGGACTGTCTCTCAGATCCGAATGGCTCGAATATGTTGCTTCGATGGCCTCCAGACAGTCGTGATGCACTGGTTCTCTTGTGTTTCCACTGAGGAAAGAGGCTGGATTGACAATGTTAGTGACTACAATCTCGACATCATGTTGTTCTCCCATTTTAGCCTGATATCTCAAGAATCTTTGTGGGGAGAGCCAGTGTCCGCCTTTCACTTCTAATACTGTATGGGACACCAACACAGTCATTTTCTGGCCCAGGGTGAATTTTTTGGGCTGCCTGGATGTTTAGTACTACAGCTGTGACCGCTCGCAAGCATCCAGGCCAACCCTTTGCAGTTGCGTCCAAAAGTAGGCAACTGCTCGTCAATACGGGCCCAGATCTTGTGCTAGTATTCCCAGGGCAATCCCCTGCTTCTTGTGGGAAAAAAGAAAAAAACGGTTTACTCACATCTGGGAGTCCTAAGGCTGGGGCTGACATCAGGGCCTTTTTTAGCAAGTCAAAGGCCTGTATGATCTCTTTGTTCCAATCAAGGTGTTTCTGTTCAGTGGTTGTTAGTGCGTACAAGGGTTTAACAAGCAGTCCATAGTTATAGATCCATAATCGGCACCACCCAGTCATTCCCAGGAAAGTTTGTAACTCTTTCACTGTTTGCGGTCTTGAAGGTTGGCGTATTGTCTCTTTTCGGGCCTGTCGCAAAGTCCTTTGTCCAGCACTGATTTCATATCCCAGATAAATCACCTTATGCTGCATTACTTGGGCCTTCTTCTTGGATACCTGGTATCCCTGGAGCCCCAAAAAGTTTAGCAGACTCACCGTCCAGGCCATACAAGCGTCCTTTGTCTTGGTGGCAATCAGGATATCGTCCACATATTGTAACAGTTTCCCCTCCTCAGGCGGGGCTTCCCAGGACTCAAGATCTTTGGCGAGTTGGTTACCAAATATAGTAGGGCTGTTTTTGAACCCTTGTGGTAACACCGTCCAAGTAAGCTGAGTTTTATGTCCACTTTTGGGATTTTCCCATTCAAATGCAAATATTTTCTGGCTGGCTTTATGGAGAGGGAGGCAAAAGAAGGCATCCTTCAGGTCTAAAACAGTAAACCAGGTTAGTTCCGGTGTCAATACAGTCAGCAAGGTGTATGGATTTGCCACTACCGGATAGAGGTCCTCAGTTATCTTATGTATAGCCCGGAGGTCCTGGACCACCCGGTATGACCCGTTGGGTTTACGGACAGGTAATATTGGAGTGTTAAAATCGGATTCACATTCCTTTAGTAACCCCAGTTGTAAGAATTTTTCTATTACTGGCCGAATTCCCTCCCTGTCCTCCTTCTTCAGGGGATACTGTTTGATTCTTACCGGCTGTCGTCCTTTCTTGAGTCTGACCTCAACAGGTGGAGCATTTTTTGCTTTCCTGGGCACACTGGTGGTCCATACCCCAGGGTATACCTCGTTCGTGTGATTTCATCACTGATTTTTCCTTCTGTGGGAACACTAGCTAGGGATAAACTCATTATTTGGATATACTGCTGGTCATTTACCTCCAGAGTAATCTCTCCCTTTTTAAATTTAATTATTGCACCCAATTGTTCCAACAAATCTCTCCCCAAAAGCGCTTTTGGGGAGTTGGTCATGTACAGGAATCTGTGGACGCCCCATTGTTTTCCCAATTTATATCTCAGAGGTTCACCAAAATATGCCTTTTCACTTTGGCCAGTTGCCCCTTTTACCATGATATAGTCATTTCCCAGGGGCATCAGAGCTTGGTTTAAAACCGAATACGTTGTCCCTGTATCAACCAGAAACTCCACCTTCTTTTGCTCCTTCCCTAGCTTCATTATAACCAGTGGATCCACTAGGGTGGATTCCCCAGGTCCCCGTCAATATTCCTTCAAATTGGCTACTATTCTTCCTTTCTGATTGTTTTGTCCCTTCTCCTTACTTTTCCACTTTTCCGGACACTCATCTTGCCAATGACCAAATCTTCTGCATAACACACATTGATCCCTGCCTAGTCGAGGCGGTCCTCGTCTGGGTTTTCTTTCTTCCTCCTCCCTGACGACCGCCACCACCCTTCTTTGTCCCCGCCTGTAATCTTCCTCTCTATTACTGAACACCCTCCATGCTTCATCCAGCAATACTTCTAGGTTCCTTCCTTCTATAGAACGTAGCTTTTGGAGCTTGCGCCTAATATCTCCTGTAGACTGACCTAAAAATAAGGAAACTAGTTGTTGTATTCCTACCTCTGACCCAGGATCCAGCGGTGTGTTACGGCGCATTACGTCCCTTAGTCGATCCACGAATTTGGATGGTGACTCGGAAGGACCTTGCCTAATTGCATATAATGCTGACCAATTTATGGTTTTGGGGATGGCCCTCTCCATCCCTTTTGAGATCCACCCCTGGTATGCCTGCAATTTTTCCATATCCGCAGACCTGTTTGCATCCCATTTTGGATCTTGAAGGGGGAGGTATTCTTTAACATCTCCTCCTGTAGTTTTATAATGATCCTCAGCCAAATCCCCTGCAGTTTTTAGAATTAATTGTTTTTCCGTCTCAGTCATATATTCTAATAATAACTGTATATCATTCCAGTCGGGGTTGTGTTGTTTTACGATAAATTGCAAATGTTTGGTTACACTTACCGGATCATTCCTGTAATCCTTGGCAACCCCTTTCCATGCCTCTAAATCGGTGGTGGAAAAGGGTACCTTGATTTGCATCGTCCTGCCATCTGGCCCTACTGCCTCTCGGAGGGGTGCCTGTAAGACTGTTAGGGTAGACTTTTTTCTCGTACGGGAGGATACAGGGCTGTCCGGGGGAGTGGAGGTTCCATCCGAGTCCACATCCTGTTCCTGTGATCGAGGGGGAGGCTTAAGCAAATCAGTTAGATCTTGTTCTGAGGCCCGGTGGATTTTATTTGCTCTAGTGCACCTTTGTCCAATACTACATGCCGAGCAACACTGCCTCAGTTTACCTTTAAGTTCTTTGTTATTTTCCTTCTCGAGGGCGAGTACCATAGGGTCCTGTGGTGGCACCATTCCACAGTCCCTTTTCCACTCCGGGTGATTTCGGAGGGTGAAAAACATATCTGCATATGACACTTCATCCCATTTTCCTTCCCTCCTTAAAAACAACATTAATTGCAGGATGGTGTTATAATCGATTGACCCATAAAGTGCCCACTTAGCTCCATCTTCCAGCTTATAAATCGGCCACTTGACCCATAAAGTGCCCACTTAGCTCCATCTTCCAGCTTATAAATCGGCCACCATTGATTGCAGTATTTTATGAGAGTCTTCTTATTCTCTGTACCCCCGGTTCCAACAATGTCCTTCCAGTGTGCCAATATACAACCGAGGGGGCTTGTCTTTAAAATACCCTTATTCTGAGTGTTACCCATCTCTCCAGATTGTTTCTTGTTAGCTATTGTGCTTCGTTTTAATTTCCACGTGAACCTTTCCTCACAGGTTCTTACAGTCTTCTCTCAATCTTCTTCCCAAACGTCCCAGTCTTCTGGGATTAAAGTTTTCTTCCCACATATAAACTTTACTATTTTGGACTCTTGATGGGCCCTTTCCCAATCATAAAACCGTGGGGTTAGGGGAGAGCATTTGGGACACTCAGCTCTCCGCCTCCTAGATAAACAATCCCAAATTTTCTCACAAGATTTACATTTCAACAGGACCCAAGCCGAATGCCAATTTTCACGTAATTTGTTAGTAAGCCCACACACAAAACAAGGAATCACCCCCACGTGTCCGTCAATTTGGGGGTTTAGAAAGGTATCTGGGACAGGTTGTTCCCAGTCTAGGGCCACTGTCTGTCCGGCAGGTGTTAAATACACTCCTCCTAAATAAATTTGTCCCTCTCCCCTCCTTATCCAGTCCCCTCCTTCATTTAAATATTCCCAAGGTTCGAGCCCAAACCACCGAAGGAGTGACTCTCCCTGTCCGGCCACTTTGATGATCAGCCAGACCCCCGACACTTAGAAGATTGACAAAACACCACAGCAGCCCAACTTACATATATCAAGACATTTACAAATTTTTACAGACGTTTCAGGCGCTTTGTCCGTCTCTGGCCGTGTTCCTCGCGGAGTCACGGAGCAGCAAATTGGGACTCCCACTTGCTTCACAGCAGCGCTGTGTCTCAAACACACGCATCCACACACAAATGCTCTTAACATAAAATACCCGGGCATTTACAAATAAAACGTGCAATCATTACTCCAGTTGGTATCCCTCCAGCAGCTGCAGATATTATTCAAGTACTTGTATCACAACTTTGAGAAGCCCGCTTACCCTTCTCCTGCTTCTTATACAGTCATTAGCAGGTCCTTCCTGGCTCCCGATACTGGGATGCAGCGGTGACCTCGGATTTGCTCGATCTACCCCCAAGATCGCTAGCGGCCGCTCTATCGGTCAGCAAATTCCCTAGTTCCATACAGGGTACCCTCCTCCCATACAGGGACTATGCCACACGCCAGACGTCTCTGCACGGTTTACCAGCGACCCCGGCCAAGTGTGGGCGTCCCCTACAACTTACTGGCCCCTCTGTAAAACATACCGTTTATCCGCAGCTTCTGGAAGTTGTTGTCTACTCCCGTGGTGAGCAGCTGGGAGTGGAGGCTCCTCTGAGGAAAGTGCTCCGGGCGCGCCTAGGGGCATCCGCTCCGCAGTCGATCCCGCAGCTGAGCAGAGTGCCTCCTGCCTGGCTCGCCAAACTGACGTGCGGAAAGCAGACTCTACAACCTGTGAGGTTGTAAAGTAGGTATGTTTATTTGGCACCGGGCAGCACGGGGGGGTCGCCCCACCACAATCGTGCGCACCCACGGCGGCAGTTAGCTTAGGATTTATACAATCAGATCTTACATATTCAAGGGGTGCCTATACATATCCATAACCTTTCCCCGAAAACGCGGTCTTTATTACAATGAGTTACGAGAAAGCATTTCCATAGTCTCTGCCTGTAACTCCTCCTAGCCGCACATGTGCAGTGCCTCCTGGTGGTCGTGGGCTGGGGTCTCGGGGATGAAGGCCATGTCTTCCTCTCTGTGTACCTCTCGCTTTTAATGTTAATGTGTTGCTCCAGGCCACTGGGTTGGGAAACCAGATGATCACTCTGTCAGGACAACTGAATACCAATTGTTCCCTTATCTCCCATCGAGGCCTTTATCTCCCATCGTGACCACTTTATGGTTTCAACACATCCTTTCTTTGCCTAAACACCTTGGCAATGGCTTTAGGTGATAGATACACAGTTTAAGCCAAGCAATGGCCCTGCTATTAACCCTTGAGTGTTATTTCCCCTTATCAGTTGATGATTTGGTATATGTGTAAAAATTTTTACATTGTTAAATATTGAAAATTCAACCGGTAGATGTCTAAAATCTTTGTCATTCACTTTTCAATAATGATATAGCAAGCATAACTTTGCAGAGAAAGATAATCTAACTACAGAGCAGTGACCCCATAGTGCAGTGCATAAGATTAGATCAATTTCCATCTATTCATCTAGATGAATCGTTAATTCATCGTTATCGTTAATCACTACTGTTCCTATTACAGATTTTCTACGGGTCCTAGGGACAAACTGTATCATATTAGAAACACATTGAAACAGCTCCTAAAATGTACAAAATCAGTAAACCCAAATTTATCCATTACTTAATTAGAAGTCAGCCTAGCCAGCGCAGTGAATGAGTATTGAGAAAATAGTGGCAGACAGTTTTTGGTAATAAAATCCTCCTACATTTCATTCTGGGAATAGACAGCTGGTCTCTGTAGTCTCCATCATGAATGGGATTTGGAATACATGTGCTACAGGCAACTTCATCATGAATATGGTAATCAGAACATTAGTTGTTTTTTTCCCTGAAATAAGTTATTAGGTAGCATCAAACTTTTCTCCAAAGATACGAAGATTTTATTTTATTTTCCTAGTAACCACTAGGATTGGTATTAGATCTACTGCTGAATTCTGTATATGAATCAAAAAGTGCAAGATATTCTGGGGTGGTTTGAATCTTGCCAGAACTCTTTTTTTTTTTTTATATATATATATACCTTGAAAGGAGCTATTTTTCCTTTAATATGTAGCATTTCAGTCCTAATAGTTCCTATCATCTACAGAAATGGTTTTTATTATAATTATAAGGTTTTAATTATAAGTTTTATTTCACCATATTGCGATATACCGCTCCTATTTGTTTTTCATGTGTGTGCTTTTATCTTACTTTATCGTGAGAGTGGCAGGTATTTTCGTGAGTACATGGGGAAAAAAAAAGGGTCAGGACGTTGTTTGAAAATATGGTATGTCTGAACTTGCAGCTGGGTCTCAAGTTTTTGCTTGGGCATATAATTTCTATCCTTCTTGCCATAAAGTCATGCTGAAGCAGTTTCCATGAGCACTATTTCTTTAGGATTTGGTGACTACAATATGTATTTTCATGAGAAGAAACCATGAAATAATACCATTAGGTATATTAAGACTTAGGATTCTAGCCATGGAAGTTTCCTATAGAGCCAATAGTAAGAAAGAAGCATTTCCCGCTGTGCCTGTTCCCTTTTACAACTCAGACAGATGAGACAAAGTACCCTTACACTCTCTTCACTGGCTGAAACTGGGACTTGGATAACTATTTAAAATTAGATTATTGGCTAGAATTATGTAAAACTATTCAAACCGTTTGTGATATAACAAATTATTTTGATACAACATTTCATCCACTTCAGCTTTACAGGGTCTAAACAGTAACAGCACAGAAAGGCACACAGACAGATGAAGGTACTTTCATAGGAAATGTGGGTATGGTCATTTGTTATGATTTGTAAGCACCTTTGTTCCATTCTGTTAATCTTGGCTCATTTTTTCATTGGAAATGCCAGTAGACTGTCCAGCTGTCAATTTTGTGTCCAACAGCATCTCTTAAAAATCCCTTACTTTGCACTGTTTTCAGGATGCATAACATACCTGAGAGCTGTGTAGCCTCCCTGCAGATTGCCATCTGCACCCAAAAAAAGGAGGTACTTCTCTCTCTCATTTTCATACTCTTGGCTGACTGGGAGGTTGGCAGGGAACGCCATTACTCCTTCCTTTGGTCAATTCTTCCCTGGCTGGAGTAGAGACCGGAGATTTCACAGGATTCAAGGCACTGCTCATAGTGCGGCTTTTGAGAAGGGGCACAAATGCTAATTCATCTCAAGGACAAATATGTTTTTGCTATGAATATGTTTTCTTATGTAGTTTTAGGAGGTTTTCCAGATCTTTTAATACACTGCCGAGACAAAAATATTTCAGTATTTACCCATCAATTCTCCATTCTGTCTGCACCCATGTAACCTGCAGCAGAAAGCATGGTTAAGAAGGCTTTGTAACAATTGCTATTTTATATAAAAGAAGTTGTTAGAGCTGACCAGGTGAATAGCACAGTAAAGACAGTAATGCACTGTTGTGCTATGCACATAATGTCAAATATAGCATTCTTTCAAGGTTTTAGATTAAGAAATAACTTTTGTTGGTGTTCCACGTTCACATTATCTGAACTACTTTGGGCTGTGAACTATTCTGTTAGTGAGTATTTGTCTTTGCTATATTATTCACACAGAAGCAACTTGTGTCTATCATATTTGTAAAAGATGAATTATTTGGAAACACGGTGGTTGGCATGGAGGCATTCACATCTCTGGAGGCAGCTGAGAAGACAGGAGAAGGATAAAGAGGCTCTCATTAGTGTGAGATTAACTTCTAACAACTTCCTTCATTCCAAGCCTGGCCATTATTGAAAATCATTAGACTAATTGTTTGATAAAACAGAACATTAAAGAAATCAGTGATCATTATTTCTAAAAAAAGAGTTCTGGTGGATATTTTCTGTTAGCTACCAGATGAGAAACTGCAGGCATTAATCCCAAGATATCAAAAAACACTCCAAACAAAAAGTTTTAGGAAGTTAAAATTGAAATTGTAAAGGATGTGGAAGTCCTTTGGATAATATATGAAGTCAATAAAGGAAACTCAGAAATTAAAATACAATTTAAAGAAAATAATGTCTTTTATTTGATATTCTGGCTATGTCATCGTTAAATATGAAGTGATCATCAGATGGCTAAGAGGCCTTTTGGATGTATAGTAACAAATGGAAATAAAGAAACAAGATTGGATTCTTCCTTTAAGAGCATAGCTCTGGATTTGTCACTGAAAGATGATAGTGTTGTGACGTGCGGAAAGCAGACTCCACAACCTGTGGGGTTGTAAAGTAGGTATGTTTATTCGGCACCGGGCAGCACGGGGGGGTCGCCCCACCACAATCGTGCGCACCCACGGCGGCAGTTAGCTTAGGATTTATACAATCAGATCTTACATATTCAAGGGGTGCCTATACATATCCATAACCTTTCCCCGAAAAGGCGGTCTTTATTACAATGAGTTACGAGAAATCATTTCCATAGTCTCCGCCTTTAACTCCTCCCAGACGCACATGTGCAGTGTCTCCTGGTGGTCGTGGGCTGGGGTCTCGGGGATGAAGGCCATATGTCTTCCTCTCTGTGTACCTCTCGCTTTTAATGTTAATGTGTTGCTCCAGGCCACTGGGTTGGGAAACCAGATGATCACTCTGTCAGGACAACTGAATACCAGTTGTTCTCTTATCTCCCATGAGGCCAATGTGACCACTTTATGGTTTCAACACATCCTTTCTTTGCCTAAACACCTTGGCAATGGCTTTAGGTGATAGATACACAGCTTAAGCCAAGCAATGGCCCTGCTATTAACCCTTGAGTGTTATTTCCCCTTAGCAGTTGACAGTGACAATAGTGATGCCTACTGCTTTTAAATATTCAAAAAATAGATACACCTAGCAGCAGTTGCAAAAATTAAATTGACCTCAGAGACCTAAACTTTTCTCTTTAAAACTGAATTCTGAATGAATATAAAAGCAACATACAACAGCCACGAGAACAAAGAAAGAAACATGGTGACCATCAGCTATTTAACTAATATAATAAATGCACACAGCAAATTTGTTTTAACTTGCTCTGGTCAGATCTGTCGTTATCGCAACACTTCAAGCCCACGTCGTGCGCCAAAAAGGACTGTCATGGTTTAGCCTCAGACGGCAACAAAGAACCATGTAGCTGCTCTCTAAACCCTCCTCCCCACAACCCCGGGGGGAGAATCAGAAGTAAAAGGCAAAACTCATGGGTTGAGACAAAGGCTGTTTAACAGAACAACAAAGGGAACAAGAGAAACAACAACAATAACACTGATAGAGGAATGTACAAACACAACTACTGTACCACCAGGATGCCCTAGCCTGTTCCCGAGCGGGGACTTCCTGCCCCCTCCCTCACACAGCTCCGTGGCCATAGACTGGGCATGGCTCACATGGTATGGAATACCTGTGCCCCTGCCAGATCCTGGGGAAAATTAGCCCTATCCCCGCCAGAACCAGGACAATTGATTGTCTGGATCATTTTCCTAATGGGTGACTCAGTCTGTTGTCTTTTCTAAACCACATGAGCAATTTAAGAGAAAAAGAGCAAATATTAAAATAGAGCCTCTTTTTTGTGACAGCTCTGAACTTTTACTTCCGCCTTCTGAATAAACAGAATAGTAAAAGGAATTGAGGTGGGCAGAGAATAGCTATGCTTTTCCTTCTTTCTTTTCCCAACTCATGCATTTTCAACATATGTACTTGGTCTGTTTGGGAACAGCTTCAGATAAACGGTGTTATTGTAATGCTGTTACTGTAAAGGACTTCAACTTATGGAAGTGGAACCAGAAATTTGCACTGAAGTCTGACTGAGCAACTCTCTCCCCTTCTCTTCAGAATACATTATGCTTTTCAAAGTCACATTTTAAAGTTAAAATGCTACTTTGGAATATACGTCACCATTTTCACTCTGTCTTTGCCTTTTCAATAACTGTCCCACTATAAAATAAACTTCCCATGTCTTGTGCCTTGTTTTAGATTAAGATATACAACATTTTATACAGGAAAGAATTGCAGAGAACACTTTTTCTTCATGTTTTGTTATAATCTTTAAAAATACCAATATTCTAGGCCAAAATTCAGTGATTCATGCTTTTCCTAATAAAGAGGAACACAATTTGAAAACAATCAGTGTATTATTATTGAAATACTCCAATGGATTAAAACTCAGTCTGGAAAACTTTATTAATACCATTGTCTATTTTTAAGTGGAATAATATACATTTAGTTTATGATTTTGATAGTACAGACGTAAACTGATTGTGCTGTGTGATATCCCTCAGGCAAATGTTACTTCATTTAGGCAGTCTTCTTTTCCAGGAAATTCCTGTGAAACATGGATCCACTGCTGTAGATTCTGACAGATGCATTAATAATTTTTTTAAAAGGCTGTATTTCCCTATTGACTTTCATAGATTTTTAAAGTCATTCTGCAAAAATTTTAATTTTTTTTTATTAGAACTCCTCAGTTTGTGCATTCTACTTTGGAGTAAATCATCCTGTTCTGTAGGATCTATGCAAAGATACGTAATCCGGGAAGATACAAGGAAGCATGGAGCCAGGGAAATGCCTTTTTTATCATGTTCCAAATATATGCTAAAAAGTACACAAAAAATATATGTTGCATCTTCTCAAGCTAAAACATGTTGTGAAATCACTTTTAAAGAGCCAAATACAAACTCCTCTGCCTCCTCACCAGTAGCTGACAATAAGTAGAGTACCCTTCGGTCTATATATATTAAATTGAATGTGGAAAGTACCCCAAGTGTCTAAGGAGGTTGGAATATGTGCTTTTCTTTCAAGACACAGGCTTTACAGCTCTCACATAGCTAAGAACGTAACATTTTTCAAAAGAAACTTCAGGATGCAGCATGGTCTTTATAAGTATCATTGAGACTTTTCTTTCTATGAGGAAGGGAACAGATAGTAACACAAGGCAACATTTTTCCCATTGTTAACGTTGTCAGAGTAGGAATTAGCAATCTATGGCTGTTTCAAATGAGAAGTCAAGAAAGGCCTTTAAACCTCATAAAGTTCAATGTAGTGCTTTAGCCCCAGCTGGCAACAAAGAACCATTGGCCATGCTCTCACTCATTCCCCACCTCTCTGGTGGGACGGGGTGGAGAATCGGAAGAAAAATGCAAAACTTGTGTGTTGAAATGAAGACGGTTTAACAGAACAGCAAAGGAAGAGCAGAACAACAATAATACTGATAAAGAAATATACAAAACCTATTAATGCGCAATTTTAACTGCTCACCGACCAGAACCCAAAATGACCAGCCCACTCCTGAGCAGTGATTCCCTGTGGCCACCCTGGCCAGCTCCTGCAGCTATATGCTGCGCATGAGTCACATGGTATCAAATACTCCTTTGGTTAGTCTGGGTCGGCCACCCTAGCTTTGTCCCATACCAACTTCTTATGAAAATTCAAATCATAGTTAATTTATATAGCAATAAGGTTTTATTAGTTACTTCACAAATAGTATCCATTCTCCCAGATATCATCCTTTCAATGAGTGGGTATGTGATCTATGATGGTAAAGGCATAAATATTGCATATATGTGGAAAGGTTTTGGTGGCAGTGGGGGTTGGGGTGGTGGGGTGGCTTCTTTCAGAAAGTGCCAGAAGCTTCCCCATGTCCAACAGAGCCTGTTCCAACTGGCTCCAAGACAGACCCACCGCTATCAAATGTGAACCAATCAGCAACAGTGGTAGCACCTCTGTGATAACATATTTAAGAAAGGGTAAAAACTGCTGCTCAACAGCACTGGGAGAAAAGAGTGAGAATATGTGAGAGAAACAAGCCTGCAAACACCAAAGTCAGTAAAGAAGGAGGGGGAGGAGGCGCTCCAGGCACTGGAGCAGAGATTCCCCTGCGTCCTGTGGTGAAGACCATGGTGACGCATGTTGCAGCCCATGGAGGTCCATGATGGAGCAGATATCCACACTGTGGAGGATCCCACACCAAAGCAGGTGGATGTGCCCTGAGACCCTCCACCGGAGGAGGCTCTTGGCAGGACGTGTGGCCCTGTGGAGAGGAGCCCACACTGGAGCAGGTGTTCTGCCAGGACGTGTAGCCCCAAAGGAGGCTCACGCTGGAACAGACCATTCCTGAAGGACTGCACCCTGTGGAAAGGATCCAAACTGAAGCTGTTCATGAAGGACTGTAGCTGATAGGAAGGACTCACACTGGAGTGGAGAACAATCAAATACAGGGACAACACAAACTGATCTGTTTCTGTTCAGTTGACAGCTGAACTGAAACTGCCTATCCTACAAGAATTCTGCTTTCTCATGAGGTCTGATTATTTCTTTTTCCAAATCAGTTGAAAAAAAAAAGAGAAAGTGCTAACCTTTTTGTTTAAAGATGAAGGGGTTCTTGAGTTAATACACGGAGGTGGAATAATGAAAGACTGAGATTCTGAAATCTGACTGGGACACTCCCCTTAAATTCTTTCTACAATGTTAAACATAAATTTTTCAAAAAAGATGGTTGGATATTTAAGTAACTTAGATGATCTTAATTTTTTTGTTTTTCCTTTTTCACATTGGTAATCTCTGCCTTGGAGTTTTAAATACTATTGTGAAGCATTATAATTTATGAACTAAAACTAGTTTATGCTTTCACTGTCATTGTTGTTTTGTTCTGTTTTCCTGCACATGATAATGATTTTTCTTTGATTGTAGAGGGCAGTTGTTTCTAAAAGAACACAGTCTAATGAGAAAGCTATAATTCAACACATTTCTCTGCTTTACCATTGTGCTATTCTTTGAAAACTTAGGCTGGGATAATGTAACTGTAATGCACTGCATTCATCAAACTTTCTATTTAAAAGTGAACTTTGTTCATTTAAAAAGAATGGTATATTATTTTCCTATAACCTAGCAGGATATTATTTCCACTCTGAAAGGAACATGGAGCTTATTTGCAATACCTATGGTGATATGGCCTGTACACATGAGATGTGGCACTATCGTATTTCTTAGAGATAGTCTGTGTTGAAATACCTCCATCTATGATAAGAATTAACTGGAGTTAGCCTCAGAAATGATAGTTTAGGAGGTGGTATAGTATTCACTGTTTTGTGAGAGGAAAAGATAGGAGAATTTAATAGAAAGATGCACTCGTGCAATAAATGAAGATGTTAGGTAAACCTTGCAGCAGATGAAGTTATTATTCACCTGACTGGTTTCTTCCTTCCAGATCAATGCAGATGCCATCAGACTACTGAACAGACATTTTAAGTGCTGTAGGTAAAGTGTTTTAAAGATTTTAGAAATACTCTTTCCTGCCCTCCTCACATGATATGGTTTTCCATTAAATGCTTTGGCTAGTTAAAGACAGAACATATACAATGGAAAATCTCGATAAGGTGACTGGATTTTACATCACTGTAAGATGACCCCACTGACGTTTCACAATTTGAAAGTAAATTGTAATGGATAGTATCTACTAGGCATCAAATGGACAGTTCTGTTTCTAGACAAGACCAGTTTGTTATCAGCCAAGTTTCATTTAATGATTTGTATCTCATACAGATAACGATAATTTAGAGGATCTGTCTGGATTATAGAACTAATATGTTCATCTTGCATTTCAGTTGGTCTTTTTACTCTGTTAGAACAGCTATTGAAAGTTGTTGTTACTGTGCTATCTTATTTTGCCCCTCTCTGAAAACATGAGTGACTTGATGGTCTGTTCAGTGATCCTTTGCCCTTCCATGTTCCATTTCTGGTTTTGTTTCTATTGTTCTGCCAATAGATTCGAATTCCTAAAATTCAAAAAAATACTTATTTTAAAAGTCTTTATTCCTGTTGATTGATTAAAAAAAGGGAAAAAAGAAGAGCTAGTTTAACCTTATACCATCTATTCAGTATATTAGAGTACGAAGGAACAAGAAGTGGGATAAGAGAAAAACCATCGTTCTCTTTTAAATTTGAAAAATTATGGATGCTTCTTAGGAATAAATCCTGGGTATCTATTTTGCCAATATAGCCATTAAATTTAAGATATCTATTCTTCTGAGAATATTAATTGAATGGTAGAGGATCCTAATTTGATTTAAGAAACATTTACGTGCTTAAAGTAGGTAGGTCATCTAGGTGTAAACTCATCGAGAAAAATAGATTTTTCATGTATTTATAATGGAAAACGTTATGTTAATTTTTTATACTCCTCTGATACTCTTCTTTTGGTAGAGTATCAAAAAATTACATACTTTTCCTGCTTCCCCTTTTAATTTTCCTCCGCTGGCTCCTTTCAAATTTTCTATGGCAAAATGTGTGTATTCTTCTAACCTTATCAACTTCTAACCTTAGCCCATTTATCAGGATGAACTCTCTACACAGTGTGAATAAGGAGGACAAAATATTAGTTCCTTTAGAATTCAGGATGGATAAATTTACAATGGAATAGTACTTTTATTCAAATAAGAAAGTATTTGAAAATCTAGCCTAAATTCAATTAATTATCATCACTCAGTAAACAACAAGTGCTATGGAATCTCTTAAATGCCTTGCAGTTTAGAATGACTCTATGTCTCTGAAACATATACAATTATCATGGGCTACAAGTATACTTCAGCAGATAAGTGAAAAGGAGCATGTCTAGATGTGCTTTCAGAGACTTCTGGTTTTAATTCCTCTGAGCCAGAGGTTTACAAGTGGTCACTTCTGTTTTTTCCTTATGATACAATTCACTCATGTTATGTGTACAATATACACTATACTTTTCTATGATATCTGTTGATATGAAATCAGGAGGAAACAAATATAATTAGGTTCTAATGCATTAAGAGTTAGAAGCAATGGACATTAGTAATTTAAAAATTTAACAGAGAAATTATCCTTGTACAGAGTAGGTAGTCAGAGCCAAAGCTCAACAGAAATCAAGATACTTTTACTTACATTTGGGTTTGATTGTTTGCTTTTTGTTTTATTAGTTGGCAAGCTATCCGACTTATTTGCCATTAGTGTGTCAATGTTTACTTTAAGATACTAATTTATATAAACAGGAGTTAGTTGTGATGATAAGTAAAAACTAAGTAGAGAGGAATATCAGCAATTTAGTACTACAAACTCATTTTCAGTCTCCTATGAACACTTGCAAGAACAAACATTTCTTCCTAGGCCCACATGCAGAACATAAATTTCTATCAATACTCACTCACCTGAATAGTTCTGCATTATTATTTTTTTTAAATGCTTATATGGCCATCTAGAAATGTCTGCTTCAATATGTAACTTGTAAAGGTGTCCAAAGATAATAGAAAAAATGTAAGTATGTTAACCAGTTACAATTAAGAAAAGCCTTGTTTTAAGAAATTTACATGAATAAGCAGAGAAAATTATGATTGGCTATTTAAAATATACATATTTTTTGGAGGAAAGAAAAGAAAAAAAATTTTGTAGTTAGTTCATTAGTAATCAATCTTTTTCAGCTGTTCAAAACCAGAAAAGATACTTGCAATGAACTATTTATTTTTAATTATCTGCCTTGTTCTAACTGTAGTTTCTCTGTAAATTATGTTAAAAAGTGAAATACTGAACAAGTCAACAGATTTTTGGTTTAAACTTCTAATGTACCATCACAGTTGATAGGGGGCTAAAAATAATGGACAGATTTTTCTGGTTAAGAAAACATTAGCACAGAATCACAGAAGCTTCTTGGTTGGAAGGGACCTTAGAGATCATCGAGTCCAACCACAAAAAAAAAAAAGCCAACACCAAAACCAAAACAAAAAAAAAAAACCTAAACAGACACAAACCTACAATCTCGGGCACTAAAGCACGCCCTGAAGTGCCATGTCTACGCACTTCTTAAATACGTCCAGGGATGGTGACTCAACCACCTCCTTGGGAAGGCTGTTCCAGTGCCTGACCGCTCTCTCAGTAAAGTAATTCTTCCTAGTATCTAATCTAAACCTCCCCTGCCGCAACTTCAGACCATTTCCTCTGGTCCTGACATTATTCACTTGGGAGAAGAGGCCACCCACCTCTCCACAACCTCCTTTCAGGTAGTTGTAGAGGGCAATGAGGTCCCCCCTCAGCCTCCTCTTCTCCAAACTAAACATGCCCAGTTCCCTCAGACTCTCCTCATATGACTTGTTCTCTAGACCCCTCACCAGATTGGTGGCTCTCCTCTGGACATGCTCCAGCAGCTCAATGTCCTTCCTGTAGTGAGGGACCCAGAACTGAACACAGTACTCGAGGTGAGGCCTCACCAGTGCTGAGTACAGAGGCACGATGACTTCCCTACTCCTGCTGGCCACGCTATTCCTGATGCTGTTGGCCTGTATCTTTGAGTCTTGACACACTTCACTGGATAAATTTCTTATCTATCAAGCAAAGTGCTTTAAAAATTTTGAATTTTGAACACAAATATGTGAACTCAGATTCTGGTGAACCTGGCAATTTTACAAGCATTAGAGTGCCTTCTATATATGCATATGTGTATGCACACCTCATTCCATTTTTCACCTGTTTGAGTACAGGTTTTGTGTAACAGATGAGCAAGTTTGTGTGAGAGAATTATGCTTTCAATTAGTAAAAGCAATATTTTGTTTTACTTCAGAATGCAGATTTTTTTCTCTATTTTATTGCTATTTTGCCCACAGTTACTTCAGAGTATTTCCAATGACAGTCCATAACCCCTCTTCCCTAGCAGCAGTAAATAGCTAGAGGAGGATGCAGGAGAAAAGGAGAAGTCACCACGCTTTTTTGTTTCTTTTGTGAAAGAAAAGGAGAAAGATTTTCTTATTGCTAGGCTACAACTATATTCCATGAACTCAACAGCTACAATGCTGCTGCCTTCAAACATCATAGCTGTGGGTGTGGAAACAAAATAATGCAGTCCTCTGTTCTTCCTGTTCTTTCAGATGATGCACTTCTGGCATTTATTGTACACATACTGGCTCAGACTCCAGCCTACCACCGAGAAATACACAATTCAGGAATAGTATATTTGGAACAGTAGAGTGTTATCTGCAAGTCCTTCAACAATTCTATCACTAATTATACAAAAATTAGTTTTGTTGTGAAAACTTAAAATAGTCATTATTGGTCAGGGTCTATTTCTACTTTGTAGTTTGTTTACTGATTTAATGTTAACCATTTTACAGCAATATTGTGTTTGCTGAGAAAGGACAGCTAAGATCTAACAGAACAATTATATTAAGAAATTTTTGCTCTTAATGTTCATACAGTGGAAAGAGAAGGTAAACTTGCCTGATACTATATGTGTTGTTTCTGTTGTTGGCCTTTATTCTATGGAAATATATTAACCTATGGAGAGCAGTGTGCCTATTACTTGACAAGGTTTGATATCAAAGATAGTTTTCAAAAGTTATTTCTTGCTAACATTTGTTACTTGCAATGATGAGAAACTTTCATCTACAGTAGTAGCAACTGTACAATTACTTTAAGTAATTTTGTGTTAATTGATTGTGAATTCCCAGCTGGTGATGCAAACTGAACTATGACTACAGTGACTGCAGCTATAAACTAATTTTGTACGTTCAAAAGAAAAAAAAAAAAGATGTATAGACTAAGTAACTGAAATTAGAAATTGATGTGGCTTAGAATGCCTAAGAAGTTCATTAGGTTTCCTTATCAATATACTCAAGCAGCATGGGATTCCTTCCTCTGATGTAAACTTTTCCATTGCTTTATCACATAGCTCTGAATAACTTTCAAGAGGAGGCATCAGAATCTGTAGTCCAATTTTGCATATATACTAAGAAAATTTCTTAAGTTTTCTCTAAGACAGAAATTTCAGTTCAGCAGCAACTTTCACAGATTATTCAGCTGCTGACAGGTATCTCTCAAACATCTAGGAGGCTTTAATATATTTCTGTTCTTCAGAAAAGAGAGCAGGTGTTTTGCCAGGACGTGTAGCCCCAAAGGAGGCTCACGCTGGAACAGACCATTCCTGAAGGACTGCACCCTGTGGATAGGATCCAAACTGAAGCTGTTCATGAAGGACTGTAGCTGATAGGAAGGACTCACACTGGAGTGGAGAACTGTCTCCTGTGGGTGGGACCCCACACTGGAGCAGGGAAAGAGCATGAGGAAGAAGAAGCAGCAGAGGCAACATATGATAAATTGACTGCAACCCCCATTCCCCATTCTCCTGTGCCTCTTGTGGGGAGGAGGTAGAGATATTGGGAGCGAAGTTGAGCTTAGGAAGAAGGGAGGGATGGGGGAAGGTATTTTAAAATTTGTTCTTATTTCTCATTATTCCACTCTTATTCGATTGGATTGGCAATAAATTAAATTAATTTTCCCAAGTTGAGTATGGTTTTGTCCATGATGGTAAATGTCAGTGATGGTAAATGCTGTCCTTATCTCACTCCATGAGACTTTCACCGTATTTTCTATCACCTGACCAGTGAGAAGGGAGAGTGATAGAACATCTTGGTGAGCACCTGGCAGATGGTCAAGGTCAACTCACCACAAAACCTGCTATAGGTACTACTTTATGCCAGTAAACAAAAATGAGGCAGTCCAAACCCCCAGGTAAATCAACAAGTATTTTATGTTTATGAGAAGAAATGGAGAATGTTTTGAAACTGAGGAAAACATAGACACATTTACCTACTTTCTCTAGGACATAACTTTTGCTAAAGGAAAAACCCCACAACCAACCTATGAAACAGGGCTTCACGGAATCACGGAATTGTCAGAGTTGGAAGGGACCTCTAGAGATCATCTAGTCCAACTCCCCTGCTAAAGCAGGATTTCCAATAGCACATTACTCAGGACTGCCTCCAGGCGGGTCTTGAAAATCTCCAGAGTAGGGGACTCTGCAACCTCCCTGGGCAGCTTGTTCCAGTGCTCTGTCACCCTCACTATAAAGAAGTTTCTCCTCATATTTAAATGGAACTTCCTATGTTCCAGCTTGTGCCTGTTGCCCCTCATCCTATCACTGGGAACCACTGAAAGAGTCTGGCTCCATCCTCCTTCAACCCACCCTTTATATACTTATAAGCATTAATAAGGTCTCCCCTCAGCCTTCTCTTCTCCGGGCTAGAGTCCCAGCTCTCTCAGCCTTTCCTCATAAGGGAGATGGTCCAATCCCTTAATCATCTTAGTTGCCCTACATTGGACTCTCTCCAGTAGTTCCCTGTCTCTCTTGAACTGCGGAGCCCAGAACTGGATGTAGTATTCCAGTTGTGGCCTCACGATTGCAGAGTAGAGGGGGAGAATGACCTCCCTCGACCTACTGGCCACACTCTTCCCTATGCAGCCCAGGATCCCATTGGCCCTCTTGGCAACAAGGGCACATTGCTGCCTCATGGATAATTTGCTATCTACCGGGACCTTCTCCTCTTGTGTATAATTCAGCAATACTAATTAAAGCTTAGTAAAGTGAAGGGAAGTTTGGACTTTTGGTTCCTTATCTTGGTATAGTACTTTTAACCCAAAAAGGAATTAAAAAAAATTTCTCCTAGCTGTTTCTTCAGTTGCTTTTGAACTGTGAGTTCCTATGGACCTAATATTTTCTGATGCTTTTCCTCTTTTCCTTTCCTCTCTCTTTTTGTTTTTCACCTGCATTGTATTAAGTTTCAGAACAGCTTCTGCTGTAAATTTCTATTTATTTTGTATGCATCATAGCTATTTATACTGCACTGTTAAGATTAATAGGAAAAACTATTTCATCCTAGATGTCATATATCATAGAATTACAGAGCTATTGCTAAATATATACAATTTAACATCATAGGTGTTGATTTTCACTTTCTCTTGTTTCATACCACCTGACACTGATATAGTAACTTGAAATATTAACTTTCTTCTTTCTTTCTTCCTTTCTAAACTTCACAGTGGAGACAGAGCTCTGGTATTTCTCCAGTACATGATGAAATTGGTCATGTAAACACAACTGAGGTGATAAATTTAGAGTAAATATGCCATTTGAGTAGAACCATAGAATTGTCTAGGTTGGAAGGGACCTTTAAGATCATCTAGTCCAACCATCAACCTGACTCTGACAAAAACAAAAAACCACATCTCTAAACTATGTCACTAAGCACTATGTCAACCCGTCTTTTGAATACCTCCAGGGACGGTGCCTCAACCACTTCCCTGGGCAGCCTATTCCAATGCTTAATAACCCTTTCAGTGTAAAAAACTTTCCTAATAGCCAGTCTGAACCTCCCCTGGCCCAACTTGAGGCTATTTCCCATTATTTTTTTCTGGGTAAATAAAGTATTTATACTTGTGCTTATTTTCTCATTCATATAAACCATAAGGTGGCTATTAGAATTACAAATATCCAAAGTAAAATACTGTATCACAGCAAAAATCAAAACCAAATACAACTTTTTGAAACTACATATGTTATTTGTCCGTGGTTCATCCATTTGCATGACTACTCTGGTTAAATATGTGAAATAATCTCCTAAATATTCATTGGATCTTAGGAATGCAAAGTACATCTATTGACTTCTAAGTCTCTTGTCATGAAAATGGATAAATTCTGAATTTTTAAGAAACAAAATGGCCTTCTATCTATGCATTGTAGTATCTACTGGAAAATATGTACTGGGGTCAAAACCTCAGTTGCTGGATTTTTTTCTCATTAAATTATTTTTCAGGTTGTCCAGCTGTCACATCAACCAAATGAACTGAATTTAAAAATGTTTGACTCAAAATACAGAACATTCTCTGTTCTTTTCTGTATTTTAGATGTATCAGGCAGGCAGGAGTGGTTGCAGAGGATGTCAGAGCATTTTGTTAGTGGTTAATGGACATTTGTGTGAGTATAGAGTCCATTTTTGTAGAGCAGATATAGTATTCTTTATCTGCCATATATATGAAGAGGATTTTCAGTGGGGTGACAAGAATAGGAGTCCTTTAAGAAGTAGTATTAAACTAAACATTTCTTTGGGTTCCATTTCAGTCTCTGAAGGGTATAATGTATTTTCTTCTATTTTACAATGTATTGTATGAAATATTAGTACTTTTGAGAAAGCCAGTGCTTACAAGATAGAGAAATAGGCAGGCATATATGTGTTAGCAGAGCATAAACACTTGGTAAGCCCAGATAAAGTTTTGATAACAGAATGTGGCCTGTTTCTTTCTTGTTTTGAGAAATTTTCTGTTTCTTGCTGCTGCCTTCCTTGGATATATCATCTCCAAGGAACTTAATAAAAAATATTTCTTTTCTGTAGTTGACCAGTATTTCCAGACATAAACCAGCTTATCTAACTACTGCAGATTTGGGAGTCCCAATGTGACCAGAATGCATAAATCATATGTTGGGAAGATCTGAACTCATTGCACTCATGTACAGCTGTTAATGAGCAACTGTGCAATAGCCATAAATAATTACAAGGATTTACTGTACTTTCATGCAGTAATATTGCATACATATCTGTGCATACAGAACACTTGCACAGTAGGTCAGATGCTTGATGCAATTGCCAGGTTTAGTGTTTTAGAACAGACTACAAGAAATTCTGGGTGAAATACAGCACCTGCTTTGGCAGGTGGGTTGGACTAGATGACCCCTGAAGGCCCTTTCCAACTCCTACAATTCTGTGGTTCTGTAATTATTCTTATTATCACAACACTAGTATAAAGAATGAACAAGAGAAAAGGTGCGTAAGTAGGCTCCACTTGATCTTTGACTGGCCTCAACTACTCTGTAATCCATTTGAAATGACTAACATCAGGCTATGGGAAGTTCAGGATGGCAGTCATAAAACAGTATGTAGGTAATCTTACTTGTACATGACAACTAAATCTCATGACTAAACAGATATGCTCTGACTGTATAATGTGTATGCTGATCCACATTACTACTGCAAAATATGAACACCTACAAAATGAAGGTTGTTATACTGTTCTTATATTTTTGCTCACAAATCCTAAAAATTTTCCTCAGTCTCAGGAATATATTTCATACTTCCTGTTTGTAGTCCCAATCACTATTGATGAACAGAACCTGCATGCATCAACTGGAGACCATTTCTTGTAAAAGAAGTAATGCTGAGTTTTAAACCAATTTTAGAGAGATTTATTTCTATTTTTTTTTACTATTTAGGCTATTTAAAAAGAAATCTTAAGCAAATTGCAGCAGAGGGGAGGAATAAAAAAAGAATATCAAGCTTTTCATGTCATTTACAATTTTTTGAAAGTTAGAGTTAGTTGATTATTCAGCACAATAAGATGGCATGTACTATATGCACTATTGTATTTCTCTTACTATTTTTCAACAAGAAAGAGTACTTTTTGTTTCCTCCAAACAGTTTTGAAAGAAACAATCCTGAAAAGTTGCAAATAGGAAACAAATACATAGCACATTGGGGCTTAAAAAACATTTTATTTTCATAAGCTAAGAAGACCTTTACATTCCTCATTAGTTTCAGAATAAAACAGAGCCACAGGTCAGGGAATAGGTCACCCTAATGAGCAAAAATAAAATATGTAGATCACCTCAAGAGTTATTTTATTTTATTTGTGGAATACTGGTATATTTTTCTATCTTGTTTCTACTGAGAACTTTACCCCTGTGAAATTGTGTTTATAATGGAATAGTTGTTTGTTGTTCCGTTTTTCCTCTAGGATTTTCTCTTCTCTGATGCCGTTATAGAAGTTTAAAGGTGACTATGCTTTGAATGTTGGAAATTATGCTCAGTGCATTTTAAATCTTAGACAAATTACAGATAGAAAAAGGTAGGATGACAGCAAAAAAAATGCTATTTTTCTGTTTTTCAATTTTATTAATTATTTCCAAACCATTCTATTCTATTCTATTCTACAATAACTATTTCCAACTATTTCAGCCAGGGATCAGGTTAGGAAAGCTAAAGCCCAGACAGAGTTAAAACTCACCAGGGCAACAAGAAAAGCTTCTATAGGTATATCAGTGACAAAAGGAAGACTAGGGAAAATGTGGGCCCTCTCAGCAAGGAAACAGGAGACCTGATCATCTGGGATATGGACAAGGCTGAGGTACTCAATGACTTTTTTGCCTCAGGCTTCACCAGGAAGGGCTCTAGCTACATCACCCAAGTTACAGAAGGCAAAGGAAGGGACTGGGAGAATCAGTAACAATGCACTGTAGCAGAAGACAAAGTTTGAGACCATCTAAGGAACCTGAAGGTCCATGGGACCCAATGAGATTCATCCACAGGTCCTAAGGGAACTGGCAGATGAAGTTTCCAAGCCACTGCCCATCATATTTGAGAAGTCATGGCAGTCCAGTGAAGTTCTCACTGACTGGAAAACAGGAAACATAACCCCCATTTTCAGAAAGGGAAAAAAGGAAGACCAGGGGAACTACAGATCAGTCAGTCTTGCCTTTTGTGCCTGGTAGGATCATGGAGCAGATCCTCCTAGAAGCCATGCTAAAGTACATGGAAAATCAGGAAGTGATCAGTGACAGCCAACATGGCTTCACTAACTGCAACTCATATCTGACAAATTTGGTGATCTTCTATGATGACATTACAGCATTGGTGGATAAGGGGAGAGCAACTGACATCGTGTATCTGGACTTCTGCAAAGCATTTGACACTGTCCCCCACAACACCCTTGTCTCTAACCTGGAGAGACATGTATTTCATAGATGGACCACTTGGTGGATAAGGAACTGGCTGGATAGCCGCACTCAAAGAGTTGTGCTCAATGGCTCAATGTCCAAGTGACAGGTAGTAATGGGTGGTGTTGCTCAGGGGTCCGTACTGGGACCAGTACTGTTTAACATCTTTGTCAGTGACACGGACAGTGGGATTGAGTTGCACCCTCAGCAAGTCTGCAGATGACACCAAGCTGCGTGGCATGGTCGACATGCTGGAGGGAAGGGATCTGAACAGGCCCGCACAAACCTCATGAAGTTCAACAAGGCCAAGTGCAAGGTCTGTTATTTGGAAAAAATCTGTACATAGTCATACATTTGTCCCCTGATAAAGCACTAATTACCAAATTTAGCCAGACTGTAAATACTTCCATGGTTTTGGGTGGAATTTTATAGTAGGTACAACGAAAGCAATTGAGATGCAGCCTGTGTAATAATATATTCACATATTTGAAGGCACGTGATTTATTTCTAAAGATATTTGGTGCATTAGACATGCAGATGTGTAAATAATAAAAAAAGAAGTGCAACTTAGCCCACTTCTGTGGAAAAGCCTCTCTACCTGTGATTCCCAATATCTTAAAGCAACACTTTTCTCCATGTTTTCACCTTCCACTTCTTACTTCCTCTTCTACACTGCTTCAACTTTCAATCTGTCTGTACCTGAGGCTTTTGACAACAGATTAAGTTACCTGGAAATTTACTTTCTGGACTGGTATTTTTAAGAAGCTGCAGATTTTCCAAATAATGGCTATACATGTGTGAAATATGTCTTTCACCCAGTTGGTATTAAGCCTGCCGAGGAAAGTGCAAACTATATGAAACAAATCTCAAATTAAGTATCTTCAATACACTGAAATGTCAGTTGAAACCTTGCTATGCAGACATATTTCTATATATGCATATTTTATATGCACATATATTTATATTAAATATATGCATATAAATGAATTATAGAAATAAATAGAGATTTATTTTACACATTTATTTTTACACTTCATTTATTATGTTGTTCACTTTTTGCCTGGTCACTAAAGAACATTTACAAAGAATGTTTCCTGCCAAGGAAAGCTGGTAGTCTGAGGAGACGTTAGCTATAAAGGACAATGCACAGTAATCACCATAACATCCTACAGCTTCTCATAATAGTTACAGTTGCATGTGTTAACTTAAAATAAAGCTGTAAAATAGGGGAAAAAATGCTTACTTTGTTAAAAGTAACGAGAAGTATAAATGCCTGTAACTCTCTGTAAAGAGAAACACTACTATAGGGATGGTGCAAACAAATTTTATTCTCTATGGTTTCAACAGAGCTACGTAGCTCTACTGGTTCTCATTCCTCAGCCCCTGCCTTGCATCTCCTGGAGTATTTTGTATATCACTGATGTGTGACCCTACTGTGTGTCAGCATACAGAAAAGAAATGTAGCAAAATTCATTGCCCTCTACAACTACTGGAAAGGAGGTTGTAGTGAGGTGGGTGTTGGCCTCTTCTCCCAAGGGAATAATGGCAGGACCAGAGGAAATGGTCTGAAATTGCGGCAGGGGAGGTTTAGATTGGATATCTACTGAGAGAGTGGTCAGGCACTGGAACAGCCTGCCCAGGGAGGTGGTGGAGTCACCATCCCTGGAGGTATTTAAGAAACATGTAGACATGGCACTTCAGAGCATGCTCTAGTGCCCGAGATTGTTGGTTTCTGTCTGTGGGGTGGTGTGTGGTTGTTTTGGTTCGGTTTTGGTGTTTGGTGTTCTGGGATTTTTTCGTTTGTTTGTTTGTTTGTTTTTGTTGGTTGGACTCAATGATCTCAAAGGTCCCATCCAACCAAAAATATTCTGTGATTCTGTGAAAACAGGAAGATAAACTGAAAACCTGTGCTTTTTTGTGTATAACCGCAAACCAACTTAAAAAAAAAAAAGGCAATAATTCAGAAGAACATTTTCATTATTCAGTAAGAGAAATTCTATTGCTTCTTAAGGGTGAGTGAGCCAAATCATTAAATGAAAAATCTTACATTTCTAGAGAAAACTCGGTGTGAAATGAAAGTAGAATAACAGACATTAAAAATAATAAATTTGGGGCCAGAATCCTAGTCTTCTTGCTGTACTCTGTTGGGGTGGACCACAGGATAATATATAAATGCTGAGATAATGGATTTGAAAGAGAGAATTGCTTTAGTTTGATTTATGGAATAGCTGTGGGATCCAAGAGGTCCACGTCCTTTTTATGTTGTGGGCTCCAAAGCTGGACACAGTACTCCAGGTGAGGTCTTATAAGAGTGGAGTAGTGAGGCAGAATCACCTCCCTCAACCTGCTGGCCGCACTTCTTTTGATGCAGCCCAGGATGTGGTTGGCTTTCCAGGCTGTGAGCACGCATTGCTGGCTCATGTTGAGCTTCTCATCCAGCACCATTGACGTGCAGAAAGCAGACTCCACAACCTGTGGGGTTGTAAAGTAGGTATGTTTATTCGGCGCCAGGCAGCAAGGGGGGTCGCCCCACCACAATTGTGCGCACCCACCACGGCAGTTAGCTTAAGATTTATACAATCACACTTTACATATTCAACAGACGCCTATACATATCCATGACTTTTCCCCGAAAAGGCGGTCTTTATTACAATGAATTACGAGAAATCATTTTCATAGCCTCCGCCTTTAACTCCTCCCCGTTGCACATGCGCAGTGCCTCCTGGTGGTCGTGGTCCGGGGTCTCGGGAATGAAGGCCATGTCTTCCTCGCTGTGTACCTCTCGCTTTTAATGTTAATGTGTTGCTCCAGGCCACGGGGTTGGGAAACCAGAGGATCGCTCTGTCAGGACAACTGGGTTCTTTCTTTGGATACCAATTGTTCCCTTATCTCCCCGCAAGGCCGATGTGACCACTTTATGGTTTCAACACATCCTTTCTTTTGCCTAAATACCTTATCAATGGCATAAGGCGATAGATACACAGCTTAAGCCAAGCAATGGCCCTGCCATTAACCCTTGAGTGTTATCTCCCTTATCAATCCCCCCTTTTCTAAGAGATTAGTAAATTCTTTTACTTATTCCTACAGCATGTTTTCTTTCTCTAAGCGTTTCTTAAAATATTTTCCTGACTCGACTTTTTGTCGAAGCTGATGCTTCTTCCAAAGCTCATAATCACTTGTGGTTCCTTTTGCACAGCACATAAAGCATCTAAGTAAAGTGCAAGTCATAATCCCTAAGACTATCATTGTAATTAATAGTACAAACAGCTGTTTCAACCAAGCAAAGTCAGGCAGCCACGAGGTCAATTTTTTCCAAAGATCAGAAAAACTAAGTGAAGTATCATCTTGAGATACTTGATGTATTACTCTTGACTGTTGCCAAATTCGAGCAATGTCCGTTTTGACTCTTTTCTCTTGACTTATATATGAGCAGCAACTGTGGTTTATTACTAAGCAAACTCCTCCCTCCTTTGCCGTAATCAAATCTAGGGCCATACGATTTTGCAAAACCACTTTACCAAGGGAAGATACTTCAGTTTGTAGTCCCTGAATAGCATCCACAGTAAGATTCTCAATTTTCTCCATGGTGGCTGAGATGTTCACTATAGCCTTTTCTAATTCACTTACTCCTAACTGGGGAAAAAGCCGTCTCACAAAACTATGGAAAGCTGATGGCCTCTCTGCGAGGGGATTATTTGGGATCCCACGTACTTTCCGCCAGTGTGTCCGCATAATCCCTGGAGGAGGGTGCGAGTGATTATATACTTTATTTTGGGGAACCACGTACCCCAGTGTGCAGACCCCAACCCAGTAGTTAGGTAAGGATTTCCTAGCACACCCATCTCCACATAGCCACCAGAGTCTGTCGGGAATACAGCTATAGGAATAATTGAGCCATAATCCCATTGTTATTGCTTGAGGACATCCGCCACAGCTGTCATTAATAGCCTTCCCTCTTTCACATATAGTCCCATTAAGATCTGCTGTTAAATTGAGATTAAAAACTCCAACCTTTGGGGCAGTATTATTACACCTCTTTATGAATATTGGCTTCTCCAATATCTGCAGATCGAATTTGAGTGGGTGAACACTATTATTCCCACATGTGTATTTTGGGACTTCGTGGCCTTTAGGGGGTATTGGAGTCTGGAAGCCCCAGCAAAGAGTCTCACCAGTAGGGAGACGGGATTGGTATTGACCTGGGGCACAGCCGCCTTCTATATTCCATAGGAGGTTTTTCCCTGTAGGTAAAGTGGAATTATTTAGATTGTCATAAGGCCAGCTCCAATTTGCGTAAGAGACTGGTATTCCAAGGAGGGGGAGTTCTAAATTTCCCTTGGGAAGGGCTGTGCATACCCAGCAATTGGAGAGGTTCAGACTATCTGCTACAGATTTGGTCATTTGTACACATGAGTTCTGATCCCACATTTCCACAGTTCCCCACAGCATAATGACTATGTCCGTGAGAAACCGTTCCCGGTTGGGCTTGCGTGACCTTCCATGGAGATTTATGTGCCTTTTTCACTCTGGTGTGGTGGATCCAGGCGCTCTGCTCCTTGATCTTGATTGCTGTGAAGGAGGTGAGTAGTACCTGGAATGGTCCTTCCCACTGCGGCTCCAAAGTTTTTTCTGTAAGAGACTTTATATATACATAGTCTCCAGGTTGTATGTTATGTACAGGCCCATCCAAACCCCTACTTCGAGTCCCAACCACGTGTTTCTCAGTTTTGCTGAGTTGTCTGCTTAATGCCACCATGTAGGAAGTCATGATTTCATCCCCAGCTTGTGTGGACATTCCTTTCTGTATTCCATAGGGTCGCCCATACAAGATTTCAAAAGGGCTCAGTCCTTCCTTGGCTCTTGGTCTAGTCCGTATGCGCAGAAGAGCCAAGGGAAGCGACTGAGGCCAGGCCAAGTTCGTTTCCTGCCCCAATTTCACAATCTGCTGTTTGATTAGGTGGTTAATTTTTTCTACTTGGCCACTCGACTGAGGGCGATATGGGGTATGAAGCTGCCAATCTATACCCAAATGGCGGCTAATTTTTTGTACTATTTTTGAGATGAAATGTGATCCTCTATCAGAGGATATGGTTGCTGGAACCCCAGAGCGTGGTATTGTTTCCTGTATTAATGTTCTGGCTACCTCCCGAGCCTTGGCTGTCCTGGTAGGGAATGCCTCTGGCCAACCTGAAAAGGTATCAGTTAATACTAATAAATATCGATACCCCCCTTTTCTTGGGAGTTCTGAAAAATCAATCTGCCATTGTTGCCCAGGCCCATTGCCCTTCCCAATTTGGCCCATTTCCGGTTCGGGGGTATTTTGGGGATTAGTCTGGAGGCAAAGATCGCACTGCTGAGTCACTTGTCTCACAGTGGTGTATAAATTTCTAGCTACAATTTCTCTAATTAATTGTTTATGTAGTGCCTCTGCCCCTCAATGCCTCTTTCTATGTTCTTCCCTTATCAGAGACCATACTAGATAAGAGGGAACGATTAGTCTCCCTTGTGGGGTGAGAGCCCATCCCTCCTCATTATATGATCCTTCTAGATCTGTGATAAGTTTCTGATCTTCCTTGGTATATTCTGGCTTACCTTCTAGGGAAATTTGCCCATCAGGGATCAAAGCCCCTTCTGTTTTTACCTTTGCTTTGGCTACCTGTTTTGCCTCTCTGTCCGCCAGCTCATTTCTTCTTTCCAACTCCGAGTTTACTTTCTGGTGTGCCTTAATGTGCATGACCGCCACTTTCTCAGGGAGTTTGACTGCCTCCAGCAGTTTCAGGATCTCCTCTGCATGCTTTTGCCCTGCGAGTTCAATAATCCTCTCTCCTTCCAGATTGCTCCATGCGCATGTACGACTCCAAAGGCGTATTTCGACTCTGTATAGATATTCACAGCTTTGCCTTGGGCCAATTCCAAGGCGCGGGTCAGAACAATTATTTCTGCCTTCTGTGCCGAGGTATTCATGGGCAGAGGCCCTGACTCTATTACTTCCTGACTGGTGGTAATGGCATATCCAGCATGCCTTTTACCGCTTAGGACATAGCTGCTTCCATCTGTGAACCAGTTTTCTGTGTTTTCCATAGGACTGTCTCTCAGGTCCGAACGGCTCGAATATGTTGCTTCGATGGCCTCCAGACAGTCATGATGCACTGGTTCTCCTGTGTTTCCACTGAGGAAAGAGGCTAGATTGACAATGTTAGTGACTACAATCTCGACATCATGTTGTTCTCCCATTTTAGCCTGATATCTCAAGAATCTTTGTGGGGAGAGCCAGTGTCCGCCTTTCACTTCTAATACTGCAGATACTGTATGGGACACCAACACAGTCGTTTTCTGGCCCAGGGTGAATTTTCGAGCTTCCTGGATATTCAGTACTACGGCCGCGACCGCTCGCAAGCATCCAGGCCAACCCTTTGCAATTGCGTCCAATTGTTTAGAAAAGTAGGCAACTGCTCATCGATACGGGCCCAGATCTTGTGCTAGTATTCCCAGGGCAATCCCCTGCTTTTCGTGGGAAAAAAGAAAAAAACGATTTACTCACATCTGGGAGTCCTAAGGCTGGGGCTGACATCAGGGCCTTTTTTAGCAAGTCAAAGGCCTGTATGGTCTCTTTGTTCCAATCAAGGTGTTTCTGTTCAGTGGTTGTTAGTGCGTACAAGGGTTTACCAAGCAGTCCATAATTATAGATCCATAATCGGCACCACCCAGTCATTCCCAGGAAAGTTTGTAACTCTTTCACTGTTTGCGGTCTCAGAGGTTGGCATATTGTCTCTTTTCGGGCCTGTCCCAAAGTCCTTTGTCCAGCACTGATTTCATATCCCAGATAAATCACCTTATGCTGCATTACTTGGGCCTTCTTCTTGGATACCTGGTATCCCTGGAGCCCCAAAAAGTTTAGCAGACTCACCGTCCAGGCCATACAAGCGTCCTTTGTCTTGGTGGCAATCAGGATATCGTCCACATATTGTAACAGTTTCCCCTCCTCAGGCGGGGCTTCCCAGGACTCAAGATCTTTGGCGAGTTGGTTACCAAATATAGTAGGGCTGTTTTTGAACCCTTGTGGTAACACCGTCTGAGTTTTATGACTGCTTCTGGGATTTTCCCATTCAAATGCAAATATTTTCTGGCTGGCTTTATGGAGAGGGAGGCAAAAGAAGGCATCCTTCAGGTCTAAAACAGTAAACCAGGTAAGTTCCGGTGTCAATACAGTCAGCAAGGTGTATGGATTTGCCACTACCGGATAGAGGTCCTCAGTTATCTTATGTATAGCCCGGAGGTCCTGGACCACCCGGTATGACCCGTTGGGTTTACGGACAGGTAATATTGGAGTGTTAAAATCGGATTCACATTCCTTTAGTAACCCCAGTTGTAAGAATTTTTCTATTACTGGCCGAATTCCCTCCCTGTCCTCCTTCTTCAGGGGATACTGTTTGATTCTTACCGGCTGTCGTCCTTTCTTGAGTCTGACCTCAACAGGTGGAGCATTTTTTGCTTTCCTGGGCACACTGGTGGTCCATACCCCAGGGTATACCTCGTTCGTGATTTCATCACTGATTTTTCCTTCTGTGGGAACACTAGCTAGGGATAAACTCATTATTTGGATATACTGCTGGTCATTTACCTCCAGAGTAATCTCTCCCTTTTTAAATTTAATTATTGCACCCAATTGTTCCAACAAATCTCTCCCCAAAAGCGCTTTTGGGGAGTTGGTCATGTACAGGAATCTGTGGACGCCCCATTGTTTTCCCAATTTATATCTCAGAGGTTCACCAAAATATGCCTTTTCACTTTGGCCAGTTGCCCCTTTTACCATGATATAGTCATTTCCCAGGGGCATCAGAGCTTGGTTTAAAACCGAATACGTTGTCCCTGTATCAACCAGAAACTCCACCTTCTTTTGCTCCTTCCCTAGCTTCATTATAACCAGTGGATCCACTAGGGTGGATTCCCCAGGTCCCCGTCAATATTCCTTCAAATTGGCTACTATTCTTCCTTTCTGATTGTTTTGTCCCTTCTCCTTACTTTTCCACTTTTCCGGACACTCATCTTGCCAATGACCAAATCTTCTGCATAACACACATTGATCCCTGCCTAGTCGAGGCGGTCCTCGTCTGGGTTTTCTTTCTTCCTCCTCCCTGACGACCGCCACCACCCTTCTTTGTCCCCGCCTGTAATCTTCCTCTCTATTACTGAACACCCTCCATGCTTCATCCAGCAATACTTCTAGGTTCCTTCCTTCTATAGAACGTAGCTTTTGGAGCTTGCGCCTAATATCTCCTGTAGACTGACCTAAAAATAAGGAAACTAGTTGTTGTATTCCTACCTCTGACCCAGGATCCAGCGGTGTGTTACGGCGCATTACGTCCCTTAGTCGATCCACGAATTTGGATGGTGACTCGGAAGGACCTTGCCTAGTTGCATATAATGCTGACCAATTTATGGTTTTGGGGATGGCCCTCTCCATCCCTTTTGAGATCCACCCCTGGTATGCCTGCAATTTTTCCATATCCGCAGACCTGTTTGCATCCCATTTTGGATCTTGAAGGGGGAGGTATTCTTTAACATCTCCTCCTGTAGTTTTATAATGATCCTCAGCCAAATCCCCTGCAGTTTTTAGAATTAATTGTTTTTCCGTCTCAGTCATATATTCTAATAATAACTGTATATCATTCCAGTCGGGGTTGTGTTGTTTTACGATAAATTGCAAATGTTTGGTTACACTTACCGGATCATTCCTGTAATCCTTGGCAACCCCTTTCCATGCCTCTAAATTGGTGGTGGAAAAGGGTACCTTGATTTGCATCGTCCCGCCATCTGGCCCTACCGCCTCTCGGAGGGGTGCCTGTAAGACTGTTAGGGTAGACTTTTTTCTCGTACGGGAGGATACAGGGCTGTCCGGGGGAGTGGAGGTTCCATCCGAGTCCACATCCTGTTCCTGTGATCGAGGGGGAGGCTTAAGCAAATCAGTTAGATCTTGTTCTGAGGCCCGGTGGATTTTATTTGCTCTAGTGCACCTTTGTCCAATACTACATGCCGAGCAACACTGCCTCAGTTTACCTTTAAGTTCTTTGTTATTTTCCTTCTCGAGGGCGAGTACCATAGGGTCCTGTGGTGGCACCATTCCACAGTCCCTTTTCCACTCCGGGTGATTTCGGAGGGTGAAAAACATATCTGCATATGACACTTCATCCCATTTTCCTTCCCTCCTTAAAAACAACATTAATTGCAGGATGGTGTTATAATCGATTGACCCATAAAGTGCCCACTTAGCTCCATCTTCCAGCTTATAAATCGGCCACCATTGATTGCAGTATTTTATGAGAGTCTTCTTATTCTCTGTACCCTCGGTTCCAACAATGTCCTTCCAGCGTGCCAATATACAACCGAGGGGGCTTGTCTTTAAAATACCCTTATTCTGAGTGTTACCCATCTCTCCAGATTGTTTCTTGTTAGCTATTGTGCTTCGTTTTAATTTCCACGTGAACCTTTCCTCACAGGTTCTTACAGTCTTCTCTCAATCTTCTTCCCAAACGTCCCAGTCTTCTGGGATTAAAGTTTTCTTCCCACATATAAACTTTACTATTTTGGACTCTTGATGGGCCCTTTCCCAATCATAAAACCGTGGGGTTAGGGGAGAGCATTTGGGACACTCAGCTCTCCGCCTCCTAGATAAACAATCCCAAATTTTCTCACAAGATTTACATTTCAACAGGACCCAAGCCGAATGCCAATTTTCACGTAATTTGTTAGTAAGCCCACACACAAAACAAGGAATCACCCCCACGTGTCCGTCAATTTGGGGGTTTAGAAAGGTATCTGGGACAGGTTGTTCCCAGTCTAGGGCCACTGTCTGTCCAGCAGGTGTTAAATACACTCCTCCTAAATAAATTTGTCCCTCTCCCCTCCTTATCCAGTCCCCTCCTTCATTTAAATATTCCCAAGGTTCGAGCCCAAACCACCGAAGGAGTGACTCTCCCTGTCCGGCCACTTTGATGATCAGCCAGACCCCCGACACTTAGAAGATTGACAAAACACCACAGCAGCCCAACTTACATATATCAAGACATTTACAAATTTTTACAGACGTTTCAGGCGCTTTGTCTGTCTCTGGCCGTGTTCCTCGCGGAGTCACGGAGCCGCAAATCGGGACTCCCACTTGCTTCACAGCGGCGCTGTGTCTCAAACACACGCATCCACACACAAATGCTCTTAACATAAAATACCCGGGCATTTACAAATAAAACATGCAATCATTACTCCAGTTGGTATCCCTCCAGCAGCTGCAGATATTATTCAAGTACTTGTATCACAACTTTGAGAAGCCCGCTTACCCTTCTCCTGCTTCTTATACAGTCATTAGCAGGTCCTTCCTGGCTCCCGATACTGGGATGCAGCGGTGACCTCGGATTTGCTCGATCTACCCCCAAGATCGCTAGCGGCCGCTCTATCGGTCAGCAAATTCCCTAGTTCCATACAGGGTACCCTCCTCCCATACAGGGACTATGCCACACGCCAGACGTCTCTGCACGGTTTACCGGCGACCCCGGCCAAGTGTGGGCGTCCCCTACAACTTACTGGCCCCTCTGTAAAACATACCGTTTATCCGCAGCTTCAGGAGGTTGTTGTCTACTCCCGTGGTGAGCAGCTGGGAGTGGAGGCTCCTCTGAGGAAAGTGCTCTGGGCGCGCCTAGGGGCGTCCGCTCCGCAGTCGATCCCGCAGCTGAGCAGAGTGCCTCCTGCCTGGCTCGCCAAACTGACGTGCAGAAAGCAGACTCCACAACCTGTGGGGTTGTAAAGTAGGTATGTTTATTTGGCGCCGGGCAGCACGGGGGGGTCGCCCCACCACAATCGTGCGCACCCACCACGGCAGTTAGCTTAAGATTTATACAATCAGATCTTACATATTCAAGGGGCTCCTATACATATCCACGACTTTTCTCCGAAAAGGCGGTCTTTATTACAATGATTATGAGAAATCATTTTCATAGTCTCCGCCTTTAACTCCTCCCAGTTGCTCATGCACAGTTCCTCCTGGTGGTCGTGGTCCGGGGTCTCGGGAATGAAGGCCATGTCTTCCTCGCTGTGTACCTCTCGCTTTTAATGTTAATGTGTTGCTCCAGGCCACGGGGTTGGGAAACCAGAGGATCACTCTGTCAGGACAACTGAGAATACCAATTGTTCTCTTATCTCCCATCGAGGCCAATGTGACTACTTTATGGTTTCAACACATCCTTTCTTTGCCTGAACACCTTGGCAATGGCTTTAGGCCACAGAAACAAAAGATGGACATAAACAGAAAACAGACAGAATCATAAATTTCAGAGGGGCTGGAAAAGTCTCTGGAGCTTTCAGAAACTTCCAAGCTTCTGAGTTTAGGTTTTTCAGGTTTTGGTTTTGGGGTTGTTTGGTTGCTTGTTTTTTTTTCCTGCTGAAAAGAAAGAAGAAAACAAAAGTTTCTAAATTCTGAAAAATTGCAGGACTTAAGGTAAAATCGCTGAACTTTAGCCCACACAGAAATCGATGCTTTGCTTACAGTAAACACAGTTTAACAGGGTTAAACACAGTTTAAGGGGTTTGTGTTACCTTTTTATAGAATCAGCCCTTGAATAAGCTTCCCCTTGGTCACACTGGTTTCCTTATCAACAACTCAATAGACTTTTCTTTACATTTACAAACTCTCTGGATTTGAATCTACCAATAATTATAGGCATTCTGTCCTGCAATGTGATTCAGCAGCTTTCCTATTTTTTTTGCATACATCACAAACCTTCAGATGCCTAATTGTACTTGCATATAAGAGTAAAAGGTTAAGTGCTTGAAATGAATAATTTAGATTTAGAAAGAAATCATCTCAAGCATGCCTTCACTATCCTTCATCTTGACCATTGCACTTTCCTATTCACAGTCACAGCTATTGTCACAACTCATAACTAGTCTGCTAAAGCAAATTTCATAGTCCCAACTACTGCTAAATTTTTCCCTTGAAGTTCTCAGCCATTTCCCAAATTGTATGACCAGACCTTCAGCTGGCGTATCTTTACACTTTTTCAGTAAAGTCAATAGAGCAAAGTCAATATATACTTGCAAAGAAACTTTTCCTCAGATACGTTGCCTTTTTTTTCGCCTACGTCCATCTCTGCACTTCTGACCACATCTATGTTTTCTGCTACCTCACAATCCTACCACCTCATGCCAATGATTTGTTGCCATAACTGATCCCTCTTTTATTCCCAGAAGCCTGCTACTGTTTGTATTCTGATTTTCTACTAAATTCCTCTTTTTCATGACCACATGGAAACATCAAAAATATATTTTTACATGTTTTATCCTGAAATTAGAACTCAGTTGTGCAACTTAACTTAATATCCAGAGGAAAAAAGGAAACAGAAACACACTTTAGGAGAAAATAAAGGAAAAAAAGGCAGAGGTGAATTAATTAGTTAGGAAAGAAAAAGTGTTATATAAAACCTGTTAAAATAAAAATAAAAACAATGAACATTGACTTAGACTAACAACATTAAGCAGTAGACTTCCAGAAAGAACTGAGAAGGGAGTTACTGGCACAACTAAAACTTGTACTGTAGGAAAAGATGAAGAGAGAGTTAAAGAAAGTAGGATTCAGGAAGATTATGAAATATGAACTCCTGGAAGCCTGGAGAGTTTATTACAGAAACAGCTTAAAAATGTGTTCCCAGACACACCCAACTGCAAGTATTCATTAGACAGAAGATTGTTTGTAGTCAGAAAGTACCTATGAAAAAAATAATGACTGATACATCGTTAAGTGAGTAAGAAAAAAGGTACAAAGTGAGAAGGATGCAGAAAAAAAAAATCCTATTAAATAAGAAGCGGTAGCAATATGAATTGAACCAACAAGCAGACTAGGATGTGTCGGAGTGGGAGACGGACCCGGAGTAACGATGAGTCTCAATATGAGTATGGTCGTTCTCCCTTTATTCAAGTTCACACAGAGTATATAAAGACAGACAAGCAGAGCACGCGCTAGCAACAATTATACGATTGGCTTACAGTCTCTGTTCACGCGCCTAGAGTGCTCACACAATTAGTGCAGACCTCTTCTCCACGCGCAGCAGATGTTTCTCTATCTCCCGGAGGCAGTACCGCTTATCACTTACTTATCATGTAGCTACTTCTTCATACTTCTGTTTCTCAAGGACAGTTCACAGCCTCCTCCAGGCTCTCATCCCTATCAAAGACTGGGTTGCTCATTGTAATCAAGTCATGCCCTTTTTCACTCAGCCATTCCTCCACAATTCCCCCTTTTTGTTTTTGAGCAATCCAGGCTTGGTTTACTACTTTTAACATAGCTCTCTTAATACAACTAAGCACTAAACATAAGCACAGACCTATAATCACAAGAGTTATTATAATGCGCAAGCCTTCAACAAGCAAGCCTACTAACCATTGTGGCATATTCCCAAACAAGTTAGTCAGCCACCCATCTAAAAACCCATGGTTTTGATGAATTTTGTTTGCATGCTCTTTTAACCACTGCAACTGTTTATGAATTGATTCGCTGTGATCAGACAAATTCATACAGCACATGCCTTCAAAATCCTCGCAACCATGACCTTGAGCTAATAGCAAAAAGTCAATTGCCGCTCTATTCTGCAAAATTGCGTGGCGTAAGCTATTTTGATCTCCTAACAGAGTTTCTATTACCTCAGTGGTGACTTTAGCTTGTTTTTCAGCCCAACAAGCTAACCGTCCTATCTCCTTCAAAGCTCTGCCTGCTGCTGCCCCAGGTACAAACATGGATAAAAACACTCTCTCAGTGGGATTGAGTAAGGTAACTTCATCATTGCAATTTGGTGGGAGACCCGTGACCGCTCGTTTCGTATGTGCGGCATTTTCTCCCTTGGTCACATTTTTCCACCAGTTTTGATTTGGGGCTAACAACGTTAGTTTGCCAAGATAACATGGACCACCTATCGCATTTTTCGGAATTCCCTGCCATGCCCTGTCACCACATATCAAAAACACGTCTGGCGGCAAGGCTTTTGGGGTGCCATTGTTCCAAATTTGCTGTTCCCCTTTTGTTCCAACCCCAAGGGCTCCCAATCCTTGTTTTGATGTGTCATTTGTGCCACAAAATGCACCTTTATATCTATAGTCATAGTAGTTTGCTTTCGGAGTGACGTTTGTCCACCCCGTCCAATTAAATGATCGATAATAATTTACGCCAGTAAAGGCAGGTCCTCCAAAAAATATGCAGGTTTGAGTCCAGTTCTGGGAGACATTTCCAATTCTCATTGATCCTAACAGTTCTAATTCTTGAGGGTCCCAAGGCAGCGTAACATTCAGGCTATTAAGGAGCGTGGCACTACAATTACTAACACTCTGAGAATTAGTGCAGTTCTGCTTACTATACTTGCTAAAGTCTTCTACCTTAAAACCAGGCACTCCTATCAAACATGTCCGAAAAGGCTCTGTAGCAGAAGCAAGCGATAGACAAAAGGCTTGTTGTCCTGTCTTATTCGCCCAGGTGACCCACATGTTTTCCCTAGGTTCAATCTTGTGGAGGGTCATTACCGCCGGAATCAATATCCCCAGGGTCAGGATCTTGAACATCTTGGTTGTCAGGCGGATCATGTCGAGTCAGAGCAGGTTTTACAGCTCGACTAGGCACCCACACTGGACCGCAATCTGTGGAGACACACATATAACCTCGACCATTAAATATAACAGGAACAGGCCCCAACCAAATTCCAGAGACTGGATCTTTATACATCACTTTGAGTTGCGGGAGTATTGTTGTAGTATTGAACTTAAGGTTTTGATGGTGAATCATCACTGGTGGTTCCTCTCGATCACCCATGAGACAGAGAAAGTTCAACGTAAAGAGCACACGATGTAGCCTTTGCTGAGCATCTGTCTCTACTCCCTTTTGTTTACCTAGATAGTCCTTCAATACTTGATGAGTGCGTTCCACTAATCCTTGTCCCGTAGGCGAATGTGGGATCCCTGTCATGTGATCAACTCCCCATCTTAACAAGAACTTTCTAACCTTTTGACTAACATAAGCAGGCCCATTATCAGTTTTAATGCATTCAGGCACTCCTAATACAGCAAAGCAAGCAAGCGTTTACATACATGATGTGCCTTTTCTCCGGGCAATGCGGTTGCCCAGATCATTTTTGAAAATGTATCAATGGTCACATGTACATACTTCAAGCGACCAAACTCTGGGATATGTGTGACATCCATCTGCCACAACTCTAACGCTTTTAATCCTTTTGGGTTCACTCCTAACCCTATTCCTGGGCCATGGCTCCCACATTTCGGGCAGGCTTGGATAATGCCTCGAGCCTCATTTTCTGTTAAATTAAATTGTCTTTTTAGCCCTTTTGCATTTTGGTGAAAATTCTCATGACTCTGCCTAGCTTGTTGAAATTTATCCATAGGAGGCACATGACACACTGGACTAACCAGGCTGTCAGCAAGTTGATTGCCCTGGCCTAATCCAAGGTCTAGCTGATGACTACGAATATGGATAACACAACAGGCAGCTGTTCTTTGGTCAAGTACAGATCGCAACCGAATAAATAAAATCCCCAGCCTAGGATTAGCTGTCTCTCTAAGTAGAGCATCTTCCAGGCGTGGCACTATTCCAGCCACATATAATGAATCTGTTACTACATTCAAGGGAGTGCTTAACCAATTGTTCAAGGCCCAAACTACTGCAGTTAGTTCCAATGTTTGAAGGGAATCTCGAGGTTGTCCCTCTATGATATGCTGACACCATTGACCCTTTTCCTGCCAAACACAGGCTGCACGCCGCAAGCGTTTGCCTGCATCTGTATACACAGTGATACCATCTGACAATGGGTCTTTCCGTACCTTGGGTCTTTCTAGCCACTGATTTCTTTTTAGAACTTGCCATAATTTCCCTTGTGGCTGTTGTGAATGCACTCTCCCACTGTAGCCTAACAAGTCTTCTTGCATGGCAGCGTCATTGCGCAGCCACCATTCTAAATCTACAGTGTTAACAGGTATGCTAATATCCTCTGGTTCTTTACCACTGATTTCTATGATTCCTGATCTTCCTTTTCGTATCAATTCACCTACTGCTTCAGTTCGCGTTTGAATGCTCGTTTTTGGTTGTACACTTAAGAATACCCATTCTAAGACATTGAACACATTCTCTTTTGTTACCTTCCCTTCGCATTTGTCAGTGGCATCACCAAAGAAGGAGAAGGGAGTAGCAAGTTCCCCCTTTTTGTTTTGCCATTGACAAATGACTGCATATGGTGAATCTTTCCCATTACATATTATCAAAGACACTGGCAACATTAAAATGAGTCGAGATGACCACGTCGATTGCAGTTTTTGTGCAATCTGTTGTAGTGCTGCTTGCTGCATCGCCGTCAGAGTAACGCTGTCGGCTGGATGATTGCCTCTCAATAATTCTGTTAAGGGTGCAATGTCGGTATTGGAAATACCAACACAGTTCCGCACCCATTGAATGTCTCCAAGCAGGGTTTGGACGTCAGTCAGTGTGCGCAATTGAGTTGCAAGCTCGGTTTTTTGTGGTCGAATCTTGGAGTCTATGATGGACCGTGGTGCTTTGTTTTTGAGCTTCAGTCCTTTCTACTCTCAATAACATTTCTTCAACGCCTGCTCCTTTTGGTAGACTGGCTAGAATTTGCTTGGTGTTCTTATTGGCATTGTCAAAAGCCAATACTTTGAACATCTGTTGTTTACCACTGTCATCTAAATCAGGGTGATTCATGATTGCTTCCCACAGTCGGTCAACAAAGTTACTATATTTTTCTGTAGTTCCTTGCATCATGGTACCAAATGACGGAATAGTAGATCCTGGGAGGCCGAGAAACGCCTCTAGGGCAAGTTGTGCCGATTGCTGTAATAGGTTTGCTGGAAACGTCAATTGTACTTCCAAGTCACTAAATTTTCCGTGCCCTGTGAACATCTCTGCCGTGACTCCACGGAGGAGGTCTCCCTCCCCTTGTCTTCGAGATGCTTCATTCATAGCTCGTTGTTGCCAGGAGGATTCCCACAATAAATATTGTGTTGGAGTAAGCAACAGTCTCATTAGGTTACGACAATCATATGGACACATCAGATCAGCAGAAAAAATCCAGCTGACAATTTGTCGGGTAGCCTCAGATTTTAATCCATAAGTTGAGATGGTGGTGCGAGCTTGTTGTAAAATTTTCCAATCATGTGGTTCCCATTTGCCAGTATTGTTTACATGTACAACGGGACACGCGAGAGATGGAGTTCCGCCCAAACTAGCGGCTGTTCCCCACTGTCCTTCTAGTATAGCGTCTCTAATAATGCCATTCCAGCGTGCAGTTCTCGGAGGTGTTGAGGGATTCACTAGCCATGGAGGCATGTTATCATCCTTCCTTGCCACACGTAAATCTAACTCGTCAAGCCGCCTTAAAACTGTCTGTAGCAGTTTGTCTGTGGACAGTTTACGACTCTTGTCCGGGGGTGGAGTTAGCGGACCAGACGAGTCACTGGAGGGGGGTAGCGGTGGATACAAGAGAGGCGGAGTTGCTGGAGGCGGTGCTGTGGGCGGAGGGCGACACGCTGCTCCTCCCAAATCGATGAGATCAGTAGACGTTTCAGGCCCCTCCCCTATCGGAGTTTTCTGAGGAGACGCTTCCGCATTTGCATTACTTTTCTGTTCTGGTTTCGCATCGGTCACTTCCGCTTTTCCCGAGTTTTGCAAGGGGTTCAGCGGCAAGTCTTTACTTTTCTCAGGAGGGTCAGAATCCTCATTAGCTCGAATTTCAGCAACAGTTTTACACACAGTCCCGGTCATTCCCTTTACCGCGGGCAGCCCAAAGAACCGCGCAATAGGTCCAGGCTTACTTTCAGGTTTTAAGGCGGCCGCTCCTGGACCTAACATTTGAGCAGCTGCACAGGCTACTTCCCGCTCCGCTTTCATCGCTTTTAAAGTCTCTAGCACAGTATGCCACAACCCACGGACGGCTTTTATCTCTTTCTCCTCTTTTTC